>NW_027491946.1:0-702294 GCF_021521415.1 Bidens hawaiensis
CCACAAGTCCACAATTTGAATGATAGTATGTTTATAATCTAAAACTTTAAAATTTAACAACTAATTTGACCCATATATGTAATATGGGTATAATTTTCTTCACATGTAGTTGAAATTGAGGTAACTCATTTTATATTGTTTGGTTATAAGATAAGATAAATATGTTGTTGGTAATGAGTAAATGACCAAGTTGTACACGTTATCAAGAAAAGGATTCAAAATAACACACTTGGCATTTACATTCAATGTAACCTACTACACGAAGCACCAAAAGAGGGATGAAGAGCTTATTTCGTTGAAAGCGTCAGATCACCTAATCACGCACCCACGCTCGGAACTGTGAAACATGTTTGAGAAAGTTATATGGGTTATAAATCGACTGAGGAAAGAAACAAAAAAAACCGGGATTTATTTCCGAATGGCTCCTAAATTATTTGTAAGAATTTTTAATCAATCGAAAATTAGGATTTAAAGAAATGGATATGACAGTGAAGAAACACTAACCGGACCCCGAGCAGATTACTGGTAACCTGGGGGTTGGATAGCTGTTTCCCACGAGGGGTTAGACCCTTGGAAGATGGTTCTTCTGATAACCTGCAAAACAGACACCGTGAGCTCGTCACTGAGAAGGGGGGGGGGGGTTCCTCCTTGTGACCACCCTCCGGCGTGAGAATCAGACTAGATTGCTCTTTAAATATAAAAGTATATTAAGAGATTGCTAGAGCAGATATCAGGTATAATATGATGATAATGTAGTAAGATATGTTGTGTTTAGATGATCATACCATTTGGGGTATTTATAGCCGAAGTAGGTTTCCAAGGAGGTATGGCCGGCTGCAACAGTGTTCCTGTTCATCAACAGTAGCCTACGCACGTGCCCTGCTGGTAGTTGGTGGGTAGGCAGCGGCTGATAGCGACCAGGCCTGCTGTATACTATTCCCTTTCCACCAACTGCCGGCTACGCACGTGGTATGACAGTAGTTGGTGAGTAGGCAGCGGCTTAATAGTGATACAGTACAGGAGCATGCTGCTCGCCATACTGTATCAGTGAGCTGTCGTATCCCTGATCAGATCTTTCGCCCATACCTCGTCAGGTACAGTAAAAGGTCCTTCAGTATACAGACTGGCTTATTTGGGCGGGAGTATTCCCCCTCCCGCCTCTGTGCGGGATTGCTCCCGGCTTTGCTCATTCCTTCAGGTGACACTGAATGATCGAGAGCTAAGTACCTAGTGCGTGTAGCCATGCTGCGCGGGTGGCCTTCCCTCATGGCTTGTATCCGAGGCTGCGGGAACAGGCGGAGTCCTTCACCATGGGAGGCATTTCCTGCGGGACCAGCTTGCATACTGCGCGTAAGGACGTCACGTCTCTGAGCATGGTTGGTCCTGCGGATCCAGTTGGTCTCTGCGCAGACGTCCCTGTTTAAGGTGAGTCTTGCGGGTCCAACTGGGCTCTGCTGGGACCTACCTCTTCAAGTCCCCCCAGTCCAATGTTCTTCTCATGCGTGTTTAATAAAGTGAGGTGAACTTTTGGACTTAAGCAAAGGGTTTTGAAAAGGGTTTTGTAAGGTTTTCCATGGGAAGTCCTTGTCACTTGCAGAAATGCCCGAGTTTCCTGCTTGGTCTTTGGGTATGATGCGGGTAGGTCTGTAACCTCCTCGCAAGTCAGGAGCAGTGAGTCCCAGTTGTGTGGATTCTCCATGAGGTTTTGGTAGTTTTGAACATAGTGATCAATTATGTTAAAACCACCAATTCCATCCTGGAGCTTCAAACAACGTAGTTCTCAACGTTCCCGCTATGCGGGGATGTTATTTCCGTTTCCGCAAGCATTGCCCAGAAGATCCTTCCTGGTTTCAATTCCCAGCGGAGCGCTAGGTATGTGAAGGGTTTTGCCTTAACACTGTACCAGCGCTCGTCTTACGGTTACTTTACTTCCAAGGTATTCCTAGCGTCAATTCCCTGCAGGTGCTAGGTACGTGAAGGGTTTTGCCTTTACACTGTACCCGCGCCTGTCTTATAGTTACTTGGTTGCCGAGGAATATTTGGCTTCAATTCCCTGCGGGTGCTAGGTATGTGAAGGGTTTTGCCTTTACACTACCCGCATCCGTCTAACGGTTACTTGTTCGCCAAGGTTTACTTGGCTTCAATTCCCTGCGGGTGCTAGGTATGTGAAGGGTTTTGCCTTTACACTGTACCCGCATCCGTCTAACGGTTACTTGTTCGCCAATGTTTACTTGGCTTCAATTCCCTGCGGGTGCTAGGTATGTGAAGGGTTTTGCCTTTACACTGTACCCGCATCCGTCTAACGGTTACTTGTTTGCCAAGGGGTAAGGGGTATTTTCCCGCTTACTTTTTAATATTTTTAAATTTTGAATTTTGAAATTCGAAGAGTTGGTGGAAAGATAAGAACAGTCCAAACCTCTGAAACGTCGTGCGACGGTTTCTTCTGACTGTGTCAGGACGTGCAGGAAGTTATGGTGACGTGACAGAACATGGTCGCTTTTCCTGGCGCGTGGGCACGATTTTTCGGGCGCGTGGCCGCGAAATTACTGGCACACGTCCTGTCAACAGCTGTTGCCAGCCTGCTTTTTGCCACGTGTCATAGTTTCATTGCACCTTCGATTTCTCTCTCCTCCGCATTAAATTCACCGCATTAATTGCGATTAGTATATAAAGGGGGAGAGGCCCCTTTGTAATCCACACTTTCACCTCTCTTCTTCTTCTTCTTAGTGATTTCCGGCAAATACTCCCCTTTTTCAGGCAAGCATTTTCCCGAAATCACTCTTCTTTCTGCAAAAATGTCTTCTCATGATGCTGAAGCTGTAGCCGACGATAGGAGTACTGCTGGCGAGTGCCAGTGTGCTCTACCTGTCGATCAATACCAGTACATCGTCAGGAAGTTCATGCTCGAGTCTCTCGAGCCTGAGTTTCCTGAATCCCACCAGACTGTGTACGATGCCCCCAGTGGCAAGATCGGGGTATATGCTGCATTCTTTGTTTATGGGAACCTTAGGTTTCCATTGACAAAGTTTATGTATCGTGTCCTGGAGAGGCACGGTGTGCACCTGACCGAGGTGCATCCGATGGCGATTGCCAAGGTCCGGCACTTCGAGTGGGTGTGCCGGATTCTGGGTATTGAGCCCTACGTGGACCGCCTGATGACCTTCTATACTTGGAGGTGCGTCCAGGGGTGGTACACCCTGACAACCCGTATTAAGGGTTTGAAGATCTGCGTGACCGAGCGCAGTCTCCGATCGTGGAAGCGGGAGTTCTTCTACATCTCTGCCCGCGCCATCCCCATTGCTATGAAGTTCAAGAAGGGTCAAGCGCTTCCGAGCCTTCATGCTTCCAGCTACCAGGAGGCGGAATGGTTCGCGAAGATATCCCGGGTCCAATCTCCGGTTTACCGGTTTGCGGAGTCCGGGATGGTGCTGCTGGGGATGAGCCGGGTATGGAAGGATGCGTCCCGGTTTCCCATCCTTTTTGAATATGGTTTGAACTCTATTCCTTATGGTATGTCTTGTCTTTCTTGCTGATATTAGTTAATTTTCTAACTGTTTCTTTTTCTTTCAGAGGGGAATAATTTGGAGTCGCTCCTGTTCCCGCGGGAAGCTGACAGTCCTGTGCGGGTGGGCACTCGTGCTCTGGATGACAATGAGTTGCCCATCCTGGAGCAAACGGCGGATAGGTTTGTGGAGGTCTATCCGCCGGGCCAAGAGATCCTGAGCCACCGGCGGCCAGGTAAGGAGATATTCTATCCTGAACCCCTCAATGCTGTACCCGTTGCTGAAAATCCTTACATCCTGTCTTCTGAGGAATCCGCAGATGGTCCTCCCCTTGTGCGGAAGAAGAAGGCTGTTGCCGGCGTGAAGGGGAAGGAGAAGGCCTCCACAGCTGATCCAGTGGTTCTCTCTGACTCGGAGTCAGATAGTGAAGAGGTGGCGGGGAAGCCCGGTGGTGAGAAGAGCACTGCTCCGGAGGCTACGACCGTTACCTCCGGAGAACCAATGAAGACGACGGTGACCGGTACCAAGAGGTCGGCCCCATCGGGTTCCTCCCCGCCCGTCCGTACGTTCAGGGTCAAGAAAACCCGTAAGTACAATCATAATGTCTTTGCAGATTTATCACTATAAATTTATCTAACACTTTCTTCTTTGTGCAGGCGTGGGTGTTGACGCATTCCGGGGTGAACCGCAGGGGAGTATCTCCCCGCCAATGACGGTAGGCTCGGTCAGCCTTCCTGAGGCGTTGACCCAGGCGTCTGCGCCTGCATCCGCTGGTCCAGTTGCTCATTCCTTTGAGCCAACTGCTCCGGCAGTGATGACGTCACCGCCGGCTGTGAGTGCGATTTTTACAGCATCCTTCACAGAGCCGGCGGTTACTGCTGCTGCTTATAAGGCGGCGACCACGGCGGCGACCACAACGGCGACCACTGCGGCTGCCACCATGCCCGCGCCACCGGCACCGATGGCCGGACCATCAGGTACGCGCAGGGCTTCACGCCGATCTTTGCCACCTTCCCGTCTGCCTGACCTGTTGGATGGATTTCCTTTAGGTTCAGGTGATGGGTTTGGCGGCTATCGGCCTGTCATTGACCCTACAGGTGCGTAGGGTTCCTTTCTTTTTCCCTTATGTTTTGTATCATTTTTTCCTTACTGCTTTTGTTTCTTTTGCAGTGTCGGATTCCAATGAAGTGTATGTTCCTCGATGGAACATACGCCGAGGAACAACCCTTCGCACACCTGTGGAGTGCGTGGACTGGGCTCGCCACGCTGCTCCTCCGGGTGCGTTGGGGGAAGCCATGGTTAGCTACCAGGAGGGTAGGCTAACTAATGAGCTTCGGGTTCTCCAGGCCCGGATGCAGCCGCGCGTCGAGCTGCTTTGTCGTGAAAACGACAAGTTGAAAGCAGCTCACGCCAAGGACATATCTGAGGCGCGTGCTCTTCGGGAGGAGAACCAACAGCTGGCGGCAGCTGCCGCCGACAAGGAGAAGGCCTTCAAGGCCCTCGAGGTTGAAGTTCAAGCGCGACTCGAGGCCCGCTCCAAGGCTGCCCAAGCTGTGAATGAACAGCTTCGGCTGGCCAGGGAGACTGCGCGAAACGCAACCGAGAGGGCTGCCAAGGCTGAAGCCGTTGCTGAGCCTTTGCGTGTGGAGAATGAGGAGCTCAAGGCCAAATTAGAGGCTCTCCAACGCGCTCATGATGCCTTGGCAATGGAAGATGCCAAGAAACTCCAGGAAATCCTGGACCAAAGGGGGGTGCTTGACCAGACCCAGCGGAAGCTTAAGGGCGTCGAAGAGGCTGCCGCAAAGGAAGTTTTACTTGCCAACCTTAACAAGAGCGAAGCCGAACGCGCCCATAACGAAGCTCAAGCTGCCCTCCAATGGCTTCTTCGAGAAGCGTTGCCTCAGGTATGTTTAGATTTATCTTCACGCTTTTCTTTTGTAAGGAAAGGTTATAATACTTGGTGTTTTCTTTGTAGGTTGTGCGTCGGGTCTTTTCAGAGACCTCTTACGATGATGCTATGACCGCAGCCCTCAACGCTTCTCATGAGGATGGGGAAAAGGCCGGCTTCTTGCTTGGTCTAGGGTTTGTTGAGAAAGGCGTCCCGCCTTCCAACTTCCCTTTGTTCAATGTGGATACTGAAGCCATTTATGACCAAGCATTGAACCAATACGCCGCCTTCCCGCATCCAGTGGTGGAGAAGGTGGACGAAGTAGCTGCTGCTGATGATGGGTTAGCTGTCCTCAAAGCGTTCCTCGAACCACTCCGTTCTTCTGACGGAGCGGGTCCAAGTGGAAGCGGCCCTGAAGCTTGATCCTGAAGATCCCTTCCCATTGCTAAGACTTGTATAGTTTTTTTTTTCTTTCAGGCGGGTAGTTACCCGGCCATTCTTGTAATATATTCTTGAAATATTAATCTTTTTGCGTATAAGATTGTTATTTCCTTCTTTGGGTTCCTTGCTTTATAAACTTATGACTTGCATACTTAGTTTAAATTAGCAATTTTCCAAGTGTTTAGAATAAGAACCTTTGAACGTGGTTGATAGTGGGTTAAAGTTTCGCTTCTTCCTTCGTGATTGTGCGGGTAGAACCGTCACTTGCACTTGGTGAGATGGCTAAACTTTTAACTTTTATCTAACCTGCGTGTAGGTTTTTCTTACTTTTTGAGGATAAGTTAACCTTTGAACGTGGTTGATAATAGCTGTGAAGTTTTGCTTCCTCTTTCGTGATTGTGCGGGTAGAACCGTCACTTGCACTTAGTAGGATGGCAAAACTTTACCCTTATCTGACCTGCGTGTAGGTTTTTCTTGCCTTTTGAGGATAAGTTAACCTTTGAACGTGGTTGATAATAGGTGTGAAGTTTTGCTTCCTCTTTCGTGATTGTGCGGGTAGAACCGTCACTTGCACTTAGTAGGATGGCAAAACTTTACCCTTATCTGACCTGCGTGTAGGTTTTTCACGTTATTGGGTTCGTGCGGGTAAGACCGCCTTCCCACGCAACGACTTCACGTAATGTGAATGCCGTCACCAGTGTTGGATAGTTTTAACCGTTCGACGCGCGGTTGTTGATAGGTTATTATTCAGTTTCCTTAATGATTCATGCGGATAGACCGGCACTTTCATTTTTGGGTGCTGAACTTTTTCCCCTTCAACTGACCTGCGTGAAGGTTTGTCACGTTATTGGGTTCGTGCGGGTAGGACCGCCTTCCCATGCAATGACTTCACGTAATTATGCGGTGAAAACCGGCATATTAGTGTCCAGAAAAGTATAAATGTAAAATCATCAGCTTCGATATTCTTAAAAGAGGATCATTTCCATTAGAAGTGGCTCTTGGCCTTTTCTTTACAAATTGGAATTGATTTACATGCAAACTGTGTAAATGAGCTCCCTTCCTTGTTGGGATGGGAGTGCCATCGAGCCGATACGCACCTGGTTCGGGATCTCGTTCTTTACGCAGCATGTAGTCTCGATTTTGAAGCTGGAATTGATTCGTGTTTTCCCCAGCTGGGGTTCTATACGCACCCGCTTGCTCAGCCTTAATTACGCCACGAGGTGCGCGAGCGTCCCATCTCTGACAAATGCTTCGACCATATCTTTTACATCTATGCATTCTTCAGTGTTGTGGCCCTTTGTCTTGTGAAAGTCACAGTATTTGCTCCGATCTGCATCGTGACGATGTCGGATTATTGGAGGTTTTGGCCATGGGAGCTCTTCAGTGGCGAATATCTCAGTGACGCTTTTGGTGAGTGGCGTCCATCTGGAGTTCCGGTGCGACTGTACATTATCCCTTCCGCCCAACCGATTTTGCAAGCCGGATGAGGTGTCAAAGTTTACCCTTGACTGCCAGATGCCTAGCTTTCGTTTTTTATTTAGTCGGGCGGTGAGGACGTTGTCTTCTCTCGTCCTCTGGGTGTAGAGGTTTGTGCTCTGTGGGAGATCTCTACCCAGTTGCTTCTCTGTTTCCGCATAGCGTTTTGCTGCTGTCATGATGCCATCCCATGTGGATGGCATGCCATCTTTACCCGTTAGGGTGCGGATGAGCTCTGGGTCATGTGCGCCCTGGATGAAGGCAGCGCGAACAAGATCTTCGCTGATATTGCCCAAACTTAGCTTCTTTGAGTTGAAGCGAGTGATGAAGTTTGGCAAAGATTCGTCTTCCTCTCGTATGCATTTGAGGATTGTCCATTGCTCCTCGGTATACTTCCGTTGCTGGCTGAAGTGTTGGCTAAACTTCTGTTGGAAGTCTGCCCAATCGTAGATATGGTTGACCGGTAGACGATCGAACCATGCTCTAGCAGCCCCAACCAACGTCATTTGGAACATGTAACACCACGTGGGTTCCGTCCAATTGCTGACGGTTGCCCCCGCTATGAACCTGTTCAAATGATCGTCTGGATCAGATATACCGTCATATGTGCCTATGTTGGGCATTTGTTTGGCACTCTTTGGGGCGATTGCTTCAGCAATGTCCCTTGCAAATTTGGACGTTCCCGCATTTGCAACGTTTGGTCTGAACGTTTTAGAGAAGTCTCGTGGACTTCCACCTGTGCTTTTTGGTTTGAAGGCTTGTCCAAAATGCCTTTTCGGTTGGGATTCCGTTTCCTTATGCTTCCCTTTTGCCCTATGGCGAGGGTTCGCGTCGGAGTCGGATTCCTCCGAGTCATCCTCCCAGTATTCGAATTCGTCGGCCTGTTGCACGGAACGCAAGCGTTCGTCCAACTCAGCCTGGAATTCCTTTTGTCGTGCCTCCGCCCATGCCTTAACTTCATCGAGAGTTTGGCGGGGGAGTCTTCGTTTCTCAACCTGGGTATCAGTGGATCCCAGTAGGCGATCATTTACTGCACTTGCCCCAGCTTTGGTAAGTGGGGTAGTGTTCGTAAAATTTACTTCACTTGCCCCGGCTTCGGTAGCCGGGGTAGTGTTCGTAAAAACTGTGTTGCCGGTATTCCCCCTAGTAGCAGGGGTTATGGTTACCGGAATTTCTCTAACCATCTTTGTAGAAGTTTGAAAAAACTGGAGAAAAATAAAGTTCTAGCTTTATGCACGGATGGCGCCAATGAAGAAACACTAACCGGACCCCGAGCAGATTACTGGTAACCTGGGGGTTGGATAGCTGTTTCCCACGAGGGGTTAGACCCTTGGAAGATGGTTCTTCTGATAACCTGCAAAACAGACACCGTGAGCTCGTCACTGAGAAGGGGGGGGGGGGTTCCTCCTTGTGACCACCCTCCGGCGTGAGAATCAGACTAGATTGCTCTTTAAATATAAAAGTATATTAAGAGATTGCTAGAGCAGATATCAGGTATAATATGATGATAATGTAGTAAGATATGTTGTGTTTAGATGATCATACCATTTGGGGTATTTATAGCCGAAGGTAGGTTTCCAAGGAGGTATGGCCGGCTGCAACATTGTTCCTGTTCATCAACAGTAGCCTACGCACGTGCCCTGCTGGTAGTTGGTGGGTAGGCAGCGGCTGATAGCGACCAGGCCTGCTGTATACTATTCCCTTTCCACCAACTGCCGGCTACGCACGTGGTATGACAGTAGTTGGTGAGTAGGCAGCGGCTTAATAGTGATACAGTACAGGAGCATGCTGCTCGCCATACTGTATCAGTGAGCTGTCGTATCCCTGATCAGATCTTTCGCCCATACCTCGTCAGGTACAGTAAAAGGTCCTTCAGTATACAGACTGGCTTATTTGGGCGGGAGTATTCCCCCTCCCGCCTCTGTGCGGGATTGCTCCCGGCTTTGCTCATTCCTTCAGGTGACACTGAATGATCGAGAGCTAAGTACCTAGTGCGTGTAGCCATGCTGCGCGGGTGGCCTTCCCTCATGGCTTGTATCCGAGGCTGCGGGAACAGGCGGAGTCCTTCACCATGGGAGGCATTTCCTGCGGGACCAGCTTGCATACTGCGCGTAAGGACGTCACGTCTCTGAGCATGGTTGGTCCTGCGGATCCAGTTGGTCTCTGCGCAGACGTCCCTGTTTAAGGTGAGTCTTGCGGGTCCAACTGGGCTCTGCTGGGACCTACCTCTTCAGACAGTGACAGTGACAGTGACATAATGGCAACAATGGCGGGATGACAGAAATTTTAGTGATGACAAAAGCAACAGAAAGATAAACTCGAGTAAAACCGCCTCTACTTGAAAGGAATTTAATAAGCAAGTCAATTATAACTCCAAGTCTCCAACTAAACTTACATAGGGGTGTAAATGAGCTAGTGTCAACCCCGAGCTCGACTAGGCTCGATCTCATCTCGTTTTGACCTACAAGAGCTTGAGACCGGCTCGTAAGTCGTTGTTTCAAGCTCGAACTCAACTTGTTTATTATATGCTAATAATGTATATAAGATTTTAATTAACCTTGACAAGAGCCTTTAACAAGCCTAAGCTCAGCTCGAGCTCAGGTAGCATCTTAATCAAAGCTCAACCTCAGCTCGAGCTCGTCTATGCAACGTGAAAAACATAAAATCCAAACATGTAAAACTTAAAAATACACATGGCTTGTTAAATCTCAACCAGTCTAAACATGCTTCCCATACTCGAAAAATCTCAACTCATTTCGAAATTTTAACGATCCAATCTCAAATAGCTCGCGAGCAGCCTGACTCGTTTCCACCCGCAACTTGAAAACCAAAATACAAACAAGTTCTGAAGCCTATAAAGTAGGGACTAAAGCAACACATAATAATATCTTCAGTATAGAACATATAACTTTACAAAAGTGTAAGTGTTATTTACTTATTTCCCTTAGCAAAGCAAACTACAACTACTATAAAGTAACGACTGCCGAATTCAGAGGCATTAAATCAGTAGTAAGAAGGTTCTCAAATCTACAAAACGTCGTCGTTGATACATGCAGCAGTAGCCGTCACACACTCACACCTTCTTTAATCCGTAGTAACTATTTAACCTATACATACACATTTCATTTTGTATCTCTGTATTCGATATCTGATAGAAGACTGATATTAATTTGTTATATATATATATATATATTTGTTATGTGTTTGTTTGTGTATTGTTGATTTTAGATCTGAATACGTGTTGTGGTTTATAATAATACTAGTTTTAGACGCAATTGGTTAACATTTAGTTTGCATGTTGTGGTTTGAAGTCATCGGTTGCTGGTGGTGTGATCGGACGGAGTTAAAGGAAGATGGCGGCAAAGCAGCAGCAGCAACCGCAGTTCATGACGAACGCACCGCTAATTGAGGCGTCTGATACCAATCTGATTGTTGTTCCTGATGTAAGTATTATTATTATTATTATTATTATTATTATGTAAATAATTTATTTTTTTTTTAATTATTATTATTATTATTAATATTATTATTATTAACTAATTATTATTATTTATTGTTGTTATTGTAATTATTATTATTATGATGGAAAAAAGTTATTTGATGGAAAAAATTATTAGCTGTTAAAAAAAAAGTTTATTATTAAGATTCATAATAAAATTATTGTTATTATTAATTTATTAGGCGGTGGGTTTAGGGTCATAACAGTGGTTTGGATAGAGGTCGGACGGTCGTTATTAAAAAAAAATTCAAAAGTTGACGGTTTATGGAAAAAAGGCGCTTGGATATTGACTGAACGATTTTTATTATTATTATTGTTGTAATTTGGCGGTGGATTTAGGGTCAGAACAGCCGTATAGGTAGAGTTCGGACGGTGTTTTGACAAAAAAATTTAAAGTTTGACCGTTTATGGTTAGAACGGCCGTTATGAGTTATGACCAATAATTTTCAAAGTTTGACCCCCTGTGGTCAAAACGACCGTCTGGATATCGTTCAAACACTGTTCTGAGTTCTGACAAATAATTTTCAAAGTTTTGACCTTTTTGGTCAAAACAGCCGTCTCAGTGTTTCGTGGACGTCATTTGATGGTGTTTGTAGCTATAGCATGGGTCATTTAGGATTTTGTTTTCATTTGGATTTTTTTGAGTTAATGTTCAAGCATCATGATTTACACTTTTCTCCAAATTGTCTTTTTGATTTATGGACAAATCAACTTTTGGAAATTTGATATTTTGTTTACTCGCTATTGATTAAACTTTCTGTTGTGAATTTTTGTTGGTTGAAATATTTTAATCAAATTTGGTAATTGGAGTAAAGAGTACATGTATACTCTAAACAAGCCTGGATAGATCTAGTGCCAGTTAATATAGTCAAGTTGTTGTCAGTTTCAAAAACCAAAGCATTTGTTTAGTTTGATTAAATACTGCAGACACTTTGGTGAATCTTTTCTTTTTTTAAGTGTATTTTATTCATAAGATTAGATTTATATTGAAAATGTGGGATTCTGAAACCTGAAAGTTAATATTTGATGGCTTTAATTATTTATATTTATTCAGAAAACAAGCTGGAGAAACTTCTTTGCATATTTGGGCCCTGGTTTTCTTGTTTCTATAGCATACATAGATCCTGGAAACTGTAAGATACTTCCTTTCTTTTAAAAAAAAATTTACACAATTATTTATGTAGCATACAACTGATCATAATTGCAAATTCTTGCAGTTGAAACTGATTTACAATCAGGAGCACAATACAAGTATGAGGTGCTTACATAATGCCCTTCTCAAGTTTACAGAATCTTTGCAATGAAATTCATTTGAACATTCATCTTACAATAGTTGCAAATAGGGGTGTAAAGTGTAAAAGAGGCTCGGCTAGTCTAATTTACCAGATACCAATTAGACTCGAGCTCAGCTTGTTTTGAGCTTTGTTTCTAAAGCTCGAGTTTTGCTCGTGTGTATTTTTCCCCAAGTTGGGGCTACTCTCTGCTTGGCTAGTTTATTATTTATTAACGAATTTATATATTTATTTAATTATTATGTATATATTTTAAGTTATATGTTATTATACAACATACATATATTATTTAGTTATTTTTTATCTTTATAAAATATATAGTAATTATTATAAAAATATATATATTATTTAAGATTTTAATAAATTGTATAAATAATAAACTAGTTTAGGCACGCGAGCCAGCTTGAGCTCAATAACCGAAGCTCAGGTTTGGGCTCGTTTATTAAATAAGACTACTTTTAGGATCGACCTGGTTTAAGCTCAGCTCGATTTGAGCTTTCAGCGAAAGCCATCTTGAATAGCTCACATGTGGCTTTCTTGTTTACACTCCAAGTTGCAAATCATTTCGAGTCGACCTGTATCAAAGTAATTCATTATTATTTTGTTAGGTCTTTTAAAATTAAAACATTTCTCTTTGTTTGCAGTTATTATGGATTATACTTGTGGCCTCAGTTGCTGCTCTTGTGATCCAATCTTTGGCAGCAAATCTGGGAGTTGTTACAGGCATTTTTTTTACTTGCTACTTTACATTTTTCATCTTTTCGCCCTCCTAAAAGTAATACATATAACTCGAATTGATTTTCCTGTAGGAAAACATTTAGCTGAGCATTGCAAAAATGAGTACGAGAAGGTTACCAATTACATTTTGTGGATTCTTGCTGAGATATCCATAGTTGCATGTGACATTCCTGAAGGTATTATTGCATTTTCTGTTATTTCATCATCCGAGTAACTTAAATAATCATTGAGCATTTCATGTGTAAGGCCCGGTTCCCGGTAGCCCTACTTTCGTGTTGGATTTACTCATAAACGCAGTTCTAAATATCAGAGTTAATTAAAACATTCGCGGAATATAAAAGCTTTCATAAAACATTTCATAACAAAACACCTCTTGTCTTAAAACAACATCTTGTCTTTTAAAATAAACAAAACATTAAACTAAAACGTCTTGAGTCTTCCAATGCCAGCCCCTTATTCAGTGCCACGTGTCTCCTCAAGCGAGATGCCTCATCCTACTCACCTGCGTGCATACTAAAAGTCAGCTACGCTGAGTGAGTTATAGTTAATCACATAATCATACAATACCTTCTTACATTTCATACTTAACCTCTTAACTTTCTTACATACACACGTAAGTGCATATACTTTCCTTCTTACCTTCACACTTCCTTTACATACATAATCATACGTTTTAAAGAGCCTTTCGCCCTATAACCTCACAGATATTATAAGGGTCTGGTCCCTAACATCACAGATATTATAAGGGTCTGGTCCCTAACATCACAGATATTATTAGGGTCTGGTCCCTAACATCACAGATATTACTAGGGTCTGGTCCCTAACATCACAGATATTATTAGGGTCTGGTCCCTTTGTTTCGTGTAACTGTACCGTACCTGTTCATACATACTTTCCTTGACAATACGCACAATCTCCGAAGAGCGTTCACGTACCATCATCATAACATACATACATTATGCATACCTCATATATTCATACATACATCATATCTTTCATCATACTTATCAATCATATCTTAACTACCACCTGACGGTTCATGCAATATCCGAAGATCGTTCATGCACCGTCAAGCAATCATCATACATAAATCATACAGGGCATACACTTACCACTTAAGATAAGTGTATTAACTATCACATCGAGTATGCACACAGCCCCGAAAACATAACAAAGAAGTGGGGCTAGAAACTCACCTCAATGCGGTTGCGTTCACCGTTTACGGTTATTCCCTTCTTGAGCTGTGCACGACTAACTGTATAATAATTATATGTTTCAGTAAACTATCACTATACATATCGCCTTTCTAGTTTAATCATTACCCTCAACGAACGGGGGTCCGGGGGCAGCGCCCCTGGCAGCGGGGTTCTAGGGGCGGCAGCCCCTAGCGGGGTCCAAGGGGCAGAGCCCCTGGCTGGGGTTAAGCTGCCAGGTCAGCTTGGAAAAATTTTATTTTCCTTAACTGTCTTATCACATTTTCCATTAGCATTTTGAATCATTGAATAATATGCTACTTAAAAGTTCAAGGGTTTATTTGTAATTAAATCATTCTTTTCTAAGTCCAGGGACTGTTCTGTCATTCTTTCAAAGTTCTAATTCGTCACTCAGTTCTTAACGAATGGGAATTCATAACGAATTAGTCATTATAGCGAATCTGCCTTTGTAACGAATCAGGCATCTTAACGAACTGGTCCTTATAGCGAATTGGACTTTAACGAACTGGTCCTTATAGCGAATTGGACCTTAACGAACTGGTCCTTATAGCGAATTGGACCTTAACGAACTGATCTGGTCAACGAATGAACCCTATAACGAAGGGGGTTCATTCGTCCCTCCCTTAGCGAATGGCCTTAGCGAATGGCCTAGTTCGCCCTTATTTCCCTAACGAATGACATGCTAGTTAGCTAATCTTTCCTTAGCGAATCGGCTGGCGAATCACACCTACTTCGCTAATTACCCTTAGCGAATTAGGGTTAGGTCAGGGAATGTCAGAACATTCCCTGACATCGCTAATCTCGTACCAACCTTTTCCGGCGCCGCTTTTCCGGCGCCGTCATTGCCGGAAAGCCGCCGGAAAAACGCGATTTCGCCGGAAAAACGGGTTTTAGCTCGTTTTTCACCGTTTTTCGTCCCGTTCAATCCAGATCTGAGCTAGGGTGACTCCTAAGCTCATCATAGGTTCGGTTTATACCCGAATCCACCCGGATCTCATGACTTAAACGGTTTAACGGTGTCGGCTCGTCGTTTCATGATTATATCTAACGGATTTAAGCTCAAACAATAAAATACTATCATTACCTCGGGTCGGTTCTCGGTTTCCTTCTTGATATCGGTTTAGAGAGAGAATCTTAAGTGTGTTTTGGGTGGTGTATGGAATGTGTGAGAATGAATTAAATAAGGGATTAATGGTTTATATAATTATGGATCATGGGCTTAGGCCCATGGTCCTTTCCTCTTTCTTTCATAATCCAAGTCCATAATCCATATCCATTAATCCAACACTAGCCCAACTCGTGTTCTATTTCTCTAAACCGATAACGACCCACTATGAAATAGACGATATTTATTCTATTAATAAAACCGAAATTAGGATGTTACATCATGTGATATTGCTTTTGAGCCTTTTTAGTAGAAACAACAAATGTTATGCCGAATACTGTTTCCAAACGCAGTTGATTCTGCTTTAAATTTTATTAAGAATACGATTATATGAAATAAATTTATTGCATCATTATTCAGATAGTTATTAAAAATTAGTTTTCTACATATATTAGAACTGAAAAAACTGTTATTTGTAATACACAGTAATTGGGACAGCGTTCGCGTTGAATATGCTATTCCATATTCCGGTATGGATTGGTGTGTTGCTCACCGGTTTTAGTACTTTGATTCTGCTAGCACTACAACAATACGGGGTAATATTATTTCCTTTAACTAATTATTTATATATGCTTAAACTGGAAACTAAATGAGATGATTTTGTTTGTTATGCAGGTGAGAAAACTTGAATTCTTGATTGCTTTTTTGGTACTCACTATAGCCATATGCTTTCTTATTGAGCTTGGTATATCCAAGCCCGACGCTTCAGAAGTGCTATACGGGTTGTTTGTCCCTCAACTCAAAGGTAGCGGGTCAACAGGTCTTGCAATTTCACTTCTTGGTGCTATGGTCATGCCGTAAGTCACCTTCATCTATAACACTTTAGACAACTTTTGACCCGTTAATCACTTTAATAGCTAAAATATATGATTTTACACATTTGACGCATTAGTGTTAAAATCTGAACCAAGTCTATCCATTTTATGATTTATGTGATATTTTTTTTATTAACGCAGGCATAACCTTTTCTTGCACTCGGCTCTTGTGCTTTCTAGGAAAATACCTCGATCAGTTAGTGGCATAAAAGTAACTTTCATATCTTCTATAATCATTCTTTTAATTATTATTATTATCTATGAACACATTATTAATTAATGAAAACCTATGTATATAGGAAGCTTGCAGATTCTACTTGATAGAAAGTGGCATAGCACTTGTAGTGGCTTTCCTTATTAACATATCGGTTATATCTGTAAGCGGTTCAGTTTGCAACTCACCAAATTTGAACCCTGATGATCAAAAGAGTTGTGAAGATTTGGACTTGAGTAAAGCATCCTTTTTGCTTAGAGTAAGTGTCATTAATTACTTCAAAATGATATTAATCCCGTTAACGATGGAGCTTGAAAGCGATCATAATCTCCTTTTTTCGTCCTTCTAGAATGTTTTAGGCAAATGGAGCTCTAAGGTCTTTGCAATTGCTTTGCTGGCATCAGGTCAGAGTTCCACTATAACCGGAACATATGCTGGCCAATATGTTATGCAGGTATTTATATAATTCGTTTTGCTTAAAAATATGTTATTACTATTATTGAAATAATATAACCTTGTAATCATATACGAGTATATGACACTATTTATTATTTGTTGCAGGGGTTTCTTGACCTACGAATGAAGCCATGGCTTAGAAACTTCTTAACTCGGTGTTTAGCCATAGTCCCTAGCTTAATCGTTGCTCTGATAGGCGGTTCGGCTGGAGCTGGAAAGTTAATCATAATAGCATCGGTTAGTGATTATTCGTATTATATGTAAAGTTATTATTAATATTTATTTACACATTTTTAATTGTGGCAGATGATATTGTCATTTGAACTACCATTTGCTCTCATTCCACTTCTCAAGTTCACAAGTAGTGAGACCAAGATGGGATCACACGCCAACTCGAAAACCGTAAGTTATAATATTCAATTATTCATGATAAACAATATTTATTTATACTGACTGTGCAATTACTATCTGTTTTCAGATCTCAACAATCACTTGGATCATCGGGTCGTTAATAATGGGAATAAACATATACTTTCTAGTTGATCATTTGATTTCAGTGCTCGTTCACGGGGATCTAGCACTCGTTGCCAAGATCTTTTGTGGTCTGTTAGGGTTTTCGGGTATGTTGATTTATTTAGCGGGGATCGGGTATTTAGTGGTGCGTAAAAATAAAGAGTCGTCGCATCTTTTGGCACTTACGACTCCCGAGTCTCGGGAAATGGAGAGGACTGTTTCCGCGTATGATGGTCAACCGAGACAGGATATTGTTAGTATGCAACTTCCTCAAAGGAGGAGTACTGATGAATGATGATAACAACTGAGTTGTTTAGTGGGGATTTAGAGCTATAATAGAGTTAATTAACACCCTACAACTTTTAGAAAAAAAAACTAAATAAAATAATGACATTATATTGTGATTATAGATGATGTTCAAATCTATGGATAGTGACCTTATGACTACCATCATGCAAAGGTTGTGGGCAACAAGGTTCATGTGTTCATGTGGGTTGTGTAAGCAATATCATTTTTATGATTTGGGTATCAAAGTTTGGTTAAATGGAGTAGGAGTCTGCATGAAATTGAAACCTTAAAAAAACAAACTGGAAAAACCGAATCGAAACAAAAATTGACGGTTTAGTTATAGGTTTTTGTAAAAACTGAACTTACGGTTTGGATTTGGTTTTGTATCTAATAAAAACTGAATAAATCGAACTGAATGCAAAGGTTTTTACTTTTTATTTAACATTCTTTATTTTAAGTAATTTATAAAAAAATTAGGAAATATGTAACTCAAGTTATTTAGTCTTCGGCCTAAAATTTTCAAGTTCAAATGACAAAACTGAAAAAACCGAAACTAAACCGAATCCAAAAAAATCGAACGTTTTCAAGTGATAAAAACCGAATAAATCGAACTGAATGCAAAGATTTTTTTACTTTTTATTTAACATCCTTTATTTTAAAAAATTTATAAAATTTAATAAATATGTAACTCAAATAGTTTAATCTTCGATCTAAAATTTTCAAGCTCAAATGACGAAACTGTAAAAACCAAAACTAAACCGAACCCAAACTGAAAACCTAAAAAACAAAACGTTTTCAAAAATTCAAAATCAGTGGTTCAGGCTCTGGATTGATTTTAGTCCAAAACCGACCCAACCCGAATTGGGCCATTAGCCATAGCCGGTATCGGTCATATTCAAAAATGTTTTTTATTTTCTATATACAATTAGTAGTTGGGCCAAGTTTGGTTGTGAAAAAGACTGATAATGCCCAAAATAATTGTAAAGTTTTGAACTTTTGTATAAAAAAACACACACACAACTAATTGGATTATTTTATTATAATATTAATCAACCTATTACATAGTTGCATACACAATTAATATCATCTTAGATTATTAGGAACATATCATATGAGTTTACAGAACAAACCACATTATGTGTTTGTACTAAATGCGTTGACCACAATAAATCGAATACGCGTGGTTAAATGAAAACATGACAATAAACATATATCACCAGTTACTAACTAGGACTGAATACGGATTTGATCGTCGGCCTGTGTTTGTTGCACGGGGAGATGACCTTTCTCTTGCAAGCTCTTAACAGTTTCGTATAAGCACTGTTTAACCGGGGTGAACTCGAGTCCCAAATCCTTCAGTTTTTGGTTTGAGAATTTGTATGGTTTTGCTCTTGGCTTTGTTTCATCTTTACACCTGTAATTAGTTTTTATTGTAATTTTAATTCAAGGAGTCACAAATCATAAACACTAATCTAGTATGTTGAATTTAAAAATGAGCCAAGCCCGAGCTCGACTAGGCTCGTTATGACTTACAAGTGCTCGTGCTCAAACTTGGATTGTTTCAAGCTCTTTTTCTAAAGCTTGAGCTCAGCTCGTGAGTTGTTTTTCAAGCTCGGGCTCGGGTCATTTATTATTTACTAAAAAAATGCACATGTTTTTAGTTATTTTTATATATTTTGAGAAAGGAATCTTAAATAACTTAAGCCTAACCCGAGCTCGTGTAATACCTTAAAACTAGCCAAAGCTTAGCTCGAGCTCAGCCGTGCGGTGTGAAATTAATTTAACTTAAAAGAGCTCATTAAAACTTGACAAGCCTAAATGAGCTTTATTTGAGGCCCATTGTTGACTCGAGCTCGAAAAAACTCTCAACTTTTTAACAATATAAGCTCGAGTAGCTCGCTAGCAGCTCTGTAATATTAACTAATACGAGCCCATTACAAAAGGAAGTCCTTTATTGGATTCTAGTGTCCACTTATTAGATTCAGTTGGTAAATGGGCCCGGGCCGTGACGTGGGCCCACAGTGATAGTTGTATAGATGGTCATATTGGGGTTGGTGAGGAGTGATCCTGACCATCAAATATTTTATTATTAGATTCCTATATTCTACATGTTGGTGTTGTCTTTTTGGAGTCCAATATTCATCTAATCATTTATTTTGTTCACCCAATTTTGCTATCTATATTAAATATAATTAAAATCAAAATATTATATAATTATTTTAGTATATTATATAATTAATACATTAATGAAAGAATATTTAGTGTTTTTATCTTTTAGTTTGCATGCCAATTACATAAGATAATGTGTAGATGTGTTAAATTGGATGGATGATGTAACAAGTATAATTAGGTTATTTAAAAAGTCATATATGATTTAATAATTTTTTTTTATATTCGTCAGATAAGTTTAAAATTAATTCCTTTTAAAGAAAAGTGAACTTATTTAGTGGGAATCGGGTACTCGGGAAAACACTTGGCTAAAATCTCAACCACTTCTCCTCGATGAAGCACGCTCTCAGCACACAAATACCGACCAGAAGCCGAGGGAGTCTCGAATAGCAAAATGTGTGCCAATGCCACGTCACGTACATGAACATATGCTTGGACTGAATTCGCATAGGTCTTTGTGGACCCGGTCAGATACTTCAAGATATGAATAATACTAGCATTAAGCGTGCGTTGCAAAAGTGGGCCCAACACCAACACCGGGTTCACTGCAACCAAGTCAACCCCTCTCGCTTTAGCCTCGTCCCATGCAGCGTGCTCTGCCACCGCCTTTCCATAGCAATACCAATTCTGTGATACATATAAATAAAAAAAATATATTATTTACAACTATCTTTTTTTTGCCAGAGTAGTTAATTAAGTATAATAATAATAATAATAATAATAATAATAATAATAACATGAAGAATAAAATCATGCTGACATTCTGGAATGATGAATAAGGTGCTGTTTGTTTTTGCAGACATAAACTGTCTGCAAGCTGATTTCATCTGTTTTCATGTCTGCAACTGAAGATGTGGTCTGAAGATCTGCAAGCTGAAAATATAAGACTGTTTGTTTTTATAAGCTGATACTGTCTGCATAACTGTCAAACTTATCTCACAAGATAGAAGTCATTTATTCAAGTTACATAGAAAATATAATAATAAAATTGTGGCGGCGGACGGTGGGTAGTGGCGATGGATGGTGGTGGTGGACAGTGGGTGGTGGTAATGGACGGTTTTGGTGGGTGGTGGACGGTGGTAGTTGACGGTGATGGCGTCCGACAGTGGGTGGTGGTGGTGATGAACGGTTGTGGTGGGTGGTGGACGGTGGTGATTGGTGGTGGCTGTGATGGATGGTGGTGGTGGTGGTGGTGGCGGACGATGGGTAGTGGTGGTGGATGCTGGTAGTGGCGGCGGACGGTGGGTAGTGGCGGTGGATGGTGGTGGACGGTGGCAGTGGGGGATGGTGGTGGTGGCGTACGGTGGGTGGTGGTGGCGGACGGTGGTGGGAGGAGTGGATGAGAGGGTGGCTTCAAAGGGATAAGAGTATGATTTTTTTGCGAAGATGTTTTAAGCAAGATTTCTTTGCTTTTCTTTTAAGATGAAAGAAGATAACTTAAGATCTGTTTTAAGAAAAAAAACAAACAGTCTTCAAGGGTAATGTCTGCGCGCGTGCAGACATTAGCTCCCTTGAAGATGTTTGAAGAAAAAACAAACACCCCCTAAGTCACACCAAAATATAGGAAAAATGTAAATAACATGTCATATGGCTAGAAATTAGGCCAAACAATTTAATCATCATTATATTCATAATTTACTTATATAATTAAAATTCTCCAAACCTTAGTATTCTTGCAGAATTCTAAATCACTACAGCAGCTTTCATCAACAACATCATCAGGACTCCGGTACGGATCCATGTAAACCGCTCCAATCGACGACGTAAACACCACTCTCCGAACTTTAGCTTCGGCTGCCGCCACTATCACATTCCTTGTTCCGATTACCGCGGGCTCCACCATTTGTTCCTATAATTAAATTTTTAACATTAATATAATTAGTCTTGGATTGACGTTCCTGTGACCTTTTTTTTGAACGGCAAATGTTATTCATACTATTTTACATTTTACATATTCCTGTAATTGTAATTGTTCATTAGTGAACCGAATGTCTATATACATACCGGATCATCGGTGACTGGAGAAGCAGTGTGGAAGACACCATCACATCCGTTGATGGCTTCCCGTAAGCTTTCGAAATCGAGAAGATCCGCTTTGCATAGAGTTAACCTCTCCGTCGCTCCTTCGAGCTCTCTGAGGTGATTATTCTTCGGATCATCTAAAATTAATTAACATAACTCACCATTACGTAATTTGAAACCGACAAAAGAACTCTCGTACTATGCAGAATAATGTTATTTAACAACCAACCAGAATTCAATAAAATAATAAATAAATATAAGAAAACATAATCAAATACATCTTCTATTTATGATAATAATATAATATTACCTAGATTTCTAACAGCAACTTGACCATCCATGAGGCGATGAATCCGCCAGCACCGGTGACGCAAATGACTTGATTGGTTGCTGGAGACATAACTGTAAGAGAAATTGGTTGGGGATATTCAAGTTTGAACACACATTTGCCAATATTTATAAGCAGAAAAAATTAAATTTAAAAAATTAATTTAAATATTTCACCAACTCCCCATAACCTGCTTTGGCCTACCTTTTAGTGCTAAGTCAACAAATCCATTCTTCAACAACAAATCTTTTTATTTTCATTTTTTATATTTTTGCATCTGTAAAACCAAACTTGGATTAAAATATTTTTTCCTACAAATTTAGATATTAGAATTGTAATAAAATAATTCTTTAAATTATTTTCAAACTTTCGTGTGTAGTTTTTTGTTTAAAATTTTTGTGGTTCTTTTTTGTTTATTATTATCATAAGATACCAATGACATTTGGCTTATAAAGTTATAATTATCTTACATGCTGTCATTATCTTTGTTGAACATTTGAACTAAACATTTGTATAAGTTTATGATATGGCACTTAAAATAATTTGTTTATGTCATGATGACATTAGGTAGTCAGAGAAGTTCAATACCATTGACTTGCTTATGTCGTTTTATCCTACATGTTTTAACACAGGTCGGCTCAATCTTTTTGAGATGTAAAACGCGTTACAAAATCAAGGATCATTTAAAGAATTTTTTTTCTTTTAATTCTTCGCCATTACTCGGTCAGGGCATGAGACCAGTAATTATAAACAAAGGTTATGAATAAAAGTTGTTTAAACCTTTATTAACATGTAGAATACACTTTTAACTACTAATAAAAGCCATAATTGTGGTAGTTATGCAATCCTTACATTGCTATATATATATATGATTCTTTCTAAGCAAAATTACATTATTCAGTGTAAAAATGTAATCATGCATTACTAAGTTTATTATTATGTTGATTTGCCCAGGTTAACCAAAGTGATTTATGTTATGGATATGGTACTAAACCCGGCTTACGACCTTAATTTATTATATCTGGCTTATTTTATTATATGGACTAATGCAATATTATTGGGCTGAGGGGTTTTGTGGAGGTAACCCTAACTGGGCTAGGCCCATTAGGGTACCATGATGGTGGCCATGAGGCTCCCTATATAAGGAGGTCTCCACCTCCTTATTAAGGGTTGTTGTTCTCAATAAGAGCCACCAACATAACCATTTTTGTGTCTGTAAGCAAGAGATCCTCGAGATTTCTTAGCAGTCACCTCCACACCCCCCATATTTCTATGGCAGGTCTCGAACTACCGGAGAAGAAGATGAAGTCGTGGTTCGTTTATCTCGAACACCGAGGAACATCGTCTTGGATCAGGTCAGATTCATTTTATGTTTCTTCAGCCCTATTTCTACATTACCACAAAAATTTTTAGATTCACTATTATAGAGACGATCAACCTATTATAAGGTTTAATGTAACATGTAAATTTGGCTGTTTTGATAAAAGATACGGAATTGTATGGTTTTAACAAATATATATATATATATATATATATATATATATATATATAGATGACTAGGTTTTATCCCCCGTATTACGGGGGTTGTTTTATATTGTTTGTTCTAATATTTATTTATTTATTTTTTGAATTTATATTTTTCTTATTGTATCAAAGTTAATAATATACTTATGGTTTGGTGATAAATTGTTTCACAAATAAATGAGTTGTTAATAACCCGGTTTAAAAGCTATATGTTTTGATGAGACCCAAGACCCGTTTATTTTTTTACTATAAAATTAGTTTTTTTAATTATAAATAATATTTATGAAAGTTAATAATATACTTATGGTTTGATGAGACCCAAGACCCGTTTATTTTTTTACCAATAAAATTGGTTTTTTTAATTTAAATAATATATATATATATATATCTTTTTTTAAAATAATTAAGATATTAATTTTTATTATATCCTATTTTATAGGATTTTTATATCAAATATCTGGTGAGATTAGTTTTTTTAATGAGATATTATAACCCGTTTAAGGAATATCTGGGTTTGGTAAGATCCATACCCATGAATTCAGGTCAAATGCATGAAAAATCTTCATTTAAAAATCAAGCAAATCTGGTGACTCCAAAACAAGGAGGAGCGACCAAATCGCGACACTTAGGATTTTTGGATCTTCGTTTATATATATTATAGATATATGCTTAAATAAGTGTATAACTAGAGGTGCACAAATCGGGTTTTTTAAATACCCGGGTTCGGGTATAGTTACAGGTTCGGGTATGACCGGGTTCGGGTAGGGTATTGTCTCTAAAAACCATACCCTATGCATCGGGTTCGGGTCGGGTATAGAACCGGGTATTCTAAAACCGGGTATTTGAATACCCTATTATCGGGTATTGAAAAAAACCCTATTTACGGGTTTTTTTCCGGTATTTTTTTGGTATAGATTGGATTTTTTAAAAGTTTACACTTTTTAGGGGTATTATTCGGGTATTTTTAAGGTATTTTTCGGGTATACATCGGGTATTTGAAATACCCGGTTTCGGGTATTGGAAAACCTCGGTTTCGGGTTCGGGTATTACCGGGTACAAATCGGGTTTTCGGGTATTACCGGGTACAAATCGGGTTCGGTTCGGATTCGGGTTTTAGTGCCAAAATGCATACCATATCCGTACCCTACGGGTAGGGTCGTGTACAGGTTCGGGTATTAGAAAAACCGGTTCCAGGTATTTATTTCGGGTCAAGGTTCCGGGTTCGGGTTTTTTGTGCACCTCTATGTATAACTACTAACGGGGTTGGTGGCCCACTAACATAGACAAAGCCTTTTTAAAGCATATGAGTTTGGTACTTCGGTGGTCTTGGATTAAAGTCCTATAAACGACAAGAATTAAACGAAATTTGTTGTTTGAAAAAAAAATATAACTTGCTATTGTAACTTCAGTTTTATTTAAGAAAACAAACCTTTGAGTGATCATATTAAATTGAATAACTTAATAAGTATAAAAATTTATTCAGTAGACAAGTGATAAAGAAAATAAATGTAACATGAAAGAACACACGAAACCTTATATGCCAGCCAACTAAAACAAGTCAAATTAATATGACATGCCTACACATTCAACAAAACCTAAACCGGCATATATAAAAGGGATTACTTCATAGAATAGTAACAAACTTTGAAAGTTGTTTCAATCAGGTCACTGATAAAAACTTTTGTTCCAATTAGATCATTAAACTTTCATTTTTGTTCCAATCCTAAATATTTTACCTGGATAACAGGTAATCTATGTTTTTTTAACTTTTCAATGTTTTTACTTTGCATAATAACTTTTAAAGGTTACGGAAATTAGTAAAAATGCGAAATATAATTTTAAAATTCCGAAAATTTGTAAAAATAAAAAGTTTGAAAGTTGCAATAAATTACAAAATCAGATCATTGAACTTTCATTTTTGTTCCAATCCTAAATATTTTACCTGGATAGCAGGTAATCTATGTTTTTTTTAACTTTTAAATGTTTTTACTTTGCATAATAACTTTTAAAGGTTACGGAAATTAGTAAAAATGTGAAATATAATTTTAAAATTCCGAAAATTTGTAAAAATAAAAAGTTTGAAAGTTGCAATAAATTACAAAAATTTTAAAAAAATCAGCACGTTTTCAACACGTTACAGCTCGTTTTTGGGTCAAAACGGGTTTTTGGGTCAGTTTTTTTTTGTGGACCAACGAATCAGCACGTTTTCAACACGTTACAGCTCGTTTTAACAGCAAAAGCTTGTTTAAGCGGTTTTTTGGCTCGTTTTAGCCCTTAACAGCTCGTTTAAGCGATTTTTCAGCTCTTTTAAGCGATTTTTCAGCTCGTTTCAGCACCTAACAGCTCATTTAAGCAATTTTTCAGCTTGTTTCAGCACCTAACAGCTCATTTAAGCACAATTTTTTAGCTCGTTTCAGCACCTAACAGCTCGTTTAAGCGATTTTCAGCTCGTTTCAGCACCTAACAGCTCGTTTAAGCGATTTTCTGCTCGTTTCAGTACCTAACAGCTCGTTTAAGCGATTTTTCAGCTCGTTTCAGCACCTAACAGCTCGTTTAAGCGATTTTCAGCTCGTTTCAGCACCTAAGAGCTCGTTTAAGCGATTTTCAGCTCGTTTCAGCACCTAACAGCTCGTTTAAGCGATTTTCCGCTCGTTTAAGCACCTAACAGCTCGTTTAAAGCGATTTTTCAGTTCGTTTCAGCACCTAAAAGCTCGTTTAAGCGATTTTTCAGCTTGTTTCAGCACCTAACAGCTCGTTTAAGCGACTTTTCAGCTCGTTTCAGCACCAAACAGCTCGTTTAAGCAAGTTTTCAGGTAATTTCATCACCTAACAGCTCGTTTAAGCGATTTTTCAGTTCGTTTCAGCACCTAACAATGATTTAGAAACGGGTTTAGGGTCGGAACAAACTGAAAAATCGCTTAAACGAGCTGTTAGGTGCTGAAACGAGCTGAAAATCGCTTAAACGAGATGTTAGGTGCTGAAACGAGCTGAAAATAGCTTAAACGGGTTGTTGGGTGATGAAACGAGCTGAAAAATCGCTTAAACGAGCTGTTAGGTGCTGAAACGAGCTGAAAAATCGCTTAAAGGAGCTATTAGGTGCTGAAACGAACTGAAAAATCGCTTAAACGAGCTTTTAGGTGATGTAACGAGCTTATAGAGTAATCCCTATATAAAATAATATAATATAATAAAAAATACATAAATATAAATAAATTGTGCCAATACACATGAGAGTAAACTAATATGTGTCAAGGGAGCCAAAGATTAGCATTCAATGGTTAAACTTAGATGTGGTAATGGGAGTGGGTTGGGATGGATTTGGATGATGAGTCAGGATGGGTATTTAAAATAGAGGGTTAGGATGGATATGGGTCAAGATGGGTAAAACTAACCCATCTTGACCCAAATGAAGGTTGACATACAAAGGATTTTAAAAACCACTCTAAAAAATATTCAAAAAAACTATTAAAAAATAATAACTCAAAATATAAATAAAAAACGCAAAATGTAAAATAACTAAAATGTTTCCCCCATCATCCTCGTTCATAAAAATAATAAAAAATAAATAAAAAAAACTGTTTCGTACCGGTTCAGGTTCAAGTTTTTCGGGGGATTTTTCGGTTCGACTTTGTTTTTTTCATTTCGGTCGGTTTCGGTATCTGTTCGGATTCAATGAGTTCGGTTTCGATTTCTTGATTTTTTCGGTTTCAGTGTTGTTTTCTTTTAGTCAGTTTTTTCGGTTTCATTTCGTTTTTCTTGTTTCGTTTCGATTCATTTGTTTTATTTTGGTCGGCTACGTTTCAGTTTTTTTGTTTCATTTTGGTAAGCTTTTTGATTGCATTTCGCTTTTTTTGTTTCGTTTTGGTCAGTTTTTCTATTTCGGTTCAGTTTCGTTTCAGTTTTTTTGTTTCGTTTGGTCGGTTCGGTGTTTTTGATTCGTTTTGGTCCGGTTTTTAAACTGCATTTAGTTTTTTTTTAAGTTTCCTTTTGGTCAGTTTTTCAGTTTCAATTCGGTTTTTATGTTTCGTTTCGGTCATTTTTCTATTTCGGTTTAGTTCGTTTCTGTTTTTTTGTTTCGCTTTGGTATGTTCATTGTTTTTGTTTTGTTTGGTCAGCTTTTCAGTTGCATTCGCTTTTTTTGTTTCGTTTTGGTCGTTTTTCTATTTCGGTTAAGTTTCGTTTTGTTTTTTTTTTTGTTTTGTTTCGGTCGATTCGGTGTTTTTGTTTTGTATTGATTTAAGCTTTTCAGTTGCATTTCGCTTTTTTTGTTTCGTTTTGGTCAGCCTTTTGGTTTCATATCGGTTTTTTTGTTTTGTTTTGGTCGTTTCTCTATTTCAATTCAGTTTCGTTTCGGTTTTTTTGTTTCGTTTTGGTCGGTTCGGTGTTTTTGTTTTGTTTTGGTCCGCTTTTCAGTTGCATTTCACTTTTTTTTGTTTCGTTTTGGTCAACTTTTCGGTTTCATATCGGTTTTTTTGTTTCGTTTTGGTCGTTTTTTTATTTCGATTCAGTTTTGTTTCGGTTTGGTCGATTCGGTGTTTTTGTTTAGTTTTGGTTAGCTTTTCGGTTGCATTTCGCTTTTTTTTTTGTTTCGTTTTGGTCAGTTTTTCGGTTTCAATCCCGTTTTTTTGTTTCGTTTTGGTCGTTTTTCTATTTTGGTTCAGTTTCATTTTTGTTTCGTTTTAGTCAGTTCGGGGTTTTTGTTTCTTTTTTATCGTTTTTCGGGTTTCGGATGAGTTTTGTTTCGCACGTGATAGTTTGGGTATTTTGAAATACATGAATTTTGGATAACTTGGATATTTTGTTTTGACCCATTTTAACCTATAAATGAAATTCACTTGTATATTTCCAACCCATCCTGACCCACTTGAAGAATTTTTATGATCCATCATAACCCATTTTACTTTTAAAGATTATCCATCTTGACCCAAAACAATCCATTTAGGTTGGGTTTGCCACCCTTAGTTAAACTGGACTTAAAATAGTTGAGTTCGAATCAAACTTAATTCAAATTTCAAGTTTTGAATTATCAAATCGGGTTAGCAACCGGTTCTATTTCATATTGTGCTTTTAGAATTGAATTTGACTTTGTGACTTTCAAACTAAATATCTGAATTCAACATCGACTGGTGTCGAAATACTAGTCTGAAATAGAGTCTTAATGTTTATAATGTATAATCGATAGGGCAAGTATCGTATCCATGGAGGCTGTATGTGATTAGCCACTAACATTTGTTTATTAAATGATACACATTAACATTGATCAAATGCTCTATACGAATCACAACCTTATGTTTAAAACTTTTATTGTAAGTATTAATATTATTGTAAACATTATATTATGTTTTATGAATTACATATATACAATACCTCATATTACACATACATAATTTATTACAATTTGTAATACGTCACATCACAAATACATAATTTGGCATATTACATAATTAACATCATGAGTACATGTAAGATTACGAGACTCAAATAAAAATCAATTAACATGCATTTACAATGAGGTTTGCTATTGCCGGGACATGAATAAGACAACTTATTAATGAATTGGCTATACATGTGATAAAGGAAAATCATAGTCATAATATATAATATGTGTAAAAGCATTCGTATTATAGTCTTCATTTCTATCTTTATAATTTAGTTCAAAACATATTTTTCTTTAAATTTACTTCTTAAAAACATAGTTCAAAACATATCTTTATAATTCACTTCTTAAAAATCTCCTATGTCCAACCATCTATCTCTATCTTAATCTTACTTAAAAATACTATTTTATAAATTTTCCTCTTCTTATACGCTCACAACAAATTTTCCTCTAAAAACTTTAGTTTTCTCTAAACTTTTCTTTATTTTATAGAATCCAATGTCATAATGTTTTAGTTGTTTTCTCTAATTTTTCTCTATATTATATAGAAAAGAGACTCGAATGTGAATGCTATAATGTGTTTGCTTTGTGAGGGTAGTTGATTTGATTTTTTTTGTGCAACATCACCTCAAATATGAAATTAATATTGGGAAACAATAAATGATTTAAAAGTTTGGGTTTTTTTTTTTTTTTTTTGCTTTTTTATATTATTCGTTGTATTGTATCTTTCTCGGTAGGAAGGTAAGGATAGAATTTAAGAATGCACGTTCGTATTATGTCTAAATTTTTATCTCTAGGATTTTTTTATTATTTTATTTTAATTTTTGTGTTTAATCAATTTCTCATTAAGCTGAAAACGATTAATCGATTATAATAAAGTGACAGGCAAACGGACAACAAGCTGCGTCGCCACCCTCTTTTGAATAGCAAGCCAACCATACTATAAACGAAGCTTTGGGATTCATTGATTGCATAACGTATTTTAGAGAGTTTTATTTTATTTGATAATCTGAGATAAACTCTTAACATCGACTCTCAATCATCAAGAATCCTTAGTCCTTAACTATATTGCGGAAGGTGTAAATACTAGTTATATATATATATTAAAAAGTATCATTTGGTTGTAAGGAGAAAATACTATTCATCAATGTACTGCTGCTGAAGCTACCTGTACAATCATATTAGGCAATGTTTCATATTTGTTTCATGACTGGTGAGTTGGAATTTGACTTGGATGACTTCACTAGAAGGTTTGTACATAACGAAGCAAACAAAAGCAACTCTTGAGGTGGCATGGTTGAAAAGGAAAGGCAAGAGGGAGATTAACCGGTTTTGGAAAATGATTTAGTTACTTTATTGCATGTCATATTGTTATTATTTTTATCGTCATTTACAAACTAGAGAACTGACCGTATATTCACCATCGTTAATCCAAAGACCATCTTTAACGTTTCAACGTTGGTTTTTTTTCATGCATTTTACGTTTCAATGTTGGTTGTTTTTTCACGTCTTTACGTCTCCGTGGCAACGCGCAGGACTAAGAACTAGTTTTAAAATAAAGTTGGGTTAGCTAATATTTAATTAGGTGTTTTAGTTCTACATGAAAATAGAACTACACGTTACAGGGTAACCAGTAGCTTATTTTTCGGGCTCAAAGCAAATAAAAATTTGAAGCCTTTCATAAGGAAAATAAATAATTACTTTTTGCTTTTGATCCTATGATCTCTATATCATTTGTGTGTATGCATAATCGTAGACCGCAAACTCCGCCAACAATACAAAAGACTCAATTACCTATAAACAATATTATTTTTTTCAAGTTTGTGGGCTCTATGGCTATGTGGACCCGAAACCCCTTGCTTTATTTCACTCCCATAAAGCCGCTCATGTTTGGGTCTTATATTCAACAAGAGTTCCCTAAAATAGATTTCGTGTATCTACTTAGTCTGCCTCTTAAGTCACAACTACCAAAACAGCATGTATACAACCATAGATGGCTCTCACACCCCACCCAAGATAACCATTGGACTTTTTGGTTTTTATAGTGTTTGTTATTAAGACATCACACAAAATAAGTTTTACTTGATTCACATTTTTTTTATTTTCCTGTAGGTTTTACCAAAGCCCATATGATGATGATGCATAAATATTAAAATACTCTTCATAATCTCCGCACCAAAACAAGATCTAGATAATGTTAGAAGAATCCTTCATCTATATCTTTCCGCGGGTTTTTTTATCCTTAACTTTCAGAAACTAAACTGTCGGTTTTTTCCAACCCTTGTGTCGCCTCACTCGATTCAAGCAGACTCTTTTCTTGCAATTCTCCACTCGGGTTTGACTCACCATTTTTCTCCATGTTATCGATTGTCTTTTCGGCAAGTGTAAGCCCGTCAGAAATGGCAGGCGTTGAGGCGGGATTATCCTTCTGATTATCAGCATTGCTGATAACATCCCCGGTTTTAGATGAGTCGGCAGGTGGTGGACTGTATATCCTGTTATTTAGACAGTTGACCACTTTAGATGACGATTCAACAAGTCATTGACCAAACACAAACGAATCAAGTAAATTGTTAATCCGGGTTAACTGTTGACCAACCTTTTTGACTCGCCATTTTTCTCCACATTATCATTTATGGTTTCAGTTATTGTAAGCTCGTGAGAAATGGCAGGTGCTGGAGCGGGATTATTCTTGTTATCAACATTGCAGACAACATTGTCGGTTTTAGATGAGTCAACAGGTGGTGGGCTGTTAATCCTGTTATTTAGACAGTCAACCACTTTAGATGACGATTCAACAGGTTGTTGACCAAAACACATAAGAATCAAGTAAATTGTTTATTAATCCGAGCTAACTGTTAACCAACCTTTTTGACTCGCCATTTTTCTCCACATTATCAGTTATCTTTTCAGTTATTGTAAACTCGTGAGAAACGGCAGCAGCCGGTGTTGGAGCGGGATTATCCTTGTTATCAACATTGCAGATAACATCCTCAGTTTTAGATATGTCGGCAGGCGGTGGGCTGTTAATCCTGCTATTTAGACAGTTTACCACTTTAGATTACGATTTAACAAGTCGTTGACCAAACACATAAGAATCAAGTAAATTGTTTATTAATACGGGTTAGCTGTTAACCAACCTTTTTGACTCATCATTTTTCTCCACATTATCAGTTATCTTTTCAGTTATTATAAGCTCATGAGAAACGGCAGGCGTTGGAGCGAGATTATCCTTGTTATCAACATTGCAGATAACATCCTCGGTTTTAGATGAGTCAGCAGGTGGTGTGCTGTTAGTCCTGTTATTAAGACAGTTGACCACATTGACCAAACATATAAGAATCAAGTAAATTGTTTTTCTAATATAAGTTAACTGTTAAGTGTTAACTAACCTTTTTGGTGAAGTGGAGTTATCTTCTTGTGTTCTTGAGGATTCTCGGTTTCTTTTTGCCTTCTAAATATGATATAATAGAAACTTAATATACAAATAACAGAAACAACTGAAATAAAGAAAAAAACAAGCAACTAACTTGATCAACTGAAGTCTTGTCAACCATCCTCCACTTTTCTTCATTTAAATCCAGCAGTTCTTCATCACCATCAGCATATAATACCTGCAACGAAAAACAAATCAAAAGGTTACGTTCTATATAAAAAAAAAATCATAAAAAATATATACTCTCACCTTGTACTTGCCATTTAAAGGATCATAAGAAGCAACAACACCTTCATAATACCTGCCCGAAAGAAACTTATAAAAACTGGATATATAATTCAATAAATTATAAAGGCATCTGTCACATACAATGATACTTACACTTTATCTAATGGCCACCAAACTTTTATCATGTGTCCTGCCAAATCTTCCTTCCATTTCTTTGGAATATCATCCTGTATTAAAAACAAGTGAATAACAGTCCGAACCAGCAAGAACAAGAAATCATAAAGTTTAAAGCTACCTTGTCATCAGCACCGTTATCTGAACCAGAATTCTTGGTATTGCCCTTTGTTTTACTCGATTGCCTTTGGTCCAGTACTCGAGTTCTCGCTGTCCCTTTTTGTGAATTTAGACCTAAACTAGGAATATCATTTTTCTTTGGTCGACCCCGTTTGGGAGTTTTAAACCGGTTATTATCAGTATACTTTTGCTTCTTAGTGGATCTATCATTGTCCAAAGTGATAAGATCTCTCTTATGAGTACTGTTAATTCTTGAGGTTGATCTGGTTCCCTGTTATAATGATTTAAATTTTGGAATAAATATAAAGCACTAGAAAAATGAAACTTTATGATAGATATATAATTGCACATATAAACGCACCAGGTGTTCATTTTCATGGCCATTTTGGCATATGAGCGTGACCACTTCAGCATAATCATCAAGATTTGCATTTATGAGTTCCTTTATTAGCGTATTGCACCTTTTCAGGACCTTTTCTGCTAGTTTCCAAGAAGCAGGGGAAACCATCTGAAAGTAAAATAATAATTAAATCTGACTGGAATATTATAATTATAAATAAATGCTTAAAAATGAAAATATTTGTACCTGATTTTCTTTTTTAGCACGAGAGATTAGAAGGGATAAAAGCTCGATGGAAATCTCGTCACTTTCTTCAATGATCATTGACATGATGGTTTCAATGTCTGAGAATACTGTCCTAGGGTGATCTATCCTAAATTTCATCAAAAGAAAATATTAATTTTGAAATAACCTTTTTAACATGGATTTATCAAAATCTCTCACCTAATTTTACTTAAAAATTGCTCAAACATTTCAAAAACCAATGCATCACACTCTAAATCCAGCATCAACAAGAAGGATTTAACTTTAGCAACCGACTGAAGAATGTGAATAACTTTATGATAACTTTGACCGGTCACATTTGACAATTGTTCAAAAGCCAACACATATAACTTGAAGATTTTCTGTAATGAATAAAAAAAACAACAATAAATCATTAACAGATAGCCGCAAACAACCAATCAGATATTTTGTTGAAAACAATTTGGTTGATGAAATAATACCTTCATAACTTCATCCTCATAAGTTTGGTCCGGTGCAGTTATTCGAACTACTTCACAAAGACATGATGCCACTGATATCTTAACATCAGTTTCTGAATGTTTTATCAGTTCATCAGCAATTAGGGCTCCCATTGAGGGCACAAGTGCCTTTTGCATCGAGATAGATGGTGCTTGACCAACACGAGCCAGCAATTGCTTGGTTTTCTTGAAGAACAATTTAGAAATAGCAAGTATCATAGAAATATCATGGTAAAAAAACCCTAATGAGTGACCATTTCCTGTTAGGTAATATGCACACATACATAATCATGAATTTATGATTTATCACAAATTAGTAGGCCTGTAAATGAGCCGAACGTTCATGGTATGTTCGTTAATTTAATAAACGAATAAACATGAACACAAGTTTTGCTCGTTCAACTATGCTCATGAACGCACGTTTATATTCATTCCTTTACGTTTGTTTAATCCTTAATAAACAAAAAAGGTAGTTATATTTATATAATTATAAACATAAAAGGAGCTAGTTTAGGTATACGGTCCATCTGATAAAAAGAAAATTTCTAACCCTATATATACTTATATTTATGTTTGATTGTTTGGTCAATTATATTCATTTCAGTTCGTTTACGTTGGTTAATTTGATAAACGAACGAACATGAACACACAACGTCCGTTTATGTTTGTTCATTTATGTTCGTTTAAATTTTTATAAACAAAAAGGTAGTTATAATTATATAAATATAAACATAAAATGGGCTCGTTTAAGAATATGTTCCATCATATTAGAAGAATATTTCTAAATTCTAACCCTATATATGTATATGCAAACACACACATACATGTTTGGTCAATAATGTTCATTTGTCTTCGTTTACGTTTGTCCAGCTATTTCCGTTTAACTTTGCTTATTCATTTTCGTTTACGTTAGTGAACTGTTCGTTTAGATTTTAAACAAACGAAGTCACGAACACAAACGCTGTTCAATTATATACTCGTGTTCACTTAAAGCTAAATAAACAAACACAAACATGCCCTACGCCTACAAATTAGGGCTTACACTTTACACTGCACTGAATTCACTATTTACCACAAAATTAGGGTTTACACTTTACAGAAACAAACAAACAATCTAGTACATTGAAATTACGATTAATCACTCACAATAACACACAAAATGAAAGTTTAATCAACTAATTTAAACCTGAAACCGTAAATGTAACATGTAACAATAATAATAATAATAATAATAGGTTAGTAATGGCTTACATCAATGAGGTTAATAAGGTTATTGACGGAAGAAGAAGAATGAGGCGATGCGAGGTGTTCACCGGCTTCTTTAAGCTGCTGCTCCAGCTCTTCGTTAACCGGACTAACCGAATCCATTTTGATTTGAATTCAATCAGACTCGAATGCAAACAAGCAAACAAACAAACAAACAAACCCTTGGGGTTTAAAAAGTTGAAATGAAATGTTTGGTTTAATTGGTGGTGGTTTTTGTATCTGTATCGTAATTTAAATAATTGGATTTGAGAAATTTGTGTTGGGAGTTGAAGCTAAAATAGGTAGGTGTGTTTCAATCTGATGATAACTTATTCAAAATGGCCTTTTTTTAGCTTAATGGTGGGTATATCGTTCAAGCCGCTCGTTGCTCGAACTCGTTCATTGCTTGCTCAAAAATTGCTTGCTCGATTGTAAACAAGTCGCTATGCTCAGCTCGGTTTGTAAACAACCAAGCAACGAGCAAAGGTCTACTTGGTTCGGTTCGAATATTTTTAACTTGTTTTATGTATAACTAGTGTTTTACTTGGCGCGATGCGCCGGGGTAGGTTGGTAAAACCCAGACAGTGGTAAACTCAAGCGTTGAATCCGGTACGCCGATGCGAATTCAGTCGGTTTTGGTTACGTGCGTTATAAAACTCGGGTGCTGGTAAAACTGACTATTGTAGATTTCGGGCAGTGAGTCTACGCAAATTCGGTCGGTTTCCATTTCGTTACGATACCATAAATAAAATTCGGCATCCGGTCGGTTTTTGTTACGGTTTGGAACTAAAACAAAATGTGGCGAGTCTATGCGAATTTGGTCGTTTTAATTACATTTGTGACAGTACCAAAACTAAAACAAAAGGGTTGGTAAAACCTGATCGTTGGTAAAACTCAAACGTTGTCGGTCCCGGACGTTGAGACGACAAGTCGACATGAATAACTGTTTAGTTATCAAATTTCAAAAAAAGAAACAAAAAAAATAGTTTGATCCAATAATACGGCGCCACATAGACCATTCACGATCATGCGGCGCCAAACTTCACATTTGTTATATATAATAATTATATATGAACAAATATATAAATATATTGACAACACACATAAAATATAAGTGCTTAAACCCTTTCAATTTTTTCTTATTTTATCAATTTTATAGCTTCATTAGTTCGATTCAAGTTTTCAGAATACTAGAACTTTGTTTACATTTTCATTATATATCACTTCAAACTTTTTTCTTCTAAAAATTTACAACATATTACACGTTTATCTAAAAACTACTAATTTGTTTACAAAATATGTTATTTATAGCTTTCAAACTTGTTTCTTATTGACATTTTTAGAGTGAAAAAAGAAATAAGTAATGATCGAAAATCTCTTGATGCTTGATTCGATTGAAATCTTTCTGCCGTTCGATTAGGTTCGGTTTCAAACGAGCCAAGCAAAGAGCAAGCCGTTGTTCGGTTTGGCTTGGCTCGTGAACAACCCTATCTGTAAACGAACCAAACGAACATGAACGAGGTTATGTTCGTGTTTGTTCATTTAACTTTAAACGAACACGAACACGAACACTTAATCGAGCAAATATTTGGTGTTCATGTTCGTTTATTTAAAATCTCAACGAATAATTCACGAACATAAATGAACATAATTGAACAAAGATAGACAGACATAAGTGAACATACTTAAATGAACATATGAACAAACATAAAAAAACTTTCACGAACATAAATGAACGAACGAAACATGTGTTCATGTTCATTCGTTTATTAAAATAAACGAAAATAAACTAAATTCCCACCAAACGTTCGGTTCGTTTACAGGCCTAGGTGCACCATAAAAACGGTTCATGTCCCGACCTGAAACTGCATGGAACTGGTAAGAGAAGCCGGTTTAGACTCAATTCACCCCCGAAACCAGTAAAACTGAACCAGCCGAAAACCGGTATAAGACCTGTTTGGAGACTTTTTGTTTATCAACCCGTACATGTTCCAGTGAAACGGGTTCACGTTAGAACTAAAAGTCAAAACGGGTTCCAGTTTAAAAAAAATGACAAATTTGAAGTTAAATCATATTAAAGTCAGTTTATTTTTTTACATGTTATGTTATACTTACAGCATTGATGGATTACATATACTACTTGTTTTTGTTTTATGGATTAGAGTATGTCCTATGAACACCAAACATATAGGGACGGAGAATGTTCGTTTCGTTCGTTTAACTTTATTTGACCAACCGATCGGACACGGGCACTTAACTTTACGGTCCGGGTTTGGATGACCCGATCGTGTGCCATTTCATTGACCCGGAATGAAGGTTGTTTCAAACATTCAGTTTATACATCCTGTTCAGACCATCTTGATTCGACATAAGTATTATGTCTAAAGATCTAACTAAACATAAGCAGTTGCATTCATTCCATATCAATAACTAGTTAGTATATAATAAGTTGAGATTATTTGTTATGAAGTATGATACATTGTTGTACATGAGCAATAGCGTCGTCATCACAAACAGCTAATTCGACACGGCAGTAAGATCTTGCAGAGAAGAACAGGTAACACAAGACAACTTGAAAATTAAAATTATAAAGACATCGTTTATAATGATCCAAAATTTCCTACAAGAAATGTTCATACAAGTAAAAAGTATCGATAAATCACACATGAAATACTCTTATCACTCGGTACACGTCTAGTGAGACTTGACATACTCCTGGACTATGTGAAGGCCTTCACTTTCCTCTCCATAATCCTGCCAAATATTCCACAAAACTTTAAGAAAACACAATAAATTAAACCGACGTTTTTTATTTTACACTTTGCAGTCGAAAATACCTTTACAACAAGGCACGAGCAGCCCACAACCTTTCTCGCCTTGCCTTCTGAATCTATCTTGCATAACTACAAGAAAATAATCAAATCAAATCAAATTATTATAACCAAAAACATATAAAAATACATTTATAAACTAACACAATCTGAGACGGGATACTTACGCCAGCCCACTCGCCAAGAGTCTTAGCGCTTGGAACCGTAATCAAGCTCACATTATGGTCAGCACAAAGTGCTTTAACCAACTTCTGATAATCCGGTTGGTTACAGTCCTCAGCCAATACACAAAGTAAAGCAGCATGTTTCTCGATCACTTTTGCAGCCTCGTGAAGTCCCCTCACAAGACCGCCGTGAGCCAGTGACTTCCTGAGCACAAGCTGCAACGCAGTCATGGTGTCCATTGGCTCACCGAGAGCGGGAGCGGGTGCAGGTGCCTCAACTGGAACAACAACATCTTCACTGCAAAAACAATGCAATTCAATGTTACTAGACAATCTTATTAGGTTTGAGTAGTGTATTGATATTAATATCAAAGGAGAGGTGATTACATACCCAGCCATGATTATTGTTGATTAAACTGTCGGTTAAAACTGCACAAAAGATCCATAAAACAACAAATCAAAAAAATGTATATTCCAGACTTGCAGTAACAGATAAATGATCACAATTATGTTGGGGTGAGCAATAACCATACCGTTAACGGAAATCAACCGAAAACCGATTAATGGAAAACCAAATAACCAAAATCAGTTTCGACCTTTTTTGTACCCTCAGTTAGCCAAAACTAACGGAACCGAAGCATCCATAGTTTCCTATATTTCTAGTTTTTATACCTCCATTTCATGTATCTCATGTTTTATACCTACATTGACTGCTCACGAGTCGAGCCCGAGTCAATCCGAGGTGGTTTTGAGCTCGTGCTCGAAAGTAAACAAAGCAGCTCAGCTAGGCTCGAGCTCAACTTTGAAGTTAAACAAGCCTAAGATTGAGCCACCCGAACCGAGCTTGAATCGATTTTGGCTCGGTTACAAAAATGAGCCAGCTCAGCTCAGGTTGTTTCAAATCACGTTTATTTAGCTAGTTTTATTCAAGCTTTTATCGAGAAAGCAGTGGCTTAGCTAGAAATTTTTTCCTACGGGTTCGGAAAATTTCGAGGGACGGACGACCGATTGTTTATCACTTATATTTGGGTTTTCTACGGGTTCGATGTTGAAATTTCTAGCGGTTCGATGTCCAACTAAACTAATATATAACACTAAAACAAACATTTAAAAGCGTCCGGCCGGACCCGTTCCCCTAAAGCTGCCTACGCACCTGCGAGCAAGCCGCAAGCTTTTTAAACAGCCTTACATTTCATGTATTTCTAAGCAAAAACTTTAACCCAAATTTGGTTTTGGTTATTAACCAAAATAACCGAACCGAACCGAACCAAACTGAAAACCAACAAACTAACCAAATAAACCAAACCGACTAACCGAAAACCGATTGGTTAATAAATAATAAAATAGATTAATCAATTACCACAGTTATGCCAATTAACAATATAGGTTTCAAAACTACATCAATCTAGTTAGGGCAAAATCGTCAATTACATCATAAGTTTAAAAAGTATACCAAAAAATAACAATATCTTATAAAACAGATGATCACAAAGTTACATTATTAATCAATTAAACAGAAAACAGTTATTAGTACCTGTTGAAGAACAGTTATCAGTGTCTGCTCGCTACAGAGATGATACTGAGTTTGCGATGCTATAAAGCGTACCGATTCGAAACCCTAATTCCGTGGTTTGTTTAACATTGTACCCTACACTTTTATTTTTTCGCGAATTAGCCCTTCTATGTCATATACGTTTTCATATGAGTAAACTGCGGTTTTCGACTTTTCGTCATGTGGTTTGTCTAAATCTGCGGTTTGGTTAGATAGTTTTAAATTTATGATTTTCGTTCATGTGGTTTCGATTCGCTTGTAATTAAAACGACCTAACTAACGACGTTAAGTCTGGTTGTTAAACTCATTAGTGTGCCCCTCACGTGAGGGGTCGTTTTGTCCTCTCCCCCAGTCCCTCACGTGAGGGAAATGAATTGTTGTGTTCCAGAGTTTCATTTAAGGAAGGAAGTAACAAAACGTGTGTTCTCGAATTTCATCAAGGAAATAAGAGTAAATTGTAAAGGATCTCTTCCCTTCTACTATGAAAAGATTGAGGGGGTGTTTGACCTAGCTTTTATTTTTTAGCTTATGCTTATATTTTAAAGTAGTTTATAGTTTATTTTCTATTATTTGATAAGCTCTTTTTAGTGTTTGGATTAGCTTATATTCTACAAGTTGATTATACGTCAATAATTTGTTAAATCCATCATTCTTTGATTTGTTACCGTAATAAGTTGCTTCAATATTATTAATCCACAAACATTTGAGGGCAAAGGAGTAATTTACTCCCTTAACCAAATAAGACCATCTCCAATGGTTAGTTTTTTTATATTCAAAGCAAGCCAAAAACCACATAAACCATTAGAGTAATTGGTTTAAACCAAAAACCAATGTTTGAGGTTTGATTTTTCAAACCAACAAAAACCACCTATTGTGGACCTTAAACATCACCCTACATATACATACCCCTATTTATATTTATAAAATATATTAAAATATTATACATATATACATATTTTTTATATTTATTTCAAAAATTATGTCTTTTTGTTTGTGTATTTTTTACATAACGGCTAGTTTAACGGTTAAATTTTTTAACGGCTAATTTTTAAAACGACTAGTTTTTTAACGATTTTATTATCGATTTATTAATGGGCATTTTAAATTATGTATTTTTTTTTATCTATTTGTTATATTTTTGTTAATCTATTTTTTACTAAATTTTATTATATTGCTATTTATTTAAATAAAGTTATAGAAAATAAATATTTTATAGTATTTTGAAATTCTTATTTAAAATAAATGTGAAAGTAAGTGATGATGTGGAAATGTAAAGATAGTTTGAGAAAGTGTATTGTTGGAGTAAAAAAGATGGTTTTTAAGAAAGCTGATGTGCCAGTGATGTGACTGGTTTGAACCAAAATATATTGGAGATGGTCTAAGCTTCTTCAAATAAACTAAAAAATCATTTTTAAGAAAGCTTCTTTAAATTAGCTTATAGGGGGAGGAGGGGTGGTTATCACTCATCACACACCCCACCAATCAAATGATGCCACATCACCAACCCCAAATCCATCACATGTGATGGTTTTTTACTAGGGGTGGTGGTGTGATGTGGTGGTGTGTGATGGAATTTTTTTTGTTTTTGTTTTGTTTTGTTCTTTTGCAAGATTAAATTTTACAAAGATAAATAAATAAATAAAAACCGAAAAAAAAATGGTTGATATAGACCTCGTCACGTTTCCGCCAACTTAGCCGACTTTTATATAATTTTTATAGCATTCAAAAGTTTAATGTTTAATTCGTAAATTATTCTAAATTATGTTTAAAAGAAATGTGAAAGTTAAGGGGTTAAATGTGTAAATTGTATTTAAAATATAATAATAATAATAACACTAACAAAATGCAGAGCACTCCTTCTTCCTCCTTCTTCCCTGTTTTTTTTTCCGGTGAACCCCCCCCCCCACACCTCCCAACGGCTACTTTCATCTCGCAACGGTCGTTTTTTCCTCGAGAACCCCATCATCACCCTTCATCACGCGTGACACCCATCACGCAAAATCCACTTTTTCCGCATGACAAACTGTGGAGAGGCTTACCACGCGTGATGTGGGCTCCGTCACGCACCGCCCCGTCCCCCCTAATAAGCTTATAAGCATACGCTAGAAAAACTAAATCAAATATCAAATTAAACTTATTTTATTAAAAAAAAGCTAAAAAAGATATAAACTTGGCTTAAAAAGCTAAGTCAAACACCCCCTAAATCCGTTTATGCTAGTTCATGTGTTATTCATTAAAGTAAACTCGGGAACACACTGTTGAATTGTACTAACAGAACTACAACTACAGAAGTCAAACACGGTTTATAAAAAGATGTGAGTTTTTGTGTTCGATGGACAACGGTGACGACTGGTTAGCACACGACAAGCTCCAACACTTCGTTCTCTGCTTCTTCATCACTATCATCATCTCCTTCATCGCATCACACACCAAACACTCTCTCCTCCGTCGCCACAGCATCTCAATAGGCTGCATTCTCTCACTCACCGCAGGCGCCGCCAAGGAGATCGCCGACGAGCTCGGGTTCTTCAACTCCGCCGGTGCGTCCGTTAAAGACGCCGTTGCTGACGTCACCGGTGCTTTATTTGCCGTGGTTGTGATTTCTGTATGGAATAAGTTTTGTGTTCGTGATAGATCCAAGCAGTTGGAGCAAAATCGAGTGTATGAAATGGTTTGATTTGTTCTAGATAATATTATTAATGGGTGTTTGGGATCGTTTATTTTTACCAACTTATAATTTATAAACTTTTTAAAAAGTAGCAAGGTGTTTGAGATTGCTTATATTGTGGTGGAAAAAGTTCCATAAGTTACACTTTTGTAACTTATTAACTTATTAACTAAAAGTTTTGAACTTAGCTCCCGCATATGGACAGGGTGTCCAGGATCTGCTATACGCAGTTTTACATTACACTTTTGTGTCACAAAACAACCTTATCATTTGCTCCATAGACTGCTATAGCCTTGATGCGTATTGACGACTATTGTTGCATCTCCAATTTTGTACCTCCACTCTAGAGCTTTGAGTGACGGGTTGTCGAAGAGCAAAGAAAAAAGTCACTCGAAGCTTCTCTGTCGCGCCCTAGCCGAGCGGTCATTGTGACGAATACACAAAGCTTTTAATGTCACAAGGTTCATGACCTTGAACCCATGATCTCACGGTCACAAGACAACAACCACCTTTTTCATTTCCTCCAAGGTCCACCCTTTACTTTAGGAAGTAGAAGTATTGACGAATAGAGGCTAAGCATCCGCACTCAAAGCTTTAAATGTCATAAGAGGTTCATGACTTAGTTTCAATTTTGTTGCGTTGCAGAACTTCTTCATGGCCTATTAAAGACAATTTGATGGTATATGATCAAACTCTTATGACATACATGGCATCAATAAAAAACTGGATTACATATGGTCTGAAGATTATTTAGTAATATAAATTGATATATCTTGGTCATGAATCAAATATGATAACTTATTGGTATGTACATCTTATGAAATCAATAATATTAGAATATTTGTTTATGGTGAGTTAAGTATTATGAAACAGGCAAAACAATGCATCAATTGAACCATGTGCATCATTATGTTGCTGATCTAAAACTAGTTACAGTAAATATTAAGCACAAGTTCTAACATTAAATGTTAACCTTTAATTAATTTATCCTGAAGTGTACAAGCTGTGATGCCAATGGCCATTACAACAGGCATTGTAACTTAACATACAACTACCATTTTTTCACACTTTTTTTTTTAATTTTTTATTTTTTTTAACATTTTTTTCAATTTTCAACACCCAAACCATATAAGACACCAGCATACTTCTCCAATGAACCACTAAAGAAATTCTCTATCAACTTCCTGAAGGTACATGAAGTAAGCAAACTGTCCGAACCCGCTTGATGACATATCCCGATCCTTTCTACTTCCAACAATTGCGCAAGCTTGTTCAATCCGCCGTGAAGACTGTTGCAAAACTTCATCAGATGCTTAATGTCGTAAATGGTTGGGAAAAACATATTGATCAAATTAAAGAAGCCAGTTTGTGTATCAGGCAGATTCCTGCAAGTCAAAACCTTCAACAAATAACCGAAATCGTATCCACTGTGAAACGTCACCCAATACACGTTGTCATTCAAAACTATCCCTGATGACATCAGCAGCTCCCCGAATCTTCCTGCATCTATTCCCTTCTCATTGTTCTTGTTAAAATCTATACCGCTCTCTCGCAAAAGCTCGACCGAATCGTTCGCGTAAACGTCGTCTTTCACGTTGAATTCCCGGAAATTGAATTGCCATATGCAAGGTTTATCCGTCACGGTGTCCATCGGAAAATTCCCTTGGTCGTCCGAGAATGTTAACCCTAACTGAATCAATTTCAACATGTCCACGTTGTCTTTTAACGTCTGGTAATGATAGTCATTGCTGTTTTTAAAATTACCAACAGGGCGAAGAACAATCCCTGGAAACTCGGTGTCCATCGCTATGTAAGGGTAATCATCAACAATACCTCGAATCAGTTCAAATTCTTCGTCCAGATTGTCGTTCCACACCTCTCGAATCTGAATCGAATCGCCTTTCGACAGAAGCGACATTTCTCAAACACAACTATACAATTTCTATCAGAGAATCAAACATACAATTCGGAAACGATCCAGATCTGAAAAATTCGCAACATGAAACGTTAATCTCGCGTAACTTAATCAAAAACCTAACAAATATACAACAAATTCTTACCGAAAATCGAATAATCAGAAGAAATCAAACGTAGATCTTCTAATAACGATTAAAACCAGCTACCGTTCGAAATCAATCCAGATCTGGAAAATTCGCAACACGAATCGTTTACCTAACGTAATTCAATCAAAAACCTAGCATATACACAACAGATTCTTACCGAAAATCGAACAACAAAGGATTGATAGCAGCTAGGCAATGGAAATCCAACGTACAATTCTAATTCAATCCAGATCTGAAATATTAACAACACGAATCGTTAACCTAACGTAATTTAATCGAAAATCAAACGTAAACTCGCAGCATAATTCGCTAACCTAGCGTAATATTAACCAAAACCGAACGCAAATCAAACAAATCCTTACCGAAAATCGAAATACGCAACGGAAATTCAACGTACAGATCGTAATCAATCCAGATCTGCAGAATTCGGAACGTGAATCGTTAACCTAGCGTAATTCAATCAAAAACCGAACGTAAACCTATCAAATCCTTACCGAAAACCGAATTACGTAACGCAAATTCAACGTACAGTTCGGAATCAATTCAGATCTGGACAATTCACAACATAATTCATTAACCTAGCGTAATTAAATAAAAAACCGAACGTAAACCGAGCAAATCCTTACCGAAAATCGAATAACGCAACGGAGATTCAACGTAGAGATCGTAATCAATCCAGATCTGGAGAATTCACAACGTAATTCGTTAACGTAACGTAAATCAATTGAAACCGAACGTAAACCTAACAGATTCTCACCGAAAATTGAATAATTCGGAGGAATGGATCGTCCGTACGATTAATAGAAGCGGCAATTAATTAAATAATTAGGAAATGAGGAATTGCACGGAGGAGAGAGGATAAGATTGGAGGTATAGCCTTCTTTTCCCTGTCTACCTCCTTCTTGACTGTGATTTACAGATACAGAGAGAAAGAAAGAGAAAAGATGGACAGCACCATCACTGAATTTGATAATATTATTATTATTATAACAAAGAGAGAGAAAGAGAAAAAGAGAGTGAGCACCAGCTATAAATTGATATGACTTTGTGGCTAATGTCTAAAAATAAAAACATACATACATTGCACCATGCACACCATCTTTATCTTTCATTTTCTTGTGTTTTTTAATTTCCACATATTTTTGGGCCTAATTTTGGAACTTTCATAGGTACCTGTAGAGGTGCGAAAACCGGTTTAAAACTCAAAACCAGTTTGGTTTGGTCAACAAAATTCAAAACCGATTTATGATTGGTTTTGGTTCAGGTTAAAACCGGTTTCTTAACATGTTACGATCGGTTTCGGTTCGGGTTTTGATCTGTTTCGATTTGGGTTTTGGCCGGTTTCAGTTCGGTTAACCGGTTTGAAACCAGTTTTGGTGAAGAAAATTACAAACTGGTTCCGAACATACGGTTTCAATCGGATCCAAACCAGTTTCTACATAATCGGTTTCAAACCGGTTCGGTCTTGGTTTAATTTTCGGGTCGTTTTGGTTAACCAGTTTGTTTGCCCACCTCTAGGTACATGTGGTTAGACTTTAGAGGTAATAATTTGAATTATTATTTTATGTTATTTAACAGTAGAGAGGTATATAAACGGTGTATTTTCCAGGAGTCGGAATCGGGTATCGTCAACAAAATTCAAAACCAAGTATGATAAGAACTGGTTTTGGATATAATTGGGTATTTGACCGGGTTTCTTTTGGGTTTCGGGTAGGGTAGGATTTTGACCGGGTATTTCGGGTTCCAGCTGGTTTGGGTCGGTTTAGCCGTTTAGGTTCCGGAAACGGCACAGAAGAGAAATCCTATACCAGGTCTTACCCGAGGGTCAGGTCCGAAACCGGGTATTTTGGCACCTATATTTGATAGTGGTGGTAGTGTTGGTCAGGCAGCAGCGGGTGATAATGTTGTGGTGGCTTACGTTGACGATGGTGGTCGCGTTGGTAGCGCTGGTGGTAAGGTGGTTGTGATGACATTCGTATCAGTGGTGGTGGCAGTGGTGTCTAAGGTGGTCGCAATTAGGTGGTGGTGGTGGTGGTGTTTGTAGTTATCCGATGATGTTGAGAAAGTATGATGAAAAAGGAATGAAATTAAAAAAAAAAAAAGTAGGTCTGGGAAAAAAATGATTTTGATGAATGAGATTCCATATGTAATCGTTGATTTTATTCCATTGAGCAACCAAACACCGCTTTTTCATTTTTTCACAATGAGTCATTCCATTCACCAAGTCATTCCTACATACCAAACGTTATATGTGTGTTGTATTTTTAAAACTTGATTTTGTGTAACAAAAGAGTTTATTTTTTTAACGGCTACACACTCATTCATCTATCCCTGCTACTTTTAAATCACTCAGAAATAATCTACTCTTATTTCAAGGTTTGAACCCTGATATTTACTCCAAAAGGCAAAAGCAAAAGCGTTTACCACCCAATCGAGACAACGAGAGAGGTGAAAATGGCAAATGAGGTGAAAAAACCGTTATGCAAGATTGAGTTAAAAGGTAAAATAATAATCAGGTGGAATGAGTTGGAGATAATTAGTTAAAAATGAAAACTAACAAAATAAAGGTCAAAAAAGAAAATTGAGGGGTTGCGTTATATGGTGGTGGTGTTACTTGCTGATGTAGAAGCCAAGCGAGAGCTTTGACACCAGGACCACATCATAAAGTCACTGTTCCTTTCAAATATGCTTTTTATGGTAAGCAATATGAGCGCCAATAATGCATAGGGCGTCTTCTAATAAATAAGTTTTTAAACTTAATGTTGTCGTAACAAACCTAACTAATGCCGACCTACTCGTGCTGTTGCACCACCGCAATGCGGCGGGTCTTGTTTAGGGCTGTAAACGAACCGATCGAACACGAACAAGGTCTTGTTCATGTTCGTTCATTAAAAAAATTAATGTGTTCACGAACACAAACGAACAAAAATAAAATCGGTAGAGGCTAGAGAATAAGACCGATGTATTCATCAATGTGAATATTGAAAGCCCGTAAATGAATCGAATGAACACGAAAAATGGCATATTCGTGTTCGTTCATTTAACTTTATAATTAATCGAACAAATAATTATGTTCATGTGCGTTTATTTAAAAATGGATATTTGTGTTCGTTTATGTTCGTTTGTTTAAATTCTAAACAAACATAACTAAACAAAGATAAACGAACATAAATAAACATATACGAACCAATGTGAATGAATATTGAATACAAACAAACATAAACAAACTTAAATATGAAAACACATAAATGAACACAAATTAACAAATGTAAAACCTTTAAGCAGATGACATATCTAAATAATATTTAATTATTTTTTATTAATACATAAACGAACGTTCATGAACATAAATGAACGAACGGAACATTTGTTCATGTTCATTCATTTAGTTAAACGAACACAAATTTTGTGTTCATGTTCATTCGTTTATTAAATAAACGAACATAAACGAACCTCCCGCCGAACAGTTTACCGAACGTTCAGTTCGTTTACAGGCCTAGTCTTGTTACATAGTTTTACTTGAATAAGTGTACAGTTTATGTAGTAAAATTATTGTAACATACATAAGAAACAATAGTGTGTAAATACTAAATATTATTTCCACCTTACTGAAGCTACAGTTTCTGGCTTGGTCATGCTAACAAGTTAAGCAAGATGTTGCATAAACTCTAGCCAAGAATAAACGCAATGACAAGGGCAGATTTTGTTTAGAATGCTTCCGAAATAGGAATGAGCAAAAGATACCGAACTGGTACTTTAGGTACACATTTTGAGGTTTCAAGATCGGTACCGGTACTTTCAATAAATGCAGGGAAAAATAAGATACAAAACTCTTACAATCCAAGAAACCAAACACGGAAAACCAAAATAAAAAGTAAACTAGTTTCATTGTCTGAGTTCAAAATTCACATACCATCAGTTCACACTTCGCTTTAAACTAACAACAGAAGATTGGTCTCTATCTTATGGTTGGACAATATAATCAATTCATCTTACTAATCAACTCATTTATCAGATCTTCACGGTTCCCAGAATCACCCCCAATCCTGAACGGCTTCTTCTTACCCTGCAACGCCTTTTCGGGCTTGTTCAGATTAAAAGGACACAAAAAGTTGCAAACTTCCTTGAAATGTGGGCCCACATTCGCAATCTCGTTTACAATGTCTTCGATACATATAATTTTGTGCTCACCAAGTGCCTGAAAAAACCATTAAGGTGAATATTATATATATTTAAGAGAAACAGAAACAGTAAGACATATAATATTTTTAGTAAAAATAGAAACATGGAGACGTATAATATCTAGTTCGGGCAAAAATGTTTCAGCTCAACCCGACTCGTTTTGAGTAACATGTAAATTACACTTTTGGCCCATTACCAATCCGCGCAACTTGCTCGTTTTAACTAATAAAAACATATAATATACCTGTTCAATGATATTATTATCTGTCAAAGGGTATAACTGCTTGTTAATTTTTGCCAACCCCTTCTTGTATATCAGCTCATTCACACTCTTGAGATTAGGATACCTTTAAATATAAAAAAAATTAATAAAAATTAATACGTCTTTCATAAGACACCAAATAAAGATATAAGCGTTGAAGACAATTTTTAAACAGTATTTGATGAAGCTAAAAGATTATGCATGGCCTTACCCGTAAGTGACATACGGTTCAACTTTTTGTAAGATGCTCAGTGTTCTTTCATTTGCCTTGACAAAAACACCTGTGAACATCCGCCTTAGTCTCAGAGAGTACAAAAGCTTCCTTGTTTGAGGATGCATGTCGCTTTTACTATTAACAAAAAGAGTAATATAAGAAACAGAAAAAAACAAAAAAAGAAACAAAAAAATATAACCAGTAACATACCCTTGTATACGTATAACAAAAAGAAGCTTTGATTGAGATAAATTAGACGTTTTTATTGGTCGTTTTGCCCGATGTTTCATTTTGATAAGATCAGCCTCCTGAATAAAAATGTAAAAAAAAACTGTTAGTTCCATAGAAGATAAGAAAACTTGGTGCAAATAGGTGTCAATTGTCAAATAATGTTAGTTGACAACTTAGGATTGGTTCATTAATCACAAAATAAAATGTAGAACTAATTACCCTGTCACGGTAATCTCTGATAAACTGTTCGGGTTTCTTGATAACAAAATTATCACTTTTTGATTTCTTGACCCGTTGTTCCAACTGCTCTCTTCTTCTAATTGCCCAGTCTTCATTGTTTTTCCTTTTCTTCAAAACAATCTCCGATACATAGTTAAGAGCCTGCGGTTCCTCATCTGCCATGATAGTTGATAACACCTAACAAAAGGCATAACAGCAAAAAAAAAAGTTATACATACTTACATTCGTCTACATATAAAGCGAATAACAATGTACCAAATCACTATAACATCCTATTTAAATTCTACCTCCTAATCACAAATACATATAAAAATTTAACTGTCAATGCAAATATCTATAGTCTAATCATAAGCAAAATGTTTACAAGTCCCGCTATTACCAATTACAATGAGCTACAGTCTTTTTCTCACCTCAACTAATTATGGTTAAACAATATATCTAGAGAAGAAAAAAAGTCAAGCTACACGAGATCCGATCAATAAAAAGCTCGAAACAAGCCGAGCTTCTTCAAGCTCGAGCCAAGCCCTAACATCAAACAAAGCTCGAGCCCTGTTATAGTAACGCGTTTAGGCTTGTTGAATAAGCAACAGGAACTAGAAACAGCGAAGAGCCCTGTTATAGTAACGTGTTTATGCCCGTTGAATAACAATTAAAAACGTATATAAAGTAACTGATATAAATAAACGAGCCGAGCCCAAGCTTGATAAGTTAGAACAACAGTTCAAAATGAGCCGAGCTCGAAACCGAGCTCTCATAAGTCAAAACGAAGCTCGGGCTCAGCTCGTTCACACCCCGTATACCGCATACGGATAAATAAGCAACTGGAACTAGAAACAGCGAAGAGCTGCTTGTTTATTGATTATCCTACTTCAGTAAATAATATACAGGCTGCAAAACAGTAAATAATATTGTTTTTTAATTAAGTAAAAATAATATGAAGTAAATAATCAGATGTTAAATCAAAAGTATCATCAAAAGGCTGCAAACAGTAATTTTTATATAATAGCTATCTTTTAATAAAGAATTTAGTTAAAATAGCAATTCAACAACATTATAATCACTAATGATTCAATCTATAACTTACCGTAAGGATTCGAGAGGTTAAAGATGAAGCTGCGAGAACTGGAACAAGAATGAGAGAAGAGTTTATTAGGTTTTGTGTCTGCACACTCAAAATTGGGTAGATTTTATAACTCGGCCCAAATAAGGCCCATTATTTCAATCGTCAGTCTGGATTAATGTTATTTACAACACATTACTAATGGGCCCAAGGACGAGGTCCGCAAATCGGGTTTTTTTAATACCTGGTTCCGGGTTCAGGTATGACAGTGTATTGGAAAATCGGGTGTTCGGGTATTTTCTCTAAAAACCATACCCTATGCGCCTGGTTCGGGTCGGCTATAAAACCGGTTATTCTAAAACCGGGCATTTGAAAAATCGCATTTTCGGTTTTTTTTTTCTTGTATAGATTGGGATTTTTAAGGGCTGCACTTTTTTAGTCTATTTTTCGGGTGATTTTGGGTATAGATCTAACATTTGAAAAACCCAGTTTCAGGAAAAACCCGGTTTCGGGCATGGAAACGGTTCCGGTTTTCGGGTATTGCCGAGTACACATCGGGTTTGCTTCCGGGTACGGGTTCAGGTAGTAAAAACCCGGTTCCCATTTTTTTGGGTCCAGTTTTGGGTTCTGGTTTTTTGTGCACCTCTAGACCAGAGTCCGAGACAGATTCTTTTCAGAACGAGTTTTATGTTCAGAACTGTGAAAACTGTATAAATCACTTGTTTTATTAATAGTTTATTGAGCGAGTGGGATGAGTGTATAACAATAACCAGCATCTGTATAATACTTAAAGCAACAGATACAAATGTATTATGTGGTTCTTACAGTTCCTGACATTTTTTTTTTGTTCCCATTTGAACACTCTCGGTATATGTATTTATCACAGTGAATCAAGTCTACCGTAGACCATATAATAATCAGGGGGAATTATGAATTATCATTTGGTACTCTTCAGGATTTTAAACACTACTGCATTAGTCAAAATAGAAACATTTGAGGAAAAGACTTCATACATTGAAAGACTTTTTTAAGTTCATGTGACATTACAACAATTTTATTTGATTATTTCTTCTAAGTAATATCTATCTTCGTAAGCGCCTTGAGCATCGACAATCAACCATATCAACTCTAATATGATACATCAGTACCGTAACAATAGAATGTTCTAAAACTAATACATTCCCAGAGTATATCGGTCCACAAATCGTAACCATGACCGAGTGTCGGTTACAAATATTGTTCAAAAGGATAATAATTTCATATTTGATATCCCCAAAAAAATGCTTATACTAAAGCTTACCATTCTCTAGACATCCAAAATCACTGGTTCATTCTAACATTCTCCATCAGGCTAATCAAAAAATTTCTTCATGTTATATGACTCATACCCGAGCCCATTTTGCAGTTTACTTCTTATCACCGGTCTGACTCTCATCCCGTTGTGTGTCTTGTTTATTTTGGCTGTGTTCAACTGGCTGTTTCTTGTCATCTTTTTGCTCTGAAACTTTCATGTTTCTCTGGTTTTTGGATTCTGTTACCATCTCCTTGACGGTTTTTTCCAAGCTGTCTAATCTCTCTTTTACCTCCAATAAATGCGGATTGGATTTTAGTACTTCATCTTCGGTTGCCTTTAACTTCTTGGCTTCTTCAATACGTCTCTTTTCCAGTTCCTGCAATATTGTTTTATGGGCAGATGAATAACCATGAAATATGTGAAGATTATTAAAGTATAACGAGGAGAGTTTGGTTACCGCATCCATTTTCTTCATTTCGTGACGAGCAAATTGAGCAACCAAATAGACAGCTGTCACAAGGAAAAACTAGCCATTATTTATTGGCTAATACACAAAGGGTGGGATTATTTATTCCCAATTTGCTTTTAAGAAACTATCTGAACTAAATTATAATCTACGTTTTGGAATAGAAGGATTTACAAGGTTTAAAGAGTTAAAAAATACTCGTTGGATGAGTTTTGACTCTTTTTTACCAGTTTGACCCGTTAGAGACAAACCAAAACTTGAAAGCTTATATGCATGTGCATGTATAGAGAGAGATGTACCGAGTGAAGGCAAGCAAACAAAGAAGAGCTGAACCAGATGAAAATCAAGCCTGTGAATCAGACACTAAAAGGTGTTAAATCACTAAATTAAGTGTACAACAGATTCATAAAACCAGATAAGCTAATAGCATAGGCTTTCATGATTTTCATTCTACTTTGTATAACAAGAATTTATATAGAGCATCCATAACTTTGTCTGCAGTAATTTAACATTTTTATTGGCGCGGGTGTTTGGTTCATGATCAATCTTGTAGATTGTTAAAACCATTTGCAAGGTATGACAATGTGACCTTTTAAATCAAATACTTCAACCATTAAGCGCTGAGTGGTTGAATCTTGCTTATATTTAGTCTCCGAAGTGACTGATAACAAATCGCAAGAAACTAACACAGAAAGTAACATCAGTTGCATAACAGAAGCTCTCTAGTGATTCGCTTATTTTTATTAACTAAAATCTGGAGAGAAAAAATAACTTTAGGAAATAGAGAATCTCTCAAACATTTCTTATCCAATACACAGTTGCACATACATAAAAATGAAGGATGCAAAAACAAAAAGGATTCGATTTTAAGTTCTTCCAGCGCTATTAATGTTAATATAGTATTGTTTCGGTTTGCTCCAAAAGAAAGGTGAGTCGAAATTGACGTGTTGTGTGGGAGGTATAATGTTAACATGATAGGATTATTCGATCTATGTTATATGCGTTTCATGTAACTTCTTTTTGTTTAAACTTTAAATTCTAAAATTCAGAACACTTATTTAGCAGAAAATTTTCATTTAAGCTTCAGCACTAAATCATATAGAAGGTTAACAATGGTAATTTAAGATATTCAGAGTTAAGACTGTGCAGTCAGAGCATTCATCAAGCCATCATCTTTCATCTAGAGACAAGTCATGACACGAACATTGAATCATTATATTGTGTGCAGGTCTAAACATACTTTTAATCATTGTAATTACTAATATACAAACACACGATCAATTAGTTTCATGTTTTAAGCTTGTAAAGCAGCAAATATTGATCGAAAAAAACGCAAGTCATATGCAATCTACAAACACAAGTGATCGAAAAAACGTTTTTTCAAAGTGAAGAAACAGATGACAAATGTTGGTAGTTTTTGATTGCATGCAAGGTGCCTGATAAAATGGCTAAACTAGATTCATATCAAAATTTGGCCAATAACTCAATAAATGCCTAAAAGTTAAAAAAAAAACGAACAAAAATGATACCCGAATTTCTTCTTCTTAGGCGGAGTGGTGAACAGAATCTTGGCAGCAGTCATGAAATCAAGCTTATCCAGCTCTCGATACGAGTCATGATGAGTCAAACCATCAGTCTTCTCCCCATTATTATTCGGTTCAACAATAGGTTTTTTATCTGTAGATAAACATTTACCTCCTGGTTGTCTAAATCTTCCCAATGTCACGATCCCTATTCTCCTGCCAACCCTTCGCAGCATCATTTCATCAGCAGAAGATAAAGACAGATCGAACCAAAAGATTCAAAAATTCCTCCATACATTAACTCGTCTGTGCCTTGATTAATGACGTCATCAACATAAATAAGCAACCTGTATTTTTTGTTGCTCTCTGCTGCAAACAACGAATCAAGTCTTTTGAGTACTGTTATAGATCAACTGACAGGGGTATACATTGGACTGTAAACTAACCAAATGTTCGACGAACTGTTGGTGAACTTTTAAGCGGAAAGGTTGTTTACGCTCGTTCGTTTAATAAATCAACGAACATGAAAAAGAAATTTCTGATTTCGTTCGATTAACAAAATGAACGAACACGAACAGATGCCATGTTCGTGAGCGTTTGATAATGTTTGCGTTTACGTCCGTTTTTTTATCATTAAATGTTTTTAATACTTTTTAAAGACTTTTCTAATCTTATCATATAAATTCAAGCAAAATTATTAACTATAAAACAAATATAAATCAAAAATATATACGACTATACGAGTATTACATTATTAACTAAAATGTAATATTAACATATGAAAACATTAAACTAAAAAAGCACCAACACAACTCGGTAGCATGACCGAACCATTGACACTAGCCACTCTCAATTAGCCAAATCAAATAAAGCATCATGTTCATGAACCGTTCCCGAAAAGTTCACTTCCTTTCGAAACGAACACGAACAAGTAAGCCTCTAAACGGACCGAACGTTCGGTGAACCGTTCGTCAACCATTCGACAGGTAATTCGTTTATTTAATAAACGAGCAAACATGAACACATGTTTCATTCGTTCGTTCATTTATGTTTGTAAACGTTCGTTTGTGTTCATTTATTTATGTTTCGTTTACATATTAATAGAAAATAGTTAAAATATTATATTTCGTTCGGTTAGTTGTTCGTAAACCGTTCGTTTATCCGATAAAAGTTTAACCGACGAACATGAACAAATTACAGCACTAGTACATATACGACAACTGAAAATGATATATATTAAAAAAATGTTACAGCTACATAGAATGCGAATTAAAAGATTAAAAACTTGAAACCCTAGCTTACAGGTAACAATTAGAAACGTGAATGAATGACCGAATTGAAAGCTTTAGTCTAAAATGAGGCAAATGTTAATAAGTAATAACCTGATGAGTTTGAACAAATTAATGGAAACGGATCGAGTCTGGTAATAATCGGAAGTGATGAAGAAGACGATTGTGTGAACAAAACCTAATTATTTCCCTAAATATTAATAACAATACTGGTTTTGATTTTCGAGAGCTCGAGCTTGCTCGTGAGTCATTTTTTTAAGCATAGAATCGGACTCGGCTCGATTAGTATTTATTAATTAATTTATAAATGTTTTGTAATTATTTTTATCTGTAGATATACTGTATATAATGTAGCAAAGAGAGGCAAATTAAGACACTATTTTTGAAGGTATTTACAAGTAAATGTTGCATATGGTACAACCTTATAGTGGGGCAAAATAGTCATTCTCACGTTAAAACAAAACTCACGGTTTATTTATTATAGTTACAATATTCACCCCTCAATTTTAATTTAATTTAAAGAATAATTATAACAATAACCCTTAATCTTTTACCTAAATCTTATTTTAATTTTCACTTTTAACCCAAATACCCTCATGGTTTTTAAACGTTATTAACTTTTTCATACGTTAATATTTTTTTAAAAATTTATACCATAAAAACGAGCATATTTTAACTTTAATTTGAGTATGATATTGCCATAGTTTTTTCAGTTAAAAAAATACATTTTATATATGTGTATTTCTGTCTGGTTATGATAGTTTTAAATTAAATCGTGAGCCAAACCTTTTGTAACAATTGTTTTTGTAGTCGAAAACCAAGACAGAACCTTTGACAGTTGAAAACAATTGGCAAAAAGTTAAAAAAAATCAACCGTCAAATCAAAGGATGAACGGCTTTACGGTTTCAAACCGAACAATAAACACCCATAAACTTATTACGTAGTCTGCGTTTCCCGCTGCATGGCGCGGACACCCATCTAGTATGTTTTGAAAGGATTATCTTGAACAAGTGTAAGTTTGACTCGAGCTCGTGTAGTACTTTAAATGACCAAAGCTCAACTCAAGGTTACCAGTGCCGGTTTGAAGAAGGGTTGGGTGGTTGACGACCGCCGGATCGATCATCTAGTAGGCTCGATTTTTTTTAAAGAAAAAATTGTATATATTTTTATGCAAAAAATATGTATTTTGAATGTTTAAACTTGTCACACCCTCAAAATCCACTAACGGAGTTTTACCGTCAGAGGGTGTGAACTGGCAGGATCGGAATCATCAGTTATAATCAAACCATAAAATAAAGTTTCAAAACCATGAAAACGTTTACAAGTAATTAAATGCGGAAGCGTAAAAACCTTTAATCAAAAGTAGCGTCACGCAGGACGACTTAAAACCAAAGATAACCGTTAAAAATAAGTTTGCAGGACAAAAGCGTTTTCAATCAATGCATGTTCCTAAACCGCGCGCCCGCCTCGGCTACCTGAGAATAACATACTAAAAGTGTCAACACAAGGTTGGTGAGTTCACAAGTTATATAAAATAAATCGTTTAGCGTTTGCGTTCAGCGTTTTACGTTAAGCGTTTTGCGTAACCACGTTACGGCGTTTTGCGTTACCAGATAGTGTTATGTCAAATTATATATCGATAGGTAGTTAGTCTATACAACAAGTATTACTAAGTGTTCGACACCGAAGCTGACTCGTTTAGTAAGTGCCTTGTCACCAGGTCCTCCAGACCATGGTACGTGTTAGCCAAAATTACACCCGCTCGACCTCCAGTCGAGTTTAGCGTTGGGTGGGGTTTGTCAAACCCAGTAGTACTACTCAACAGTGACTCGCTATTCTAAATATTAACCGGTTCGATGTGTAGGACTTCAAATATTTCGTTTGCCACTTAGCCTTTACAAGTGATATATAATTTGTAACAAAATCTTAAATGCGTTGTGGAGTATGTTATCTTCCCCAAGTGAAAAGCGTTTGAAAACAGTTTAAAGAGGGGAAAGTGAAACTCACTGTTTGCGAAGAATTTCCCAAAATAAATCACCAAGATGCGCGTCACTGAAAAACTCTCTCTAACGTTTTAAAACAACAAAGAGATTTTTCTAAGTGTCGGAATATTATCGAGTCTCTAGACCCGGCACACAATACCTATGCACATAACATGTTTCGTGTTTCGTTCGTGAATCGTGTGTGACTTTAACAAGTGTTTTTGTGACACATCACATGTGTAAGCAATCATATACGTGTCATGTATTCATAACGTACATTACTAGCAATTTTTCCCGTAAGGGCATTTTGGTCAAATTATGACAATCAATTAGCAGTTATTCCCCGCAAGGGCATTTTAGTCAAAACACGACAATTATCTTGCAATCATTCCCCTCAAGGGCAATTTGGTCAAAACACGATAATAAATTAGCAAGTTTCATATTTCATGCATTTTCACAAAACTCAGCAGCTAGTTTCACCGAGACAGAAATCCTACTAGAAAGATTGAACTACTTCACCCATCATAGCATCTAAATTAATTTACCAAAAATCATCACAGAAGCACATATATCTTAGGTTTCCAGAACATATTTTATTACATTTTTATTCCTCATAGTTTTCTCACAATCATCAAATCATTACAGCAAACTCATAACAGTCAGATTCATGCACAACAGAATGTTATTTGCAATTCCCGTTAAACGAAAAATCCAATAAATGCAAGACCACTTGGGTTAGGTTCCTAACTCAATGAGTCAACTTCCAGAAGTGGAACCAACCCAATTGGTCTCGTAGTTCATGAGATATAACATTTACAACATAACCTAACAGCAGGTCTAACAGCTCAGCTTTGCACAACGTTTTTGTAAAATCATAAAAGTTAACTTCTACTTGTCCAAAAATTACAAACTTATACTTTATAGAAACTAGACTCAACCTAGTTTACTGCAGTACCCACAATCTCAACAAACTTTCACGTTTACACTTCGTTACAGTCACTTAAACATCGTATACACATTCTGTCCAGAATCTGTTTGCATCCAAACTCAACATAATAACAATCTATGAACTATCATGCATCCATATAATCCTCTAGACTCCATAAACACCATTCATACACATCACTTACATATTACATACTTGATTAGGGTTTGTGTTTTAACTCAAACAAAGACACAACAATCAACATGCAACAAGATTCAATCTACTTATCAAATCATCATTCAATCAACCACAATCATGTTGGCTATCTACATACACAAAATCGGCAGGTCTAGGGTTTGTGGTTAACCCAACAAACATCAAAATTAAGCTACAAGAATGTAAAGGATGATCAATTATACCTTCCTAGCACCTAGTTCTTGGATTAAACACTTGATTTCTTGATGTATGTGTGTGTGGAAGTCGACGGCAGCAAGGAGCAAAGGGGAGGGGGGGGCCGATCAGGTTGGGATTAATAATAATAATAGTTAGGGTTTAATTTTTAAGGTTATATTTATAGACACACAAGTTACACTCAAGTCCCTCTACTTTCAAGTGTTGTTTTTCTAACTTAACTAACTTAGTTCTTGTTTCTTGTTTAGCATTACACACAATATAATCAAGTAACACATATGTTAACACATAATTATCACATAATTATTATGTTGACGTTTTTCGTTTATTTATCAATCGTTTGCGTCAACTCGTTTGCGTTTCGGTGCAAATCCCGAAAGACTACACATGTAGTAAGTGTTAAGCGTCATTTAAACCCCAGTTTAAATGTAATGAAGTGTGCGTTATAGATTCAATGATCTTTAAGTTTGAATTGACGGAGTTGAGTTAACGGAGTTAACCTGAAATTGACGATTGTCACAAAACTCAATTACTTAACTTATTTAAGCATGTTTTCATAAAATAAATAAATACAAAAAATTGCACAACTCAAATCACAACCAAATGTTTTCATAAAATAAATAAATACAAAAAATTTACGCCCTGCTTGTGGTGCGCGCATATAATGTATATATGTGTGAACCCTCGGGTGGGCAAAAGTAAAATTGCACTAATTTTGACGTTATTTTACTAATCTCGTGAAAATAACGTTAAAAGTGGCGGAAGGTTAATCAGGCATCATGTGGTGGCGTTGATAGCCGAAAGACAAGGGCACATGCACCGATCAGCCGGTGTCCCGATGATTGAGTGCTATGTGCCTTATGTCCAAGGCTTGATGCAAAACTACTATCGAGCCGGGGGTCTCACCGGAAGCAGCCTCTCTATCCCTATGGGATAGAGGTAAGGCTGTCTACATCTTACCCTCCTCAGACCCTACCATAGCATTGCTATTGGTGGGATATACTGAGTACGATGATGATGATGATGAAATCACAACCAAATAAGCTCATTTAAAAACGTAATTGTTTAAATCGTTACTTAAGGCCCAAACATTTTTAGCCTTTAGGCTAATATATTTTAACGATTATCGGAAACGGCCCTGAAGCTTTACTGTGTAAGGTGAAAGTAATAAATAGAAAATAGATCAATCTTATAAGTACATAAGGCTCAAGCTCGAAAAGCTTGGCTTGTGTTGAGCTTTTTAACAATCGGATATTGAGTAGCTCATGAGCAACTCGACTCGTTGACATTACCCCTAGTTTAACAGAACAAGACTTCTAGTAAGTATTTTTTGAAAGCTTTGAATCTATAAAGACAGTGTGAATTTTCAATCATGGTTTTAAATATAAAATGTTTATCATGAAACAGGTAAGATGGTTTACTTTGCAGTAACGTTTTGAATGTTTATCAATTTATAGAACAAGCATAATTTGCTTAACTTAAGTTGCTATAGACGATCTAACACAATAACAAAATTACAAAGAATTGAAGTGAGACCATTGGAATATCAAGACCACGTGGTGTCATAAAATCAAAGTGCAAAAGCAACATGTCATATAACATACACATCAAGGAACATCATGTATAAAGTGGTGAAACACAACCATTCACCACAATGTGTCATACTCAAAATGTTATGTATAACAAAACCATATACAAATAACTGAATAAGTACAAAATAAGCGATGGTTAGTTTGGGCATTCACGCTTTAGTTCGACCGGTTTAAACAAAAATAGACCGAACCACTAGCTATATTAATGAAAGCCGTCACATCTAAAAATATTGAACATACATTTAAAGTCAATGTTGATGGGCTAAAATCGTCAATACGTCAAACTATATGTTGTTGGACCAAAACTGCCAAATTGACAAACTTAAGGCGCACGGGCCTACAGATCCATACAGGTCGTATGCCCAGCTGACAAATCATAATTCATAGATACGAAGATCAACCACTATTGATTTTAAAGGTTTAAAAGATAAACAAGAAAGAAACATATAGTATAAATGCATGAAACACATTTAATGGTTACCAAATCAAAATGCATGTGTCGTACCTTTATAACCAATACAAGAACTAAAAGAAAAGATAATCTAACATAATTTAAGGGCGATGTCGGATGATAATGTACATCATAGGGACCAAATTGTACTGTTCTTGTCTTGTTTTTTTTGTTATATGATGACGGGGGTAGCTCAAGGAAATAATAAAATGGCTGGAACACATTAACGCTAAAAAGGTTAAAAGCTTCATTTCCCGCCCAAACTTATGTAAACAAGTACCCACGTGCTACAGTACGATGTCAACTCAAGACTCAAATCACTGTTCCCTCTGAGCAAGGGACATGCTCAGATAAAGTATTATTATTTTAATCACGGACCAACGGTCCAAAGCTTACCGCTCACAAAGGTCAACTCTCTATGCAAACTGGAGATAAATTAGTTTGTACACTGGACGAAAGGCTTGATCTCTTCTTCTATAAAAAGGGGACTTAGCCATAAACAAGAACACAACAAGATCTGGGCAAATAACATACTCTCCCTGATCTTCCCTTCTTCCTTGAGTAATAGGCTCCTTGCTTATTTCTTTCTTACTTCATAAATATCATAGCTTCACCAAGAACATCATCCAAGAATCGGTTCCAAACATCACGGTTTTGGATCCTCGGTGAACTACAAACAATCAACAACAAACTAGTGAACCTCCTTCTACGTTTTGCAAACGTAGAGGGACACCACGACCTGCGTTAGGTTAACCTGAACCCTTGAAGCTTGTTAGCCTAACCAGTCTCTTCACTATCAATGGTCTTTCTTTGTTGTAGCAACATTATATATTTATCATTTAATTATTATTATTTTTTTAAACCATACTACACAAGCTAAAAATGAAAATAGTTTCATTCCTACATATTGTACAACTCTTCAAACAAAATCTTTTTTGATCTATCATCGACACAAGTTTAGTCATGAATGAGAAATTGAGACCGCACCCGGTGCTACTTAACAATTATATATAGTAAGCGAGCCATATCAAGTGAATTTTAGCTTGCGCTCGAGCTCAAAGTTAAATGAGTCATGTTGATGCGACTCATTTATTCTTAATGAGCTAAAGTTTGAGCTCGATCTTGGCTATAAAATGCTTAAGTTAGTTTGTGGTTCAGCTAGACGACTCGCTTATTTCTGTAAGTTATAGTGAAAGGGTCTGTTAATATGCTGTAGACACGTTACCCCAAATAAATCCCACACCCTCTATCAAACGGCCATTTGACGATTAGTCAAACGGACGGTACATGTTAAGATGTCAAATCATAGCCCTCTACTTTTCAAATGGCCTTTTGACAATCAGACGACCGACTTCACCCCTACTCTAAATAAGCTCATTTACAAGCGAGTCGATTCCGAAGCTATGCCTTGGTTATTTAAAGTGATTTTATAAACAAATTTTATCAAGAAAGATAGCAAAAGAAACCAAATCAGTAATCACAGATCATTACACACTATTATTATTCAAGCTCCACCCTGCATTGATTAGCATCACACTTCTCCACCACACATAATCATCGGCCTCTTACTTTCTGATTAATAAACACATTAATTTATTAATAATTTATAATATCTTTAAACATCTTTTAAAATAATACACTTACACTTTTTATTGTGTTCACTAAATTATCAATAATATAATTATTTTACCTTATAATTTAAAAATCTCACATTAAATTTTTATCATGTAAATATTAAAATACGTTACAAAATGTGAATTTTAGTTGTAGCTTAATTTTGCAAATTTACTAGCCCAGAATTAAAGTAGGGGTGCAACAAGTCAAGATGACTGAGATCGGATCAATAAAAAACTCGAACTGAGTTGAGCCTTGTCAAACCTAAGTTGAGACCAAGCCTCAAATAAAGCCCGTTTAGTTAAACCATGAACTCAGGCATTTTATTTGTATGTGAAGATTGTTTAGGCTTGTCGAGCCTTAATGAGCCTTATGTACTTTAGGTTTGAACTCTTTTGGACGTTTATTTATTAATTTTACATTGCACAACCGAGCTCGAACTGAATTTTGGCTCGTTAGGGTACTGCACACGAGCCCGAGCCGCACTTAGGCTCGTTTACGGATACTTTAAAACATATATAAATTCAAAATCTATATACGAGCTGAGTCCGAGCCAAGTTTAAAAACACAACTCACGAGCCGCGCTCGAGCTTAAAAGCACGACTCAAAGCCCAATTCAAGCTATAAAAAGTGCTCGAAACAAGCCAAGCTCAAACTCAAGTTCTTATAAGTTAAAACGAGCCGAGCTCAAGCCTAGCTGAGATTGGGGCTCAACTTGTCTTGTTTACACCCCGATATAAAGCCCATATCAGGCATTATTAATTAACATTTTTTTTAAATTACCACGGGTCTTCTAGCTTAGTGGTAGCCTAGTTGCTTTTCTTAGAAGACGTCGTTGGTTCGAGTCTCGATGCCTACATCAGGGTAGGCAATCTACAAGAGATTTTCGAGACAGACATGAAACGTCAAATAACCGGAGAAAATTGAATTCCTTTACAAGTCGACAAGGAAAAAATGTTGTTAAAAAAATATATATTATTTAAAATTATCGTATTTATGTATAGATTTATCTTTTAATTTTACTACATACATATATACAAGAGTGGTGGTGGCCCGCCAAAAAGCAGAGGATGCTATACTTATATATCTTACCGGAGACACCAACTTCCATCGATTCTTTTCTCTCCGGCATGTTATATTAATATCATTACCAACATTTGCATTCAAATCCAACCTATGCATTTCATATTTTCAAAACATTAATCAGTTGCAACTGAATAATGTTGTGTAGAGGAAACTCGACAAAATGCCGAAAGGAAGGATCGGTGCCCGTATACCTCAATGTATACGATCTCACCTCCGCTAACAGCTACGCGTATTGGCTCGGCCTCGGTGTATACCACTCCGGCGTACAAGGTTTGATTGTTTTATATTATTATATACACACCTTCTGACATCTGATTCCACACAGTTCAAACTGTCGTTTAAATAGAGGTTGAATATTGTTTTAAAACAATCGTCTGAATATTGTTCAAACAGTTGTTTTGAGTTCTGACCAATAATTTTTAAAGTTTGACCTTTTCTTGAACGACTGTCTGAGTGTTTTGTGGATGACGGTTTAATCATGTGATATCAGATGGGGTGGTGTACCTTTAGCATGACCGATAAAATAATTTCGGACTTGTTATATTTTATTTTTTTAATTTTTGTTTTCGTGATACTAGATAGAGGTTGGACGACCGTTTTGACGAAAAGTTTGATAGTCTATGGTTAGAACAGTTGTCTGAATATTGTTCAAACGGTTATTCTAAGTTTCTAACCAATAATTTTTAAAGTTTAACTTCCAGTGAACAGAATGGCCGTCTGGATGTTGTTCAATCGGCTGTTCTGAATTCTGACCAATAATCTTTAAAGTTTGTCATTTCTTGGTCAAAACGACTGTCCGAGTGTGATATCAGATGGGGTGGTGTACCTTTAACATGATCGATATAATAATTTCGAACTTTGTTTTTTATTTTTAAAATTTTGTTTTTGGGATATAATTAGTTCATGGAGTTGAGTACGCATTCGGTTGTCACGAACAAGATACGACAGGAATTTTCGAGGGAGAACCAAAGCAATGCGAAGGTTTTACTTTCAGAAAGCAGATCCTGATCGGATGGACGGAAAAGACACTAAGAGAGGTAAGAACAATTATGGAAGATTTAGCCGATGATTACAAAGGAGTTTCATATAATCTCATCACCAAAAACTGCAATCACTTTTGCAATGATGTATGCATTAGACTCACCCGTAAATCGATCCCTAGTTGGATCAATCGCCTCGCTAGAATAGGTATGTAGTAAGTGTAAGATTAAGAAAGACTGAATTAATTATTATTCAATACAGTTTCATAACTCTCTCACTACACATGGTCTTACAATATATAGGCCTAATAAGTCTGTGGGCCCTAATATGTTTTCTGTGACATTGTGACATGTTACAGGTTTTATGTGCAACTGCATAATTCCCGCGAGTATAAGTACAACTAAAATTGGAATTGAAGGTAACAAAGTGCATAACGAAGGCGAGACGAGGAAATTGAGGAGTATGTCGACTTCGACATGTAGTTTTTCACCGGAATATGAGAAATCGTCTTCCGCAGGGGCGAGTAGAAGTCATAGAGTCACAGCTTCTCTTCCTCCACCTTCACCTTCTAGATTCTTTTAAATCCTAACAAGTTGTAATCAAACTTTTGAGTTAATTTCTTTTTAATTAAAGTTTTTGTTAGATTTATGTAATCATCATGTTCTGGCTTTGCTTCTCATAGAAGGCTTTTGTAATTATTATTCTCTGCAACTGTTTCTCACCTAACAAGTTGAACCTTAAAAACATTATAACTCATAAATGTTTTGAAAACATTCTCTCTGTAACGGTTTAAAAAACTCACGGCTCGTTCAAAATCAACTTGTTTGTAGCCAAGTTATTGTAAGCTCGTTTGTTGGCTTGTTTCAACATGTTAATGTAACTTATAATCTAAATTTTAATACACACACGTACTATAAATTCTTTAGTTTATAAATTGCGTATTACGTGTATGTTAAAAATATTGTTACGTTTACTCAATAAAATTAGAATAAAATAAAATATAAAAAGCAATTGGCTTGAGCTTTTTACCAACCAAGCTTGAACTCAACATTTCAGCTCATTAAGATAAATGAATCAAGCCTGAGCTCAACCTAACTTGACTCGGCTCGTTTACAGCCCCACTTAAGATCAAAGAGACAAAAGACCGTACAAACACAAGAAAAATCAGCTAAATATCGAATTAAAGTTGATGTGTAACTTCAAAGCTCAAAGGGCACATATCTTATTTGGCTCAAGTAGTTACTACTTTCCAGGAAGAGCACGATGGAATATACTATTGCGGTAGTTGAAATATGACGGATTTTCATGCTACATTAGAATACCTCGCTCCTTATACAATATTTTATAATATTATATATATTGTCAAGCCAGTGCTGAACTGCTGGCTATGAGGCAGGGCTGAGTGGTCGATCCACCCCTGCCCAACAGCCCGATAGGCACAACTTTTTTTTAAAAAAAAAAATTATATATATTTTATTAATAGAAAATATGTATTCCTAGTGTTTAAACTCAATCACTCAACTAATTTAGTGTCCAAATTTTTTCTGCCTTCGGCCTAAAAGTTTTTCACGATTTTCGGAGACGACTCTGTTTCAATCTTAGGCAAATGCTTTGTCTCCTTTGGACTATACATTTACATATATGGTCAAGTGTTATCATTGTGATGTATTGCTTAGACACTGTTTAATGATGTGAAAAGAAATGTAGGACCGTTCAATTATGCAAAAAGAAATAGAATAAAAATGGCATAAAAACCCGAATATAATGGTGAAAATAGGGAGCGGGTTGGGTTGTCAAGATTCAAGAACGATGACAATTATGAGAATTTTAATCTTTTAGAGGTCCGGTTCAAGGATATTATTTGGTCATCCAACGTCGATTATTTGAACCGGTACCAAACTCATTTATCCTTACCAAACCAAATGAATTATTTAGGTTGGCATTTGATTGAATTAATTCCAATTTATTTAACAACCAAAACATAGAGTATGTAACTAGTATTCAATTCCAATAAATTCTTTAAACCAAACACAATGAAAAATAGAGTTCAGATTCTAATTCCATTGAATTTCATGAAACATACACAAACTATCATAAACAAGATCAACAACATGGAAAACATGAAGTTGATTGTTAATGAGTACTAACTACTAAGGTACTTGGCGGTGATGAGATCAAATTCAGAATACGGTTTTACAATCATATATGACTCATAGTATACCATAATTTGTCCCAAACTCGTCACATTACGACCCTTAAACAGTCGGTAGCCTATAAATACAAATAAAAATATAGAAAAAAAATAGTATATAAACTAAAATGTATAGTTGGATCTCAAATAAAAGCTCACCAATCACACAACAATATTAATATCTTTCACCATATCTTTACAACAACCTTAGCTTTTGCTTAACAACTAGCCATAAATCTCACCCACTGTTGGTGAAAAAAAAATCCTCAAAAATGAATGATATTATTATTCCTCTGGTCAGGACCAAAGACACAATAATAGCATATAATAAAACATTTAAGAAAGATAAATTATTATTTACCTACCATATGTTTCCTTTATTTCTCACTTTTTTATAGTTTTATTCCTTTTACCTTTTAAAAGCTCAAACAACACATGTACCTGGGACCCACTTTAGGTCTGATTGTTAGAACATCCTTCATAGGATTCCTTTTGCTAAATATGAGTTTTGACCCATGATTAATGGCAACCCATTAATCATATGGGGTCTTAGTAGGTACATTCATAAACTAGGAACCAACATTGTAAACCGGTTTTGAAATGACTAAACAAATGTTCGAGGCTTGGCAGGTTGAATCTGACTCGGACCCGAAAATATGTCACACATATGAACTCAAACACGACATGGGCATTTATGTGTTGACAAGGATACGAGTTTAACCCTGAAAAAAAACTTATTATATTTTTTTTATATTAATTCTTTAAAAATCAAAAATTTAATAATTTTATTTTTGTGAGCCTGTGAATTTAAGCTTTTGGCATAATGAATATTAAATACTTTATAAGAAAACCAATGGGTTGAACCAGTCAACCAACTAACCAAACGTTAGAGCGTTGACAAGTCGAATCTAACTCGGACTTGAAAATCTTTCACACACATATGAACTCATTATAAAACCATTGGGTTGAACCAGTCAACCAACTAAACAAACATTCAAGACATGTCGAATCTAACTCAGACCTGAAAATCTGTCACACACATATGAACTCAAAGTAACGTGACCAGTGTGTTTACGTGTTGACAAATGACAAGAAACTTATTATATTTTTTTCATACTAATTCTTTAATCTAAAAATTTAATAATTTTATTTTTTCTAACCAGTTCCTGTGAATTTAAGTTTTAAAACCCGACGAGCCGACACGAACACGACACATTTAGCTAAGCATACTCACTAGGTTGACCGAAAATGACCCTAACCCGTTTATAAACTAAACCATAATATGTACAAAAGATAAAACACAATCTGAATCGACCAAATTATAAGTACGGCCTATTAAACACAAACTTCTAGTCAATATTGTTGGATTTATGTAAAAACACAAATCTTACAAAAAAAAACACTCATTTCCTCTACACAAAAATATAAAATGTTGATAAACAGATGAGGATGTATTTCATGCAACATATGTTTTAGCAGAATCATTAATACTATAAAATTAATAATAAAAACAAACTCAAGAATATTAAATCTGATCAGCTCTGTTTTGACTTCACCCAGTCAACAAAGTTGTCCAGAATCAGAGGCCAAGCAAGTTCCTCATCATAATTGTTGAAATCTGGAAAACTTATCTGTAAAAATAATAAAAATAAAAAATTAAATGTCTAGAAAAAGATAAATGTTGTTAAATTAAATGTGGCAAAAATAATCATATGGCAGCCTACTGTTTGCTTACCTCATTGCAAAATCTATAAAATCCCATCCATTGATCCATGTTTATGACCTTATAATCAATCTGTGTCTGCAAAATGTACCAAAATATTCATAATTTCATATTTGCTCCTTTTGTTTTCATTATCTTTGTAATAAGTTTATTGCATGAATGATAATATCATATCCATAATTGTTTTATAGCAAACTAGTGTTTTTAACGAGGTAAAACCTGAACGGTGGTAAAACTCAAGCGTTGAGATAATAAGTTGATGAGAGTTCGGTCTGTTTCGGTTACGTGCGTTATTGTACCGGAACTAAATGATAAAGTTACAAAATTGAGGTGGACCAATGGTGTGGCGTCAGTCGGTAAAACGCGAACGTTGGCAAAACCCGACGTCTATGCAAATTCGGTCGGTTTTTGTCACGTTCGTTTCGTTACGTTACCGTAACTAAAAAAATCGGCATTCGGTTGGTTTTCGTTATGGTGCTGGAACTAAAGCAGAACGTTGTGAGTCTGTGAATTCAGTCGGTTCCTTTCACGTTCAATAAGATACCGGAACAAAAACAAAACAACAATTCACATTCAGTCGTTTTCGTTACGTTCGTAACGGACCAAAAATAAAACCCACTGAGGTGGCCGCATGGGATTGGTGCCACATGGACCAATCAAGAGCCAGCGGCACCAAACCTTTAAATTGTTATATATAATAAATATAATAATGGAACTAGAAAATACAGGCCTGTAAACGAACCGACCGTTCAGTGAACTGTTAGTAAACAGTTCGACGGGAGGATAGTTTTAGTTAACGAACGAATATGAACACAAGTGTCGTTCGTTCATTTATGTTCATAAACGCTTGTTTACATTCGTTCATTCATATTTGTTCATTTACGTTCATTTATGTCTGCTAGTTTATGATTGTTTTAAGTTCAAATTTTAGGCCCGTTACAATTTAGTTTACTTTCATGATTACCAATTATATTTAGTGTAGTTTTAATAAATTTTTAGGCCCAACAGATTTATGCACATTTTTACTTTAAATTTTTGCTCACTCAATTATGTTTTTCATCTATGTTCATTTGTTTACGTTCGTGAACCATTCGTCTACAATATTAACAAACGAGCATAAACGAACACGAACACACTCATTTTATTAACGAACGAACATAAACAAGAAGACCCCGTTCGTTTAATTGTTCGTGCTCGATTATTTGTTCGATTTAAGTTGACTTAACACAAAAAAAAACAAAAAAACAAAAAAAATTTTACAGGACTAAGAAGATACATAATTGACTCACCTTTAGATACTGAATGAATAAATCCACCTGCTGCGGAAACTGAGACCCCAAAACAAGCTCCAATAACTCGCATATGCTCTCAATATCTATGCTTTTTTGCTTTTCGTCTATATAACCGTAAAAAAAGTAATAGTTAGCGATTAAAATGAGTAAACCGTAAAATTTCAAAGCTATAACATAGGTTTGTTGTACCTGTTAGGCAATACCGAAATGCATAAGAATAGAAATCGACATAATTCGAGGGCCTGCGAACCTTTTAAAGAACATAAAATAACACACAGTTTAGCATCACAGTTACACAGACATCTTCATCATTATTATGTTATTAAGAATGTTTATACAAAATGAAACCGTATGCAAAATACCTCGTTCTCCAGCTCGGGAAGTGCCTTTTTTAATTTAGCTATGGTATCAGCATGTAACGCTTTCAGGCCCTTTCGCCACTCTTCCTGTAAAAAGATGAATTAATTAACACGGATTTATAGGACTATAGATAAATGTGCCATGTAACGAGACTCGTTTTATTACCAGGGTGAAGTATCCCTGTTTTTCAGCCTGCATTTTCCTGGAAAATATGAACCAATCAGTAACGAAAACGACACAAAATATGAATTTTAAAAAACAAAATGGAACATACCAAGCAAGCATTAATATCCGTACATCCGTGTGTTCAACTTCGAGGTCAGAGCAAAGATACTCTATTCCTTCCGGGCTGTTCACATAAATAATAATGTATGAAGAAGCAAAATAAAAACTTAATAATAATAATAATAATAATAATAAAGAAAGAACTCAAAAAAGCAAATATTCTACTACCAAAACAAAAGGAATGCACTTACTCAATCATACTGGAAGACTCATTTGAATAATTAAAGAATAATTGATCAATACGTTCCAACTCCTTGGTTGCAGCCTTTCCTGAAGCTGAAAAAGAAGGTTAACTCTATAACGGCTGCATACTGTGTTGTTTTTAACAATAATAATATATATTACTCCAATCATGAAGAGAATATTGATTCGACAACATGAATACACTTAAGATACATGTTCAAAATTTACATTCTTGATGGTTACCTGATACTGCATGTATTACAATTTACAAGTGATCAATATTCAGTGTATGTTGATAATATGACTCTTTTAGCATTAAATTTAGTTAAAATAAACCATGTTGATTAAAATCTCAACAGAAACCTAGCTTTATATTTCATCTGCAGGTTACATATGTTAAAAATAATAAACTTCGTCTCATATCTAGCTGGAAAATCAGTAAAAAAAAAAAAAGAAAAGGTGCAAGGCACGCTAAGGCGCAAAACCCGTTGCTTTTGACCACCTAAGGCGTACACAGTCCAAAATGTGCAGACTTTTTGTACACCGAGGGTTTTTATGAAATAGAGTAATTTACAACTGGCTCTTTAGGTTGTTAATAGCTAACTTCGGGCATAGTTGTTAATAGCGCTCATAGCAGGAGCTATAGCGAATAGCGTAGCGAAGCACTGATTCATCGCTATCTCGTTTTTGCACCTCCACCACGTAAAAATAGCAGGATTTTAAGTTTTTTTTGTTTTCATTTATTATTTTAATACATATAGTGATAAAATATACGTATAAAATAGCAGGATTCTAAGTATTTTAATATATACACACAAAAAAACACCGTATTCGAATATAGCAATAACATACATATAAATTATTTCTAAAATCTTCTTCTAGTGAATCACTAAACATAAAATAGCACCTGCTATTCGCTATTAACAACTACAGGTCAGAGATGCTAAAAACCCATAACACGTATAATAAAAAAAATACAAAAACTTTGCGCCTCACATACAAAACTCAGCACGCTTCTAGACTTCCGTTTTAAACCCTGTCGCTTTTCTGCACTACTCGCTTTTCAAAACCTAATAACCATCTAAGTCTTGTTTTTATAAAAATAGCGGAATTTTAGGATTTTCATAAATATACACATAAAAAACATCATATTCGGGATATAACATACATATAAAGTATAAACTGTTTCTAAAAATTTTCTTCTAGTGTATCGCTATACATAAACTAGCTCCCACTATTTCATCGTAATAACATATCGCTATCGTCCGCTATTAACAACCATAGGTAAGGGATGCTAAAAACCTATAAAATATATAAAAATAATTATACAAAAACTTTGCTCCTCACATACCACTTCTACGCTTCGGTTTTAGACCGTGTCGCTTTACGCCTCTCGCTTTTTAAAAACCTAACTAGCTAAGTCTTTGTAGCATATAAACATTGATTGATCCCACCAATTTAACTAAATTAACAAGCTTTACCTAAATCACAATTAATTATACATCAAATCGAAGAATTAAAGTAAACCCTAAAACGGTAAAACCTAAACTAAGCTAACAAACTTAATTAATATAACCAAAATTAAAATCAATCAACAAATAAATAAATAAATAAATAAAATTGATTGGAATTGAATACCAGAGCGAAAGAGATCCATGGCGGAAGAATTAGTGCAGGTCGTCGAATTAGCCGAGCCTTTCTTCGACGAGCCACGGCGCATCTTCAGATCCGATGATGAATCGATTGATTTAAGGTTAAGGTTGTTTGTTGATGTCGTATAAAAGATAAGCAGGTTGACTGGATGGATGGTCGGTTAATGTGTTGTTATTTGTTAAAGAGCTTTGAGTTGGATGGAATGATGGATTCCTTGATAGAATAATTAATTAATTAATTAATTAGTGTTTCAACAATTTTTTTTTATTTTTTTTTTTAACTTTTTTCTTTTATTATTTTTGTATTTGATTCATACGAGGATTTATTATGATAAGTATAAAATTTAAAATATAGTGTATTATGGTTTTCGTCTTTATGTTTTGTATAATTTTATTGTTTTGGTTTCAATAGTTTTAAATATGTGTTTTTCGTCTATGTGGTATCATTTCACTTGCAATTAAACTCGAATTCATTAACCCTGTAAGTCTGGTCGTTAAAACCATCAGCGTGCCTTTCACGTGAGGGTCTTTTTTTTTCCTTTTGTTCCCAAATACACCCAAGCCCCTCACGTGAGGGGGCTTGCGAATTATGACTGGCGTTTATTTTGGGGAGAAAAGAGACAAAACTGCCCGTCACGTGAGGGGCACGCATATGGTTTTAACGACCAGACTTAACAGGGTTAATAAATTCGGGTTTAACTGCAAGTGAAATGAAACCACATGAATGAAAATCACAAATTTGAAACTATTTGACTAATACTGCAAATTTGGACAACCCGAAAGAACAAAAACCGTAGTTTACTCTGTAAAATATATTTATCATGTATATATCATTTATGATTTAAGTTTTTAAAATTTGTATTATTATTTGTTATTTTATTTGGTCATCAAAGTTTTAACTATTTATATTTCGAGAACTAAACATTTTTACTTTACGAGGCTTTTTTTATGTGATGAACGACATGGATAGCTTGTTGATAAGATGTGTGCTTTTCAATTCGATACATTGTAGCACTTGTTAGCCTTGTCGTTGTGAAAAAAGAGATTCTGTTAGTGACTTGATTTCAGTGTGAGAGAGAATGCGTGCATATTTAGTTTTAAGAGGGTGGAATGGAGAGAATTTCTAACTGTTAGGTTTAACCGTTTGGATAGTATATTCATAGTGAACAGTTTTGGACTTTTCTGTTAGGGTGACATGTAATCCCAAGACTGTTATATTGTATCTTCAGAAATTTTGTATCATTCCTTTGGGCTATACCATATTGAGGCTTTGCTATTTGAAGAGGTATGCACCCGCCTTAACATCGAGCGGGGCGGGTCAACCCACAAGATATAGACAAGAGGCTTGGATGTCATGAAGACACAAAGCCAAAACCTATGCGCATGGCGCATATCACATATGCTCACGCATATCACATATGCTCACGCATATCACATCTGCGCGTGGCGCATCTGCGTGTGGCGCATATCACATATGCTCACGCATCATATATGCTCACGCATATCACATCTGCGCGTGGCGCATCTGCGCGTGGCGCATATCACATGCTCACGCATATTACATATGCTTGCGCATATCACATCTGCGCATGAAACATCTGCGCGTGAGAATAAAGAGAAGACCTCGCGCATCCCCAGGATAGACGCATATCACACATGCACATAATCAACCACGTCCTTATCCAAATCAGGATAAGGACAACCATGATTGTGCTCATCAGACAACCTTCCAGAAGGTATCCTTTAAGGAATAAAGAATATGCTGATGTTGACAGCTGCCAATGAAGGGTGGACAACTCAGCAAAACCCATGTGCTACCACGTGATTGCACATGAGTCAGGTGAAATACCTTGGTCAGAGAATAATCAATGAAAAAGCACCAGGTGTCCTAAGGACACGTGGCGCGAAGCAATAGGAGGAGGCCAAAAAGACCCTAATTGGGTCTGAGCCCAATCATTGGAAACCCTAACACTATAAATACCACACCACCGAGGTAAGCAAGAAAATACACTCTAAATCCTTACTCACTTTTAGATTATTATTATCTTCTCCTACAATATCTTATTCTCACACCGGAGGGTTACCCCAAAGAGGACCCCTCTGTCCCTTTCTGAGGGGTAAGTTCACGGTGCTGCTCGTTTTGTAGGTGGAAGAATTCATACTCCGGAAAACCATCGGTGATATAGTACACTCATACCCGAGGAAAGTTGATCGTCTACCAGTAAGTCGATCCACGTTTCTTCACTATTGGTTCACAATGTTAGTCGATGGTAAGGTGCTACCTTTTTAGCCACATATTAGTTGTCAAGTTGTGTCACACCTTTAATCATGATGCATAGTCGCGGACATTCAAGGTTTGTTACTTTGGATATATGATTTATTGATATGTTTATTAGTATTTTCGAAGGTGCTTCATACAATCAGGGACTCGTTCATGGTCCTTGACATGCCCGCGTATCCGGATGCAATAATTTTGATCGGGGCTCGTTCTAAATGTGATGTTTTAGAGTTCAATGCTCAAAATGTATTGGTCATTTTAACATTCCATATTCATTGCGGTCACTATTTATTTTAATTTGACTCAAGTCTCTTTTCTCAATTAGAAGTGTTTAAAGGAGTTTTTATGATTAAGAAAAGTAATTGTTAAGGATCTGAAATAAATTATACGGAAATAGTAATTTATGATCGAAATATTAAAGTTTTTTATTTTGATTTTCTTAGGTTCTAATTAATAAAGAAACTACTTTTAATATCTTTTTATTTTGATTACTTATACAATGCTATGTTTATTTTTATTTGAATTAATTAATATGCATTGTATAATTTATATACATACATACATACATTTACGGGAGAGTTGTACCAGGCGTTTTGTTGTTTGTACATTCCTCTCCGTCATTCTACCTAGCCAAGTGTCCATCATGTTTGCTACATGTCTATTTATCTCAGTTTTATGTATACTCCAAGATTTCATCTTCTCTCTTTCTTTGATATCTGACAAAACATCGTCTTTTCCTCTCCGCTGGTTTGCGTTATTTCAGTTGTAACGATTCCTTATTGTTTCGCAGGTCATGGCGTCAGAAATTGGGCCCTGATCTAAGTTTGTCATTGGTAAGTATGTCTTCCTATTGTTGCATTCCGACCTAGGTTGGTCATTATGTTTGTTTGCTGTGTTGCACACCAGTTGTACGAAGAAATGTCTATGGTCTGAAGACACGGTAGAAAATATAAGTGTTTGCTTCACCATTCATGAACCAAGCCACTAAAACCATTTTTTCAACAAAGTTAGACATCAACCAACGTGTGCAATTCCCAAACTGGTTGATTGTTTCGGTTTAATGCTTCTAACAGTTTCAATAGGAGAATGTCTTCGTATACCTATTAGTTAGCAATAATTATATCATATTTGGTCATTGAGTTTGAGTGAAGTTGAAGCAAGGTATTTTTGATTCTTTTACGATTTACCCCTTATTTCTTTTGTAATATAAAAGATGAAAAATAGGATTCTCATAGCCGCGTGATCTTAACTTTTTCTTTTTTATTTGTAAAAAATAAAATTTTCATGTAGACTTCCTATCCATTTAACTTAAATTTTAAATAATCCACTCTTTTGAGTTTAAATAATCCATTTAACTTAATTTTCATGTAGACTTCCTTTGTCTTCCTCTTTGGTTCCGATTAAACTGATGACTTGGTGGGACACATTAAGAGTTCAAAGTTCAAACTCATAAGAAATATTTGATCGGGATGATTATTTTTGTCACTTGGTGGATTATTTGGAGATTCAGAAATGACTTGGTATTTGAGAAGACTCGGCATAACAAAAAAACGATATTTGATGAAATTTTACATTTCTCGTTATTATGGTACAGTAGCAAAAATCGTAAATGTAATATTTCTAGGATTGAGTGGCTTAAGAATCCTCTATTGTATTTGTAATGTTTTGTGTTTTTTTTGTTCTAGCTACTTGCTAGGACTGTTTTTTTTAATATATAAAATACCGCCTTTCCAAAAAAAAAAAAAAAAAGCTTAAACATGAAATTTGATCATTGACATTCTGTAATTCACTTTAATTGTTGTAATCGTGTTTCAATTGAAAAAAAAGTACATATATTGGACGGACGTTAACTTTTTTCTTTCAGGTGCGTTTCAAAATACCCCTAGATAATTAATTATTTCCTGTAAATATTTAAAATCATTATTATTTGATAGAAGAAATCCAAATTTAATCACAAATTTACACGCGACATGAAAAAGTAAAAAAAAAAACAGCTAACCTCTATACCACAAGGATAGATTCGCCCCCCGCACCCGTAATAAAATTTGAAGTCCACGACAGATTGTGAACATTATTATTGAGCTCCAACATGAGTTATGGTCAAACATTACAGCGGCATCACGCCCGCCTACTAACTCGATCTCACTGTGTGGAAAATTGAATACTGAAAAGGAAAGATGTCCGATGTCATTGTCAGACATTCAAGAATGATCTCATGTTTTGTTTCAAACTGGTTTTTGATGGAAAGTAGTTTATATAAATTTTAAAAGTATTTGGTGTGCTAGTAAAATATATTTGATGATATTCCAAGTGATTTTCATCATTTATTAATTACATTTTATTGTAAGTAGGTATGACTTAAGATAACATTATTCATTTATTGTTATTTGTATATATGACTTAAGATAACATTATTCATCTATTGTTATTTGTATAGACGTATTTTTTAATGACGAGTTTCCTTTAATTTATTTCGTGTGCGGGACTTGAACTTAATAAGTCGATACATCTCAAACTCTCTCATCCTAAAGTGTTTAAAGACTTTATCTTTGACAATAGTATTTAATTACATTTCGTTAAATTTCTTAATGTCATTTATTAACTACAAGAAAAGTGACTATAAGAGAGTAATTTATCAAGGGCTGATATAATAGTTCCGAATATATAGTATTTAGGATTGATCTATCAGCCATTGAAAACATTAGAGGACTGACTTTTATATGACTATAATTTATTGCTAAGGGTTTGTGTAGTTTGAATCATATGTGGAAAAGAGAGCGAGAGAATAGAGTAAAAGAGGAGAGAAAGTGAAAAGAGTTTGAAACTTCAATACGGTTTTTGGATTGTGTGAAAGAGGGTGAAGGAGAGAGAATGTGAGTGGGTGATTAGGATGTTTGTATTTCAAACCGCTCCAAACCATTAAAGATGCTCTAAGGTTTTGATGGAAACTTATTGTCGAATGAATTTCAGTCCCAATATGTAATGAAAAATTTCTTAAATATATGTCATTGATCACATGTCTCTAACATAGAATGAACATATTAGAGATTGTGGGTAAAGTATTATGGATTTATGTTTCAGTCCAAATGCTTGGTATTTAGGACTCGTTTTTTAGTCTCTAACATTTAAACACCTTATTTAAAGTTAAATTTTAGTCTCAAATATATTCCTCTTTATAATGAGTAATTGAGAAAAATTTAATCTTAAAAATAAAATACACATCAATACTAAAGTTATCCCAATTCTCAACTAAACAATCCAAGGTAGCTTATTATGCAATTGAAGAAAATAATAGAATGTCATCAAAATGAGAAACGAAGCAAACCATGTTACCCTAACATGTGATTTTGTTTTATTGATTAGTATTTGAAGTAATAATTGATAATGAGACACATTTAGAGTGTTTAATAATTGATCGTCTAATTATTACACTTCAAACCATATAAAATACATTCACACACTATCTTCCCTATAGCTTGATTAATTATAGCCGTTCCCATTCTAATGAGATGGTAAGATTATTAAGGTGCAAAAAAGTAGGTTAAGGGTTCAATCTCTATAAAACTGCAACATTTAGCCGTTATAAAAAACAACTTGATTAATAATAAGTTTTGACCTTTAATATCATAATCACTTTTAAAATACCAACATCCTTACATATATAACATATATAGTTACATATATTATACATGCCCTAATACTTTCACATGATATGTGCCCTTATGATTGATAGTTATGTCTTAATTAGTACCAGTGTTTTTAGTAAAAACAAAAGCAAAAAAATGGTTAATTATCATAATTATTAACATCTACTTTAAGCTATTGTTAGCAACATATGTATCTTTAACTAAATTATTCGGACCCATCCTCTTATTATTGTTTCATATGTCACTATCTTATATAATAAAAGACCAATAAGAGTTTTTAATATTATTATATTAGATCTCTTGTTTCTTATTATTAAACAGTAGTTATGGTATATATTCAACAGCATCAGTGTTCTAAATCGTTTGCAAGACAATAATATCATACAGAATAATGTGTTGCACGACATCCATGTTATATGTTAATTTGACATCATTTATGGACATCGTATGTAAAACAACGTGCTTATATATACAGTATTTTTACATAAACACCAACACATAACATTATATTACACAACATTATTAAGAATATCATAGTTCACTAGTTGAATATTTGGTAATCATTTTACCAACTTTGTTATTAACCTCTATTTGTTTGTTAAAGTTTGAATTTTTGTTTTGGAGAATTTTAAAAACACAAAATAAATGTTTATTAATGAGATAGAAGTATAGACCCATCTGTAAATTTCTTAACTATTTTCTACCTCGTGTACATTCCCATAATGATGGTGCTTTTCCAAAATTAAACTTTGTTGTTCAGCGTTTTGAACTATCCATCTTTTAGAATGTATTGTTAAAATATCATCAATTCCTAATGAAATGGATGCGGCGGTAGTTTGTCGGAAACCCAGAGTCTTTACTTGATCCAGGATATGTGATGTGAATTTGATAAATGCACTGCTTGTGGAGCATGTGTTTGTGTATGTCCTATAGATCCGTCTGTTGTTTATTGGAATTTAGAAACTAATATTAGAAAGAAACGATTGCTTAATTACAGTATTAATTTCAGAATATGTATCTTTTGTGGTAAGTGGTAACTGCTCTCTTTCTATTTCTTTTCTATATAAAGTTTCAAAATCATCATATAATAATCCATAAATTACAATAGAAAAGAAAAATGGAGGTTTGTGATGATTTTGAAATGAGATTGATATTCAAATATTAGAGCGTCTTGATTTGACCAAAAGCGGGACTACCACCCAATAGCATGTTGTCGCCTAAAGATGTTCCTAACTGTTTCGGAGCACCTAGAAAGAGATCATTTAACTAGAAAGAAATTTTATTTAAAGATGATAATACTTGCACTATTTATGTTTAGAAATGTAACAAAAAGTATTATAATAAAAAAAAATCCAATGTGCATCGAATATGGTATAGTTTAGTAGCTTGACCTTATCAATTAAGCACATGGGTTGTTTCCTATAATTAGGAAGTTTAACGTGATGCATGTATCATGTTAACAAATCATATATGTCCGATGGTTGGTTTGAACAACACATTCTCTTGATTTTTATTCTAAGCACATATGTATATGCTTTTATTAGATGATCAAATGAGACATTTTAGTTGGTAGTATGTTGATTTCCATCCTCTTAATATCTGAGAAATAATCATTATTGGTGGATTCTGGTCTGATGTTACACCATTGACTAAAGAATGTAAAAATTAATGTTAAGACTTAAGAAGATGAAACTTGATTATATAATCTCATCAGTTATTTTTTTAATGTTAAATATAACTTTCAATTAAAAAGATTAAAATAAAATGACAGATAAATGGCCAACGAGTTGGTGCACTTGCGTCGCAACCCTCCTTTAAATAGCAACAACGACCAGACAAATGATGCTTTAAACAAATTCCACAGCCTCCGGGGCTAGGATACCAAATGTTTCGAAGCATTGGTTTGTTATTCAATTATGGTGTTAACATAAGTTAGTTTTTTTTTGAACGGCCAACTAAGTAACGTCGGGTACTCCGTACGCGGCCCCCATTGGCTAAAGGTAGCCCGAGCCGGCCACTAGTCTGGACGGACGGAGCCCCTAGCGGTCCACCTGTTGATGGATTCACCGGATAAAACCCGACCCTCATGCCCGCCAAACGGCACGACAGCGAGTAGCCGGTAAAACCGGGTGAGATCAGGACTCGAACCCTGGCAAGCCCGAGTCATCCCTTATATCTCCCATATAAGTTGGTGATAATGAGGTTTGAACCCCTACCTCTTACTAGTAAAGTGAGTGCTCTACCATTGAGACACATCCAACTTATATTAACATAAGTTAGTTAACCTCAATAATATAGATGTCTTTAAAAAATTATGATTTTATGTTAAGCAATATAAGATAAAGAAAATAGTTTAGCATAAATAACTTGGTTATAAAAAACAATATAAAAGTATAGCGATAACGTGAAAATGTAAGAGTTTTTATGATTGATGCATAATTAAAGAGAAAACATGTATTTTTGAATAACTTGTGACATTTTAATGTATCACTGGTAGCATTGTCCATGCTATTTAAAGTTAGCAGTTTATGACATGAACATGTTAACACGATAGAAAATGACACAGAACTAAACAAGTTTAGATTTGGGTTTAACATGTTTTATGTCTTGAACAGGTAAACGCGGTTAAATACGTGTCAAAACATATTAAAATGTGAAAACACGTGAATGACCTGTTTAAACTTGTTTATATATCTTAGTTACCTTAGACCATATTTAGATTTTTCTATTCAAATATCTTATAATGTTGTATCTGACATGTTATACTAGTCATACTAAGGCCATGTGTAGTGGAGAAGCTACAAAATGGGACAACTTGCGACACGTGACGTCCGATCAGCAAACGATATGTTTTTGTTTTAGGGGTATAATGATGTTGTAGCGCCTATATATATGTGTGTGTGTGTATCGCACACATAATATAATTATAATAATAACAAACAAACTCTCCGACGACAACAAGCAACCCCCCTCCCCCCATCGCCTCATCTATCGCCTGGGAGGCGGTGTTCACCACAAAATCGCCTCAATTTATGAGCATTTGTCGCCTACTTCGCTCACCGTAACTAGTATACATATAAAACTTATAGCACACAAAAGTGAGAGTATTGGATAATATTCACTTTTCCCATTTGCAGCAAAGAGGAACAAAACTATTCCCATTTTTCCAAAACTACTGCAAAAGTAAACAAGTAGTAGAAGTAGTCAGGGCCCATGGCCTTGGGACCCACCTGGCCATCCAAAGTAATCTACAGCTAAAAAGAAGTGACACCAAAGTCCCTATATAAAAAAAGGTCATATATACACACACATATATAACATGCCAGTATCACAAACCAAGCCTCCATCACTAGTGTTCTCACTGAGACATTTTCACAAACACCTTCAAGGCAACTCATTAAAGGCACCTGCAATCAGTTAAACCACCATGGCTAGATCTCAACAACGATACAGAGGAGTTCGTCAGAGACATTGGGGCTCTTGGGTTTCCGAAATTCGCCACCCTCTCTTGTAAAGTTCTAATCTTTAACGTCATTCGGTTAAAGCGCGTAAACTGTTCGATGAAATGCCGCAGTGAACAGTTTTCTTGGTCGGGTTCTTGTCGAACCCCTTGAACCTGTTTAACTAAACGGGTCGAGTTTGGTTTAACCCAATTACTTATTTTATGTGATAAATTAAATTTATTGGGTGTCTTGTGCCAAAATCTTAAGTAAAAAGAAATTTTTTATTAGATTTTGTGATTAAAAGTTAACTCTTTTATATAAATTAATATTATTTTGTTGTATAGTATTTACCTGCTAACCATAAAAATAACTGGTGTAATTATAGGTTTGAACTAAATTTGTTATGTTATTAAAAATAAATAAAATATTGTAATAATAATTGTTCTAGTTAATAATAATAATAACTACACTCGTGTTTACATAATTACCCTAATTATTTATACATTCATCACTATTAAAGTCGTTTGTATTTAATCCTTACACTAGTATTAAAATATTGATACGTGTATGCTATATAAAAATAAAAACATTCGGGTCAAACTGGTCATGTTTGGGTCAACCCGCAAATATGTGGGACACCATGATTTTCGGGTTCGGGACTTAGGATTCTTGTCAAATTTTCAGGTCCGTGTCAGGTTGGACCCGCCAATTCACGAACACGACACATTTAACACCCGTAGTTTCTAGCGTCTTAATAGCAGTTCGTTATCTTATGTTAATCTTTGTTCCAACAGGAAAACAAGAATATGGTTAGGCACATTCGAGACAGCAGAGGACGCAGCACACGCATACGACGAAGCAGCTAGGCTGATGTGCGGTACAAGAGCTCGAACAAACTTCACTTACGACGCCGAAGGGTCACATCCACCTTCCACAAAGCTACTTTCCGCAACGTTGAGAGCTAAGTTACATAAATGCCACTTGACATCACTTGGAATCGCAAACAAAACCGCTGCAGGCAACAAAGAAGATAAACAAACCCGACCGCAGTCTCCATGTTTGCGTAATGGCAGTTGCGAAAATACGGTTAAAATAGAAAATATGCAGTATTATAAGTCTCCTGAAGATGAGCATATAGAACAGATGATTGAAGAGTTGCTTCATTATGGGACAATTGAGTTTTGTTCTGTTATGCAAAACTAGACTATTTATTATTATTATTATTTTGTTCGGCCCGACATGTCGTACGAGGAGTAAAACTTTTGTCGTCGAAGGTTGGTAAATATGAGCAATGTCCGAGTACATGATCTTCGGATAATACTGAAAACGTCGCAACGAGTCAACGACAGGATAAATTCAATAGAGCTATGAAGTATCAAGTATATTGTTATTGTCATCATGGTTATTTACTTCACTTCACTCTTTGTACCAAAGATTAATAATAGAGTACTTGAGTATCATTAAATATGTACCTTATGGTCCATATTATCGGATCGTTGCGTTCCGTGACTTGTAATATGCTCTATGGGGCTATTTAGCATCGAAAAGAAAAGCAGTTGTTTTATCAGATCGTCGTACCTTGTAAAACTTATAAATAACCTTTTTTTGCTTCACTTATGGTTAAAATGTACACACGTACCTCCAAATATGCGGTTTTAGTCAAGCAGTTTCAAATTTGCGATTTTCGTCCATGTGCTTTCATTGCACTTGCAATTAAACCCAAATTCACTAACCTCGTTAAGTCTGGTCGTTAAACCTATCGGCGTGCCATTAACGTGAGGGGCAGTTTTGTCCTTTTTTCCCCAAATACACCCCAGCCCCTCACATGTGAGGGGCTTGCGAGTTAGGACTGGGGTTTATTTGGGGAGAAAAATGACAAAATTGCCCCTCACGTGAGGGGTATGCTGATGGATCTAACGACCAGACTTAACGGGGTTACTGAATTTGGGTTTACTTGCAAGTGAAATGAAACCACCAGTGACGAAAATCGCTACCTTAAAACTATTTGACTAAAACCACAAATTTGGATAAACCACAGAGATGAAAACCGCGATTTACTCTAATAATATGTAAATATATTGCGTCACATATTGTATTTTACGTAAGCAATATTTACAAGTTTGGTAAAAGATTAGAGAAACTTTAGCTTTAATAAACAAGTTTTTATATTAATATTAATGAAACTCAAATGATAAAACATGAAATGAGTTTTAGTAAAACCATCTCTTATATAGACAATGATATTAGTTTATAATATGATGCAACTAAAATTAGTCAAAATGTCACAATTTTGAATGCATTGCAAGTTTTATGGCACAAACATTAGTAAAATATGATTTTACATCACACACAATGTTCCCCTTTTGAAATGTAAGTCATATCATTCGTAACAAAGCACTTTTGGAATAACTGAAGATTGAATATTCGACGTAAAAAATGCACTATGCCAATTATTGGCTGATTTTTGAAACGTAAGGTGATTTTCATGATGCTTGATCTTTTTGGGTCAGGATTTTACCCGTTGTTGAATGAGCGACTTAAAACATGAACTTGTAACGCAGCACGCACTTCTTACAAGAAACGTGTAGCATACAAGAGAATGTATTGTCAAAGATCTCATAAATCATGTTAATATAATATCTAAGGTTTTAATAATATCTATTACAAGTAGGTCTATTATATGTTGTTTTAGTCGGGCTTCTTGCTAGACTAGTTGTTGGTTTTCTAATAAACCCGTCATTAAAAAAATCTATAACTGTATAATGCGACAAAGTTGATTGATAAAAATTAATAATATGTAATGATTTTGTTTATTTGGGGATTCGTACCAAGCATGAAATTGAAAAGTAGACGTTACCCAAATGAGAAAATATGTTACATATGGCCCATTTTCATCACCTCATTTGATTGGTTTTGTTGATTTGTGACATTAGTACACTATTTTTTCCACAAGGTTATTAGCTGTTTTAAACTAATTATAGCATAGTCCATGTAATTAAAATTAGGGAATATCTCATAGAATATTAAACAACTTTCAAAAGGGTTTCAATTAGGTCACTCATGCATATTTTTCTCAAATCGGGTCACTAAATCTTTAAATCGAGTCTCACCGATTTTTTTGTTTGTTAGACTGGTCGCTATGGGCTCCAAACGCTGAGCCGACGGGCGCCGAACACCGCAGTGGGGCGCGGTTCTTCGTTGGGCGCCGATGATTTGGTGGTCCAAACGGCTGGCGCGGAAGTGTGAATTATGTGGGCCCCTCCCCTTTTCAACGGCTCTTTTCATCATCATCCGCCATGGAAGCACCTCCAGCAAGGTACAGAAGAAACGTTGGCATATGCCTCATGAATTCCAACAAGAAGGTAACTTTATCAACCGTTTTTCAGTATTATTAATGCCCAGATCAAGATAGTTTTTGAATAATTCGTGTTTAATTTGGTTTAGATTTTTTCGGCTTCAAGACTCGATATCTCGGAGGCTTGGCAGATGCTTCAGGTGATTTGAATGAATTGGTTTTTGGGGTTTAATAAGATGGGTTGTTAGCATTTTGATCCAAGTTCATGTGTAGATTTAATATTTTAAGGGTTTAGGGTTGTTCACGAGTTGAGCCACGGTGGGTTGGAGCTCGAGCTCGAAACTAAACGAGGCAGCTCAGCTAGGCTCGAGCTCGACTAAAATTAGTTTATTTTTTTATGTATATGTTTTTAATTTTAATTTAGTTTGTATTTGATAATTATTGTATTTAATAAATTTGTTAGTTTATTAAAATAAAAAAAAAGTTTAAGGGGCTTCGAAGTCCCCTCACCATTGAGGCTCCCAGTGCCCACGTGGGAGCACGTGGCGCTGACGAGCTCGACTAAAATTATCTTTGCATTGGGGCTTTGAAGCTCCCAGTGCCCACGTGGCGCTGACGTGGCACTGGGGAAGGGCTTCGAATCCCCTCACCATAGAGGACAACCTTAAGTAAGAAATGGAGGATAAGATGTGGGGGTCGGAATTTGCAATATATGTAGTTATATTTTTAAAAAGTTAAAAAACGTTAATTATATTAAAAATAAAAATTTATAAACAAAAAATAAAATTCACGTCGTCACTCAACGTCAACATCAAAAAAACGATAAAAATATTTCCTATGTGAAACAAAAAATAAAAACGTTCACAAAACATGTTAAAGCGTTTAATTTAATAAAATATGAAAGTTGAGTGACCTAATTAGAACACTTTTTAAAGTTGAGTGACCTAATTGAAATACTTTTGAAACATGGTTGCTATTCTATGAAATTGCCCCTTAAAATTAAGAAGACTATTACCTTTTTATGAATAAGTAACAATTAGAGGTGGCAAATGGGTTGGGTTGGGTCGAACGAGTCATGAGTTGAAATGAGTCATGGGTCAAAACGAGTATGAGTCAAAATGAGTTTGGGTCAAAACGAATCAATTAAAAAAATGGTTGTTTTGGTTTGGGTCAAAATAGGTTAGGGTCAAACCGTTTTTTTTTTTGTGAATGAGAATAACGGCGAAAACATTTTAATTTTTTTTAGGTTTTTTCGTTTTTTACTTATATTTTAAGTTATGATTTTTTAATTATTTTTTTTGAATTTTTTTTAGGGGTTTTCAATTAAGATCAAAAACCCTCAAAAAAATATTCAAAAATAATAATAAAAAAATTATAACTCAAAATATAAATCATAAACAAAAAAAGTAAAAGCACTAAAATGTTTCATAGGTCATTCTCGTTCCAAAAAAAAACATCCAGAATCGAACCGAAACCGAAAGAATCGACGAAAATAAAACAAATAAACAAAAAGCCAAAACTGGACCACATCAATCGAAATCGAAAAAATCAATCAAAACGAAACTAAAAGAATTCAAACCGAACAAAAACAAAACTGAAAAAACGAACAAAAACGAGTTCAGAATCGACCAGAAAGAAACCAAAACCCAACACGTCACGGGTGAAAACTCGTGTTGACTTGAAACCTGAACCGAACCTGTTCCAATCTGAAACCCGTTTCGTGCCGAAACCTGTCTTGTACGAAAAACTGTTCCGATCCGAAACCTGTCACATTTCCTTAGGACACTAACCCACATCAACCCATTTCTTTGAACTTATCGACCAATTTTGACTCGAGAATAAAAGGATGGAATTTCAAATGACTTATTTTGACCCATTTATTTAAAACCTCTTACCCAAATCAACTCATTTAACTTTTAAAACAACTCAAATTTACTCATTTGAAATGGTTTGGGTCAAGATTGTCATCCCTAATTACAATATCAGAATACTCACTTAGCTACTACTATTTTCTCGTGTGAAACGGTGCTATCCTTGATTTCTATACTTGAATCAGAGACTCAAACGCCCAGAAAACAAAGCAATAGTAGAAGCAAGTAACTTGGGGGTGAAACTCTTGGTATGTCGAGTAGGCGGGAGAAAAAAAAACAAGTTTTTTCTAACACCATAGACTTGTGTCGTTATTTTCCAATTTTGTCACAAAATCTTACATTTGTTGCAACTTTTAGCGGATTTCATGATATTATTTACTTGTTTAGTTTGCACAATATCATCACTCTATGAACACCAATTATGTTGTACCCATCAAGTATTTAAAAATCGTAACTATCACCTGTTGCTTTAGAAAACCATGTGACCGAAGTGACGCGTTTTTAACAAGGCAGTGTGTAACTTTGACATTAACTGTCAGCATTTCAAAGTGGATTCAAACATTTAATGGTGTTGGTTGTTAACTTTTACTGTTACAATGAGACTTAATTCAGACCAAAAATGCATAGATACTTAATTGTCTCAATTTTAATACACTAAAAAAATCATGAATACAATCTCCTAACTGAAATATAAAATTACACAAAAGTTGTGAGAAAAAAAGTGTAACTCAAACTTATGAAGAAGTTAAAAAGTACATTCTATAAAATTAAAGGTGTTAAAATGGCTGTTTGGGTATAATGAATAATGATCACTTGGTTAATATACCATCATAACTATTAGTTTTAATTATATATTTTTATTCTTATTAAATCTTTAGAGTTTACAATTTACTTTTGACCAAAAAAGTATGTTCTTTTGACTCGTGTATCATACAATATGGTCACATGTAACATCACCTTATATTGTTTGGACAAAAGCCAAAAGGAACAACTTCTATTGTTGGCCTCTTTTTTACAATATGAGACACACTTTGAAACCCTTTATTATATTCTATTGTTTTCTAATAAAGAAGGCTATAAGTTAAATGTGTGAAGAAAAATATTAAGTACATAAAAATTCATGTTTATTTATTTCTTTTAATATAAACATAAAAACAAGAATGCTATAGAATATAAAACTTTTATGTTTCTTTTGATATTTAGCTAAATTATGTTTAGCTCATGAGTCATGTGTGTATACATGTTATTCATATTTCATACATATAATTATTATAGGAACCCAGGATATTGTGGTTTGTTATGATATAATTGTGTTTATGTTGTACGTTGGGTCCGTTCGGATGGACTGAGAACAAACCGGGCTGACCTAATGCAGTTATTCTTGCTAGACTTCGGCTAGAATTTGATTCACTATGTGCTTGGCTTGTGAACACTCACGCGTATATATGTTGACATTAATAATTAGATAGATTCATTGAGGTTTGGTGTATTAAAAAGCCGAAGATATGTAGGGTTTTGACGCTCATAAGTTATCTCTCGTCTTATTTCTCAAGATTCATTACTTGCAGTCTTCTTATTCATGTGTTTTTAAAGTTTCATTAAATTGTTGATTCTGATTGTATTCGTTTGTTTGCCAGATCATTATATTTATGGTTTGGTTTCTTTTGTTCATTTTGATCAAGTTTGTAAACCTTTGTTCTTGGCTTAAACTCGCTTTGATTTAGGATTAATAAGATAAGATTCATGTTTAACCAACAACAATACACTTAATGTGTCTTTATATATTTTTATAAAAATTTTAAATACACAAGTTATTTAAGAAAAAAACAATCAAAATAAAACGTTGAATATAACAATGATAAAACTATTAATAAAATGATTAGAATTATAAACAATACTAATAAAATATGATTTTCATACTCAAATCTTAATACCTTAAACAAAGTTTTCAAGCCCAGATCAAAATCTTATTGGGCTCAAATAGCCCACATCTGAAAAGACAAAAAAAATAATAACTCATTGTACATCGTATATCTGATAGCGTAATCATGTGATTATTAGAAAGAAATTTTATCAGAACATTTAAAAATTAAAACAGAACTAGGATTAAGACCCCCCGCGTTGCGGGGGTTGTGTAATCATAGGCGAAGCTCATATTTTGGTGATCGAGAGTATCTTCTGGATTTTGATAATCATCTCATCACAGCTTCAAAAGATGATTAACTATTTCAAAGTTCAGTTTCAAATCATCATAGCATAAACGAATTAAAATAAATCAATGGTATAAAATGAAGGCTCAGATCTCCAATACGGTTGCAACATCAAATAACGGAGCGCTATAAACACAATGTACAAACAACATAAGCAGAATGAGTCATAAAAGTTGTCGGCAACCAATATCATCATAGTCTAGATGGAAAGCCACCCCCACTGAGTCACACGCGGACACGGCCAGAGCTTCTGCATCTTATCGGGTTAGCTTATTATGCAATTTATGCACAAACTTCATATATGCATCTTAATTCAAATTATACATAGCACATCTGCTTTTGAACCATAAGTGACGTGTGGCATAATCCCCATTTAAATAAAAAAGGAACATGTCCAAAACTACCACAATTTCAAAGACATAGCAGTAGCTCCACATGCCATACTTATTAATAACTATATGTTATTGCTTCCGGTATGAGTCCAGTAAGCAAAAATCCTTTTCTAGTTCACCAATTTTGACACACATATCACAATACATAGAATGCCATATACTAATATGACATGTCTTCAAAACAAAGCCATCAAATAGACCAACAAACAAGCGATAACAATGAGATGAAGTCCACACGCATTCGAACAATCGCTTTCTCGCGAAAATAATGGAAGTCGTCATAGCATACACCAAATGTTAATCAAGTGAAACATCTAAGCAGAATTGAAAACCCCCAAATGTGAAGACCACGTGCTTAGATTGGTCGTAAACGATTACCATAGCATAACAAACCCAAGACTAAGCAACATTCAAATGACAATCGAATTAGACAAAAATGATTTCAGAAACTTGAAATGTAACTTAAATTGCTTGAGGCTCAGATCTCTGTTATGGTTGCAACATAAGTTGCCATCCAAATAACGAAACGGAGCGTCATCATAACCTAGACATTAGATTCAAGTAATAAAAGAAGAACAACATAAAGCACCAGCCACCAACGCAGCAATAGACAGCCAGAATGGCTGTCACCGTGGCAGCCATTCAAACAATGGTCTCTATTTACAAAAGGAAAAAGAAACAGGAAAGCTTTGGGTATATCACACGTGGAGATATGATGATGACTCATCTGTTCAAAGTATGCAGGTGTCGCATACTTAAGGTTAAGAGAATTGTATAACAAACTAAGCACATAGTACAAACAGACAATGCTTTAGAAGTTGTCTTTTAATATATAGTATAGTATAATAACTATAATCTTATACAAACACGAATTTAAACACTTTGTATACGTAAAATTATTACTTCTAAACACTTTATAAACCTAGAAAATGATATCTTTGTAGCTATGCATCCATATCCATAATGTATCGATGCACATTATGTGTAACCCGGTTACAATCTCCCCTCAAAAGTATACATTTTTTTTTATAAATGTTGGGATAACAATGCTTGGAATTTAACTAATCCATTGGTTTTGATAGAAAATGCTATCTTATAAAATTAAGATTTTATATAACAAAATGATGTTCAAATATCTTGGCAAAGGATTTTATAAATATTTAAAAAAGAAAATTGGAGATATGAATTTCAAACTAAAGAGACGACTAGATTTTCTTTTAATGGTTCGAAAGACAAATTTTTCCTAAAAAGATTAAAAAAAAAGTCAAGACATAAAAGAATGAATCAACTTATTTACCATTTTCCGGTATACAAAAGGTCTCTCTTTCAAAAGTGGTAAAAAGTTTCTTGAACAGGACTAGGATCAAATGAACATCTTTTTAAGGTCAAAAAGAAGTCCAAATCTTATAAAAATATAAAAACATTTATAAAAGTGGACAAGACTATAGACAACGTTTATAAAAGACAACATAGACTGGACGTCCACCGACCGACCTTATTTGCAACCGTAGAAGGTCAAGAACATTTGCCGGGGTTTTGTGTTGCGTCTATAAATTGAAGCATTTCGAAACCATTTTTGTTACCCCTTTTACTTTAACCATTCACATATACTTTATTTATCAATAATACAAAATATTTGTATTCATCATCACATTTGTTAGGATACTTGCTTTCAACCTCAACTCATCTATCACAATGTCCGAAAACAACCCCAACACAAAATCTAACCACAAAGTACATTTTCAAACACTAAATTTGGTGACAAAAACTTTTGAATCAAATCATGATAACATGGAGCTTTCATTTTCAACTCATAAATTCAAGAATTTTAATTAATTACTACTTCAAATTCACATAATGAGTAGGATGTTTTGATGGTCCTTTCATTAAACAAACACAAGAACCTTCAACCTTGTACTCACTTCTTTTTACATTTAATGATAAACTCATGTACATTGTACTTCCTCTTCCAAAACTAATCATCAACAATCTCCCACCTAGATTTTAACCTTTGCAGTCGGCCCGAAAAGTACAACCATACAAGCGCACGTTACAACCACAAAACAAGAACCAAAAAGACCTAAAGTTGAAGACTTTTAAGCTCTTAATGACCCTCCAAGATCAACGGGTACGAGTGGAATAAACGAATGCAATACGTCTGTGATCAACGGTCTGTAACTCGGTTCGGGTTGCACACAAAGCACGGCTACCGCAGCAACCTATCACAAAAGTGTATGATTTAAATAACTATTTTTAAATGTATAAAATAACAAGTATTATAAGTTAATTGTTACGAACTTGATATAAGTGCTTCAAATCCATTGTATCTCTAATCACGGGATCAACAATGTTTGGAAGCTTTGACCGGTCGGTTAGCTGAGGCATTGCCTGTTTATGAAATATTGAAATGAGCATTTTAAAAACTTATTTAACTTTATAAAAAATGAGTTATGATTTTATAAATGATAAAAATGCATACCCATGTGACGATAGATTGAAATAAAGACGGTGACATTTTCTCAACCGGTTTTCTCCCGATTAAAAGCTCGAGAAGTATTACTCCAAACGCATATACATCACTTTTATCCGTAAGTTTACCTGTGAAATTTAACTATGATAAATGAATACAAAAGGTAATAATAATAATAATAATAATAAAAAGGAAATACATTTTTGGGGACTTTAATATGCATTATAGCGTACCTTCGGAAAGGTATTCGGGAGCCAAATAACCGGAAGCACCCGAAAGCTTAACTTTGTTATTGGCATGGAGCTCAGTGGTAGCAAGTGCAAAATTAGAAATCTGAAATAAGTTTAATGCAATTAAGTAAATTGACTTCAAATCAATGCACATTTGATTCTTGGTATATAAAGGTTCTTACTTTAGCATTGAAATTGGAATCTAGATAAATGTTTGATGATTTAAGATCTTTGTGAATCACAGGTGGATTGCATCTTTCATGAAGATACTCTAGTCCACTGTTAAATAAATAATAATCTACATAAATAATTTAAAAAAAAAAGAGATAATTATACAAGATCATATAACAGATGATTATTAGAGAATTATACCGAGCAATATCAAGCGCGACTTTCATTCTCCGAAGCCAGGTTAACGCTGTACCATGAGACGGTCCTAATGGTATAATATTAACACAAATGGAAATAATTTAACCTTAGATTTTGTGTGCAAATATGTAAAATGCAAAAAGGAGAAAAATATATTTTTTTTAAAAAAAAAGCAACAAACTTAAAGAAAAAAGCAACCAGCTTTACAAATTACCAAAAGTGTGGCTTTTAAGTTTTAACTTAAAGAAAAATTACCATGCAGTTGTAACTCCAAAGAACCTTGATGCATCATTTCATATACCAAAAACCGAGTGTCATCGTGCACACAATAACCCAAAAGATTGATGATATTTTGATGCTTGAGTTTACCTAACCAATCTACTTCATTCTGCAAACAAGTTACATAAGTTAATTGGTAAGATTAAGTAATGAACCAGTGATGCAATTAAGAGTTTATTATCTGTTAACAAAATTGACCTCGAATCCTTTTTGGGCATCAGGTTCTCGACCATGGAGCCGTTTTACAGCCGCAATAAAATGATCGTTAAACCGAGCTTTGTAAATATTCCCAGATGATTCCATTCGGACGATATTATCTTCATGAAAGTAGTTGGTTGCAGATTTTAACCACTCGTAGTCAATATCGGTTACCGAGCCTTTTCTACCAGTGATTCTTGGAGTGAATTTATCCAAGATTGGGCCTAATGACAACCCTTTTGAAGCATCTATATAAAAAGAGCTATGCAGTTAATGCGGAAAAATATCGGATATAGGTCAATGACCAATACGTGAGATATCGATTATTTAAATTTATATATATATATATATATATATATATATATTAAAAAAAATTGACACACTTAAAAATTTATAATATTAATATAGTAAATAATTAGTTCATAATGTTATTTTAAGTAAAAGGTAATAGTAAAAAAAACACCTTGGCTTTTTGTGTTTTTGATTGTGTTGAGAGGTTGTGAATGCTTTTGTTTGAAGATCCAAAAACAGAACAAGAACAGCAAAATTCCAGCAAGGAGAGTTGAGGCAATAATGAGAGCAACAAGAATCTTTTTGTTCAAATCCTCATGGTGAATTACTTTGATCTCTGACACTCCTGTTTCACCAAAGAGTTCAAAAAAACAATCTTTTAGCAAAAGCAAAACTTGTATCACAAACATATTACCATACCCCTTTAAGCTTTGGGTCAGTCAAAAATTCAAATAAATATCATGTAATAAAAAGGTTAAAAAGTCATCACAGATTCACATCATCAAAAGGTCAAAAAAAACATAAGTTCATTGTAATTAACTCATTGAGGCATTTCATCAAACACCTAGACTGCATTTAACACATTTAATATTCACCCTCCACTTCACCGGAATATTAACAGACCAGTATCATTAACTCACAAAGACAACATAAAGCTCAAGTAAAAAAAAAACCCAGCATCAAAAAGTCAAAAACTTTAATCCATTTTCACTGAGGCATTTCATCAAACACCTAGACTGTATTTACCACATTTAATATTCACCTTCCACTTTACCATAATCTTAACAGCGTACCATTTACATCTCACAAAGACAACATAAAACTCAAGTAAAACAACACCCATCATCAAAACATCAAAAAAATAAGTCCATTTTCACTGAGGCGTTTCATCGAACACTTGGACTGCATTAACCAAACCAAGCATTTTCCTACACTTTACCGGAATTTCAACAACAGGGTATCATTCACCAGTCACACACACAGCTCATAATGAAACTAACACCAGTTTACCTGGAGAATCAGCTTGATTTTCAGTGGGTATCTGAGGAAAAGGTGGTTTTTTCTCAGTCGGAAGAACAGGGTCTGTAACAGAAGGAAGAGGTGGGTATGTTCTGGTAGCGGTGACTGGGATGAACACTTGAGGTATACAAGAGAAGACCCAGATGGGAATTATTATTATTATTATTGCTATCCAGTTGTTGAAATGAAGATTAATAAGATTCATTGTGTGTAAATTGGTGGCCGTATTCAAGAATGTTGAAGAAGAAACAAGAGAAGTGAAGAGAAGGATATGTTGTGTTTGGTGTTGAATGTATTGTATGTGGTTTTTTTAGCTTTTGAATAGAATATTAGTTTATCCTTAAACCGCAGGAGATTTTCGTCCTTCAAATTTCTCCATCGAATTCTCGGTGTACCTTTCTTCTCTCGAACAGTCAGCTTATTTCTGAAGGCTATATCTGAAGGAAATCAAAGCTTATTTCTGAAGGCTATAGAGGGGAGGAGGGGTAGAGGACGACCGAAATTGACTTGGGATGAGAGGATTAGGCATGATTTGATAGACCTAAACCTCTCCGAGGACATGGTTGAGGATAGGAATGCGTGGAGAAGTAGAATTAAAGTTAAGGATTTTTAGAGAGAATTGAATACCTTAGGGCTTAGACTTTACTTATTTAGGTCACATACCATAATGGTATTTCCCTTACATATATTATTATTATTATTATTATAATTATTATTAGCTTTCATATAGCCGTTAAACTGTGATCTTATTATTAATATTATTATAATTAGTAGTAGTTTTTATATAACTGTTAAACTTTGATTTCCTTTATTTTGATTCATACACATGTACTTAGAGCCGAGGGTCTCTCTGGAAGCCACCTCTTTATTCCTTTGGATAGAGGGGTGTGCCTACATCCCACCCTCCCCAGACCCTACTTATAGCTTTGCTGTCGGTGGGATTTTACTGGGCATGATTGATGATTGATTGAATAGAATATTATATTATTATATACTATTTGTTTATTTGCTATACCTTCATCTTCTTTTTCTTGTTTTTTTTGTTTGTAATCTATTGTTTACATATCTATATTGCTCTGTCTTAGAATAATAATAAATAAAGCTACAAAGAAGCTACAAGGTCTCTAAGTGTAAATCAAAACTCAACCGGGTTTTACAGTATCGGCTTTTATGCGGTGAGTTTTAATGGTACATGAGAAGGTAGACTTAGGCTATCTAATTTTGTTTATGATCACGGACGTGTAAAGTTATCTTTTGCTATTGGGTTACTCCTGGTATCAGGATTCTATTCGTTGGTCATTTAAGAAAATTAGCAAAGTTAAATGCTACCTTCAATTTTTTAAGGGGGTTTTTGGGTAAGCTTCTGAAAATTATTTATTTTTGTTTTTCATAAAGTAAATAAACAGTTTTAAAAAGCTTATCCAAACACTTCATAATTATGTTCCACAAGACTATAACTATATAACCAATAAAATTCTTTTAACTTTTATTCTCATTGTTAACGATGATTTCACTTTAACATATCCCGAATATAAAACAGTCTATAACTCAATTGTTCATGAGGATAGACGAAGCTAATTGTTTTGTTAAGTACTTAAGTTTGTAATAAAGTGAAATTTATGAGTGTAAAGTAAGAACTAATAGTATAAATTGTTATCGATCAATATGTTATTTATCTTGATAAAGTAAAAAACATGTTTAATTTACAAATATTTATATACACAAGAACTAATATGATTGTAGTATTGAGTAGCATGACTTATTCAAATCCGTGTTGTTTATGATTGATATCATTCAATATGTCTTTTTCTTTAATAAATGACAAAATGGCAAAACTCGTCCTTTATTTTTGTATCAATTTTCAGTGGTCGTCATATACAAAGATGAATGCCAGAAAACATCTTTTATGTTTAAAAACCCTATCACGATATGTCCTTTGGTTCTAACCTGGTTAATTTTTGTCGTTAAATACGGTCATGTGCAAGTCACATGAGGGTATTTTTGTAATTTTGCATATTTAATTTTATGTTTTAAATTATATCTATTTCTTTATTTTTAATTATCAAATAGTGAAATTACAAAAATACCCTCATGTGGTTTACACATGACCAGATTTAACGACAAAAATTAACCGGGTTAGAGCCAAAGAACATAATATGATAGGGTTTTTAAACATAAATGATGTTTTCTGACATTCATCTTTGTAAAGAACGACCACTGAAAATTGATGCAAACATAAAGGACGAGTTTTGCCATTTTGTCTTAATAAATTAACATAAACAAACTTAACAAAGCTAGTTATGTGTTTTAAAGTAGTGGTAATAAATATATAGATCTATTTTGTGTTTATGATTGATATCATTGAATTATAGTTCGCTTCTTTAAACACTATATATTTTAATTGTTTTATGTTTAATTTGCATATATATTTTGTGTGTTTTTTATATATTGGGAAATGGGAGCTATGAAACTTTTATTTATATCGAGACATGTATAGATTTAATTAATATACATCCTTATAATATAAACTAACATAAAAATACACACAAATTAATCACATATAAAAAGATACACTTTTATAAAACTAAACCTTTAATTAAAATATGTGGAGACTTTAGACCGAAAAAGATAAATCATTTCTCCTTTTTCATATTATATTATTGTAGATTGAAGCCAAAAAGGGGCAGGAGGTTGCACAAATAGTAGGGTGGGTGGAGGGCAAAATGGGCAATTACTTTATTTTTGGGCAATGGGGAATCATGTGGAGGCTATTAAAAGATGCACAAGAAAGGTGAAAAATACATGAAATGACAAATTTACCCTTCTGACTTTTCAGTGTATGTGGGGCACAAGTACCACAAGGGGCTAGCATAGACCGGTACCAGATTTGACGGTATCTTAATTGGACCAAATTATTACTTTATTAATAGTCTCATCCAAATAATAACAACACCCAAGTAAGTAAGCTTAATGTCACGACCCGCCAAAATTGCAGGTCGTTACCCATGATTCCGGAAGGTTCTACAACACTTTTCGCATCTCTAGCGATGCCCGGAAGTCTACGGAACAGCCCGGTTCGTACGGGACCAGGTTGGGACGTTTTAGGCACTTAAACACTAAAAGGCCCGGAAGCTGCTGGAATGGGCTGGAAAACGCTGCTAACAGGTACACAAATACAACAGCCCCGGAAGGCTCTAGAATTGTCAAGAAAGACCCGGAATTAGCTGCACTTTGCTAGATACTTCAAGACTTGACACAAGATCATTCTAGATATGGAATTATCTAGTAATCAAGATCATGATGACATCAAGAGGGTTCTAGTTCATCCCTTCAAAATCTACACACTTGTATAGAAAACATCTTGTATTAGAATGATCTAGATTAGGAAGACTCTAGATCATATGAAGTAGTATAAATAGGTGAAGCTAGGCATCATTTGGAAATCATCCAAAAGCTTGTAAGCATAAAACCCTTTGTACTAAAATCTCCAGCAATATAAACACTTAGTCTTGTATACTTGTGTTCAAGTAACTACAAGAAACCCACATTGTTAATCCAAGACTTCCGCTGCCCAAAAACTCACCAACAACAAACCACACAGGCTTAATTAGACGAAGTTCTAAGGCCGCACGAGAGTCCAAGAAATAACTCCGTGACATTTAGCTTTTATAAAACAAATGATTTTATTTTTGAATTATGATATACTTTTTGGTAACAAAAATAACGCTAGGTCTTGTTATTACATTATAGTTTCTATTGATGATTATATGTATTGTGTATTGAAAAAAAAAATTATTGTAAAATACGCATCAGGATTGAGAGCAAAGGAGTCAAGAAATTTATCAATATCGTGATCAAAATATTTGAAACAAAATCGGAAGATCAGTTCAACAGGGTCTGAAAACAAGTTGACTGACAAAATAGGGAGTCAAGCATTTGCGTTTCAAACTGTTTTACAATAGTTTTGCTCTAATATATATCATTTTGAGTCTTCTCTAAAAATTGTGCATTTGTATTTGATATATTTCCTTGTAATCAACCCGAGGACACAAATAATTGTCATTTTAATATGTTGAATCAGTTAATCCGGACTAATTTGCAATTATTAATAGTTTTATGTATAGTTATTTAAATACTAGAATATTATGTCTTATTTGACTTTTATATAAGTAAACCTAAGAAATGCTACATGGAAAATAGTATTTGTGATTATTCTATTTTTAAGGTCAACTGTATGTTGTGTATTGCTTTTAATTACTTGATTTTTATTTACATATTATTTTTTTTTCCAGTAAACCCGCAAAATAACATGTCATTGACTAACCATTGGATCCGTAAAGAGTAAAGATACAAACACCACTTTTTTCAAAAAAGGAAAAAAGTTTTAGGGTCATTACATTTAAAAAAATTCATTTTAATTTGATAACTTTTAAAAGTTTGGTTTAAATGTGCTTTTTATAAGTTCTTTTTAGTATTACTTCTTTCCTTTATTATTGTGGGAAGCAACATTAATTTTAAATACTTTGTACTTTAGGTAGGTAGAAGAAAATTTATCGCTTGTAAAATCATATCGACTAATTTTTTTTCAATATTTTATTATAAATATATAAACGGAACTCGATTAATGGTTTAATTTACAAGTTACAACAATATTGCAGTTACATAAGTTAAGTTTAATTATTTCTTAAAGAAATTAATCAATAGAGTGTTTATTGTGTTATCTACAAATTGGATGATTATAAAGAGAGTGGAGAAAAGCAGGACTATTTTATGTGCAATATATATAAAAGAGGAAAAGGATAGTGCCAAAATCAAAAGAGCAGATACTTCTTTTTCTGAAAATGTGAGCCATTATTCCTCCTCCATTATTACACAAATTATTACCCTACCACCATCAACAACAAAATAATACAAAACTTTAAAATTGTATCTTTGTTCCATCATATGTTTTATTAGATAATGCGTAATCAAAACTATATACATACTGACATTTTAAGTCATCTGGCGTCTATAATTAGCTTTTAGTAATTTGTAAAAGGTGGATGTAGTGAGAAAACTATATACATATAACGCCTCTCCCCCCCCCCTCTATACCTCTTTCTCACAAAACCCTTAAAACTTGAGTCAAGCTCACATTGTGTACAAAACGATGACCTCCAAAATGTCAGCCAAAAGGTGTTTGGAGAGGGGAGGGGGAACGATGTTCCCCGACGTTTTGACCTCAAAGCGCCCCAAAATGCCATCGACTACGGATGGTCTTATATAGTAACATATGTTACTATGAGACACTAACAAAAACTAAGCTAGTTAATAAATATCTATCTCCAGTATTTTTGACCAAAATGTATAAAATTCAACTAGTTATTAATTAATAATAAAATAGTTTAGGCTCAAATTCATTATTTTAGGCTATTTATGTTATCATTCCAAAAACTTAAAACTCAAATGACAAAACCGAAATTGAACCGAAACCAAACGGTTTTCAGAAATCCAAAACCAAAGTTACAGGTTTAGCTCCAACCTACGTGCACACACTTAATTATAAAATCATTGGAATTTGGATATACTTTAAACTCTTGTAATATACATAAGAAAATATATAGAGAACATGATTATAAAATATAATACGTATATGTTAAACTAGAGGATTTGATGTGCCCAAAGCACACAAGACCAGTGTGGAAGCATGCGTACAGAGTTGCAGGAACCTGTTCAGCTTTGTTTGTTAATATTAATTTAATATTAATAATAATAAAATATAAAAATATATTAAGATAGGCAAATGCGCAGCTTTCATTTTCTCTGGGTGAAAACAGTTTCCATTTTCACGTGCGTTTTGTGTATTGTCTATTTTGTTTGCTAACAAACATTTGACAATTTGTCTCTCTCTATTTATATATTATTATTATTATTATTTATCCACTCCTTTCCTTGCCTTCTATATATGTTTGTTTCTAAGTTTATATAATATATTATCATCCTTCTATTACATAGATTCTCTATGTTATGAACATTTTAGGATTTTACTTGTTCTCTTAAAAATTGTAAGATTTGGTTTACATCTTGGTAAATATTTGCTAGATCGTAATACGTTTAATCGTTAACATTAATAGACGTTAACGATCTGTAAAATGATACCATTTCATCGCTACACGAAATCATTCCTAATTGAGAAAGAAATAGTAAAAAAATCAGCTCATAATTTTGAAATGAATATATTAAATCATAAAAACGCGTATACCTAATTGATCGTTTTATGGAAAGACGACATTTTTTTAGTTAAACACAGTCACAACACGAAGCTAGAACATTGCATGTACAAAAAGGAATTAATTTTTAAACCAATTGATCCTAGAGATATTGTCTTTCTGATCCCTACTGCTATATCACATGTATGAAAAGTGTAAAATTTCTTCATAAACGTTTCTTTATTATGATGGCTATTTTTGAAAACCAAGTCGTTTATGAATCTTTAAATAACCCATCAAGTGACAAAAGAGTCTTAGCTAGAAGCTATACCATATTGGTCTTCTATGTTATTAAATCTAAAATTATGTTTTGTTGATTGAAATGATTAACATCTTTGTTGGAGTCCTTTCTAATGTGGTGTAATGGTAGAAAGCTTGAGTTACTTAATGAAGACTCAAGTTCAATCCACATTTACAACACTTAGGGGACATGAGTGGCTCAATGAAGACTTTGATATTTGTGATCTTCAGTTCGATCCTGAGGACGACATGGATTTACCACCAGTGAGTTGTCGGACGGTGGATTTTCCCCGAATCTTAAGATAATTTGGAAGCGCTCAAGGGCTTCGTACGACTAGATTGAGCCAGCAGACGGTGACCTTTTACCATTGGATCATTTGTTGGTTGTTAAAAAAATATCTTTGCTGGAAAATAGTAAGTTAAATTATTTCAAAAACTTTCTTATAAATGAATGAACATGAAACAAACACAGAAAATATACAAGTTCAAATTAATGTATTTGTTTGGTTTGATGAGATCATGAGAGCACACAAAGCACATTTTATTTTGTGGAAAACAAAAAAGGAGTGTGATGGTTTTTTAAGTGAATTATACATTCATAGATAGCTTTAAACATGAGAATTAGTGTAAAAAATGAAACTCATATATAAAGTATAAAGGGAAGGGAATATAAGTGATGCATGATAGTTGATACTTACATGTTATACAGTTCATAATAGATGTGACGGCGCATGTGCTACTTCTGGATATTAAGAATCACTACACCAAGAAGAAAATGCCATACAATATATGCTATAACTAAAATCAAAATATTCTCCCGAAAAATACTTAATTTTTGTGGTTGAAGAAACACAAATCCTCTCCTCAAGGTCTAACATGTTAGTCTGAGGGTAATGGCTAAGTATTCTACACGATGGGTTATAAAACCTTCTTGGCGCAGACAAGTGTATCCTGCAAAATAGAACACCATGAGCTCGTTACGAGGAATGGGGGGGGGGATTCTCTAGTAACCACCATCCGGCGTGAGAATCAGTATTTGATAATACGAGAGGATATAATTTGATAGTGATAGTGAGAGTCAGTATATCCTTTACCATTTGGTGGGCATCATGGCCTTTTGACAAGGATTTGATTGTACTGTTTGTACCATCTTTTATGTGTTGTCCAATCCCCATTGGTTTGGTGTTTATCCCTATGTGGGTTACCATCTTTTTGTCCCATGCTGGTGGGACCTTTACATTACCATTCCCGAGGTGTCAGGAAAAGCTATATTGGACTCCACTCTTCGCGCCATGCACTTCGTCTTGCGTTAGTGGCTTCCTGGCGCCTAGTGTTCCGCCTGGCGTATGCAATTAGTGTCATACTTAGCCAAATGGTGGGTTTCATACCCTACCTCTACAAGTCCCCCTAGTCCATAGTCGCCCTTCCTTCAAGAAGTGGAGGCTGTGGACTTATCATGGGCTTTTGGCTTTCACCTTCTTTCTTTGTTGGTTTGGTTTGGTTTATTTTTGCGGGTATTTCCACATATTAGACGGGTGACTTCATTAGTCGTAACCGTTGGTTGACGGTTGATTCATGTTGGGTCATCCCGTTTGACAGTCTGCATTAGCGGGTGATTTATACTAAATCATTCCTTGATGTCGCTTATTTCTGCGGGTGATTTATCTCAAACCATCCCATTTTGGCGCCTGCTTTGGCGGGTGATTTATCTTAAATCATTCCATGATGGCGCCTATTTTGGCGGGTGATTTATATTCAATCATCCCATGTTGGCGCCTATTTTGGCGGGTGATTTATAATAAATCATCCCTTGGTGGAGCCTGGTTTGGCGGGTGTTTTGGGTTAAATCATCCCCTGACGGAGCCTGGTTTGGCGGGTGATTTGGGTTAAATCATCCCCTGACGGAGCCTGGTTTGGCGGGTGATTTGGGTTAAATCATCCCCTGACGTAGCCTGGTTTGGCGGGTGATTTGGGTTAAATCATCCCCTGGCGGAGCCTGGTTTGGCGGGTGATTTGGGTTAAATCATCCCTTGACGGAGCCTTTCTTGGCCAGCACTTACCTTATTTGTTTCCGTCTATATAGATAACGTATGGTTTTGGCGTTGATGGGTGAATTAAATGCAAGTCAGTGAAGTGACTGCTGGACGTGACAGTTTTACGACGGTTGCTCTGCCCTGCAGACTTTCTGCCTGTGTCAGGCGAGTGGGCGAGAATCCCGGTGACGCGCCCAGCTGTAACACATATATTCTGTCACCCTATTATCGTGGAGTTTCCTGATTGGACCACGTGTTAAATATCCTTTTTGTATCCCTCCTCCCTTTATTAACTGCGATTAGTATAAATAGAGGGAGGTTACACCATTTAAGCATAATTATCACCGTTTTCTCTTCTTTAAGCCTTCTTTATTTTATGGCTGAGTCCTCTAAAACCTCTAAGAATAAGAAGAATAATAGCATGGAGTTCGTCGGCTGTCGTATGTCTGCTGATGACTTCAACAATGTGGTCAGGGTCTACAACATCGGCTCTGAGTATGAGCCTGAGTTGCCTGCCTCCGGCAAGACAGCTCGTGAGGCTCCCATTGGCAAGATTGCCGTGTACCGGGAGTATTTCTTTCTGGGTAATTTCCGATTGCCCCTTACCTGGTTCTTGGTGAACGTGCTGGATGTGTTTAGGCTGCATCTCAGCCAGATTCATCCATTCGGAATGGCTCGTCTTCGCCATTTCGAATATACTTGTCATTGCCTCGGTATTACACCGATTGCTGACCGGTTATGTGCTTTATACCGGTGGCGTTTCGCCCATTGATGGTACAACTTGCATACTCGTCCAGGTGCCAAGGCTATTGCCTTAGATGCACCATCGAGTTTGCACGAGTGGAAGAGTGTATTCTTCTACGTCTCTGCGCGCGTGGTTCCACATCCTATGTTTTTTACGGATGTGAAGGAGCTTCCTGAGCCGAAAGTGGCTCCTTATACCGGTTCTGTCTGGTATAACACTCTGAAGGCTGGCCTCTCTCCACTCCGTCATTATAAGGAGAGCGCGCTGGTGTTATTCAGCATGAGCCTAATTTGGGATGATGCGACATTTGTGCCTGTTATTCTTAACGGCGGTCAAGGTTAGCATCAGTTTTAATTTTTGTTCCCAAGTGTCATAGTTTCTGCGATGTTTTAACTTGGTTTTCTTTCAGAGGTGGAAGACCGTATGCTCCTCCTACAGCCTGCGCCTGAGGGCGTCAAAATGTTGGGTCGAAGGGAGTTAGGTCCCCGTGAAGAGCCGATCCTTACTCGGACCGCTCGAAACTTTGTGTTTCCTCTTCCAATGGGGCAACCACCTGCCTCGCGGCCGCTGCCACCTCCTAGCTCTGTTACCCTTCAGAGTGGTAAGTTCTTCAACTGTTTCCATCATTTGCTTTGTTTATTTTACTAACATTTCATTCTCCTTTTCAGGTAGACGATCTAACGTTGTGCGCCTTCCTAAGTGCAGTGGTGGGGAGACGGTTGCGTTTCCGATAGACGCCGCCGCAAGAGACGCCGTGGATGATGACGACGATGTCGTCATGATCTCCTAGGTGCCCTTTTCGGATCCGGTGTCTTCTTCCGCATCATTTCTTGAGGCACCTGGTCCAAGTGCCGGCATGGTGTTTTCCCCAACCACCTCCGCGCAGGTTTGTGTTGGCTTCTCCTCGCCAACATCTTCACAGCCTGTGACTGTTGTGTCTGCGTTAACTGCAGCGGTTGTCACTCCAATTTTGGTGGCGACTGATGTGTTTTCTGCAGCTGCAGCTTCTGGAACCGTTGTGGATACGAGTTTCGTATCTACAGGTCCATCTTTTTCCTCTTCCTTCTCAGTGGGTGGGGCGTTCACTGTTCCACACCATTTGGGTCCCACCTCTGTGATTAATGAAGATGATGAAGAAGTGTTCCGCGCCGTCAAGAAACCTCGTCTTGGCGGTTTTGTCAAGCGTGGCCTTGTTAAATCGTCAGGTATATATTTCTCTACTCTTCCTCTTGATTGAACTTAGACCTTCTCTGAAATTATTTGTTTATTTCAGGTTTGATGGCGATTTCTTCATCGACCGTATCTCCCGCAACTTCTGACGTTACATCTTCTATGGCGTCTATTTTTGCCAGTTTGCCGATGATGACAAGTGTTTGCAACTTGTCGGAGGTTGGGCCAATTGTACAGATGCTGAGTTTGCCAATGATGACGAGTGTGGTTGGCCCGTCTGAGGCCCAGACCATTGTGACGACTGTTCGTGCTTCAACTGGGTCAATTCCAGTTGTGTCGCTGCCGGCGTCGTCTGTGCAACCCATGAAGGCGATTGTGGATGAATCGCCTAAGGTTAGCCTTGAATCAACGGGTCTCTCTATCGCTGATTTTTTGAAGTCAAGGCAGTTCTCACCAGACAAGACTTTAATTCTTGATGGTGATGAGGCTGTGTCGTTGCCTCCTTTCCTCAATGGTGCGACGGTGCAGGGTAAATTTTTCGAAATCCAAGGCAGTAGCAGCGGCGGGTTCAGCGGATGTTTGAGTGGTGGTGTACTGGATGTGGATATGGACCCCCGCGACTCCATGGAGGCGAGCCAAGTTTTCCGCCCCCGCTGGAAGGTTAATTGTGGGGCCAATTTTGAGGATCCCGCTACCTGTTCCGAGTTTTTAGAGTATGATGTTCCTCCCGGTGAGCGCATTGCTCGTAAGATCCAGCCCCGAGGGAATTTGTACTCCGATGCTGCTTTTCACCAAGTCCAGGCGTTCTTTTGTTTTGCGGAGTTGCTGCGCGAAAACCGTGCCCTTCATGAGGACAAAATCGATGCCAGTGTTCGCATGAGAGAGATGGAGCAGTTGGTGAAAGACGCCGAGGCCGGCGCATGGAAAGCGGGTAAAGAATTGGCTGATCATCGCCAAGCTTTAAGCGATGAAGCGAAATTGGCTAAGGCTGAGGCAGACCTGGCGGAGTCTACCCGCGATCGCGCCGCCCGCTATAAGAAGTTTGATGCTGCGTGCAAGAAGTCAAACACTGATCTCGCGGACGCACGTAGCCACGCTGTTGCTGCCAAGGAGGCTTCCGCTCGACTCGAGAGTGAAAACGCTGATCTTCGCAAGCGTATTGAAGAGTTGGTGACGGAAGCCGCGGTGAGGAAGGCGGATGCTGGTAAGTTGGCTGATACGCCGGCTTCTAATGAGGAGGCCATTAAGGTTTTGACCTCTGAGCTTGCTGCCACCGCTGCAGACCGTTTTTGGTTGTTGAAGCATGCTATTTGCAAGGTATTATCTTCTTTCGCTGCTCTTCCCCCCTTATCATTTTTTTACTCTAATGATGTTTTCCTTTGTTTAGGTTGCTCAACGCATCATTAGTGATGATGATTTAACGCGCTGCGTTGGAGCCCTTGTCAATGCTTCTCAACAGCTTGGTCATAAGGCTGGTTTTCATGACGGTATTGCGCATTTGCGCAACAACCTTTCACTTGAGGCCTATGCCCTTCACGCCATTGACGTGGAAAAGGAGTATGCTGCTGCTGAGACGGACTATGATTCCCTCACGTTTCCTATTCTTTCGGAAGTTGCTCAGTATGCCAAGGAAGAGAATGGCGTGCAGCTGTTGAGGAATTTGCTTGAGCCTTCGCAGGCTGGTCCTTCCACCGCTCCTGCTGGCGATCAAGAGGATATTTCGATCGCTGACTCTGGAAGGAGTGTCAACGATGTAGATTAGGCTTTTTTTTGTGTGTGGGCGTAAGTGCTCGCTTGTAAATTTTTGCTTATAAATGAAAAGGTTTGATTTGTGACACGCGGAGTATCGTTTCCATTCATATTTGACCCTTGGCCTGTTTTTACAATTGGAATCGATTTACATATAACACCTTCGCAATTGTGTTGCGTTCCATGTTCTAGGAATCGTTGAACCATCGAGGTGCATCAAAGTGTAGGCGCCTTTTCCCAATACTTCCTTGATCTGGTATGGGCCTTCCCAAGATGGCGCTAGCTTGCCTTGCGGTTGTGTTCTTGATGCCTCATTGTTGCGGAGTATGTAATCTCCAATGTTGAACTCACATATTTTCACTTTAGCGTAGTAATACTTTTGTAGTTGGCGTTTGTAATTTTGTTCTCTTATTGCCGCCAACTCTCGACGCTCTTCAAGAAGCATTAGGTCTAACTTCCTTTCTGCGTCATTGTCATTCGGTATTGTGATTCTTGGCGACGGGACGCCAACTTCGGCGGGGAACAATGCTTCGGTACCATAAGTTAAGCTAAACGGCGTTTCCGCGTTGCTTGTGTTTTTGTGCGTTCTTATGGCCCATAGTACATGAGGTAGCTAATCGACCCATCCGGAATTGTGGTTTGCTAATCTTTTCTTGATTCCGCCAACGATTATTTTGTTGGCGCGTTCTACTTCGCCATTCCCTTGTGGATGAGCAACAGAAGTGAATGTCTGCATAACATTGAGCTCTTTCAACTATTTCTGGACATGTTGGTCAGCGAATTGTGTTCCGTTGTCACCAACTAAGCTCATGGGTAATCCAAACCGACAAATTATAAACTCCCAGATAAACTTCTTGATGCTCATTGCGTTGATTGTTGCTACCGGCTTTGCTTCGACCCACTTTGTGAAGTAATTGATTGCTACGATCAAAAATTTCACGCTGCTTGGCGCCTCTGGGGATGGTCCAGTTATATCAATTGCCCATTTCTGAAATGGCCAAGAAGCTGTTACCGGTATCATGGCGTTTTTTGGACGCAAGGTGTTTGGTGCATGGCGTTGGCAAGCACTGCATTTTCTCAATTCTTTCTCGGCGTCAACATGCATGCCCGGCCAATAGTATCCCGTGTTCATGATTTTCGCTACCACCATTCTTGGACCTGCGTGTACGCCACATATTCCTTCATGGATTTCTCTGAGTAGATAATTTGCGTCTTGCAGGTCTACGCATCTGAGAAGTGGACCTAAGTATGATCGCTTATACAGGATATCTCCTTGGATTGTGTAATTCAATGCTTTATGGCGGATCTTCCGCGCATCTGCTTTCTTTTCTGGCAAGATACCTCTCGCGAGGTAGTTGATGATTGGTGTCATCCAACTGTTTTCTGTTTCTGAGCAAACGAGAATTTCTCTGTTCATTATTGAAGGTGTTACCAGGACTTCGATGCGGACATCTTTTGCAAGGTGTTCAAATCCAACGGATGCGAGTTTTCTTAGGGCGTTATCTTGTTTGTTCTCGCTTCTATTGATGTGTTTCACTTTGCATGTGGCAAAAGTTGCCATTAGCGCCTTAGCTTGCGCCAAATGCCATCTTGTTGTCCTTCGCGTCGTATGATCCTTCAATTTGGTTTGCCACTAACATGGAGTCCGCATGTGCTTCCAAATGGCGGGCCCCTAGTTTTTTGTGCTTTTGAATTCTAGGCGTAATGCGTACGTGAAATGTTGCCCCTCTGGGTTGGTTATTTTTAGGCCGGCTCCCGCGCCTTCGTCGTTGGAGGCTCCGTCTGTGAACATCTTCCAGACTTCGTCTTGCTTTTGATCTACGGGGGCTTCGATTTCTCTTTTACATTCTTCTTCTTTTTCTTGAGGGATTTCTGCGATGAAATCAGCCAAAACCTGGCCTTTTATTGCTGGCCTTGGTTTGAACTCAATGGCATATTCTCCCAATTCTATCGCCCATTTAGCGAGCCTCCCACCTCCCAGACAAGTCTGGTTTGCTCAGTACATTTTGCAATCGAAAGTTGGTGAGAACATGTATTGGGTGGCCTTGGAAATATCTTCTTAAACGTCGCGCTGTCTAGACCAAGGATAAGACTAACTTTTCCAAGGTGGAGTATCTTGTTTCTGCATCTGCCATAGTTCGGCTTATGTAATAAATGGGCGTTTGAATACCATTCCTTTCCACCATCAAGACTGCGCTGACTGTTTTTCTGATGCTGCTAAGTATACTATTAATGGTTCTCCAGCTTTGGGTGCTGTGAGTGTTGGCAGCACATCCAGGCGTGACTTAATTTCTTGGAACGCTTTTTCCGTTTCTTCTGTCCATCGGAACTGAGACTTCTTGAGGCAATTTCTCAAGGTTGAGACGAACGGGAATGACTTTTCAGCGTGACTAGACAAAAACCTATTCAATGCAACTAACCGTCCGTTGAGTGTTTGCACTTGTTTGACCGATTTTGGCGATGACATTTTTCGCACGGCTTCCAATTTTTCTGGATTGGCCTTGAAGCCACCGTTCGTCACGACTACTCCTAGGAATTTTCCCTCTTCCATGCCGAAGGAACATTTTCCTGGGTTGAGCTTCATGCTTATTGACCTTAGAGTGTTGAAGGTTTCCTGTATATCTTTTAACATGGTTTCTTCTGTCTTGCTTATAATGACGAGATCGTCCATGTAAACTTCCAAATTCCTCCCAATTTGAGGTTTAAACTCTTTGTCCATCAACCTTTGGTACGTAGACCCGGCGTTCTTGAGGCCAAATGGCATCATTTTGTAACAATATGTACCGCTGTTTGTTCTGAACGCTGTTTTGTCTTGGTCTTTTGCCGCCGTGTGGATTTGATGGTACCCGTTGTACGCATCTAAAAAGCACTTGAACTGAAAGGGTACCAGTGCGTCAGCTTTAAGGTCGATTTCTGGTAAAGGGTAGCAATCTTTCGGGCACGCCTTGTTCAAGTCTTTGAAATCGATACACATGCGCCATTGGCCATTCGCCTTGAGTACCATTACCGGGTTCGCTACCCAAGTTTGGTACTGAATTACTCTGATTATACCTGCATCGATCAGTTGCTGGACCTGCTCATCACAGGCCTTTGCCTGTTCTGGCCCCATCTTTCTTTGTTTTTGTACGACCGGGACGAAATTTGGGTTAACTTTTAACTCATGTTCTGCCTTGCTTCTTGGGACTCCCGTCATATCTGTTGGGGTCCAGGCGAAGACATCGATGTTTTTGAGTAATAAGGTTTTGGGCGCCGCGCGTGCTTCTTCTGAGATGTTTGGACCAATGGTTATGTTTTGCTCTGGGAACTTCTTGTTGAGCACCCACTTTTCCGCTTCTTTGATTTTGTTCGTTTTTTGCACTTTCGGCGCTTTTCTTTTCGCTATGTTGCATTCTTTGTTGGCGTGGATCATCGCTATCCCGGTCGGGGTTGGTACTCCGACTATCCCATGTGTTGTTGACGGGGTGGCGTTGAAGTCACCAATGGCTTCTCTTCCCAAGATTATATCGTATTGTGGGTGAGAAGTTTCCATTACTAGGAAATCCACCTCTTCTATTCGGGAGTGGAACCCATCGCTTAGCTCGACTGGGAATGTCAGCTGTCCTAGCGGGTATGCGATACTCTGGTTTAATCCCGTAATTGGGGCGTTAACTGCTGTCAACCGGCGTTTGTCTTCTTTGTCTATCAGGTCGAAACACTGGCGGTACATGATGTTGGACGTTGCCCCTGTGTCGATAAAGAAGCGCAGCGTTCTGTAATTACAAAAAAACGGCTGTAATTACTAGGGGTGCCCTTTTGTTCGCCCCTCCTCTGACTCTTGTAAAGATAACTTGTTCTTCCTTCCATGGTGCCCATTCTGTCCTCATTTTCTTGTTTTGAACGTTGCTCGAGATCATGTTAGCGTGTTGGTCTTTGATCTTCTTTTCTGGTCTTCCGCCATCTTTTGGAGGTGGGCGTTTGTACTTCCCCCGTATGTTTCTCACAAGGTGATCCAGTTTGCCATTTTTGACACATTCTTCGATCGCGTCTTTCAAGTTGACACACTGATTTGTCGTGTGGCCATGTTGCTCATGAAAGTCGCAATAACTTTTCATGTCTGTGCCTGGCCCCTGTTTAACTGGTGCCGGCTTCTTCAGCTGGATTCCTTCGTTGTACATTATATGGGCTAGGCTTCTTGTCAGCGGGGTCCATCTGGATCCGTTCGTTTGGGGTGTACTTGATTGACCTTTTTGTCTTGCTTTGGATGGATCGAATGTGGCCTCCCTTCCGCTGTTCAACCTTGACCATACGGAGGACATTCTTTTGCCCTGGCGGACCCTATTAATGTCGTTCCCGGCATCGTTCTTCGCCAGTTCTTTTCCCAAACTTTTTCCATTCGCGCGTTTCTCTTGGCCGCGGTCATAACATCATCCCATTTCTACGGCATGCCATCTCTACCCGTAAGATTCCGTATTAGGTCGTCGCATTTTACGTTTTGGCGAAAGGCTGCCCGCAAAAGTTCTTCGCTTACGCCACCGATGTTCAAGCCTTCTTGCTTGAATCTAGCGATGAAGTCTTCAAGCGTTTCATTATCTTTTCTAATGACGTTCAGAATATCTGCCGGGTCACTGATATGTCGCCGCTGTTGGCTAAACTGTTGAGCGAACTTTTTTGCTGGGTCCTCCCAGCTTGTGATTTGATTATCCAGTAATCTTTCGAACCATGCTCTAGCGGCTCCTACTAGGGTTAGCGTGGAGATATGGCACCATAACGGCATGGTCCATCCTGATACTAACCCCGCCACCGTGAAGGTTTGTAAGTGATCGTCTGGATCTGAGATACCATCATATTGACCCACCGTTGGCGGGATTTTGGGATTTTCTGGTAGTTCAGCTTCGGCTATTCTCGCCACAAACTTTGATTTTCCCGCCGATGTTGTTGGCCGGTATGGTTTGGAAAAATCTACCACCGCTTCTGGGTGGTACTTTACTAATTTTCTGGCCTCTGGTTCTTTCCATCTCTCTTCATAGTCAGGGTCGTCCAGGCGTGAGTCTGCCTTTTGGTTCGACCTCTGAAATTTCTCTCCTGCTTTGCTGTTCTGCTTCTCAAGAGACGTTTTGGCGAATGGTGTTTTCGCCCGAGCCGGTGTTGAGTTTTCTTCAGATTCTTCTTCCTCGTTGCTACTAGAATCTGTATCAAACAGTGATCTAGGTTTCACAACGGACGCCATTTTTTCTTGTACTTTGTCTCTCAGCTTTTGTTGCTCAGCTTCGAGCCATGCCATGATGTCTGGCGGCATAGCTGTTTTTGAACGTGCTTTTGTTTGCTTTTTATCCGTCATTGTAGGGTGAACGATGGAGGCGTTAAGGAGACCTCCATCCGTATTCTCTACGTCCAGGTTTTCGATGTTTCCTTCTAGGTTGGTTTTTTGACCAACCTCCTTTGGTGTAGTCTTGCCACTCATCTGAGCCAAGAACGGAGTGAGTTACTGTTCTAGCTATATGCACGGATGGCGCCAATGAAGAAACACAAATCCTCCCCTCAAGGTCTAACACGTTAGTCCGAGGGTAATGGCTAAGTATTCTACACGACGGGTTATAAAACCTTCTTGGCGCATACAAGTGTATCCTGCAAAATAGAACACCGTGAGCTCGTTACGAGGAATGGGGGGGGGGGATTCTCTCGTAACCACCCTCCGGCGTGAGAATCAGTATTTGATAATACGAGAGGATATAATTTGATAGTGATAGTGAGAGGCAGTATATCCTTTACCATTTGGAGTATACTGGTATTTATAGCCGGAGGAGAGAGAGTGTAACCAACCACGTTGTCAGGTTTTCCACCAATAATATTCCCCACTCGTGCGGTCGTGGTGGTTAGTGGAAGTTGGTGGGCGTCATGGCCTTTTGACATGGATTTGATTGTACTGTTTGTACCATCTTTTATGTGTTGTCCAATCCCTATTGGTTTGGTGTTTATCCCTATGTGGGTTACCATCTTTTTGTCCCATGCTGGTGGGACCTTTACATTACCATTCCCGAGGTGTCAGGAAAAGCTATATTTGACTCCGCTCTTCGCGCCATGCACTGCGTCTTGCGTTAGTGGCTTTTTGGCGCCTAGTGTTCCGCGTGCCGTATGCAATTAGTGTCATACTTAGCCAAATGGTGGGTTTCATACCCTACCTCTACAGTGGTCAAAAACATTACAATTATGTTTATTACCTATACTTATTTACTGATATTCATATCAAAATGTTTTTATATCCGTTTGTGATTTTAATCATCTTAAGACTATTCTATATGGTGATGGTGAGGGGCATTGATGTCCCTTCACATTGCCACGTTAGCACCGGGGTATTGAAGCCCCAGCCTATATTGTCCCGCTGTGGTTTAACGCCACTTGGACTCCCATGAGAGAGGGGTCCACCTTCACCCACCTTTCGCGCCCATCGTTGGGATGGACGAAGCCTCGACACCTGGGGTTCAAAGGCATCTCTCGGTGGTGTTTGGCGCCCAACGGTGCCCAAACTATACCCCCGAGGGCGCCTATAGTTAATTAATCTACATCTACTTTAATCTAAGAATAATGAAAATGACTTCAAGTTTGTCAATAATGTCCAGTTCAAGTGATCGAAGGAGGAAATGTTTACCAACTTATGTGGAGTTCCTAACCTAGAGGTCCCAAGTTCAATTCACGGCTCATGTGCACGCTCTGAAATATGGGTAGCACCACTATATGGGGGGATTCAAGCTTGAGTAAGGTGGGTTGATGTGCAATGGCGAAGGAGCCAGGGGTGGCCCCGGCCCCCCTCTGTTTTTTTACGCGGTAGTGTAAATTTACCAGTTTTTGTCTGAAATTTTTTATACGTAGTGTAAATTTAGCCATTTTCGACCAAAATTTTATATACGTAGCGTAAAATTTAGCCGTTTTCGGTCAAAATTTTTATGAGTAGTGTAAAATTTAGCCATTTTCGCCCGAAATTTTATATACGTAGTGTAAATTTAGCCGTTTTCGCCCGAATTTTTTTATACGTAGTGTAAATTTAGCCGTTTTCGACCGAAATTTTATATACTAGTGTAAAATTTAGTCGTTTTTTGCCGAATTTTTTTGTACGTAGTGTAAAATTAGTTGTTTTCGATCGAAACTTTATATATGTAGTGTAAAATTTAGCCGTTTTTTGCTCAAATTTTTTATACGTAGTGTAAAATTTAGCCGTTTTCGCCCGAAATTTTCTATACGTAGTGTGAATTTAGCCGTTTTCGCCATAAATTTTCTATACGTAGTGTAAATTTAGCCGTTTTCGGCCGAAAGTTTAAGTCCGCCCCCTTTGTTTGTGAAATTTTGTATACATTTTGAGTTCGCCCCCCCGGTGTCTTAGTCCAAGCTTCGCCACTGTTGATGTGAGTGGAAACTAGTTGCACTTGACCGTTCAAAAAAGCCCGACTTCAAAGATTAAAGCATACTTATTTTTCGACAATCGCATTCGCGTGTAGTAGCAATCAGTCAATCACGATTACAAACCTATGTAAGAACTTATAGCTCAATGGTAGCAAGGTTTTTGTTAAGCTGAAAGTTATTCCAAACGATAAGGTTTCAAGTCTTATAACAAGAGAAAAAAAATGCTATTAAAAAAGGAAAAGAAAAGCAAAGCAAACCTATGTAATCTTCTTAAAATATTTAACCAAATAGTTTTTTATCACCTACTATTCTACTTTTAACGATTAGTCTGTTGTTTTATTATCATTTGTGGCTCATATTTTGTACTTGGAAATGACATTTTGACAAGTCGTGAAAATAAAGAGCATGAGTGAAATATTTTGTGCTTTTTATGGGCCATGTTGTACATTATAAGATATTTATGAATTATGATAATTCTTTTAATTAAAATGAATATATTGATATTTTCATAATTTTTATGACTATCTTGATAAAACCTTATTTAACACGTATTTGTTTCAACTTGTCATAATGTGTTTACTTAATGTCATAATGTGTTTACTTATTTATGCTAAGTGCTAACTATTGGGTTTACTTAATTTCATAATGTGTGTTTTGAGATCCGTCTTAATTAACTTTGTTCCCAAATTAACAGAAAAAATACATTCCTTTAATTAACTTTGTTCCCAAATGTTTTTGAAAGTATAAAGAAATTAGAATGCTATAAGATTTGGGTTATGGGCAGTTTTTCTAAAGCATCCATCATTATTATACATTGGGTGATATGGGCATGGTGGTGTATACAATGGGCTCTCTTTAGAAAATCCAACTAAAAAACTTCAATAGGCCCACACTTTTTTTGAATTATAATAATAGGTTACTGAAGAATGGAAACTAATGCTAGCCGTCCGATAAGATCCAAGATTGAATATAGGTCGTTCGATAAGGATGGATTAAAAACGGTTATCTTTCATCACATACTAACTACCCCACTAACCCATTTACATGAGCAACTACCCACTACTTAACATAGTTATATAAAATTTTAAGCTTTCGTTATGCATGCAACCATATTACAGTTTTAGTTTTGATTTTCAACGATTTTTCTCACACAACATGTCCACTATCTCCTACAAAGTTGGGAAGTGGAGTTTTAACTACTATGGTAGTGGCTATGACTCCATATATTGAATTCTAGATACCACAAATGCATTGTTTATTTTGTTGTTAAGTGAATCTTATCATGGATAAAGAATATAATCATCACACAACTCTCTATGACGAGGAGGTACGCCAATTAATTTCTTTTTTTCTAAGTTTGTAGGATCTAATCGTCTAACCATTTATCCCCTTTTACTTGTAGTTTTCGTCTATTCTTGAAACCGATAATATTGTTGATGACATTCCCGTGAAGGTAGGCATGTTTAACTTATTTCGGTTTGTTTTTGTTATTTTGCTATTACAATAATATAAATTTGTGACATATGAAGTTTGCTAACCTAGCAATGTGTTTGAATACAGGAAATTTCCGTTGAAGCTCCCAAACAGTACCCACATGTACGTTGATGTTTTTTTGGTTTCGTTAATTGTTAGAATGTAAAATGTAATTGTTAATGTTGGTTTTACAAGGATTTTCTAACTGTTTTGTTTTGTGGTTTTAGCTGCAGCAAGCTATCAAGGTTGAAATTGAACCGTCCCTTCTTCAAAAAGGTTATAATATAAGTAGCTTATTTGTTAGCTAGGCTACCAAAATCAACTGCTAACATATTTTCTATTATACAAATTACAGGAAAAATATTCTTTTTCCAACGGGTTGGACTCCTTGGATAACATCCCTTTGTATTGTTGTGTTTGCAAAAAGGACGTTGACCTCGAGTTTAACAAGGAGGTACCTATTTGATAGTTGTGTTTGCTAAAATTATTTAATAGTTGATTAATATATTTTGTCTTAGGTTGTCAAGGCTAACAGAATCAACAAACGCTACACGGCACTTGATAAATGGAAATGGAAGGATGTTATAGAGATTGTTAGCTCTGAAGATGAGTCTGAAGAGGGTCGTGTGCCTACTAAAAGGACCAAGTATGGTAGGGTTGACAATCGAGTTGATCTTGACTGAAGATGACGTCGCTTACTTTTTTTTAGTAATATCATGATGTATCTGCACTTATGTTCTCGTGTCAGTTGTTTCGCATGCTTTGTTTTTCTTTTTTTTTTTGTGTTTTTACTGTCGTTTAAACTATGTAACATTTTCATTAACATGGTGAATTATGTGACTCTTGCATTTTAATTTTATTGTTAATATATGAGTTGTATTGTTGCACTGTTTGGTGTGTGTTTTTTGTTTATTTATTTATTTTTATGTAGATTGATAAATGTTAACCCCAATTGACCCATTTGTTAATAGACTAACATACAACTTTTTGCCACAAAAATGTTTTATCAACCGTAAAGCCACTATTTGTCTCACATGATTGGCCCATCATGTAACCAGTATATCGGCCCATACTATTACATGACCAGTACCCCAATACTGTGTGGAATTATTATTTTTATGTCTTAGAATCGCAATGCTGAGCGACTCAAGAAACGGTCTCGCGCACTCGATAAGTTGAAATGGGAGGATGTGATAGAGATTGCAAGTTCCGAAGATGAGTCAGAAGAGGCTTGGGTGCCTTTTAAAAGGAGGACTAACAATGGTCGTGTTGTAAATCGAGTTGATCTTGACTGAGGACCGTATCGCTTAATGCTTTAATATTGTGTTTTTTAAGTACTATCATTATGTAGCTAGACTTATGTTTTTATATCACTGTTTTCCATTATCATCATGTTTTGCTTTTTTGTTGACTCTTCAACTTTGTAACCGTTACATTTAATGTTGAATTATGTCAATGTTGCATTTTCAAACTCATAAACAATATAATTATATTGTTCAATTTTTATTTGCTTATTTAAGATACCACAAACAATCATTCATTAATGTTCATGAATGAATTTTGTTGTTATTCATGAATGCTGATTGTTTGTTTGGTGTTATATTCTCATATTACATTTGGAAACTATTGTTATAATAGTTAAAAATATATAATAATCATTTTATAACTTAGTGTTAATCAAACTTCCATTTATGGTCCATTGTCATTAGTTAAGTTTAACCAGTTTTAACGGCCAATTTTTATACATGACCGGTACCCCCCATTATTTACACATGTTGTATAAGCCAGTCAACAAGCCGATTTAGATAATGTAAATTTATCTCTTTAGAATTCAAACAGGTTGACTTATGTCTTTTATTATAGACGTGGATGTGGGCTTATGATTGACGGGGTGGATTGCAACAGGTAGCATATGTTTTTTTTGAATTACAATCAGTGATTGTTAACTAATTTAATTGTAAGTAAAACAAAATTGTTGTTCAATGTTTTTCATTCCTTGATAACTGTTTATGTTAAACACTTCCCCAAAAACTCAAAATAAGATCAACGTGTGTACATGTATAGGTTATGGGTGGCTGTTACATAATAATAGTTTTAGTATAAACGAATGACCCCAAAAATACATATAACTACCCACCACTACACCTATTCATATGAGACAATATATGAAACATTTGACCCACTACACAAAATAAATAACCAACTATGCAGGTAACTATCCACTACTATACCTATCATATAACATTTGAATTATTGTTTCTTGTTTGACTTCTTAAGTTGTCTTATGTTTATGTTACAAGCTTTACCAAACCGTCAAATTAATTAATGTAATCACATTTCTAAGTTGATATTCCCGTCCACCGGACGGGTCAAATACTAGTTGTATTTGATAGAAATATAGCCCTTATAATTCACGGGTGGTTAAAAATTTATAACAAAAAATTAAGTTTAATAATATACGTAATAACATAACTTATGGATTTATAAAATATAAATAATGATAAATAAAGTTATATAATTCAGAAATATCTAATTAAAACCTTATTTAAAGTTACATTCATAACTTTGTTAGTAATTATATAAATGATAATAGTACTGGTTGACATCCTAATATCAACTCTAATTAATTGTTTTGTTTTAATAGTATAGATAGATTAAAAAATTAACAACACACTTAATATACTCCAAAACTACATTTTGATTACTACATTTTTTTTAATATCTTGTAGATTTAGATCATATGTAGTAACTAAATTCTATATATTGAAGATAAATATCGGTGTAGATGGTAAGCTTTGTGTTAAATACTATTAACTGTAAATGAAATGTGCGGTACTAAAAATAAAGAAAGAAAACTTTAACATTACAATGCCTTTTATATTATTTCGGTAAACTGCTAAAATCATCCGCAATACTTATCTTCTTAGTCTTTTGTCCCTTCATCCAAAATTTTTATTTTAATCTCGAATGTTGAAGTTATATTGCTTTTTGTCATTTCCATTCAAATCGCTAACTTAGTCTAAATTTTAATGTTAAGTCAAGGATATTTCTGTCTTTTCTTACTTATTTGTTTGATTATATTAAAACTTTTCTAAAATAAAAAAAACAATAAATAAAATACAAATTATTCTACCTCTCTCTACCTTATCTCCTATTACCTTCTCTTTAAAAAAATGGTTTAAAGTACTCATATTTAAGTGTTTCATGTATTTAACACTAGTATATGGAGTCGGAAATTTGAACATGCAAACACGTTTGAAACTTGGCATGCGTTTGAAAAGTGTATCAAGATGAAAGCATTAAACTTGGGCACGTAAAACTAGGGGCAACCCTCATTGAATTCAATTCAATTCTATCCATGCATGACCCGACTCATTTTTTATTTTAACCATTTTTTTTACCATCAACAGTTTCATATATGATATATGCATGTTTTAATGTCATGGCCATAACACTAATATTAGGTTTTATTGTATATCTTTGTATGAGAAAAAAAATTATAACTTGATATACAACCGTTACTCACAACTGGAATCTTTAACTTTTCTTTAGACGTGTCTAGTTGATTATCGAGCCGGGCCTAAGGAGCTAAATACATAGTTTTAGTTTAAGGGGATTTAGGGTTTTTTAGTTTACTTGTTGGTCTAGTCGGGTTAACATTATACATACATTATCTGGTATATGGTTATGTATGACTGTATGAGAGTTTATCGTATTAAGATTGTGAGCTATTTTCTTTGATTTAATAAAACGTAAGTTTGTTCTTAATTTGTGTGTTTGTTTATTGATTCCATGACTTGAATATCTAATATTTTATAAACTTAAGTATATGTATGCGTGAAGTTATGTTCATGTAAAAATAATAAAACTATTCTGGTATTCTCGTAATGAAGTCATATGTATATCTTGGAGGCGTTCATGGTCTCCAAGCGGCTGGGTTGTGCAAACTGCGATGGTCTTTTGTCATTGGATCACAGTGTATGAAGTAACCAGACAATTATCCGTTTGTTGATCTTTAAAAAGGAAAATGATTAATAAACAATATATATGAGAAAAATATGTGAATTATAACTTGTCTATTGGTTGTCAGAATTGCTTAAACAAGTCACCATTGCATTTATGCCAATGTGTTTCAGTCAAGTCTCTAGTTCTTTTAATTCGGATGGTTTTCCTAGTATTCACCAAAAATATAATATTTTAATATATTATATGGTATTTTGTCAGTAGACAAATACCTTGACATGAAGTAATATAAGTGTTGACCTATAAATACTATTAGTTTGGTCTTTTTGAAACACAATGATGGTTCAACACAACATTTTAGTGTCAATAACCATTGCATTACTCTTCATCACTTCCTCCATTTCACAACCAATTTTCACCCATCAATTACAAAAGAACCACACTAGAACCCGTAACCATGGCCGCGGCCAAAAGTCCTTCAGTTGTGGCCGACGGGCAAAAGGCCGCAGCCACAATAGCAGGTCAAAAAACTGAGACAGATCACCAAATTGTGATCCATTATATGATTACCTATTTGGAAAATGCGGCGAATGGCCATTCTCACAAAATGACCCCACCAATCCTTTTTTAACTCGGCCGTCCCCACCATGCCCACCCCCAAGCCCACCACCAATACCACCACCAGTGGCCCACCACCACCACCACCCGTCCCACCTCCACCTCCACCATCGCCACCTCCACCGTCACCGCCACCACCATCACCACCACCACCCGTCCCATCGCCGCCTCCACCGCCACTAGTCGCTTCACCGCCACCCGAGAACCCGGCCCTATCGCCAATCGTACTATCTCCGCCACCGGATTACACGCTTCCGCGTATAGTGACCGATCCACCTAATTTTAATAACCCATTTCTAGCACACCACCTTTGGTGCCAATGTGGTCTTCACCACCAGCTGGTGGTGGTGGTGGTGTAACTCTTCCACCACTAGTTCCTATATTCTCACCACCGGGTTTCCAAAACAACCCGCCGGACTCCGCCTTGTTGCCACCTTTAGTACCTATATTCTCACCACCACAACTTGGTTCCGGTCAAGGCAGTCAAATCCCACAACTCCCACCAATAGTTGACCCTGGTCAACAGCTGCCACCATTCTTAAACCCTGGTCAACAGTTTCCGCCGGAAGTCAACCCTGGTCAACAGTTTCCGCCGGAAGTCAACCCTGGTAAACAATTTCCGCCGGAATTCAATCCGGGTCAACAATTTCCGCCGGAGTTCAATCCGGGTCAACAGTTTCCGCCGGAATTACCATTTCCGGGAACAGGGGAGTCGCCGGAGATCATAATGCCACCAATAATAGAAAATAAACCTTTAATATCAACGCCGTGAACACCGGAGATTGCTGTTAATCAATTTCAGCGTGTTCACCATCTTGTGTTTTGTTAGTTTTTAATAAATGTACAAAAACGATGATCTGAGTGTAACGGGTCGTTAATAGTAATGTTATGACCACAATAACGATAAATATATATTTGAAAAGACTAGTTATTGTTAGTGGTGTAGCTTATTGCTAGTTTGTTTCTTTCTCGATTTAAACTCTATTTTTTTAAATTGAATATGTGATATATGAAAAACGGCTAAAAAAGAAAGGTTAATGTAACGATCAGAAGTCTAAACCTCAAGATTCATAACTACAGTGGCGAAGCTTGGACTAACACAACCGGGGGGGGGGGGGGGGGTTGGACTCAAAATGTATACAAGATTTCACAAACGAAGGAGGTCGGGCTCAAATTTTCGGCCAAAAACAGCTAACTTTACACAACGTATAAAAAATTTTGGCCAAAAACGGCTAAATTTATACTACGTGTATAAAAATTTCGGCCGAAAACGGCTAAATTTTACACTGCGTATATAAAATTACGGCCGAAAACAGCTAAATTTACATTATGTATAAAAATTTTCGGCTGAAAACGGCTAAATTTTACACTACGTATAAAAATTGTGGCCTAAAACAGCTAAATTTTACACTACGTATAAAAAATTTCGGCCGAAAATGGCTAAATTTACACCACGTATAAAAAATTTCGGAAAAAAACGAGTAATTTTACACTAATGCGTAAAAAAACAGGGGGGCGGGGCCTCCCCGGGCCTAAGCAACCTTCTCCCTTGCATAACTGTACGTGATTTATAATGAATATGAACCATAACATGTAAATGGAGTCCTTATGGAAATGTTTTGTGTTATGTGACGTTACGTCACCATATGAGTTTTTTTACAACAAAACAGAGTAGTGGATGTTGTCCCTTCGGTTATTAACCAATTAATGTTTTTTGTGTTTTACTAATATTAAGATTTGGTCGGTTGTAGTTTGTGTCAAAAAAACTTGATTGGTTGAATGAAATACGAATAATGGAATAGGCGCTTTGCAGGAAACGCTCCTAACCCAAAACGAGCCCAAAGCGCTTAGGGGATGATATGTCCGGGCGCTATGGAGGATTTTTGGGTAGATATTACATCCACTACAGTCTAACAGTTTAATGAAAATGTGATTTATCAAATTTATGTATATAAGAATATCACCATAACCACCATTTGACCATATAAACTAAAGCTTTATTTTTCTTTCACCAAAATCACCACTTTTGGCAATATGGCAAAAAAAATCTCAACCCCTTGGGCCATGACAATACTTTATGTTTCTGAATTTTATTAAAAAAATATTATTATAAAAATCTGTTAGAAATACACATGCCTATGCTTTTATTTTTTTAATTTTTAAAAATATAGCTTTGATAGAATGAAAACTCAATTGTGCCTACATCTTGGTACTAGAACGATAAAAAAATTAATTTAAATTTTTGTTTATTGTCGGATTTGTATATAATTTTGAAAAAAGTAAAATATCTAAATTTTTGTTATATAAATTCTTGTTTATATAATGTTAAGAATATAAATTGTATGGACCAACATAATTGAAGTGGGCTGTTAATTATGTAGGTGAACAATAGTAAGAAAATTAAAATGGGCCTTCAAGCTCTTCCTTTAGAAAGTAAAACTTTATCTAACCCATTGATATTGTTAGGCAAAAAAACTCTTTGTTAAGGAACTAAGAATTTAAAGGCATTTTTAACAACAAGCGACTTGAAGGAAGACGTGTCATGAGGGCTTCTGACGCACGACAAGTCGACGACAACCACCTTTTGGCTGCGTGAGAGTTATCGTTAAATAAAACATAAGTATAATGTATATTTTATGTTATAATTATAACATTACATAATTTATCATCTATTGTTCCAAATTTTCATGTTAACAAGTTTAATAATATTTGCAACAGATATCATATATTTAGTTTACACGTAAAAGTAAATTTACACCTAAGTTGGATATGCATTAGTTTTAATAACTTAAATTAAAGTTTATTAATTGATAATATAATTAATATTAGCAATGTGACCAATGGTGCTTATAATTTTTACTTTCATTATCAAATGCAATCCAGGCTAGTGGAAAATGTAATCCTGTGTGCCGTTAATGGATACAATATATTGATTTATATCTCAAACAAACTGTTATAAATTTTTATAAAATAATATAAATAAAAATTGTGGGTTACACGAAATTACCTTTTTCTTTGTCTATAAATTGATTTATATCTCAACCAAGATGTTATAAATTTTTATAAAATAACACAAATAAAAATTGTGGACAACTTAAATGAAAACAATAATAAATAATTTGTCATGTAGTTAGCACGTTCATTTTGCACAAACAAAAATAAATGACAAATAACATTAGCGAGCGTGATAATTTTTTTCTCATTTGAATGACGTTATTTGGTGGCACCAGTTTCTCTCCCAAAGAACAATAATGTTCTTCCCATTTTAATGACATATACTTGTTAGATTCAAATCTGTAACCCCAGAAAAAAAAACCTCATGGCAAAACCCCTAACCACCCGCTCATACTTTGTGGGCCTCCCGCATTAAATAAAAATAAAAATCCGTCTCACATGGATTATATTTAGTACAAGAAGTATGCTTGTAGCCACACCCTATTATTGTTTTTGATACCAAGGATGACAAGAACATGAATATGAAACATTGAAACTTGGTGGGGGTGGCTCACTCGTACCTTAGATATGTTTTGTCCACACCATGCGACTATTTTATTATTACAAAAATATTAGAAAAGGTATCATTAAATTGGTAGGTATATTTATGGTAATATACAAAACAGGCCCCTCCCGATCTAATATAGTAAATGACAGATTGCACCCTAGACTAGTTGGCTTTCCAGAAACCAATGTTTTAAAACCCGACAATTGAACCTCTTATTGGGTTGAGTTAAAAAAATTGTTCAACCATATTGACTAGTCAACCTTATAATTTCATAAATATAAAACTACAATTCAAAATAGAATACAAAAGTACATGATTCGATAGTATAGAAAAGAGCGTTAGGTTAAAATTGATCAATTAGATGGGATAGGAAAGATCACTAAGTTAAAGCTTTTATCGAAAATAAATATTGATCGCTAAAAGTCTTTTGTCTAAAGTTTAAACAACAAAATTTACCTTGGGCTGGGAATGGTATGAAGGTATAAACCAGTATTACAGGTAATACTAACGGTTAAAATTACAAAGCTTTCACATAATTAGATTTTTTAGCCGCTTGTACTACCTATAATATTGGTTTATACATTCGTACCGTTTCAACTTTCAAGCCCAATGTAAACTTTGTGGTTTAAATTTTAGACAAAAGACTTTTAGTGGCCAATACTTATTTTCTATTAAAAGCTCAAAAGCTTTAACCTAACAACTTTTTCTATACCATTGAATCGATCAATTTTAACCTAGCGACCACTTACTCGACATCCAGTTTAACCAATGTTACCGACATGTATAAACCGGTTTTTTACTAAACAACACTCAACAAAGGGTACACCAGAAAAACTACCATATGAAAAGAAGAAAAGAACCTATTAAATATTTAATTTATGAAAACAAATAAAATAAAAATAATAATTAAAATAAAAACAAAGAGTGGGACCCACCCAACTCCAATCCATTCATTCCATCCTATGGTTAAACTACAACTTGTTTCACCCATTACACCATTCTCAACTTTCCACTCTTTCACGTCCTTACACTCTCCACACCATAACTCAAGATGACCACTGGCTCACGGCGGCCATGGCCGACGACGACGTCGTTGCAGCACTCCTGGTTAAACTCCGGCTACCCACCCTACCACCACAAAAGTGGACACTTCATCAACGCCGGTCCAGACCACAACCACCACTAGTACCACCTACATCTAATAAGTCGGATACACCCAGAGCTAGTCCTACCACTCCGTTATCTTGGAGTGGTCACTACTAAGGTATGTAATCCGTCTTTTTATATTTTAAATACGTGACGGGATATTGTAAGTAACAGAGTAACCTTGCTGCTATAATCTATTTTTAGACTAGTGATTATGGATGATGGTGTTCTCATTTAGACCATACATAATTAACACATTTCCAGGGGCGTAGGCAGCTTTAGGGGAACGGGTTCGGCCGAACTCGTACAAAATTTTGTTTTAGTGTTATATATTTGTGTATTTTGCATCGAACCAGTAGAAACCCCAAATCTAATTAAACAATCGGTCGCCCGTACTTCGAAATTTTCTGAATCCACAAAACCACGAAATTACCATTCTACCCTCTTGTGTTTACCAACAAAGATCTCGCCGGGTTTTGTTGACCGATTTGTTAATTTATTTTTATACAACAAGATTCTGAAAACTGCTTATTTGTTTTTCGAAAAGCTAAAACTGATTGGTAACACATTATGTGTAAAAATTGAGTTTTTTCAAACTGTTTTTGCTTTTCAGTAAATAAATAAGCAAATAAACAGTTTTATAAAGTTCATCCAAACACCCATTTAATAATCTATAAAATTTTGATTTTTGATTATTATTTGGGGTGACTTCTATTGAACGCATGGAGTCAAGAAGTTTGATAGACTTTCTACGTTTTCTTGCCACCATTTCCTGTGGCCCACCCCCAACCAAAACTAGCCACCCTCATAAAGGGTATTTATGTCATTTCGTTGGCATAATAAACCGGTGACACGTATACAAATCACACAGAGAACAACATGTCCTAATCATATCCGTCTACCTGTGGATGCTACTCAAAACACATTAGTAAATATTATAAATTTTAAAGGGTATTTTTGTCATTTCGGTGCCGTGTTTTCGTGACAAGTGATGTGTCTATGTTTGAGTTTGGTGTGAGTGTTGTGCACTTTGGGTGTGTCATGTGTGTTTCTAATTGTCCTTTTAGTCATGCTACTTTTGTGATGTTTTTAACTATTATTTGTCATCTAGTTTTTTTTTAAATTAAATACAAGTATTTAAATGTTATGATATGTATGATGTATCATTATTTTGCTATTAAAAGACAATTAAAAAGTGGATTGGATTGGTTATAAATTATAATATGATAAATCTTAAATCTTTTTCAAGGTTCAAGAAAGTCAAAAGCTAAACCACTCTACAATGTTTTTATTGTTTAGAATGAATCTTTTATGTTACATCTCCTTATGTTATTTATATAAGTTATAAATAAAAATTAGCCTTTTAGAGTTTTGAACTTTTTTCTTTATCAGGATTTGTCCCACTGCTGCAAATATTGGTCAAAAAATGGAAGCAGTCCTTATTTTATATTTATTTTTGTTCATGACTAAAATTTCTTTTTTAGTGGACACAATCAACGATTGGTCACTATTAATTTTGGGTTCATGTTTATTTTTTGAAAGATTTTTATTTTGACTTTTGATTTTTGAGAATCTTTTTTCCTTTTTTGTTTATGGGAAAGCAAACATAAACCATTGATTTTTCTTCACTAGTAACTTAGCATTAATTTGACACTTATTATAAAAATGTGTAACTAATCTATGTTAAATATTATGAATTTTTAATGTCATTTTGGCTACAAAATAAGAAAAAACATTAGTCAGTTGAATATTGGAATCTTTGGAATCTTAAGTTCTAGGTGACTTTGGTTATAAGCAATTAACAGATCAAGGCAGGTTTAGTGTGTCACATGCCAATTAAATATGAGTTTGCATATGATATTATAAACTAATGGAAGTGTCACCTTTCTATATAATTAAACTATGTAAAAAGCATTTGTCTTTATGCATAGATGTTGGGTTCTTTACTTCTTGTAGCTTTATTGCTTTACTCAAATTATAATCAACATATGCATATTCAAATCTTGGTTTAGCATTTTTGTATGTTGTCATTGTATAACTTTCATGATTTGATGGAGTGTTTGGGTTGCAGATTATTATGCCACATGGTGAGACCACTCCAACCAAGAGGCCAAGAAAGAAGAAAGTAAGTGTTTTTTTTAACATGTTTATTTAAGTAGTTACTTAATCAAAATTATTATAACTTATTTATTAACTAATGACATAATTCTAGACTTTGGCTTCACTTAAAGAAGAGGAGAGACTATTAATGGAGAAGCAAAATGATTTAAAAAAAGGTATATTAAGTCAAGATTGTCATTCTTAACGGTCACATATATGTACCGTTATTTTTACATTGATTTTGTTTTTTTTTACTTTTATCTTTTAACGCAGAAAATTGCGGTCCTACAAGCCAATTGTGGAAAACAAAGGAAGGAAAATGCAAGACTGAAGAGGATTAAGGTAAAACATATTTAATAATGTCTACATAACTTATACATATTAAGACTAAAAGCAATAACGTACTCTACTTTTATACTCTAGATGGATATACAAGTAGAGGCACAAGGCGATTTTGAAGTGTTACATGAGCGAAAAGACAAAATGGTCCTTCCTGATCTAAATGTTCCGTTTGGGGAGGATATGATTGTGAGTTACTAAGAATGTAGAATAAAGCTCGTGTATTTACAGATAGAAATAGACAAAATAAGTTCTAACATCGGATTGGATTTGAGCCGGAAACGCTTCCGAATTGGTTTGGAAAGTTGTTGATTTAATATAAATCTATGAAGATAACTAAGGATTATAGTGCAGAATTTTATAAACTTTTTAGGTGTAGTTGGTCATTGCTGTTTATGTACATTTTGTTGGGATATAATTTACTTTTCTTTTATGTAACTTCCACAATTCATGAAATATGGTTAACACGACCAGTTTTAATACAAGAATATATGAATTTGGTTTAGGTTTAAATAAAATCAGGCCAAATTGTACTCGGGTTAAAATGAGTCATTAAAAAAAAGATTCAAATACGTTCAACCACTCATTTTCTATGACGGTTAGTGGCTACAGGCGGAGGTGGCGGCCGTGATAACTACACCGAGGCGGTGACATAGACGGTGGTAATGCGGGTGATGGTGGCGGATAACTGAGGAGCATAATCATAAAGTTAAACATAAAGGTCAACAACCACCTTATCTAGGTATATAATTATCAAACCGGTACTTATTATTATCGTTTTATTGTAGCTAATACAAATCATCTCTTTCTCTTCAAGAAGTTGTTTTAAGTCTTTCATTCTCGTTAGACAATATTTGACGCAATTCTTCTTCTTCTTTATAACCTTGATCATCTTTAATTTTCTTTACCATTTAATATCGCTCATAAAAACTCATCCCCGTTTTGAATTTTCTTATTATCCACTTAGCGTGACTTTGATCATAAGTTGTATTTTCTTATTATCCACATCATGACATATAATAAGAATTAGCAAACACTTAACATCTTTGGCGCATCGCCCTGGTAAAAACCTAGTTACTAATTATAAACTGCTTTTAGCATATTAGTAGCCCGAAAGGCACAAAGGTAGCCCAAAAGACACAATGGGTGCCCAAAAGGCACAAAGATAGCTCAAAATGCACAAAGATAGCCCGAAATACACAAAGGTAGCCTGAAAGGCACAAAGATAGCACAAAACACACAAACATAGCCCAAAAGGCACAAATGTTGCCCAAAAGGCATGAAGGCAGCCTAAAAGGCACAAAGGCAGCATAAAACGCATAAACATAGCCCAAAAGGCACAAATGTTGCCCAAAAGGCACAAAGGCGGCCCAAAACATACAAACGCGACCCGATATGCACAAATGCAGCCTAAAAGGTACGAAGGCAGCCCAAAAGGTACAAAGGCAGCCCAAAAGCACAAATGTGGCCCAAAACGCACAATGGTAGCCCAAAAGACACACAGGTAGCCCAAAAGACATAAATGTAACCGAACTACTTTTATTTATCATTGTGTTTTTTTTTATTTTCATCAGTGATTGTTTTTTTTCTTGACATTGTGTTTTTTTTTTCTTGATATTGTTTTATATTTCGCAACATTGTGTTATATTTTGTTATTCGTTATGTCATTTTTTATTTATCATTGTTTTTTGTTTGTTTTCGTCATTGTGATTTTTTTTTCGACGTTGTGTCTTTTTCGTCTTCGTTTTTGTTTAATTTAAACGAGAAAGATGTAAGAAACATTTTGGTTTTTTTACTTCTTTCATTTATATATATATATATATATATATCTTGAGTTACGCTTTTTATTATTTTTTAAGGTTGGTTTTTTAGAAATCTTTCTTATTACACTTTTTCGTTTTTGTCTTCTTATTTTAACCTTTATCTTCATATTATATCTAGAAAACTGATGATTGGCTGATGGATTATTTGAAGACCCTAACCCTAAAGGTCTAGAGGTGCATCCACATTTTGTTGACTTACCGAACCACTTGGTCATTTACCTTTGAATACAGTGTTCAAGGAGTGGGAGTGAGTGTGGTAGTAGCCTTGTACTTTGTTGATCACTGTTGTTGTATGTATTTGTATATTTGTACTCCCATGGAATTTACTATTCTCGTCACTGTTGCATACTACCTTTTACTCCTTACATCTCATCATCATCATTAATTATCAAACTTTTTATATGTTGTATATACATTATGCATATATCTAATATTGTATAAGAGAAAATAATGAAAAAATGTTCATTGTGATCACATTAGGGGTGGCCCCGCCTCCTGTTTTTGAAATTTGAGCCCGGCCCCCATCGTTTGTGAAATTTTGTATACATTTTGATCCTCTGAGTGTCTTAGTCTAAGCTTCACCACTGATTGTACGTGCTTTGAAACGTCAACCACTTGGTCGAAAAACACCTTATATATTGTTTATCATTATAAGTCTCGATATCTATCTTAAATTTAAACAAGAAATGTTACTAATTAACTTTAAAAGAAATGTTCATAATGTTTTTAAGCAAGCACTCCAAGTAGATACTTAGGCTAGCCGGTATGCTTCAATAATGACCAATAGTAGTGCTGAGGTGGCACCAACGACCTCACGTAAACACCTCTCCCCCTACCCCAGACCACTAGTGATAGTGTCCCAATGACCCAGCCCACGGGATCCACCAACCAATTTGATATTTTTTCCTTTTCATATCTTTTTGTATTTACATAATATAAATAAATTAAATAGTGGAGATTAAAGTATAACATAGGTTCAATGGCGGGGATAAATGGTAGAGGAAAATATGAGGTGATACTGACAAGGGCGTAACTTAAAAGGGAGCAGGGCTGTCTCCGGCTTGGTTTTAAAAAGCGAGAAGCGAACAAAAGCGACGAGGTCTAAAATTGAAGCGCGAAGCGCAAAGCGCAAAAAGCGAAAGCTTTTCGTATATGAGGCGTAAGGTTTTTATATAATTTTTTTAAATATATATCTTATGTGTTTAGCATCCCAACTCTAAATGTAGCAATAAATAGATGTTATATATGATTCAATATATAAATTATCTACATGTACAACCTAAAAAACATGTTTTACAACATTTTGATGCATAAAAACGACATCTGTACGAAAGGCGCCCGCTTCGGGTTCGCCTCGGCTTCGTCTTTGGCCGCTTTTTGCCTAAAAATAGCGCATCACTCTCGCCTTTTGAACATTGCTCGCCTTGAGTAGGCAAAAGCGATGAAGCTCTCGCCTTAGGTCGCCTCTCGCCTCGGCTAGCCTCAGGTGCGCTTTTTTAAACCAAGGTCTCCGGTCACCGTCATTATTAGATTCGTAGGGTAAATATTCACGATTTCGTCTAAAAAAATATTAGGTATTAAACTCGGTCACCCCACAGTAACTTAAGCCACCCCTATGATTTTGTCCAAGTTTCGTCACTAAACACTAATGTAGCGAATGATCAAGAATGAAGTATAACACATAGCTTTATAACTCAATATTGTTAAACTAAAATGACTAAACTGTCTAGTTTAATTAAATTTATTATATAATATTAATATAATGACACTAAAATAAAAAACAGTAAATTAAGTCTCATAATTCTAGCTGGACAAGGAACTGTAGTTGAAAACAAACACTGTTATTTAACGAGCTAGAAAATCATTTCAATAATTTTGACAACATAATTACTTCAGGTATTATATATTATATAATTATATCCATTGTCTTGCAAAACGGGTCGGGTCGCAAGTAGATATAAATAGTAGGTCTCATCATTATCCATGCACACACTTGATACATAAAGTCAAATATTTAAAACAATGAACACCTTTTCTTTACACAATCCATTCTACTGTAGTAACAACCATGTACAAGAGTACCCTTTACCGGAAACTGAAACATGGTCGTATTTGGAATCCGAATACGACCATGTTTCGGGTCTTGAAGGCATTGCCGCAGTGGTGGGAGAACGAGTGTTGTTTGGAGATTCAACAACCACGGTCCGAAAACAGACAGATTCCACGGTTGATGTCGTTAAAGAAACGAGAATGTTAAGGTGGATGCGTGTCTTAAGTGTTTGTAAAAAATGTGTAGTTATGTAAATTGTATTGAGACTTACTACACGTAGTGGCTATGTTGTGGAGATGGAAACGAGGCCAAAATGCTGGGCACAATGCCTCCCGGCTCGTTTTGGTCTCGTTACAGGCAGGGTTCGTTGTGTACATAACGTGGGTGGGTATGGTTGGCCAATTATATTTTTTTGCTCTTTAATTTATAATTTTATTTATATTAAAATAATTACGCTAGGTACACCGCCTCCGGCTCGGTTTGATTAGGGTTCGTTATATACATAGTGTGGGAGGGGAGGGTTGGTCAATCATATTTTTTTGCTCTTTAATTTATATTAAAAAATTAAAATATAAATAATTATGAAATAATTGAAAGGGGGTTACATGGCATTTAACCACTGCGTCATTTTTTGTAAAACCTGTTATTGCTGACTGGGATGTCACGTGGCAAAAGATGTCCGATTACACTTAGTTACCACAACGTGTGGTCTACTAATTGTAATTAGAATTCCGGTGGGGCCAGAGCAAGTAAAAAAAACGAATCCCTAAAGTATAAAATCACTCTATGGAATTTCACCCAAACTTTTTTCAAAATAAAGTTATATATTTAAGTAAATAATTTTTTTATAATTTATGGAGAGAGTGGGCCATGTGTGACTACACATGGCCCGGGCCGGCCCTGATTAGAGTATATATAAAAAATGATTTATAGATTGGTTCATATTTACATGATACTACCTCTAATTAACGTTTATCTAATTACATTGTGTCTAATAATGGTCTATCAAGAACTGCGGACTAGAAAAGAATTACCGCGGGGTAAGAAAGAGGCCTTGGGGGAGGTGGTCCGCAGAGATACGCGACAAGATAGGACGTTGCCGACACTGGCTAGGGATGTTTGACACGGCGGAGGAGGCAGCGCGTGCTTACGACACTGCGGCAAGGCGACTAAGAGGGTCAAAAGCCAGGACCAACTTTGAGATACCCTCGGTGTTCCCATTGTCTACCACCGTTACACCACCGGAAGTTATAAAAAGAAAGAAGTATAGTAGCACTAGTAATAAGTGTCACGTTGTGACGTCACTATGTAACACCCCAACCCGGAGCAGGCTGACGTGTCACTATTACAGATATCATAGACCAAACAAAAACCATTTAAATGAAATGAAAAGAATCCCATGGCAACCAAAAGAGTTAAAAACACTGAAAGAAATTCTAAGTCAAATTTATTAAATGCTTAAATAAAAGAAAATTTAATCAAGTCCTTATTCTTGAGCTTCATTTTACTCTCATCACTGATCTCCCCGATTTCCCGAATTACCTGTTAGCAAATAAGACAGACACAAACAAGAAAATACGGCTGAGCCAAAAATTGCCCAGTAACGGAAAGAACAATAGTATAGGTAAAGGCACACATAAGACAAAACACATACTGAAGTAAAACTGAAACTATTGCGGATATAAAACCACGTTTTAGACCGAACTATAATTAGATGCGAAACATAATCCGATACACGATCGGGACGTAATCTGAATATACTCAAATTTAACCAAATGCGTATACACATATCAAAACGGACCAGAAATATAGCGAAACAAAATATAATTACTAAAATACACGATGATGATGTTAAAATAAATAGGTCGTGTAATACGGAAGCACCCAGAGCCTAAACAGAGGGGTACACAGCTAGCTAGTCCATGCACCAAAGAGACGGTGTGGGTGGCGTGCACACATTGTTCCATCTCAAACAGAAGTCAGGAGTCAGGAGTCAGGAGTCGGAGCTAAGATCGATCTATACGCCTCTAAGTGGCCAAGGTACTACATGAGTACTTTCAGAGACGCCGTGAACTTTGATTACGCACTGTCACGATAAGTGCCATGTCGTTGACGCCCCAACGACAAGTCAGAAATGCTCGGGTAACAGAGTACTGAACTAAAGTCGTATAACTAAAAGATATTTAAACAGGAACATGCAATAATGAATTCAAAATATATATAACCTATTGCATGCTATAAAATTAATATAACCATATCATACGAATAAACTGAACTAGATAACAAAAATCCGCACTACGAAGTGACGGACATCGAATATAAATTGGACTAGAACCAATACTATGAGTGAAGAAAAACAGAATCCGTACCTTAACCAAAAGCGAAAGAAAAAGTAAAGTCAACGTCGTCCGCAAATTGTGTGAGAACCTACGGTTTAGTTTCTTGTAGGATTAATTATAGGAAATTTAAATTATCGTAATGGTGATTCGTTAACTTACGGATTTTCCGGCAACTACAGGTTTAAGATTCTTAATTCATTATTTAATTGGCGTTACAAGGTCATGCTATCGCATAATACCTCAAAACATAAAAGTTAGAATAAGCTTAGCGGGGTTTGGTCGTGATAATTATTTGCAAAATAATCATGACAATCCCAAGCAATATTATTATGCTAGCATGTACTTGATCCAACATTCTGGTGGCTCAATCAGTTTATTACAGTATCATAAAATTTGTTTTAACTAAAGTATTGAACATCTCCATTTAATTTATATCAATTATTTATCTATAATAATTAATTAAATAGACATATAAATCATGCATTATTACGTACTGTAATGAAAAACAAGGATGAACTTAGATTAAATAAACTTCAATATGTTTCAATTCTTCCCCGACTACTACTGCTCGGTTTCGCAGCACCTAAGTCAACCAACAAATAGCAAGAAAGCCAAGGGCTGGTGAAAGGATCCATTAACGAATGATCACAAAAGAAACCGGTAACAAAAAGGTTAAAACGAAATCACACGATCCAAATAAACATGCTTGATTTTACCAAAAACGTTATTGCTTGTTCATCTTATTGTTATTTAAAGAAATATGATTTCAAGTTAGGTGTTCTTATTGGGTTTTATCGCCGGAACAAGTTAACGATCGCATAAGCGGTATAAAAGAAAAACAAGTTATCAGAATAAACAGGTTGTAGGGAAACGGACGATTACCTTGACGGCCGAACAGAATGAAATAGATAGGCGAGGTAAGTCGCAGCGGTTGTGATGGTTTTCTTTGTCAACAGCAGTTAGCGGTTGCGGTGGCGGTTTTCGGCTACTGGTAGCGTCTGCGAGAACTCGTGTAGCGGTGGCTGCGGTGCCAGCGGTTTCTCCGGCGAGTTACAGGGCGGCGGCGGTGGTGTATACGGCAGAGAGATACAGAGATTTAAGGTTTTGTTATCTTGGAGTCTTATCGCGTTTGTGTTATATATATTAAACGAGTTATAAGCGTGATCAAATTCCTAAATAAGTTAGTTGTTTGTTGCTCAAGTTTTCGCTGGAATGTTACAAGTTGTAAACTTGCTCAAACTCAAATTCTTAAATTTCATATTTTATTCAAAACACTCATCCGTTGATGTTATTATTATTATTATTAATTATACCATTTACAGTTTAAAATAATATTTATATTAAAATTATGGTTATTCGTTTGTTATCTAATACAAAAGTTTGGGTTATTATACACTAGGTCAATTGTTTAGTACTACTAGTCCAATGGAGATTAAGAAGAAGATGAACTCTAGCTAATAGTAATATTAATCTTGCAAGTGAGTAAGTGATGTAGAAGTGGATTTGAAAGTGTTTAATGATTCAATGTAGTTACGTAGGTATGTTAATTGTGCTATATATTGTGTCTAGTATATTGTTTCTTTGTCACATTTACATAACGTAAAATAATCGGAATTTCTATTTGACTGGTTAAAATAAACATTTTGTCCATTTGAACATTTTATTTTTTTGTTTTTTTTACCTGAAATGTCTACCTCAAATCTAGTCCATTCATCTACTTAATAATCATCACTCGACTGGATATTCGACCAGCCAAGCCACGCCACATGCATACTACAAAAAATTGGCTCAAGTCAACCTTTATTTTTATAAAAAAGTTATGCATTAGGCAAAGTTGCATTAGACCTAATGAAACTTTTTTGTTAGATAACGCAATTATTTCGTTCAAATGCAACGCTGTTTCTTTAAAATGCGACATTTTAAAAATGTTGCTTTTGAACGAAATAATTAATTTATCTAACAAAAAGGTTGCATTAGCTAGGTTAAATGAAACTTCACCTATTGCAGTTTTTCTTTTTAAATAAATGTTGCTTTAGGCCAATTTTTTAATGGTTCAATATCTCGTCAAGTTGCCTGCACTTTTCGAAGAAAAGAAATGGGGAACCACGAGTTTTTAAGGTGTCACGACGAGATTTATTTTGGCTTCGAGTGTCTTCCAAAAAGACTATTTTTGGCTTCTGCCGATTTTTTTTGCTTTCGTTGACATTGTTTTGGATCTTGAGAGAATATTATTTGTTGAAAATCTCATCATTGATGATTATTAAGTAAGCAGATTGATTAGATTAGGGGAGGATATATTGATAAAATCCGGTCAAACGATGACCGAAAAAATGAATATTAATATATTTATGATTTAAAATTTTTATGAACGGTTGATATTGATAAGGGGAAGACGAAAATAGGACAAAGTTATACAATAAAATTGTCCCTGATTGGTTAAAACCTAGATTCAAGGAGTACAATTTCACTGTATGGAAAATCCAAGAAAACAAATAAAAACAGTGAGTTTAGAGATTCTTTAATGATATTCCGCAAGTACACTTTTGTTGTTTAAGGACAGGGTTGTGTCAAACTCATCATGGGATTTGTTTGTTAAGAATACTAGGTTGTTCTTAAAGATAATTTTATTTTAAAATTAATTAGGACATGTTTTATATGTACATCAGTTTGAATTAAATATAAAATAAAATTAGAGACTGTGTGTAAGAAGATTGACAAAACAGTTTTGTTTGTATAATGATACTTTTGCTAAAATTTATACTTTAAACATAAGGCTTCATAGACTAGTCTCGAGACAAGCAGTTCGGGATGGAGATCTTAGGCTGTACCAATAGGAATGATGTTCGCATCCCTGCTGATCTCATCTTGCTCGGTCACGAGTCTTACAACATCCTACATAGAATTCGGTCATAAACACTCATCTTTTGAACGTAGTAAATAGTAAGGGTGTGTTTGGGATTCCTTATTTTCCCCACCTTATAACTTATGAATGTTTAATAAGTCCATTTTATGTGTTTAAAGTGTTTGGGAACACATGAGGACTTTTACTTTTCTCCTTATCATTAAGGCTAAAAAAAGGGTTTTCAATAAGTTGAGATTTAGTAACTTATCAACTTAAGTTTGGAATTTCCATTCCACCCTTTCATTCCACACATCTCTCTTTAACCATTACACCTTACATGCTAAACCAAACACTTTTTAAAAAACAACTTATTAACTTATTGGCTTTTAAGTTAATCCAAACACTTTTCTGGAAACTCCTTCTTAAAAAGTCATAAGTCCTTTTCAACTTATCATAAAAAAGCCTTTTCAACAAAAATAAGGAATCCCAAACACACCCTAAATGAGGGTCAAGCGGACCCATTGGTCATTCGGTAGTCAAAAGCAATGGCTTTATCATGAAATGTGTTTTCTTTTAGACAAAATACTGGCTTGGAGCCTTCAAATTGTCGACAATCGAGAAAAAAACATGATATTTTCAAAGGAAAAGTTTTGACATGATATTTTTGAAGGCGACGAGAAATTCACTTCTTACACTCTTTAGAGGAAACCGTAAGTACTAGAAAAATCTTGAATTTTTTTTATAATTCTATAATTTCTATACACATATTTTAAATATTAAACTTGACTTGATATATTAACTTTCTTAGAGACTTTTTATTTTTAAAATACAAACAATTAAGGTTGTCTTAAGGGTACAAATTATAAACATTCATTTTACTTGTATTGAAGCAACCGGCCACATCATAAATCATAGGTAAGACGAATACATTGGCATATCAACTGTATCAATCACCAACTCCTTACTCTTGCGTTATAATCAAAATAGTGAGTCCAGAAAAAAGGTTACAGGGAGTAAGAATGAGATGACATACATAGTATTGCTGTATTCATGTCTTTCAATCATATACAGTCCAACATAACATGCATATCACTTATTTAAGTAACATGTATCATCATAGCATGCCAAGTTATATTAAATGCAATGCACAATTTTTTATAACGTAATTATACAAGAAAAATAGCAAAATTATAACGTACTTGAGCCAAATCATACGACCCGTATGATTTTTTGGTTGATAAAGAAATAACTGATATGATCGATGAAAAAACCATATCGGTCATATGTAGATGAGACCTGTACCGTAGCCATACCCATATCAGTAGCGAAAGTACGTGTACAGAAAATCAATAAATTTGAGTACCGAGTACCGTACTAGATTTATTAGTACGGTGCGGATATGGGATCAAGTATTGGTTCGGTACCCGCTTTGCTTTTTTGTTTTTTTTTCAGATCTTCAATGATTTTGGTACCGATACGAGTACGAGTATCAAAATGGATAAATGGGTATGAGTAGCAGTTGAACTATATGATGAATGATCAATTGGACCTTTTTTTAGACATATATATATATATGGAAATTGTCAATAAAACCTCCACATACTTTAAACATGTACAAAAATTCTAAATATTCTTACCCGTAACTCCGTAAGTAGCGATTACTAAAATCATAAAATCTTGGTATTAATACTCAGTACCACATAAGCTAAATCAATATAGCCAATAGGTACTGTAGTATTAGTACAAATACGTGTACTTGGGAAAGAAATCACATTCCTAGTCGTATCGTATGAAAGGGCGAACAATATAACATTATACATATAATATGATATACAAGTTGGCATACACCGTTAGATAGCAAGACTCTTGTCAACTTCAAATAATACAACAAATCTAACCAAGTAATTGTGAGATTGTTTATTGACAACAGAATAAAAGATTGAAAACCAGAGGTGACGTCACAAAAGATCAAAACAAAACAAGTTTAAGCACTGTTTAACAAGAGATGATATATCTAGACCTTAATTTTACAACACGTTCCCATACGTACCAGTAAGTGTGACACCTCCTGAACCTCGTAAATCAAACAAGTAACCTTATTAACCATTGGTTCAAACCAGTAAGCTACCATGCTGGCATGCTCAAGTCAAGTTTCACCTACTCAATCTGTCACCTAATTACTTAATTGTCAATTAAGTGCACCAGGTCTTATCATACTCTTTTTTATATGAACAAATTATAAGCACTTTTGTTTGTGTATTACTAATAAAAATTTAAGAGAAGGCCCAAAATGGATCTATACTTGTGTTAAATTTTCATATACTGTGTATAAAAAATGATCACAAGCATTGACAGACCTAGAAAATGCTTTTAGGAGGCGTGAATTTTTAGAGGTCGGTTGTCAATTGCAACATATTTAAAAAGAAAAAAGGTCGTCTGGTTCGGGTTCAGATCGATCACTAAACATATAAAATTGAATCAGTCCTTCGTGTGTAGCTTAGTTGGTTAAGGGGTCGTAAGAAATGGAACAATAACCTAGAGGTCGTGGGTTCGAAACCTATTCTAATAGCCAATCCCGTTGTCACTGAGTGAAGCTAATTTACCTCTCACGTGTTGGGCCTGAGATGGTATAGCGTTTTGGAACAATAAAATCGAATTAAACGAATGAACAGGCTTTGGACTAAGAGGCCAATCCATCACTTGTTGGCAGGAGGGTTAACCCAAACCCAATTTGGGGAAAAGATTGAACAAAAAAATATGCCAAAAGTAAACAAAAGAAACAAAGAATGCCATTATCACAACTTTTCATCATTGTTTCACCCGTGTCTTTTTTTTTTTTTTTACAGTAACATGTCATTGACTTGTATTATTTACTGATAAATCAATTTAATGGAACTTTCATTATAATATATATATATATATATATATATATGTCCTGTCCTTGTCCTTTAAATTTTTAAAGTTAATAAATTTATGGAATGTATGAGAAAATTTTAAAACGAGACCATGTAAGTAAAATGAATATTTATAACTATATAACATGATTGCAATTGCAAAAGATATATTTTTTGCTATTTCATTTTCTTTCTTTGTTATGTGCAACAGAGTGTTAATTATTTAGTTAAATGCAATAATATGTTGGTAAAGTATATTACTTAATATTATTTTTATTTTATGATTTTTTTAGGTTGAAGTTAAGTCTAGATAGAATCATAGAAAGACTAGTGAATTGAAGAGAATAATAAGAGATGGGCTTCAGCTTCAATTTAATTAAACTGCCATATGGAACTATGAAAGTGGGTTTTGATGGGCTGCTTTTGGCCCATGCTAGAAATTTATAACAGCCTTCTCAAGTGAAACCATTTTTTAAACTTTAGTAATCGAATTTTTACCTAATTCAAAAATCAAAATTGAATATATTTCTTTTCTTAAAAAAAAACCATCAAAATTGCCTGTTTATTTTATTAAAAATAAGTTACGAACGACTATTTTACTCTTACTTTAACTACTTTAAAATTTCCCATGCATATTTGTATATATGTCCTGTGCCCAGTAATTACATACGTTAAAACGAGACTATGTGTATCTAGCTTAATGTTGTAGTAATCACGTCAAAGTATACAACATGCTATCAAACCCGAACCTGAGTTTGTTTCTTTATCTCATATTTTTATGTGTCTTTTATTCATATTTCTTAATTTAATTGCAATTTAAGTTAGCCTAAATTTATTGACAGTCAAATGAAATATGTAATACAAACCACATGCTACTCGTGGATACCATAAAATACTCACCTAGTAATTTGGAGTTTGAATGACTTGATGAAAATCATCAATAGGAGGCTCCGAAAGACATAAGGAGCTAGTGACTCTGTGTTGCTTCCTATAGTAAGCTGCGTCAATTGGAATATGATTCCTAAACAAACACTATCTAGTTGATACCTTCACACCGATGATTATACTAATAACTCAAGGTCAAGTTTTCCCCAAGTGACGAGATTGATACCGAGCTAATCCAAGAAATAACATCGTATTAAACATACCAAATATGTATAGAGGCAAACGAGATAGAATATAAGCGTACATGTTAAAAGTATATTCGACACGCTACGTTATCCTCAAAGGAACACAAGTCAATGTTCTTGCCAAATAACGGACCCCGTTATTGCATAAGTGACAAGATTAAATTTATGTTTAGTATTCAAATTTTACTTAGTTGAAAATAAGTGGCAAGCTTATATTCTTTTTGTTGTTTTCAAATATCAATTTCTAATTTTTTCCCCCAAAGATTAATAAAAATAATAAAATATCGATCATGCTCTATCATATTCTACGTCACAATAGATCATCGCGTTACCTATATTTCACACATTTAAATAATTAACTTACCCGCGAAGCAGCTAGGCCCAAGCTTTCATTTCACTACACACATATTAAATGATACTTTGATTATGACATCTCTACTACCGTTTTCTCACCACAACTATGTGAACAAACCATGGTCTACAATGATTTTGTGCAAAGATATTTTAATCCAACCTTAGGCCCTCCATGAGTAATTACATGCATGATGTGATAGTTATAAATAATGATTACTTGAAGGCTATGCGTAGTGGAGGGGCTACAAATTGGTCGAATTCTGACACGTGACACCCACGTCAACAAATGGTAGGAATTTGTTTTTGAGGTGTAATGATGTTGTAGCCCCCTCCAGTGCCACGTCACCATTTTTTATTATCTTCTTTTAATAATTAAACAAAACAAACAAAAACCCATTAAATTAAATAATTAAATAAAAATACATTAAAATTTATAAAAAAACATTAAAATTTTACATAAAAAAAAAACTAATATCCATAATATTCGCGCATTTTTTCAATTCGTCATCGCTGCAATAATGCGGCCTCTTCGCGGCCGCTTTTAGGGATTCGTATTCTTTACACATTTCTCGCAATGTCAACATAGCAGCAATCTTTTCGTGTTGTTTGTTGTTTTCTCTCATGGCAGCGGTGAGTTACACGGTATGGGTTTCGAAAGGAGGGAATTGGTGTTTCGGTTGGTTTGGGTTGTTTCTAGGATCCATTTTGGTTGTATTTTTGAAAAATTTGGTTATTGTGTATGAAATGGATATGTGTTTGAAGAAGAAGGATGTATGTATATATATATTGTTTAAATTAAGTTTGTTTGTTTGTTTGTTTTTTTAATTTGAAACAACCACGGCGACAAAGGTTTCTCCCCCCCCCCTTTTATAGCCCCGCATTTCGCCGGGGGGGGGGGGGGTTGTAGCCCCTATCGCTCACTTTTCGCCACCAAAAATCGGCCAGTACGCTTAGCCTAATTTGCTAAACAATCTTTTAAACACGAGTAAAACTATTCTATTTAATCTTAATAATGATTACAATAATGTTTGTAATGTAGTTTTGACTGTCACTCCCATCGAAGGGTTAGGCCAGCACATGTCAGCAGTGGAGTACCGAGCCATACTTAAATATCGGTTAATGATCCCCATGTTCCCAGTAGATGAGCCTTGCCCGGTTTGTCGTAAGGCGTGTTTAGACAATTTTGGTGAACATGCGGTTCATTGCAAAGAACTCCCGGGATTTAAATATAGATATGATTTGATCAGGGATGTCCTTTTTGATGTGTTAAAACGAGCGGGAATCTCGGCAAGAAAAGAGGCTCCTGTGAATTTTTTTGTCGGATCCAAGTGAAGGAAGGTTTACTCTCCGACCAGCGGACATTCTTGTGTTTGGATGGGCTGGGGGAAGCATGTTTGTGTGGACCTTACTGGGGTGTCCCCTCTTGTAGGGCGTAGGGACACCAGGTTTGTTGCTAGGCAGGCCGTGTTAAAGGCAGAAGCAGGAAAAATTGCTAAGCACGAGAAGGCGTGTGTGGAGAATCAACACGCCTTCATTCCTTTTGCTTTTGATACATTTGGGTCTCTTGCTCCCGATGCTGCTACGTTTCTAAAAAGAGTTCAGCAGATCGTCCACATTAACTCAACGACGCCAAAGAACGATAATTTTTTTCAGTAGGATCGGTTTTGCCATTCAAAGGGGGGTGGCGGCACAGCTTGTTACCTGCTTACCTGTCTCTTTATTGTAATTGGATCCTTTTATTGGAAATGAAAATCTTGAATTTGGAATCAAAAAAAAAATTGTAGTTAAATACACAGGTAACATTCTTTTCAATGATCTTGTCGTGTGTTCAGACGTCTAACGTCAACATATTGACTAGAGACTTTTAGTTCAATAATACATGATGTTTCATTTTCGATCGTATATACTAAGTGGTTGTCGCTTTTGATAGCCACAAGTCGGATATGATACCTTAAATTATTTGTATCACACAAAATTAGTTTTATCACTTTGTGTATAGTGCACCTAATTCATTGATCATAAGATAATCTTGCTGTTAATGATTTGATTTATATGTATATGTTTGTACGTGTAGTGATTCTATATATTCATTTGCTTTTGCATATTTTTTTATAATTAGAATAAAACCGAAGATAAAATACAATATTTTTAAAAATTCCATAGATTTGTTGCAAAAATAAAAAAAAATTAAACAGGCCGGTAAAACAACTTTTATATTTTTTTAAAAAAATCATGTTTAAAAATTAGTAAATTGGAGAGTGTGGTGACCTAAATACAAAAGTCATTCTAAATAAAAACCTGTCGTAAAATAAATAACTTTTTTTTACAATCTGTTAGTGATTTTGTTGTTAAAAAAAGCCATTGGAAATTAAATTACTCAGACCAAGTTTCAGAAGAAACGTTACCGTCGGATTCTCTTTCGGTAACCCACACCTTACTAAGGATTTCCAACCTTTGATGATACTAATGAACAACAATAACTATAAACCATATGACTTAACCCAAACCCAAATTAATAAAGTTGTATACTTGCAAACTCAAAAAAATAGACACAAAGTACAGTACACTAGTCGCTCCTGACTTTGTCGGATGGTAAAGACTCTTGGTTTTTGAAGTTTTCAAAGTAGGAGTAAAAGTAGATGAGTGTGTGAGTCAAATACTCACAATACATAGTACACTTACTCCGCAGTCCCTTCGGATCCAGGAATCTCTGGAAGCTGATGAAACACACGAGCACAACTATAAACCGAACAAAACGCTTGAACGGTAGTCAAAAACAACAAACACAAAGCAGCCAACAACGTTAAAAGCTTCCAAGATGCAAACACATATGTCCTCATGAACTTATATAGTTTCACCCTCCATGTTTTATCATACCTCTTATTAACATCTTCAATAACTTTATCCATCTTCTCAACTTTTCTTAACTTCACACATTTACTCATCCCATTCCACAAATCCGCAACTTCCTTATCGCTCTTCAAATGGTTCACAACGATCCCTCGTTCGCGTAAATACTTCGCGTCCTCTTCCGTGTCAATTATCCCATTCATTAGCTCCGTGTAACGCGCCACAACTAATGGTCCCGCCGCAACACAGGCCTTGTATGCCACCAAGTTTCTTAAATAAACCTCGGTGTTCACATCGAGTTCCACTACTGGGAGATAAAGTGTACATCTTTCAACATCGAAACTAATATCAAATATTCCACCATTAACCGATGAGAAAATAATCCCGGCTTTGGCTAATTCCATAACCGAAGGGATCGTGATTTCTTCGATGGTTGGAGTCTTTGCTTCGCCACTTTCGTCCTTCGTTTCCTCCCCTCCTTCGCCACGAAAGTTTTCGAACATGTTTTCGATAGGGCCTTTCATGAGCTTGAGTATAGGAAGGCTAGATAATATCTTCCATGGGAGTTTCATCATGAGTGCGACCGGTTTTCCGAATATTATTTTCTTGAAGATTCTTACCATACCCGCATTTGATTTCGACAGGAGATCCCAGATAATGTTTGAGAATTTTCGAAGATTACTGGGATCCGGTAAGGTCTTTTCTTGATCATCATCATCACCAGCATACTCGATGCCTGGTACCGATAATATATTAGTTAGGGTTTACTATTACATTATTATTATATATAAATAAAAAAATATATGATATTCTTATGTTCTGTTTTACTTTTATAAATAGTTGATCAATAATATATGATACCTTCCTGCTCCATATCAGTATTCGAGTCATAGATACCGAGTTCTTTATTGTTTGGAACGGTCATGTGGTAAAGAAAGTCGAGAATATGATCGCAATCTTCGATATCAACGTCGGCTAACTCTTGTTCTTGAAACGGAGAAAGCTCGCGGTACACCCCTACCAACATCGACTTCAATGTTTCACCCGCGGACTTGTTTTGATCATCACGATGCTGATGTTTCAGCATCGTTTTGATCAAAAACAACGGGATTTGATTCTCCACCATCACCATATCGCGAAGAATCGTCATGTGGGATAGTTTCTTACCCGAAACATCCACTAAATGAGACATCGCACCGGATGTAACATCTTTCGTTAGTGTTTGGCCTTGTTCTCTCATGGAATACACCACAAGAAACTCGAGTAAAAACGCCATGTCAACGCCATCATCCAGATCAAAGCGTCACGGGACATGTCAATAAACTTGTGGTAGCAAGCACGAATTCGAGCCTCGTCGTTTTTCTTCATTACTTCTACAATACGATCAAAGCTAATGTTCATGTACTTTTGGTATCGCCTTGCCGTGGCAAGTTTGTACCTTTTTTCAAATAAATTCTTGTCAGAATATGTTTTACATCAAAACAGAAGAAAAACAGGCAACAAACTGTGAATATAACTTTTTTTTTTAAAATAGCATAACTAAGTCTTTTAAAAACTACAGTACCTTTGCATTTCGTATACCTCTGGCCGCCAGTGGTGGAACGGACCTAACGCCACTTGTTGTGGGATGTAGGACTCAGGGTTTGTGGCTAGGAGTACGCTAGGGACGGTGAGTATAGAAACGGGGATTTTGGTGATTTCTTCATCTTCATGTTCGACAATTGATTTACGCATACTTTCGACCCATTCATGTTGATTAACATTTTGCTTGGAGAAAGAGTAGGGATTAGAGATGGTATTCATGGTGTTTGATTGTTGATTATTAATGAGAAGAATGGTGTATGCCTATGGCCACATATATAAACACTAGTAGTGGCAGACTGGTTGGTGGAATAAGTGTGTAACACTTTAATTAATACAACGTGATACATGTGTTGGAAATTTGTCCTATGAGTAAATTCCATAAAGTACTTTTTATTCGAGTGTGAACCTTTCATGTGAACGTTTTATTTTTTAGATATTGGACCAAGCAGGAAATGGTTCTTTGAAGTTAATAAATAATTTCATTTATGATTGTTTTTATTTTCAGTAAATATATAGTTTTATTTATATATTTAGTTAATTTGCTAGAACATAATATCCGATATATTCATAATATATAAGTTGTTCCAAGTTTTCTAGGATTTTGCCAAACAATACTAATTAAAAGATAGAAATGATTAGTTGTCACGTGAATTTCATTTGAACGTAATTTAAGAATGGAGGGTATCAACTGGATAAGACGCAATGAGGAGGTTTATGTGGCAAGTGGGACCATATGGGAACATTGCTCGGTCTATGGTCTTTGATATCGAGAGATTTAGCCTAAGCGGTAAGTACACCCGGATTTTGGTAAAATTGGTAAAGAGCGGGAGAGTGGGGAGCTTAATCTTGTTGTTTTGGGACTGAAGAGTAAGAGAAGTTACATTCAACAATTGTTGTTTTTAAATATTAACTATTTTTTTATGGTGCATGCAATACGTGCATATACCGTCTGAAATCCCACACCAATACGTGCATATAGTGTCTGAAATCTTATGATCCCACACCATCTGAAGACGGTCGTTTGAGATTACACCAAACAGTCATTTGAAAGGGCATACAATCAAATAAGGCTATCTGTAGTGGAGGGGCCACAAAAAGGGGTGATTTGCATCTTGAGACGTTAGTCAGTAAAGAGTGGATTTTTATTTTAGAGGTGTAATGGTGTTGTAACCCAATATACACACACATATCACACACATAATAATAATAATAATAATAATAATAATAATAATAATAATAATAATAATAATAAACACATCCGGCGACAAAACATAATGTTGCTAGTAATTAGATCAATACTTACTTTGGGCTAGCCGTATCAAAATGTTACATATGACTTGTTTTTTCAAGCAGTGATGAGTTTTCTCCTTATGGTCTCATGTTCGAAACTTGACACAAGAGAGTTTTCCTACATTGGTGGGTTTTCTCTTTGACTGTCTTCCTTGGTGAGTCAGGCATAGAGCGCAAAATCAGTGTGGACGTTTGGCATCTTGTCTCAGAAAAATTCACCTGAGTATTGGGAGTAGTTCCAAACATTAAAAAAAATGGTTCAAGTCTTGCGCTTGTCGAAAGTGTGTAATATAGGAATATAGTGTGTGTAAATCGCTCACAGAAATAAATATAATTCACGAAGTTACATGTATGTGTGTGTGTGAAGGAGCTTAAATTGAAACAACTAAAATATTTAAAAGTTCATGAAAAATAGTTTTAAACAATATTTTTTTTAATCTTTAGTGTTTTTGTTTTTTTACATGTTATTAATCTTTATAAAAAAGGTAAAATATAAATAAAAAGAATATAAAATATAAATAGTTCATCTTAGAACATGCATAGTCAAAAAGCCATTTCTCTAAGCATTTTACGTCTTGTGGAGTCCAATCAAATTTTCATTTTTTGTAAAAATGGGGCGTAGTGAGAAAATGCCCACAAAAAGCCTCTCTCTCCTCCTCTCTCACAAAACTCCTATCCATGAACATTGTGTACAAAAAGCCATGCTCAAAACTTTGGGCTAAAACATCGGGAGAGGGGGTGTGCCCCCGACGTTAACCCAAAACGCCTCCAAATATTTACCAGTACGAATATTCTTGTACACATCTTGTATGAGATAAGAGTATGTATTTAAAATCAATAACTGGACCACAGTTTAGATCTAATTATTATATTCACTGAATTACTGTGTAACACACTTATCCCTGCCTGAGTTTGGTAGCTAGTCCTAACGGATAAGCAAATAGAAAAAAGTGGATTTTAACTGTGAGAATATTACACCTATCAAATGGTCCAAGCCTTTCTTCACATGTTGCACACTTTCACCTTTATATGATTACATCACCCTTCCTATTTTCATCAATGTTTTTGAAACTCACATTTTATTATATCAAAGAATAATTACTTAAAACTTTAATACAATAATAATAATTAGTAGATTTAGAAAATTCATTACATAGTAAACTCGCCAATAAACCAAACCTAGCTATAACATTATATGAATGAACATACAATAACAAATTGTGGGGATTTGCACTTTGAGTTGGTTTTGGGTTTAGGCTCAAATTGGCAACAGGGAAAACATGAGCTTAGGCCCATGTTTGTTTCTTGGTCATTAAGCTTTTAGCGTGTCCTAGTTTTGTCTATATTTATATCATGTTTTGTAATTGTAATCTTCGCATCTAATCAATGAAATAACGTTGTTATAGCTCGTGGATGTAAGTCCCCTATTGGGACCGAACTACGTAGTATTCTTGTGTCGTGTTTATCGTTTATATTTTCGTTTTTGCGCGTATAATCGTGTGTGCTCGTTAATATGGGTGTTGTTCTGTTGCACCGCTTTGCTTCTAACACAAACAACTTTTAGTGATGAATGGACATACACAAGTATTTACAAACGTGAGAGAGATGTTTGTGTTAAGTTAAAAATTTACAAACTCTAATAATGTCTTTTATGTTCATTACATAGTTAAATATCTGAATTCTAAATTTTTAGGATGTTTGGGCCTTTAGGGGGGGCATGTTTGATTGTTTTCACACAAAAGTAGTAAGATTTATTTTCAGGAAAGAAAATTATCAAAAGGTCATTTATTTTGGAACATAACATTTCACATGGAAGGGTCCATCATTAATCGCTATTCACGAGTGGTGGTTTCACATCTGGTTCAAAGACGGTAGGGTTGCAAATGAACCAAATGAACACGTGCAATGCTTTGTTCATGTTCGTTTGTTAAGGAAATAGTGTGTTCATGAACGAGTACAAACACTTACCGAATGAGATTTTATATCTGTGTTCGTTAATTAAAGAAATGAATATGTTCGATCACGAACGGTTCACAAACACAAATAAAATCAGTGGAGCCTAGATGTTGAGATCAATGTATTCATCAATGTGAATAGTGAGAAAGGAAATATGAACAATGCAAACACAATGGGAGAATATGGTTTCTTATTTTGTGTCAGAGATAACAAATTAAAGAATATAAAATATTTAGATAAAATATCTAAATGTACTAAAAACTTCCATGAACAATGTATGCAAGCGAACATGATCAAACGTTCATGAACACATTAACGAACATTTACGGACACAGTTGAACGAACATGGGCTTTGTTTATGTTTGTTTGTTTAACTAATCGAACGAAATTTCTTGTTCATGTTCGTTCATTTATTAAACGAACGAACATAAACGATACTTCCGCCTAACGATTCACGAACTGTTCGCTAAACGTTTGACTCGTTTTCAACCCTAAAAGCTGGTGTCATAAGAAAAATAACATGTTGAAGTTTAGGCATCCGTAATGGTTTTATTTAAAATTGAAAAATGTCTCGACACATTGTTGTCAGATCGACAATGAGCTTTCACTAATCAGAACCATTAAAGTATATAACGGTTTCACATAATTTTTTCTAAATGGTGGCCATTTTATTTTATTTTTTTGACATAATGGCAAAATGCCACCAAGAGTTGACCCAACCTAACTGCAAGTAACCCTTAAGCATTTCCAAGTTCTCTTCAGTTCCGGGGAAAACTCACCCACCCAAATGCGCAGTTTAATAATAGCGGTAAAAGTTGTTCAAAATAAAATATTTGTTATTAGGGGGGGACGGGGCACCGCGTGATAAGCCACCCATCACGTGTGATGGCTCTTAGCACACCGCCGCCGGTCCTTTTGTCAAGCGTGAGGAGGAGTGTTGCGTGATGGAGTGAAAATCTAAGAGGGAGCCGTTGGAAATCAAGTGATGGGGTGGAAATCCATCACACCACCACCCCTAGTAAAAATCCATCACATGTGATGGATTTGAGGTTGGTGATGTGGCACACGACCATTGGAGGTGGTGTGTGATGAGCTTTGCACCACCCCCTCCCCCTTAATCGTAAACTTCTAATTTTTACGTATCTTATGAAGTATTAGCAAATTATTAGTGACAGGTTTTTTAGAACCTATAAAAGATTTATCTGGATGTAAAAAACACGAGCATCACGGGGTGTTTGGTTACATGTGAAATCAATTAAAGTAATGAATAATTTTGGAACATGTTTCCCTACATGACAAAATTTTAATTGACTGGCCATAAACTTTAAATAGAAATAGATGAAAAATAGTCAATTGTGTGGCCACAAAAGCTAAACTAGTTAATTCTCTATGATATAAACATTTCATACAAGGGTATTACTAATTTGTTATTTTGTTCTGAAGTGTTTAAAAATTATCATTTGGTGTTGTTATTACTCACTTGTCAGTGTTTTGGCTTATAGTAGAGATGTGTTATAAAGACTCAGTTTAATATTGAATTTAATTTTACTTTGTTATTTATTTATTTTTTTTAAAAAAAAACATGCAAATATTACTTCCATCTACACCCATTTGTCGGTAAAAAAAATATATTAATTAAAATATTCAAAAAAGAAGATGAGGTGTTTAAAAGCATATGCCATGTAGACTGTACGTAGAGTCAAGAGTATATAGACATGAGTCCATGACATGCACATATAATTTATCAGTTGGGCCAACAGCCCAATATTATGTTTGGGAGCAGGCCTAAAATATGTTTTGTAGATTGCCCCATAGCTCAGTCCACACTTAGTCCATAGTTATGTTTTATGATCAAGACTAGAATATATTTTTATGTTGGTGTAGGAAGTAGAGATGATCAAAAAAAACCGGTTCCGGAACCGGAACCGGTGGAACCGAACCGGACCCGAACCGGTTCCTACCCGATTTTTGTAGGAACCGGACCCTATCTGATTCAACCCGATGATCCGTGACCGGTTCTTGCATTTCTGAGTGGGGGCTGGTAGGAACCGGAACCGGTTAGGAACCGGTTCTAGCCGTTGGATCGAGTATAGCCGTTGGAAATCGTTTTTTTGGCCGTTTTTTGACCGTTGGGGTCAAAAATAGCCGTTTTTTGGCTCCCCCAAGCACCCCACTACTAGTATAAATAGGTATTTGGTGTCATGGGTTCATCACAACACTCAAAACGCAAACCCGAACGCAAAAAAATACAAAAAAACGCTATTACAACGTTTTGAGTTCTCTAATCTCTTGTTTTCTCTTCTTCTATATTCATATTTGTTGTTATGGCTGCCTCACAATCATCGGTTGGTCAAGGTTCCAACGCCGAACCAAGTTTCGTTCGTATTGTACCTCATAATCGTAATCAAGAGATTTGGTGCAATTGGGATTTGGTTGAATTGAGTGACCATTCATTGAAGGCTCGATGCAAGTTTTGTGGGGTTTATTTAAACCCACTTTCAAATTCAAATTTGAAGAAACACATCAAAAAACCGTATTGCAAGGCGTTGAAAAAGAACGTCGATTCGCAACAAACGCAAATGGATAGTGAAGGCAGAATATTTACATACCAAATTGATCGAGTTCAAGATCGTATGGGGAAGTTTGTGATTCAAGAAGCTTTGCCGTTTAGCCACTTCGACAACCCTCGCTTAACCGCCATGATTCGAGATACGCTTCAACCACAATACACTCACGTAAGTCGTCATACTCTTAAACGTTATTGTTTAAAATTGTGGAAGAAGACCAAAGAGGTACTAATTGCATATTTTGAAAATATAAATACGGGAATAAACTTAACTAGTGATGTTTGGTCGGCTCCACATGGTCTACCCGAATCTTATCTTTGTGTCACCGCTCATTGGGTAGACCCGTCATCGTGGGAAATGATGAAACACACCATTGCTTTCGAACTCTTTGAGAATCCACATACGGGAGATAATTTGTTTAAAATTTTAGATTATGTTATAAAATTTTATAAACTAGAAAATAAAATATTTTCAATGGCATTTGATAACGCGTCGAATAATACATCGGCGGTTGATAAATTAAAATTAAAATATACGCCGATTTGCAATGGTGTATTTTTTCACTCAAGGTGTGTTGCACATATCATTAATTTAATCGTGCAAGACGGACTTGCTTCGGATGAGGTTACATCGGTTATAAACGATTTTAGACTAATGATACATGAAGTTTTTAAGAAAAGTAAAAAAAGACAAATGGATTATAGAAAATTTTGTAAAGATACGGGAAGAAAAGCTTTGGGAGCTAATTGGGATGTACCTCATCGATGGAATTCCACTTGCATAATGTTTCAAAGTGCTTTGGAACAAAGAGAAACTTTACAAATGTTTCATTCTAGTCTTGCCGAGAATGATTTGGCAATCCTCTTTTCAAATGAGAAATGGGAAATTATCAATGACTTATCGACTTTTCTTGAAGTTTTTAAAACATCAACTACGAAACTATCGGGAACGTATTATCCGACAAGTCCCTTGGTTCTTTCGGAGTTATTTTTAATGGTTAACAATCTTAAAGAATTTGAAAATAAAAGTCCAATGTTTTCAAATATCATATTACCAATGAAGTTTAAATTAAAAAAATACTTTCTTGAATTGCCACCGGTTTTTACTTGCGCCGCCGCTTTAAACCCAATGTTAAATGTTACGGGGGTTGAATGTGTGATAGACGAAATTTTTTCAGCCTTAGATATGCATGAAATTGACCCAAACTTTTCAACAGAGGCAAAAAATTATTTTAACTTGAATTTTAAATTTATGTATGTCTTTTATTTAAATAAATATGGGTCAAACATACACATGCCTATGCCGGGGGGGGGGGGTCTTCATCAAGTTCAAGTGCTACTAGAGTACGAGATCCCATGATTAGCCTTATGAACACCGTTCGCAACTTAACGGCTAAAAAACAAAGGGGTAACACCCCTTCAAGCGAACTAGGAAGGTATAGTGCAAATGATTACTCTACCGGTTTATCCGAAGAGGAATATGACACTTTTGATGTTTTGGCTTGGTGGAAGGTAAAGGAAACCGAGTTTCCGATTCTTGCCACCATGGCCCGTGATTTACTAACCGTCCAAGCTTCTACGGTAGCTTCGGAATCCGCTTTTTCTCTTAGTGGCAGGGTAATATCGGTGAGAAGAACAAGACTAAATTCGGAGTCGGTGGAGATGTGCATTTGCTTAAAGGATCACTTGGACTCAATCGATCGTATTCAACACTTAACCACTCTCGAAGATGAAACACCACTTGATGTTCGAGTGCACGACGAACAAGAAAGCATTTCTACAAGTAATTCCGAGGAAGAAGTCGCCGCTCAATAATTACGACGAACAAGAAGGCTTTTCTAGAAACAATATGTCACAACTTTATATTTATAAGTTTAATGTTTTGTTAGTTTGTTTTTGAAGATTTTAAAACATGTAACCTTTTTTTTTTGAACTTCTTAAAGTAAATAAAATGAATTTTATGTTAATTGTTTTGTTTATTTTTCATGCTATACAAATACGAATCGTAGTTTAGAATCCAAATCGCAAACGAAAAACGAAAAAAAAAAAAAATTTTACACTGTAACCGGTCCGGTTACAGTTTAGGAACCGGTAAGAACCGGTTCCATAGGTTAGGGGTCCGAGGGTGGGAGAACCGGTTCGGTTCCCTAACCGGTTCGAGCCTATAACCGGTTTCAAAGGGGGTTTTGAATATAGGAACCGGTTAGGAACCGGTTCCGGTTCCTAGTCCCAAACCGTTTTGAACATCTCTAGTAGGAACTAGGAAATGCTCTTGTTAAATAAACGACTTAAGTTAACTAAAAGGAATCAATATGATATCTTGGAACAAGTTTGACTAAAAGCAGAATAATAAAATTAGTTATTTTGTTGGAAATTAGTGACAAATCTTGAACACATAATATAGACAGGCCCAGAGGATCGTGGACAATAATCAGGATGGGCCGAACTTAATACATATAAATTTATTTTGTTTTACTTTTTCAGAAATATTATACTGTCGAGCGAAAAAGCTGGATGGACCTGGCCCAGACAAAGATCCGCCCATGGTTGGAACATGAATTCTATACCTATGACTATGGTGTTTGTTTCGTAGTATTGATCACTAGTTCTTTAAACACTCTTTATCCAATTCAAAGATAGGAAACCACTTTAAGCTAACTTTCGATCAACTTTTAACATATAAGAATCAAATAGATTCTATTCCCTCGAACACCACCTGTAGCAACTAGCAAGGCCGGCTATGGGGTAGGGCCAAGTGGTCGACCTACCCGGCCCGACACCCCAATAGGCTCGAATTTTATTTTTAAGGTTTAAACTCGATCACTCAATTAATTTAAGACACAATTTTTTTCGCCTTCGACCCAAAACTTTTTTATGATTCTCAAACGCGGCCATGATCCGTATTGACTACTGTCAACTTACCCTCTAATCAACTCCCTAAATTATTTGTTCGCTTTCTAGCACGTTATCAAGACGTATTTGGAGAGGACAATTTTGTAATTTTATGGCTTATGACAATTCTCTCTATTTTTTTTAACGGCAGAGATTTCACGTATAAACCTACCCTCTCGGGGCCATGTCCAATGCTGATTCCTCGACCGCCATGAGACCATACCCCCTGATGCGCGGGAACCGAATGAAATCCATAAACCGTCGTCCCTTGTCGCGTTCGAATCCGAGATTAAAGTCATTTTTCGTCCCGCCACCCAAAAAAGAATATTTTAAAATTTTTCTCTTAATAAATATACAGAAATTTTGAAAATTAACCGTAAAGTAGTCCAGAATTTAAGTACAATCATAGCATAAAACCATAAAAAGGTAATATTATTATTATTACAAACATGAAAAAAAAAACCAAACATAAAATAACCTTAAAAGATGGCGCCTTTTGTCCAAATCACAAACTACAAATATATCTTTCATAATAATAATCTTGTGTTCACGTCGGTCACCATTTGTCCATTTCCTATACCTATGTTATCACACACTACACCCTCTCTAAAACCCGGAACCCGGCCACCATGGGTCGGTCTAGCGGCTGCGGTATGGGTCCAGATCGCCTCGGGCAACGCCTACTCGTTCCCTTTGTATTCGCATAGCTTAAAATCCGTGTTAAGTCTTTCGCAACAACAACTTACGGTTCTTGGTGTTGCTAATGACTTTGGTGAAAATGTTGGCATCCTACCGGGTATTGCGTCGAATAAATACCCGCCTTGGGTTGTTCTTGTGATCGGTGTTGGTGCTAGCTTCTTTGGGTATGGTGTTATTTGGCTCGCGGTTAGTGAGACTGTTTGTAACATGCCTTATTGGATTGTAAGTGGTTAAACTTTAAGTTTTTGTTGCTCGTTTAGAATTATATCTAGAGGATATGTTACATACTAACACGTTCGGTCATGTTTGAGCCGATAGCCTAGTGATAGAGACAAAGTAATAAAAAAAATAAAAAATACATGTTTGAGATTTTCATTTTCCAAAACGAGGTTTTTTGAAATTATCAACTAGTTATGTATTTTAAATGAAATCTTTTAAATACTATTTGTTATCTTTTTTCTAATATAGAATATCAACGAGTATGAGACTGGGCCGTTTGGCTATGGGTAATCGGATGGGTATTACCTAATACTATATATGTATCCAAAGGTGGGTATAATTTTATAGTTAATCTTAATATTGTTTGGTCTCATATAGGGCTGTTCAAAAAGCTCGGCTCGAAAAAGCTTGGATTCTAAATGAGCTCGGCTCGATTTCTAAACGAGTCAAGCTAGTGCCATGGCTTGATTCGTTAGGCTCGTGGCTTGATTCGTTAGCTCGGCTTATTGGTTCGTTTATATTAAACCATAAATTTTAATATTTATATATAATAATAGCATACCAAGAAATAAATAAATAAATATTATACATATATTATGACATTCGATATATAAAACCTTACAAAAGAATAACTAAAATAAAACATAAATGTTATATACTATGTTAAAATTATAATTTTGTCTTTTATATATCAAAATTTGTAAAATATAAAATAAAAAACAAAAAAATTTAAAGAAGCCCGGCTCGATGAGCTCGAGCTCGGCTCGAGTTTTAACCTATCCAAGCTCGAGCTCGAATTTTCAGCTCGATAAAGAAAGCGAGCCGAGCTCGATTAAGTTCGAACTCGAGCTCAAGCGCACTCTCTGGCTCGACTCAACTCGGCTCGTTTACAGCCCTAAATTAACAACTTATAACTATTAGGAGTTGGTAGGGGTGCGAAACGGTTATGTTTGTGGGTTGACGGGTCACCAAACCCAAAATTCTGTCAGACATATAAACCCAGAGATGACACGAATATTCGCGCATTGACATTAGCATGACCTGTTTAATAAACCGGAATATTTTTTTATTTTATTTTTTGTTTTTTTTCCACAAATTATACTTCAAAATAACAATTTTACAACAAAAAATTCAAGTGTATATAGAATAGTTACATTTTAATTACAAAATCGTACGTCAATTCCTCTTTTAAGTTTAAAAGAACAATAAAGACGTTTGAAATAATAAATGGGCTAAACGGGTCGACCTACAAACACTACCTGTATAGCTAAACATGTTCACAGGTTCGACCTGAAATTAACCAGAACCCGTTTACACTAGACCAAACACACAAAATTCACACGCGTAGAAATTTTGTGTATTTATGCATAAAAACATTAAATTTTTTGTTCATGTTCCAAATTTTAATATGTTTTCAGCTATGGCTAGCACTTGTTGTTGCCACAAACAGCAGTGCATGGTTAGCGACCGCTGTACTCGTTACCAACATGAGAAACTTTCCGCTCAGCAGGGGCACAGTAGCCGGCATTCTCAAAGGTTATGTTGGCTTAAGTGCTGCAGTTATCACTGAGGTTTATACCATGGTCTTAAATAAATCAGCTTCTGCATTACTCCTGTTTTTCGCACTCGGGATTCCCATAGTATGTTTGGCCTTAATGTACTATATTAGACCATGTACTCCAGCTTCCGAACCCGACCCATCAGAAAAACACACTTTTTATTCACTCAAGGGGCTAGTATTGTGCTTGCAGTCTTTCTTTTAACCACTACAATAATAAACGACACGATGATATTAACGAACGCGTTATCATACACGTGTATTGTGATAATGGTGCTTCTTTTGATGGCTCCACTAGCCATTCCTATTAAAATGACTCTTTTTCCTTCTGATAAACTTAACGGGCCAGCTGGCCCGTTAGCAAGCCCGTTAGATGATTCTACTGCAACTGACCCGTTGTTGACTCGCTCAACTCAAGAACCGAATCTTAGCGATGGTGATGATATTTCTGATGTGGATGTGCTTCTTGCTGTTGGTGAAGGGGCGGTTAAAATAAAAAAGAAAAGACGGCCCAGAAGAGGTGAAGATTTTACATTTCGTGAAGCGGTTGTGAAAGCCGATTTTTGGCTTTTATGGTTGGTTTATTTTCTTGGTGTCGGGTCGGGTGTTACTGTTCTTAATAATCTGGCCCAGATTGGTGTTTCACTCGGGTTTAACGATACCACAACGTTGTTGAGTTTATTCAGTTTCTGTAACTTTCTGGGCCGGCTTGGAGGCGGGGTGCCGGGGTTGTTTCAGAATATTTCGTTAGGTAAAATATTAATTTTAAATTTTTTTTTATCATGAAATGTGGTATAAAGATCCTTAAAGTTTGTTGCTTGCAGGTTAAAAACGCTTCCTCGCACGTTTTTAACAATGGTGACACAAATAATAATGGTCATGACGTATCTGTTATACGCGTCAGCTCTTAACGGGACATTATATGTTGCAACCGCGTTGGTTGGGATATGTTATGGTGTTCAGTTTGGTGTTATGATTCCAACTTCTTCTGAGCTTTTCGGGTTGAAAAACTTTGGTCTAATATTTAATTTCATGGGGTTAGGAAACCCGATTGGTGCTCTTTTATTCTCGGGGATGCTTGCGGGTTATGTGTATGATGCTGAGGAAGCTAAGCAAGGCGGGTCCACGTGTATGGGCCCGAATTGTTTCAGGGTCACTTTCTTTGTACTTGCTGGTGTGTGCTGTTTAAGTGCGTTCTTGAGCTTAATATTAACCATACGGATTCGACCCGTTTACCAAATGCTTTACGCTGGTGGATCGTTTCGTTTGCCACAAAGCTCGGGTCGTTAAAGGTTATGGTTACGTATGATTGTGTCAAGAAAATTGTTTTTCGTTTGCGCGTGATCATTTTTAAAAGTTATAGGTTCACCAAACTCGAGTTTAATATGTAATGATGATGTATAATCAAACAACTATCTTCATTTTGTGGATTTCTTGAAGGTTTTTATTTTTTTTAATTATTTTTTTTATTTTTTTAATTTGATATGTAGTTGTGCATATAAATTTTGAAAAATATAATAACTTTGTGTTTAGGACAAATATTTCAATTGCGGTACCAGATGTTAAAAAGGGAAAATATATATAAAAATTGAGTGGGCCAGTGGGGTAGTATCACTCGGTAAACTCGGGCGTTGACGGTCCCGAATATTGAGACATTGAGTCTATGCGAATTGGGTCGTTTTTGTCGTGTTCGTTATAATATCGGAATTAAAACACACAAAAGAAAAAACAAAATTATCATCCGGTCAGCTTCCGTTACGGTACTAAAATGAAAATAAACAATTTTTTTTATATGGACAAGTAACGCGCCAAGTGGCCTAATAGCGGCTTAGCAGCACCAAACTTGTAATTTATATATATTAGATAATAGATAATATTTCAATTAGCAATTGATGGCTAGTTACTAAAGCTTTCATTGTTTTGATAGTGAAATGGCCCATGACTAGTAAGTATGCATGTCTACCACTTCCCTTGATACAATGCATTTAGAACCAAACATTTAGAAGCATGGGTTGACTTTGACTTATATGCACCACTTCATTAAACTTTAGACAAGGTGGGCCATCTCTAGTTCCACCCTTTACCATTACAAAAGACTAATATAAATTTTATAAAAACTTTTAAATCTTATAGTTAAAAGACTAAACTAGGACCTTAAATATGATCAAGATAATTTTTTTGTTACATAAGGCATGGCTTTTATTATTAGTTAAGTGCTTAAAACTAGGGCTGTCGATTTTTGACAAGACGTGAAATTCGTAGGTTTAGGCTTAGTCAAAACGGGGGTCTGGTGTATTCCACTATTCAACACCACTTGGTAAATTGAAAAAAAAACAAATCTTTGTTACATAGTGTAACCTTTATCATATTACAAGAATACCCTCAAAAGGGTAAGTGATGCCACACTTACCTAAAGTAACTTCCAACACTATTAATCAAAGGATTCAAAGCAAGAAAACCATTGCTACAATTTCTTTAAGCAAGGTTAATTTTGGTGAAAGAACTTTGAAAAATAGCTAAATCTACTTATAATATGTTCAAAAACAAGAGAGTACATGAAGAAGACCATATTGCTATAAGATCAAGTAGGCTTCAAATTTTGAAACATGGCATCCCACTTAATCTCTTTAACACCACCACCATAAAAGTAACCATCGTCGCTGCCACCACCACCACCAACGTCTTTTTCATCTTTCTTTTCTTGATCATGTTTAACATCATAAACCATTGGACTTGACAAGCTATTAACTCTAAGACTATTGGACTTATGATAATAATTACCATTAGTGAGCAAAAGAGTTGGTGTGGCTTGTTTAAGCGACACCAATCTCTTATTCCTCCTTAACATATAACCACCTTTCCATCCCGAACCATAACTACTCTTTCGAACCAAAACTATATCATTAGGCGCCCCATCTCGGTGCACCCATGTCCGGATGTACCTAGCCAAGGTCCTATTGGTTCGTTTGATCGCTACCATTAGGTTTGATATAGGGTGTGAACCACTTGACCCCTTTTGTTTCCTAGCAAGCTTGAGTATCTCTAACCTATGTTTGGCTATAGAGATCCCCATGCTTTGAAGAAACTCATGGTTGAAATACGATATATCGTCTTCTTCTAGCTCGTTTCGACAAAACGACATCCCGTATTCGTATATAAGTGAAGGATCAAGGTTGGTTTTTGAGAGCCAAGAAAACCAATCTATGGATTGGTGCATTTTTATTCAATGAAATGAACGTGTGTGATGATATGAGTGGAATATGAATGTTATATATATGGGAATAAAAGGTTGAGGGGGTAAAGTGTAAGTGTGTGTGAAGTTGAGGGTTAGAATTAAGAAGTGTTGGTGACAAGGGCGTAGGCAGCTTTTGGGGAATGGGTTCGGCCGTACCCGTAAAAATTTCTTTTCAGTGTTATATATTCATGTATTTTAAATGTCGACATCGAACCCGTAGAAATCTAAAACTTAAGTGGTAGACAACCGGTTATTCATCCATAGAAATTTTCCAAACTCATAAGAAAAAATTTCAGAATACGTCACTGGTTGGTGGAGCCATTTACATCAATCACAACATTATAGGTCACGGGCTCATGGAGACATACCCACCACCACTACCATCCGGGTATTTTTGGATGTTTTAGGGGTGTTTGATTATTACTTTATAATTTCAATTTTCAATACAATAATGATTGTATTAAAGGTGATTAAGATTGATGATTTTAACTATTAAACTAGATTATCTTTAAATAAACCGTTTAAAGTTCTTGTCCTATTTAAATTAATTGTTTTAAAGGTAATGATAATAATAATAATGTTTAAATCTTTCAGATAAACGAGCTGTGTTTACATCATAATAGAAAGCAAAACGGGAAACATGTTACGTCGCTAGCCATTTTTGAATAGTAAAACTAAGTCGTTTAAAAATTAAGTTCGTGAGTTGCGGAACTCAACTTAGTAGCTCCAAAGCTTCAGATGCAAGGAAACTAAAAGTATCAACGGAAATAATATAAACATTTATTGGTTTTCTAGGCGCGTCTTCACGTGTTTGTCACTTTGCATGAAACAACTTTTAACACGGTCTGATCCATCATGAAAACACTACTTCTCAAGTCTACAAGAGTAGAAACCCATGTTAAATCCAATTATCCACACACGAGTGTTTTCCTCTCATCCATCCAAAGATCAAAAGTGTTGATCTTTTTTACGAGTTATACCGACTCTATCAAAAAATTCTCAGACACTTCTTTTTTAACAGAAATCCGACATTGGAATATGTTCAAAAAACATCCCTAAACAAATCGCGCCAATACTTGAACCCCAGAAGCTCTCTATAATAAACCAGCTCCAAAAGAGATTTAAACACGCTCTACAACAAACATGACATGTCTTATCATAGGAGTACATAAATATATTTCAATTGGTTAGATCTAAACTGTGAAACGAAGTTATAATGATTTTATTTTAAAAACATGCTATGCATGCCAATTATTTGTATTTAGTCGTGGGACTAAAACATCTTTGTCTTTAATACGTGTCACATCCCATCTCACAAAAATGTCACTTTATAAAATAATTATATAAGTGTTATAATAATAATAATAATAATAATAATAATAATAATAATAATAATAATAATAATAATAATAATAATATGAATTTAAATCCATCCTTTGAATGACCGCTTTTGTTGGCTCAGTTACACGTGGATCTCGAAGACAAAGGGTATCGTCTTTTGCAATGCATGGCATACTTTTTTTGAATATATTTTAAAAAAGATATAATAATGTTTTAAAAATTAATATTTAAATCTACATGCCTCGAGATCCAAGTCCCCACACACTTTCTATTTGTTTGTTATGAATAAAAATGGAATAAAGGTGAGGCAAAAAATCATGTTTAATATTCGTATCACTATTAAAAGGGCTGTCTAATGTCTATTAGTGATTTTTTGGATGATAAGAGTTGAAAGATACAAGATGCTACACGTAAGTGAATTTATATGTGTGTTTTAAATTCGATCTAATGGGATGAATCGCTATGATGGTTTTGATGTATCATTATATTCCCTTTCCCTTGGTTCGTTTACGTGACTTGTGTTTTTTTATGGTTTTGTATGGTCTTGTATTAAAGTATTTTTAATCGGAAAATTAAATATGCAAACTAAAAAAGTTAGTGTTTTTATGTTCTAAAAACGTGTATCTAATTAGACCAGCGACTTCCGTTTAATAGGTGAGGAGTCATTACTGTATAATAAAAGAGTGCGCATACTGACAATCGACGATTAAAGCAATTGGCAGTTATTCGGTTTTTGTTAGCATTGACTTTGTCATACGGAAAATCCTTTAACATTGATTAGTTGAGTTACCGTTGACAATTGGCTTCTTTCAACGGTAACTTATTTACTATAAATTAATTTGTATTAATAAGAGGATCAAAGTTGCTACTTATTTACTATAGATTTTTTTTTTTTTTTTTTTTTTTTGAAGTACATATGTATCATACACATGTTTAGGAATTAGGAGAGACATCATGATCAAAACTGAACTTGAAAAATCCACAAAACCTACTAATTTAATTATTTCATTATGTGTTGTTTTCATGAGCTTAGGATAGATGACAGTTGCATGGGGATCTATGTTTTTTAAAATAAACAAGCATGCACATTCAACGTCATTATTACTAACTATTTAACTAACTCGAAACCATAACATTAAATTAATAAATAACTGATTAAAATGAGTAAATTAACCTGTTTGAATTTGAATGCTTGATGACTTCATTGAGTTTAGAATCTTAATTTTGGGTATATCTATAATTATATATATACTGAAAACACAATCCCTATTATTACTTTCAAATACTTCAAAGTGTTAACCTCCTGAAATGATTGTATTTGGATTTTGACTACGTGACAGCCTAGCACCCCACAGTTTCATATTCGGAGAATAGGTCGAGATGATCGGGTGGGCAAATGGTCCATCAGTGATCTAAATAGCTGTTACAAAAACCTATGACATGCTTAAAAGTCCTTAGTTTATCTTAATCAGCTTTTCAGGCAAAACAAAACCTATGGATGTGAAATATAATCCCTACAAAGTTAGGGGTGCTTAAAAACCGGAACCACTATCAGGACTACAATCCTTAGTTTTGATTAAGTTTAATTGTTGTAACTCTCTTGTTTCTGATTTGACCTGTGTCATTTGTTTGAAACTTGAAACCGGTTTTATAACGTTCATTATTAAAATATCTATTTTACTTTCATTTTTGTTTTAAGAATATGCATGTACTTACATGTATCTATCATAACCACGAACCATATTTATCATCAAATTTTTTCAATACATATTAATGATACAAAAGGTTTTTATAAATCGGTTCAAACACCCAACCCAACATGTCTAGTTTATCGTTCTTGAAACCATAGTTAGTGGTTCGGTCCAAAATTTTTGTTAAAACTGGTCAAAATATAACTTCCACACGGCTATATATAATACAAAATAAATTGAATAAATACTTCTGGAGCATTAAAGAATAAAGACCATACATGTGGGCCGGCCCAGTTTTCTTATAGGGCTTCATACATACCCGACCCAAGGCAGGTCTGCTTTCCAGTAACTACTGTATCAAGAAGTGCTAGGTGATCCATATCCTTGAAGTATATACCCGGAATCAGGCGGTAGCGAGAATTCGCTTCTCTATACACGAAAGTAATCAGGTTTTCGGTTGGCATATATCTAACCCTGTAAAAAGTTGAGTCTGTTCCATGTTTAACTAAACGCTCGACCTCTAAAGTTTAATACATTTTTTACAACCACAAACTTTATTAATGCGTCTGTAACGGGTTATAGAGTTAATATTTTTTTACATGATCAAACCAAAATATGAATTGTGTTAGGGTTAAATAATTTAACCTGTTAACCACCCAACTAGACATGATTAAGTGATTAACACCCCTCGTCGTATTTTTTTTTTCAACTAGAAGATCTAACATGTCAAAAGACACGTTACATTATTGATACATTGATTATTTTAAAATTTCGGTAAAAAAGGTTCAAGCTAGTATATTGGAAATTTATATATATTTTTTCAGAACATCAACTCACACACTCTCTAACTATACTCATAAACTACACTTACTTTTTATAATAATGGACATTGAACTCTTATAATTTAAAAACACAAAGTTATCCAACCATTCAACTTCTTGGTAACCCTTCGGTCTTTTCGTCAAAGATTCGTATAAGTTCAATTATTAGCATTATTATTTTAACTAGATTTAAACGAAAACATTTACGCCTGCTATTCCAATCATTTTAACACTATATTATTAGCGTTATTAACCACCATCTCAGTTTTAGTAATTGAATAATGAATAGTGAAATCAACTGTTAAAATTATTTTCTATGTTTCTCACACAATTTTTTATTTTTAATTTTATTTTCTTCAAACACTTATTATTTGGAATATATCTTTTAGAACATAAAGAAAAGTGGTATTGTGATTTGTACTAAAAGAAAACGAACCTCAAGTTCACTTTCCAATACCTTTATATTTATCATTGGAGATGCACGCCTTAAGTAAACTTTATAAAATGGATTTCATATAAAATAAAATTTACAAGAAAATATATATTCGTTTCAAGCCTAGCCAGTTCGTCGTATGTCAGCTTATTACATGTAGTAATACCAAAAAAAAAATAATAATAATGCAATAATAATTATAATAATAATAAATAAATAAAAAGATTCAAAAGGGCAGAAATTATCCAAACTTAATATGTGAATATTATCGGCTACAAGTAGAATTACGAGAACCATTACCAGATGATGGCTTGATGTAAAGTTCTCGAAAAGTTGGACTATGTGGCATAAACATAGACGGTTTGATATAACCGTCAGACCCACATTTCATTATTTCCGCTTCAATTTCACAAATTAAGATTGTTTTCTAAAGGTGTTTATCGGTTATTCGATTTGATTTGCTCAATTATGAGATTTTTTTACTCATAACCGAAAATCGTACCGATGCAATAGTCCAACCGGAATTTACGAACCACGCCCTCTTAATTATTTTTAATCACGCTAGTAATCAACTATTATTTATAAACCAACCCTCGGGTTTTAATATAAATAACAAAACAACAAACGTTTAACCGCTTACTCCCGTCAATTATTTCTCTAAAGAGTTAACCACCAACATTATATCCATGTTTAGTGAACTATAATATTTAACTATTAAATATTATTCTTTGTTCGTTATCCAATGTGCACCTTTTTGTATCGTATCTTGATAGCAACGATGAATAATCGGCGATCACACCTCTAACATCCAACAATACATACAAGTTTTACATACCTAGCTTCTTCTTTACTTTTACATGTAACAAACAATATTTAGAAAACTAATAAAGTTTTAAAAAAACAAATAAACTAGCTTGAGTTTTTAAAAAACCAAGTTCGAACTCAACATGTAGCTTGTTATGATAAACAACCGTCTCAACTGAGTCAAGTTAGCTCGTTTGGGTACAAGTGTGACCATGAAAACGTAACTAGTTTCTTAATTTCTTGGCCATTTGATTTGAAAACCTGAAGACAAAAACCTCATTATTAAAGGGTGGTCCCGTCATTTGCCTCTTGTGCTCGTACTCTCTCACGATAAAATAAGACTCATTCCAATACTCGATATAATAATAATAATAATAATAATAATAATAATAATAATAATAATAATAATAATAATAATAATAATAATAGCTCGAACACATCGTTGATGTGATGTGATTGATCACCTAAGTTCACTAATTTAAACCTACACCTATCATTTTTGCTTTCTTATTTTCCGGTGTGAAAGGTACATATTATATTTATAAAGTTTATCGTATTCAACACTTACATTTTTCAAGTTATGTTTAATAACATTTAACTCAAGGATTAGAATATTACAACTTCAAACGTATCTTACCATTTCTTTAACAACGAAGTTACATACTCGTAAGGCTAGTCAGATTGCCCATGGGTGGCTTCAATCCCGCTGGGAACACCACCCTGAAGACCACGCTCTTGTTCGACAGGAAAACATTGTTCAAACTTCAACGTTCTAATATATTAAATATATAAATAAAAAGGTTGAAAATGAATTTGGGTGAAAGACGAACATTTCCGTTCGAAAGGTGAATTATGTTGGAAAGATGTGACGTGATATGAAGTAGATAAAAAATGAAAGATAGATTGTTGTGAGACATAATCTACTTTTGTTACTCACTGATGTTTACTATTCAGGATTTGAATCCGCTACATTTGATATAAAAACAACTTATCACGTGCTACACCATATCGCTTGACAAAAAAACTATTCATAACCGGTCTCTGCACTTTTTAAAATTTAAACACCGCGTCTACAATAGAGTTGTCTTACTAGGCCACAATGTCTCTTAAGGACATATGTATGTTACTAAATATGGTTTGAATGTGAAGTTTTTGATATTAAAAATAGTCTTATTTAAATATATAAGGTTCTCAAATATTCTTTCAAATATTATATTTTCTTTATTTCAACAATACATTACATGCACTAAAAGTTGGGAATCATTTTCTAGTTTATTTCAACAATTTCCTTAACAGTTTCATTTTATATTATAAGTGGAAAAATATTGCATGAATATAAGTTTTTTTTTCAGCGGATTAAAAATCTTAAAAGAGGGTGGAAATTAAATAAATTGTCCCACTTGTATCCCTAGCAATTAAATTGCAGCATTATTATTATTATTATTATTATTATTATTATTATTATTATTATTATTATTGTTATTATTATCCAATAAAAGGCACATACAATGAACTTTATTTTCTCGTTTCTTACGATACATACAACACGAAGATGACGCACCAATGGAGTCATAGAGCATTTCGTGGTAATCTCAGTTGGATGACATTTTTTTTGGTCTTTCCTTTATTATTATTATTATTATTATTATTATTTCCATATTTGCCGACCATGCATATAAATATCAATATCAATATAACGCCTCATAGTCATAATCAGACCCATAAATATTATATTACTACGTTAATGATGTCAAGACTCTTTTTTTTCCATAATATTAATAAAAAAAACTAATAAAATAACTAAATTTCTCTTTCTTAAAAATGAATCTAATTAGTGTGTTCTATTTAATGTTTCGATAATCCGATACCTTCCACCAACTCATGGGAATTAGGATGTTTAATTTACCCGAAATCCAAACCCAGCCCGAGTAACATGTACTCAAACCCGAACTAACCCGACTCAAAGAACCCAAACCCGGACCCAAATCAAAGTAATGCCGGTTTGGTTCTTAGGTTTGATTTATAAGATTTGGGTCAGCCCAAAAAATTGAATAAACTTTTAGGTTTGAAATTAAATATATTTTTATGTATAATATACTAAGTTTTAACCATTAAAGTTAACAGAGTCTGACTCTAATCGACTGTTGTCATTCTAACTGTTATGGATCGTGCTTATTATTACTTTATGTTTCCGTTTATTACTAATAGCAATCGTAACCGAACAATCAAATTACGTCCGATTAATACGATTATGGTTCGAGTTAGTTTTACTCTTTTTTTAAATTGTTTTATCAAGTTAGGTTAGTTTTTTATTTGATAATTTGTGTTATAAGCAAAGAAAAATATGTTATAATTTTAGCATTGTAGTTTTTAAATATTTTTTTGGTTTTGTGCGTGTTTTTTTCTATAATACTCGAAACCAGATTAACCCAACCCGAAAAACAAATCTGAAGAACACCCAATTAACAGATTGTTTTCTCAGATAGTTTTCGGATTAACTCACAAACCTAGTTAACATTTGCTTATTATATTAGAACACACCCATCATAACATTTATTTATTATGTTAGAACAACTTGATATTGATAGGCTATCGTATTTTTAAATTTAAATTTTAAATTTTAAGGAGTGTCTTGAGGCTATCGTATTTTTAAATTTAAATTTTAAGGAGTGTTTTGACAAAAAAAACTGCATGAAACCGAAAAAACCAACCTAAACTAAACCAAAAACAGAAAACACTTGTAATGTTTTTCACAAAAACTCAAGAATCAAAATTCTAGTTCGATTTTAGCCCAAAACCGAACCATACAAACCCATAAACACCCCACCCCTATGACCATTGATAGACCTTTTTTTTTTTCAAGTTACAATTTTTATTTTTTCATTAAATAGAAACATAGATATTACATCAACATAGCAGGTAGACGGGCAACAAGCTGCGCCGCCACCCCTTTTTGAATTGCAAACCCTAACCTGCTAAAGACATACCCCTGCCCCTTTTGAGTCGACACATTGCTATACACAACCCGTTGGACCCTGTTTAGGAAACAGATAGCTTCCGGTGCCAAGGAGCCAAAGGTATCAAAAGCCAGAGGGACAAAAACATGTTGGTTCTCTTCGCAGGCTTTAGCATGTTTCTCCACCTTCTTCGTTTCAGCCCTCTTCATTGCTTGCCCGGCTACAAACCCATTATCCCTCAAACCAGCCAAGGGAGATACCCCTATGAGGTCAACACAAGCGTGTTTTCCCTCGGCCCAACCAAAGACGAGCAAATCTGCCGGTCGTACAGTGGATCTCCCTTCCGTGGGGAGATCCACTTAGACAAAATAAGCTTTACAAACAATTAGACAAAATAATGGCTTGCACCCAATTAGACAAAATAATATGTCAAAAAGAACACAATATTTTACGCAATGGAGCAAAGACAATCAGTGTCACGATCTTTTTGGTGATTGATTTTCTATACATAAATCAAACATTAAAAAAATGTCACTTCAATATATAAACAAGCTACGCAAATTAACAAATTAGAATTAGAAAAAAATAATCAACGCATATTTAATGAAAATACATTCACACATTTTCGGTTTCGGTATTTTTTTAATACCAAGTTTGTGGTATCGGTATTATCTATTGACATTATGTTTGTACTTTCACTTGTTTTCGATATCAGGGTATTTTCTATACCGAGTTGTGGTATCATTATTCAGTATAACATTCGATTTGTACTTTCACTTGTTTCCAGTATCACTATTTATTGATACCGGGTTTGTGGCATTTGTATTTTTCAGTACAGTACCGATCCCATCAAGTAACAACAATAAGATCACATAGAATAAAATTAGTAATTCCAAAACTATGGTAAACTAAAAAAAAGACATTCAAAACACAAACATATAATTAACAAAAAACATAAGTAACCAAATGCAACAAAACATTACATGGGATAATTTAATTACTTCCTCGTACTAGAATCTTCGGGTTTCCTAGGATCCCCACGTGGATGCGTGTTGGAAGCATCCGCAACACCAGCACTCACTTTAGCAACATAGAGTGCACTAGCCTCGGGTTTCTTCTTAACATACAAAACCGATACCCGCAGCCATAAGAAACCCCACCACGGTCATCGTGGTGGGGTTAAATGGCAAACTCCTGCGTTGGTGAAGTACGCCGCCGGGTTGTGACCGGGTGGTCGTTTTGACGATTCTACCCCTAGGTTTTTGACTTCTTCGGGGCTCATTTTGTGTGTGTCGGCATTTTTTTTTTCCAATCTTGTCCTTCGTGTGACATGTTGTTGTATGTGTTGTTAATGTTTTAACTTTTGAGAAGTAGTTTAATTAAAGGGTTGATGGGAATATGATGGTGGTGACACGTGGATAGTGGATTCATGTGGTGATGACACGTTAGTGGTGTCTTAGAGGCACGTGTTGTCATTTTAAGTGTATTCGTGGGTTGGTTTAAGTTTTAGTTAATACTTGATAGAAAAGAAGTTAGTAAGAGAAGTGGTTATAGTTATTTTTAATGTGATTATGGTTTTTTAATGGAAATCAAGGTTCAATCATCATCCTTACAAACAGTACTTTAAGAAGTATGGGTGGTCCGGTGAAGAAAAACTATGGATTTATGAACTCTGGTTCGATCATGATGACGTCTGGGTTTTTATCACAAGTGGGCGAGTTATTCTCGAAACTGGAGATAACTTAGAGGCGCTTAAGAGCTCCGTACGGCTGGGTTGGGCCACCACGTATAGAATTTGTTTGTTGGCCTTTAAGTTTTCCTAGGAACTGGAGATAACTTGGAGGCGCTTAAGGGCTCTGTATGGCTGGGTTGGGCCAACTGGTGGTGGTTTTTTGCCATTGGGCCACCACGTATAGAATACCTAGACAAATAGTTGTTTGTTGGCCGTTAAGTTTTCCTCAGAACTGGAGATAACTTGAAGGCGCTTAAAGGTTACGTACAGCTGGGTTGGGCCAACTGGTGATGGTTTTTTGCCATTGGGCCACCACGTATAGAATACCTAGACAAATATATGTTTGTTGGTAGTTAAGTTTTCCTCAGAACTGAAGATAACTTGGAGACGCTTAAGTACTCCGTACGGCTGGGTTGGGCCAATTGGTGGTGGTCTTTTGCCGTTGGGCCACCACGTATAGAATACCTAGACAGATCTCCGTTTGTTGGCCGTTAAGTTTTTCTCGGAACTGGAGGTAACTTGGAGGCGCTTGAGGGCTCCGTACGACTGGGTTGAGCCAACTGGTGGTGGTCTTTTGCCATTGAGCCACCACGTATAGAATACCTAGATAAATCTCTGTTTGTGGCCGTTAAAAAAGTGTTTATAGGTTAAAGGAAAATTTTCACCACGTCATCACCATTCTATTTAGTGAAATACGTATGATTAATGAGCCTTTAATCATTACGACTTTAAGCTACATAGGGTTTTATTATAGAAATATCAATATCTTTATAGCGCCCCATAATGCTCGAAGGGATAATGTCAGGGCTTTATCCGTCCATATAATGACACTATGATACTACATTAGATGATCTTAAGTGAATTAAGTGTGGTACCTTATTCGCTCTTTCAGATCAACTAGTCTGTCTATTATTGTACAATGTTGGTATACATCATATTAAGCTAAGATATCATATGTGGCTTGTTATGTAGATTGAACAAGTCCTAACACCTAAATGTTTACTGTGATAACAAATTGTCCTAAAATTATCCGGAAATAAGTAGAAAAAAGTAGGAAAAGTGTTGCTTTTCTTAATCAATTCTTTGTAAAAGGAAAAGGCAAAGAATAAAGAGTGGCCCCATGAATAGGAATGTTGTAATTTGTAAAGTTAAATTAAGATAATGTGATAAAGTGATAGCGTAGAAAAATTAGACTAGCAATAAACTTTTTTTGTTTCTTTTTAATGGTTTTGTTGAAACTGGTTGTTGAGAGAATTTGAAAGACTTATCACATGCATATAATTAGCTCATTTGGGTTCGAATCTTAGAACAATGATGTTCTCTTCTATTAGTGGCATACCTGGAATCGAACAGGGGCCACCAAGGAGGTTCTCGTAATTTTTTACATACGCATCTTTCTAACCCAGATACATCCTTTTGAGTTTCGCCTTACATTCAACCCAGTTAGCATTTATGAAACGAGATTTAGGGGGTGTTTGGGATGCCTTATTTTGTTTCCTTATAACTTTTTATTAAGTTAATAAGTTATAAAAGTGTAACTTATGGAATTTTTCGTCTGACAATATAAGTAATCTCAAACACTTTATTACTTTTTAATATATTTATAATTATAAGTCGGTGAAAATAAGTAATTCCGAACACCCCCTTAATTAAATAGTTTAATGAAATATTCGTAATAATAGAATTTGGAATATAAATTCAACTAATTTGAAAATATTTTAAGTTTTGAAAAGTGAGGTTCATAATGAACCTACTCACGTGAGACGATAAATTGAGAAATTTTCATATCGTGAAGATATACGAGAAGTTTATGTACTTGTTTTATTTTTATTATTTATTTATATTATTTTGTCCTTGTTACTTACTGACTTGGCAATGTAAGGTTCTCCTTTCCTTTCATGTTTGTTTGCTCCTCTAAATATCTTTTTCTTTTTCCTCAAGAAAATATTTATTCCATCCCAAAATTATTATTATATCCATTTAAAGCCATTCATTCTTGGTCTCCTCACTCTATACACCATTACAAGTTATCCACTATAGCATTTATAATATGTACTCTTTTTTCTATGGATCCTTAAATTTGTTTATCAATCTTATATAACAAGTTTTATAAATTAGGATAAAACTTGTTTTAGATTACATATTTTCTTTTAGGTACTTATTAAATCCACATACTCACATACACATAGTATCCCATTGTGGCGATCAAATTCATAACCTTTAAGATAGATGGGAGTCACGAGACACCAATACCTCTAGGCCGAATAAGTCCTCAAAACCTTGATGGTAACGTACGCCAACTGCGAGTCAACAAATAGAATGCTAGAAAAAGATTACCCTAGATCGATGACGAATGGTACAATTTTAACTTAACTACGTTTACTTGGCAAGTTCAAAAAAGTTGAAAGTCTTTGACGTTAAGGCTTACTTAAAAGTCTCTGCTATCTGATCTACTTTCACAAGTCTTAACTCTTAACATATTTTAATCATAAATCAGAGTATAACTGGTGTGACCTAAGTATTTGAAAAATTAAACCACTGGCTTGGGAAATAATCACTTACGATAGCGACAGAGTGTTGCAGAATTTCAGTTTTTCATTCCTATTTTCTCGTCTATAGGATTTTTTGTGTTTTATCAAATGCACATAAAAAAACGTTGAGTTTCTATTTACAATAAGACAATACAAAAAACCTGAAAAATAAAAAATAAGAGGCGCGAGGTTGAACCAAGTCGTCGTGAATCTTGATTGAGAATGCAAAGAGTTAGCCACTCCAACCTTGTTTTTTTTTAATCTATTGTATATACATACAAGAAAAAAAGAAGAGTTTATATTATCGTAAAAGTTTGAAAAATATATATTTTGACTTGAAATAACCATTTGCAAGAAAACAGGTTGAGTGGAGCTATATTTGTTCTTTCATTTTCCTTCTATATATGTTTATTTTATTATTATTATTATTATTATTATTATTATTATTATTATTATTATTATCACACTCGTATTGATTTTTTTAGAATTTTTGTTATGTCACTTTTATGCATTTAACATTATGAATACTAAAAAAATTACTTCACTTAACCAAGGCAATAAGTGTTTTTTTTTTGGACATTTTTATTCGTCAATTTAATAAACAAATGATACATGATTCATGTAATAACCATGGTCCACAAGTTAGGAAAGTACTGCCAAGTTTATTCGGCTACTTCTAGTGTTCCAATAATGCATGTAACAGCATCCAATGTTGCAATATTTGGTAACAAAATTTTAATAAAAATTATATATCAAACACAAAGTGCATTTTATCTAACTAATTGGCTAACATGGTACATATTGACAGGTCAAGTGAAGTACCAAGGTTATTGACTATGGGTTCTTACATTAAAGTTAGAAGTAAGACAAACAAGTTTTCCAGAAATCTTTGATATTAGATATTTGAATCAAATATATGTCACATAATTATTAAAGAACATGTTATTGTAATTTGTTATTTTAATTTAGTTGTAAATTGGTGTAATAAAAATGTTCATGTCCAAATGATGGAATGTTTTAGTTTCACAGTGAACAGTGTATAAATTTATTAGCAGTTTAGACTTTAGAAGGTATGAGTTAACCACTTTTAAGTTTTCATAATTTTATTTTACCTTAATTTCATGGTTCACTTTGAGGCTATGTGAACTTTTTTACGGATCCATTTGAAGAAAGATTAATCTATTATACGGCTAACTGATGTTCTCGTGTTTTGGTAGTTATAGGGGAAACACGTTTATATGGACCTTACAGAAATGTCCCCTCTTGTTAGACTTTAGGGACTATGAGTTTGTTGCGGCTTAGCCTGTGTTGAAGGCGGAAACAAACAAAGTTGTTAAACACGAGAAAACATGTTTAGAGAATTAATATGCATTTATCTCTTTTGCTTTCGATACATTTGGTTTCCTAGCCCGATAGATTGTGGTGTTTTGGAATAGGGTTTAGCAGTTTGTTCGTAGTAATTTCTCGGGCCATAAGACCAAACACTTTGTTTGTAGTATGATCAGTATTGCGTCGCAACTTGTTGTGTGTTTACGAATCACTTTATTATAATCATTTGGATGTAAATAAAGAAGTTTCAATAAACAAAAATAAATTATATATTATTGAAGATAAAGCTGTAACGTTAACATGGGGATGTCTGGGTGTTGTATGCAATGTAGCTTTTAGGGTACAAAATCCTCTCAAATACCCCCATTGACACGTCAATTAAAGATTTGGATAAAAAGTGGAGCCAAAGAAATAATAACTATAACTATAACAAATTAGAATAAAGCTTAAAACTTATTTGACACATGCATGTTAATATGTATCTGAAGAGGTAGGTCCCAGCAGAGCCCAGTTGGACCCGCAAGACTCACCTTGAAGAGGGACGTCTGCGCAGAAACCAACTGGATCCGCAGGACCAACCATGCTCAGAGACGTGACGTCCTTACGCGCAGTACGCAAGCTGGTCCCGCAGGAAATGCCTCCCGATGGTGAAGGACTCCGCCTGTCCCCGCAGCCTCGGATACAAGCCATCAGGGAAGGCCACCCGCGCAGCAAGGCTACACGCACAAGGCACTTAGCTCTCAATCACTCAGTGTCACCTGAAGGAATGAGCGAAGCCGGGAACAATCCCGCACAAGGGCGGGAGGGGGAATACTCCCGCCCAAATAAGCCAGTCCGTACGATACGGGAAGATCTTCTGTACTGTACCTGACGAGGTATGGGAAAAAGATCTGACTAAAGATACGACAGCTTATTGACAACAGTATGGCGAGCAGCATGCTCCGGTACTGTGTCACTATTAGCCGCTGCCTACTCACCAACTCCTGTCATACCACGTGCGTAGCCGGCAGTTGGTGGAAAAGGAATGGTATACAGCAGGCCTGGTCATTATCAGCCGCTGCCTACCCACCAACTACCAGCAGGGCACGTGCGTAGGCTACTGTTGGTTGAACAGGAACACTGTTGCAGCCGGCCACACCTCCTTGGAAACCTACATTCGGCTATAAATACCACAAATGGTATGATCATCTCATCTTATCATATCTTATCTTGTATCATCATATTATACCTGATATCTGCTCTAGCAATCTCTTAATATACATTTATATTTAAAGAGCAATCTAGTCTGATTCTCACGCCGGAGGGTGGTCACAAGGAGGAACCCCCCCTTCTCAGTGACAAGCTCACGGTGTCTGTTTTGCAGGTTATCAGAAGAACCATCTTCTCAGGGTCTCACCCCTCGTGGGAAACATCTATCTAACCCCCAGGTTACCAGTAATCTGCCCTAGTGTTTCTTCATTGGCGCCATCCGTGCATAAAGCTAGAACTTTATTTTTCTCCAATTTTTTCAAACTTCCAAGATGGTTAAAGAAATTCCGGTAACCACAACCCCAGCTACTGGGGGGACTACCGGCTACACAGTTTTTACAAACACTACCCCGGCTACCCAAGCCGGGGCAAGTGAAGTAAATTTTACGAACACTACCCCAGTTACCCAAGCTGGGGCAAGTGCAGTAAATGATCGCCCACTGGGATTCACCGATACCCAGTTTGAAAAACGAACAAGACTCCCCCGCCAAACACTCGATGAAGTTAAGGCATGGGCGGAGGCACGTCAGAGGGAATTCCAAGCCGAGTTGGACGAACGCTTGCGCTCCGTCCAACAGGCTGACGAATTCGAAGATTACTTGGATGACTCGGAGGAATCCGACTCCGACGCGAACCCTCGCCATAGGGCAAAAGGGAAGCGTAAGGAAACGGATTCCCAACCGAGAACGCATTTTGGACAAGCCTTCAAACCAAAAAGCACAAGTGGAAGTCCACGAGACTTCTCCAAAACATTCAGACCAAACGTTGCAAATGCGGGAACGTCCAAATTTGCAAGGGACATTGCAGAAGCAATCGCCCCAAAAAGTGCCAAACAAATGTCCAGCATAGGCACATATGATGGTATATCCGACCCAGATGATCATTTGAACAGATTCATAGCGGGGGCAACCGTCAGTAGTTGGACGGAACCTACATGGTGTTACATGTTCCAAATGACACTGGTCGGGGCTGCTAGAGCGTGGTTCGATCGTCTACCGGTCAACCACATCTACGACTGGGCTGACTTCCAACAGAAGTTTAGCCAACACTTCAGCCAGCAAAGAAAGTATACCGAGGAGCAATGGACAATCCTCAAGTGCATTCGAGAAAAAGATGAATCTTTGCTGGACTTCATCACTCGCTTCAACTCGAAGAAGCTAAGTCTGGGTAACATTAGCGAAGATCTTGTTCGCGCTGCCTTTATTCAGGGCGCGAACGACCCAGAGCTCATCCGCACCTTAACAGGTAAAGATGGCATGCCATCCACATGGGATGCCATCATGACAGCAGCTAAACGCTTTGCGGAAACGGAGAAGCAACTGGGTAGAGATCTCCCACAGAGCACAAACCTCTACACCCAGAAAACAAGGGAAGAGAACGTCCTTACCGCCCGATTAAACAAAAAGCGGAAGCTAGGCATTTGGCAGTCAAGGGTAAACTTTGACACCCCATCCGGCTTGCAGCATCGGTTAGGCGGAAGGGATAACGTACAGTCCAAGAACTCCAGATGGACGCCGCTCACCAAAAGCGTCACCGAGATATTCGCCACTGAGGAGCTCCCATGGCCAAAGCCTCAAATAATCCGACATCGTCACAATGCTGATCGGAGCAAGTACTGTGACTTTCACAGGACAAAAGGCCACAACACCGAAGAATGCATAGACGTGAAGGACATGGTCGAAGCATTCGTCAGAGATGGGACGCTCGCGCACCTAGTGGCGCAATGAACGCTGAACAGGCTGATGCGTGTAGAACCCCAGCTGGGGAAAACACGAATAAAATTCCAGCTTCAATGTGGAGACTACATGCTGCGTAAAGAACGAGATCCCGAACCAGGTGCGTATCGGCTAATTCTTAAGCATCAAATGAAGCTATAAAAGTAAAACACACAAAAGGCTGAAATATAAAGTAATTACTTGAACGAATAATATTTCTACTTTCTAGTAGTCGTTGACACATTTAAACATCAACAAGTCATTTTTGATTTTTTGATTTTGTGAGACTAGTATTTTTTTTCCCAGTCTAGACCATATATATATATTTATACATTTAAAGTTTAACATAGAGTTTAGAGAGTTTCAATACGCTGTTTTTCCCTTATATTAATATGTATCTCAATTTTATTCTTAACGGTTTTATTTATACATAAAAAAACGTTTTCAATAAATACAAAAAAACATAGTGAAAAAATGTTTTTTAATGAAGTATAATATATAAACATAATATTATAAAGAAGTATAGGGAGTTGACTTAAATAATGAAAGGAAATATAACTAGTTGATAACAAAATATATATATATATATAACATGTTTATTTAGAAAGATCTCTATCATCTCATATTGAATGGTTCCACCAAATTTACTAATTTTGAGTTATATGAAAATTACAATTCAATTGACATAACAAGTTTAAGGGGGTGTTTGGCTAAGTTTTTTCTTTTTGCTTTTTTGCTTTTTTGCTTTTGGAGGGGTAAAATGTCCAAAATAGCCTTCCAAAAGCTCCAAACTAAAGCTTATTTGCTTTTTGGAGAGGCATTTTGGACATTTTACCCCTCCAAAAGCAAAAAAGCAAAAACAAAAAGCTTAGCCAAACACCCCCTAAATATATATACTCTTTAAATTTGAAAACCTAATTTAAATTTAAATAACTAGTAAACAAATATATTCCTTGTTGACATAGTCATCGACTCTATTTATTCACCAAGCAATTTATTCATTGTAAACTAAGTTATGAGATCAACTTGATAAACAAAACACCAACCTATCATGTGCTCGATGAGTTGGCCTAAATCAAAATACTGAGTTAATATAATGATATGTTGTTTGTGACGTTTGTCCATCTAAAGTGATGTATGAGTTTTTTTTTTTCGAACGATGACTTTCTTTAAAGGCTAAATGAGCCACAACTCTCGAGCGAGAGCCCCAACCGCCTCACTCGGGCCAAGACTATGTTGTTTTAATCGGATCCACGCTTGGTATCCGAGTTAGTCTAGGCACGGGAAATTTCGATCCCCCTGCCACTTGACAGGAGTTTCATCACTCTAATGGAAACCCGTGTCGCCATCCGGATTCAAACCTGAACGACCCAATGACATTAAGTTCTAACCTTCACTTGACTAGTTGGCTGGCCATCTGAGCAAGCCCAGATGGCTAAGTGATGTATGAGTTTAGATCAAACTTCTATATAGAAAATTTTTTTGTTACAAAAAAAACTATTTAAATTGAAATAAAAATTTCACAAAGTGCTAACTGGGGGACCCACTTTTACATGGATGTCACTGTTGTACTATTTTGTATCAATGCATTATTGAGTTTATCAACAACCACTGCCATCCTATCTTCGTGAAGTTCACGCACGTCATAACTCATAACAAATCAAAAATATTCTACAACTTATTTTTCTTCTTATCTTTCAACTAATTTCATAACAAACATAATTAACACTAAATCTAGGTTATGTTCCAAATTACTATCATTTTTAATAAACGAAAAAATAGTGATTACATCGATACGGAAGACAAAATATGTAGGTCAAAGTGTTCATGGTTTGATTTGGGTCAAGACGATGCTTGTTGTTTTTTATTTATGTTTTCTAAAACTTTAAGGATGAGAAAGGTGGTTTACTCGGCCTATTCGAGTAGTCTATCCACTCTATTGGGTAGTCTGAGTGCACCACTCTCAAAAGTTTTTGAGCAGGCTTTTAAACACAAAACTAATAATCAATATCTTTGGGTTTATGCTCGGGTTCACAAACCCAAATTTCAACCCGATTATCAAACTCAAGCTAGTTGCGGCGTTGTTCCCGTATGAACCTAATGACTTACTCATCATAGATTGTTTTCTTGTGTTCAGTCTTGGTTTTAGCAAATGAAAGAAGCATGTATCTTAGAATAACATTTAACCTATATGTTTGTACTTTTACCTTTTGTGATAGAAATAATATATAAGTTTTTTAGACTTGCAAACTTACACATCCTCCATCTATAACACACTCCCAACATTATTCGGTCATGTTCTAATCAAAATCGAAGTTTTTTACTTTCTAAACATACTCCTAACATTTTTCTCCTAACTTATACATTCTCTAATCAAAATGAAAGTATTGTTAGACTACAACTTCCAACTACTCGAAAGCGAAAGGCGTTTTCACACTTTAATACCGTTAAACTAAAACCGCTTTCAGTATAAACTACGAATTATTATCCTTTAAACTGTTCTTTCATGTTTCTAAACTTATAAATTAGAATTATATAACAATTAACTCATGACTATTAATACATTTAGTTTATTATTTAAAATTTTAATAAACAATCTAGTATGACGACTACTTGCATTGGTTTACTAAAAACAAGTTAGATGAATAATAATAATAATATAAGGCTGAGGGGTGTGGGGGGCGCGAGAGGGGGCGCGAGTGGGGGCGCCAGCCAATAATATTGTGACGTGTGGCAGAGAGAGAAACTTGATAAGATGGGTGTTGGTAGTGGTGCTCGCGCCCCGGGGCATGGTGTGGAGGGGCGCGAGAGGGGGCGCGAGCGGTTTTTATTTTTATTTTTTTATAAATGTATTAAAAAAACGTATTATTAAAAAAACTCAAAAATTATTTAAAAAAACACACTTTTTTTTGAAAATTCATAATAAAAAAAAACATACTAAAAATTAAACAAACAATAATATTTAATAATAAAACTAATCTAATACAAGATCATCTGGTCGCCTCGCCCACAAATGTTCAACCAACTCATGTCGAAGATCCCCGTGTATCTCACGGCTCTTGATATTTGCTATGTTATGAAGTTTTTGTTGATCACTGATTGTGGACGGTTGTGGCGGAATGTCACCTTGGTAGTTTTGGCATATAGCTATGCCCTCGTCTTCTAACGTCATGTTGTGTAGGATAAGACACGTGTAGACGACGTCCATTATCCTCTCCCGAGTCCAATAACGTATCGGGTTCGCCAGAACATAATATTGTTTTTTTATAGCTCCAAAAGCTCTTTCAATATCTTTTCTAGCAGACTCTTGCTTCTTCGTAAAATACTTCCGTTTGTCGGCGACTGGATCTGTAAAAGCTTGAACTAACACAGCCCATTCGTTGTAAATACCATCGACCAGATAGTACCCGTACTTGAAGAGTTCTTCATTTGCAAGAAAAGATTGAGGTGGTTCAACCCCGTCGATAAGGTCGTTGATCAAATGTGACTGATCGATAACATTAAGGTCGTTATTTGACCCAGCAACACCAAAAAAAGCATGCCAAAACCAAAGATCCTGTGAAACCGCCGCCTCAAGTATGAGGGTCGGCCCTTCATGATCACCACGGTGGAACTGACCTCGCCAGGCCGTTGGACACATAGCCCATCCAACATGCGTACAATCGATGCTACCTAGCATCCCAGGAAAACCATGTTTTTCTGCGTGCACCTCATATATGCGTTGGATGTCATACGTTGTAGGTTTACGCAGATATCTCCGAGCGTAAGTCGATATGACTCCTACGTACAATATATATTACAAAATGTAATAAATATTTAATAAAAAGTAAAATTAATGTTTTTTACCTTGGCAGAAAAAATGAAGGGATTCACGTGCAACCCTTTTCGACATCTGTAAATACTCATCCAAAGCGTCCGACGAGATGCCGTACGCTAATTGACGGATAGCAGCCGTGCATTTTTGAAGAGGGGTAAAACCGGGAAGACCCCTAGCATCCTCCCTTTGTTGAAAAAAGGGATACCGTGCCTCTAAATCACTCGCTATACGCGTGAACAATTGCCTGCTCATTCGAAAACGAGTTCGAAAATCCGACTCCGCGTATACCGGTTGAGGGCTAAAATAATGCCTCATCAAAGTATCGTTAGCACCCGATCGATCACGATCACGAGGTGGTGCTCTAACCCTAGGGAGTCGGGGTTGATGGGCTTGATTTTGCAAGAGATTGACCACGGTTGCGGTCAAAACTCCCCCTACATGAAGAAGCAAATCATCCTCTTCGGAGGAGTCGGAATCAGACGAGTACGACGACATTATTTTTAAAAAAAAAATTGGGACGATGGGTTGTTTGGAGATTGAAGTTGTGTTTGATATGGTAAAAATGGGTTGATTTAGGGGTATTATATAGGATTTTGTAAAGGTTTTTTTAAAAAAGTTTGAAAGAAATGGGTAATATATAGGAAGTGTTGTATAAAGAAATGGGTAAGTTTGGGTTTTTTTGAAGTTGTGTTAGTGTTGTATAAAATGGGTAATATATAGGAGTAGAAATTTTTTTTTTTTTTTAAATTAAAGAGCCAACGGCTCAATAAAAGGTCTCCAACGGCTCTTTTTCACCATTCCCCAAGCCCTAACGCCACACAGGTCCCGCGAACCCCCTTGCGCCTGCCTCTTTTTCCACGCTCGCGCCCCTCTCGCGCCCCTCTCGCGCCTCGGTGGTGTGGTGCTCGCGCCCCGGGGCGCGAGCGGCTGCCCTCTTGCGCCCTTTCTAGCGCTCCACACCCCTCAGCCTAAAATAATGAAATTAAACATATTTCAAGACCAACGGCGTATAAATATTAATAAATAATATTCCTAATATTTAGGCACCTTTTGCTAAATGCAAGCACGAGTGGGCTATCAACACGATATATAATAATCCTATTTCTCATCTCATTTATTCAAAATATCATCTCATTTCTCGTCATGGTCATAACAATACCACCACAAGAGGTGGGCCCCATTGCTATCATACATTCCACACCGTCCGATCATCCTAACTCAATGGAATCAGTGGGCCCCACCACAAACAAAAGGGCCACAATCTTGTGTTATACAAATCCCATGGGTGCGAGTCAAACTACACGAGATCATATCGATAAAATACTTAAATAAGCTGAGATAATTTGAGTTTGAGTTTGAGTTTGAGTTTGAGTCTTTATGGAAAGATCGTTTAGGATTGTCGAGTTTTAACGAACTTTATGTATTTTTTAACTTTTTAAATTGTTTGGATTTTCATATATTAATTTCACATTGCGTAGCCGAGCCTGATATGAGCTTATGACTTGTTTAAGGCACTACAGATAAGCTCGAGCAGAACGTCACGTGGCATGGAAGGTGTCTGCAGCACTGATCATGCCTTTTTAATTCTATGTATAAATAACGAGCCAAGCCCGAGTCAAACTCAATCTTGAAAAAACGACTCACGAGCCAAACTCAAGCTTTTGAAAAAGAGCTCGAAATGTCAAGCTCGTGCTCATGAAAAAACGACTCACGAGCCCACACTGGTTTCAGAGTTTGGCTTGAGTGTTCACCCGATAAACCATACCGTCAACTGCCACTTGATAGTCGTTATGTCACCACAAAAACAGATCTCTTTTTGACTTTTTGACGTATCACACGATGGGACGAAAAACGTACTATATTGGCGGGTGGCGGTCGGCCCGGACCCGGCGACCCGGCGTGTCCCATTTTTTATTAAATCTAAAATGAAATGTGTATGATGGGATTCGAACTTGGGTCATTTCCTAGATAGAAGATTTAATAATTATCCATGAGCCAACCAACCAAGTATCATTGATGTCTTTATTGATCAAATATATATCATATATATTCAAAAAACAATATATAAAACATAAATAAACATTAAAGTTTGTTATTATTATTATTTTTTGTTATTATTAATTTTTATATGTATATGAATTATATATATAAATATATATATATATATATATATTTTTAAATTATTTATGACGTCATCCGGGTCAAACACCGGTCCGCCCTCCCGAGTCGGTCCGACCTTTGACCCGGTAAGACGTCCGGGTTGACGCCCGGACCGGGTCTGAAAACATTGATTATTATTATTTAATTTCCATGCTAAGCCGAAGTACACTGTCGGTTGGAGATTCCAAGCCGATGAGCCAACACAAAGTTAGCCGGCTTGTCTGGGACCCACTAAAAGCTGTACTTATCATACTTACAACAACTTATCAATCTATAATATCCCAGTATGAGATGATAAGTGAAATTACTTATCACCTCCTCCATCTATAAAATATAAACCATTTCTGCAACATTGTAGATAGAGAAACGGAGAAGAGAGAGAACAGAGATACACACACACATATATATTTATATATATATATGCTAATTTAAAGGTAAAATCTCTCTGTTTTGTTTCTTGATCTTGTTAAAGGTGAGTATCAATTTTAAGCTATGTTCTTCAAGTTTTTTTTTATTTTTTATTTTTTTATTTTTTTAGGGGATTAAAGCTGCTAGCTTTTTATCTTGATCCACCCCACAAGTTTAAATTTTACTTTGTGTTTTGTAATTATTAAAAAGATTAGAGCTTTTCTTTTTTATTGTTATTAAAACAGTTTTTTGGAAGAAATAAAAAGGTTTAATTTTTGGTTAATTTGAACTTTAAAGATTAGGGTTTCCAAGGATCTGATTTTTGGTTTGTGGGTTTTGGGAAATTTTACTTTTTTTTTATTTATTTATATACTTTATGTAAAGTCTTTGAATTTTGTGTCTAACCAAGAAATAATCAGTTAACTAACATGGGTATTATAAATAATTCTAAATATTATTATAATAATAATTATTATCATTATTTCAAATTTGTTTAGATGAATTAGTGCTAGCTACTTCACAGATCTGTTCTAGTAGAATCTTTATTCTTATTCTAATTTATTCATATTATTATTATTATTATTATTATTATTATTATTATTATTATTATTATTATTAGGGTCAAAGGAGCTGCAATGTCTTCTTTGAGTAGAGAGTTAGTGTTCTTGATCTTGCAGTTTCTTGATGAAGAAAAATTCAAAGAAACTGTTCACAAGTAAGTTTTTTTTTTTTTTTTTTTTTTTAATTCACATTTTTGTATTATTATTTACATGGGAATTGTTTAAAAATGTGTACTTTATGGGTATATATATACATAGGCTTGAACAAGAATCAGGGTTTTTCTTCAACATGAAGTATTTTGAGGATGAAGTGCAAAATGGGAATTGGGATGAGGTTGAGAAGTATCTTTCCGGTTTCACTAAAGTGGACGATAATCGGTACTCGATGAAGATATTTTTCGAAATTAGGAAGCAAAAGTATCTTGAAGCATTGGATAAGTAAGCCCTTTGTTCCAATATTAATAATTTAAATATTTAATTTGAATTCTTGAATAGTTGTAATTACTTGAAATTTGTTTGATAGGCATGATAGGTCCAAGGCAGTTGAGATTCTTGTTAAAGATCTTAAAGTGTTTGCATCATTTAATGAAGACCTGTTTAAGGAGATAACTCAGTTATTAACTTTGGAGAATTTTAGGTACAATGCAAATGCTCATATTTTGTACTAATAATTTGTTGTTAAAAGATTTCTTTATAACTTTATAATTTCGTTTACATTTAGGGAGAATGAACAATTATCCAAATACGGAGATACTAAATTGGCTCGAGCGATAATGTTGGTTGAACTCAAGAAGCTAATCGAAGCGAATCCCTTGTTTCGTGACAAGTTGCAGTTTCCAAATCTTAAGAATTCAAGATTAAGGACACTCATAAACCAAAGGTAAACGTTAAACCGTTAGCATTCGGTCTGCATTTTGTTTTATATGTTTAATTACAATGGTAGTTAAAAGTTAGTTTATTTGTATGGTTGTATAACACAGCTTGAATTGGCAACACCAACTTTGTAAAAATCCTAGGCCAAATCCAGATATCAAAACATTATTTGTTGACCATTCGTGCGGTCAACCGAACGGAGCACGCGCTCCATCGCCTGCAAACAGTCCACTACTTGGATCATTACCGAAAGCCGGTGGCTTTCCTCCTTTGGGTGCACATGGGGTCTGTAATCTGTATTTTATATTATTTTTATAAATATATTTAACTCTTGTTATTCGTATATTCAGCCATTTCAACCGACACCGGCTGCAGCGCCAATTCCACTTGCTGGATGGATGTCTAATCCGCCAGCTGTATCGCATTCAACGGTTTCTGGTAGTGCAACTGGCCTTGGTAGTCCCTCTATTTCAGGTAATGTATAAATAAAGATTTAAAGTATGATCTCATTGACCCGTTTAACGCCTTTTGTTGACCAGTTGACCCGTTTGCAGCTGCGTTGAAGCATCCAAGAACTCCAACAAATCCCTCTTTGGATTATCCGTCTGCAGCGGATTCTGATCATATGAGCAAAAGAACACGGCCCATGGGAATAACCGATGAGGTTTGCTTGATTTGACTCGATTTGATTTAATTGTTTTAATATCATCTTTTTATATTAAAGTTGACTTTCTTGATGAAAACAGGTCAACCTTCCAGTCAACATGTTACCCGTGTCATTCCCGGGGCATTCTGGTCATACTCAAACTTTTAATCCACCTGATGATTTGCCAAAAACCGTTGCACGAACGTTAAACCAGGGCTCGTCTCCTATGAGCATGGACTTTCATCCTATTCAACAAACATTACTCTTAGGTAAGAAATCATATGTTTGGTCTTTTTGTAGCTTTTTTTAAAGTTTTGGATATTAATTTTTTTTTTTGGTATAAACCAGTTGGAACAAATGTTGGAGATGTGGGATTGTGGGAAGTTGGCTCACGCGAAAAATTGGTTTTAAAAAATTTCAAAGTTTGGAATCTTAGTGCATGTTCAATGCCTCTTCAGGTATGTTAAGATATTGAATTAGATTTATATAACACTTATAAAAAGTTTTAATCTTTTTACATAAATGCAGGCTGCTCTAGTTAAAGATCCAGGCGTCTCGGTGAACCGTGTAATCTGGAGTCCGGATGGCACACTGTTTGGTAAGTCAAGATAACATAAGTTATAATAAATAATCAAGTCTTTAAATTTGTTATAATATGAACAGGAGTTGCATATTCAAGACACATTGTGCAAATATATTCGTATCATGGATCTGATGATGTGAGACAAAGTGTAGAGGTACACTTAGTTTCTTTCCGGTGAATGCTAAAATTCATATACATGTATAAAATATTAACATGTGTAAATATGACACTTGTTTTATTTGTTTGAAGATTGATGAGCATGTTGGTGGAGTAAATGATATTGCATTTTCTCATCCAAATAAGCAGCTTTGTGTAATAACTTGTGGAGATGATAAAACAATCAAGGTTTGTTGTCAATTTATAACTGATATTTTTTAATTTGATAATCAAGATTTTCTTGATTCTGATGATAGGTTTGGGATGCAACGACCGGTGTAAAAAAGTACACTTTTGAAGGTCATGAAGCACCGGTTTATTCTGTATGCCCTCATTATAAAGAGAATATTCAGGTAACTTAAATCTTGTAATTAACAGTTTTCTTCAACGGATTCTAAAGTCTAAACTCTAAAGTTTAAACCTTTTTTTTTTCAGTTTATATTTTCAACAGCTCTTGATGGAAAGATAAAAGCTTGGTTATATGATGACATGGGATCACGTGTCGACTATGAGGCACCGGGTCGTTGGTGCACAACAATGGCATACAGTGCTGATGGAACAAGGTTTGACCTTTATAGATTTGACTTTTTTAAAAACATTTTTTGACTTTTTGGGAATTTTTTAGGCTTTTTTCATGTGGGACAAGTAAAGAAGGGGAGTCACACATTGTGGAATGGAATGAAAGTGAAGGGGCGGTAAAAAGAACGTATATTGGTTTCCGTAAACGTTCTTTAGGCGTTGTACAATTTGACACAACAAAGAACCGATTTTTAGCAGTTGGTGATGATTTTTCAATCAAATATTGGGATATGGATAATGTTCAGCTTTTGACAAGTGTTGATGCTGATGGTGGTCTTCCGGTAACACCTTCGTTTAATACCAAAACATATACAAACCGGTTTTTGATTAGGCAAGCCCACTAATGACCAACTCTAATATTATTCTTAATTAGGCAAGCCCACGAATCCGGTTTAACAAAGACGGTGCTCTTTTGGCTGTTTCTGCTAATGATAACGGTATCAAGATTTTAGCAAATTCTGATGGGCTTCGGTTACTTAGAACTTTTGAAAATCTTTCGTTTGATGGTTCTACTTCAAGAACTCCCGAAGCTGCAAAGGTAGTTGCTTTTAATATTATTTAGCACAAAATCATATTTTTTATTTTTTTATACAATTATATTATCTTGTTATTTTTAATTGCAGCCTACGATAAAAGCGTTAACTGCTGCAGCTGCCGGTAGTGCTGCATTAGCAGAACGGGTTGCATCTGTCGGATCCATCTCTGCAGCGGTTTGACTTTGACTAGATACTCATGCTTCATAGTGTGACTGTTAAGTGTAATTTAGTAATTAATGTTGTGAATGTAGAACGGAGATGCTAGAAGCATGCCGGATGTGAAACCTAGGATCGTGGAAGAATCTAATGACAAGTCAAAGATTTGGAAATTATCTGAGATTAATGAAGCTTCTCAATGTCGGTCGTTGAGGCTACCTGAGAACATGAGAGTAACAAAGGTATATTTAATTATTTTATATAATTATGTTATGCTAAAACTTTCTTTTATAGTGTAGAGATTAGTGAGAGATTTGTTGAATATACACATATCAAGATTGATATATACAAATTCAGGAAGTGCTATTTTAGCATTAGCATCGAATGCTATTCATTTGCTATGGAAATGGCAGCGTAATGAGCGGAATGCAAGTGGAAAGGTGAATATTATTTAATGATTAAAAGGTTTTTAAACCAAGATTTTAATGAAATAAATTTCATAATGTGAGATATATACTGCAGGTGACAGCTGGTGTTTCACCACAATTATGGCAACCTTCAAGTGGGATTTTGATGACTAATGACATGGCAGAGACTAACCCTGAAGAATCGGTTGCATGCTTTGCTTTGTCTAAAAACGATTCGTATGTTATGTCTGCATCGGGAGGAAAGATTTCTTTGTTTAATATGATGACATTCAAGGTGATCTTTGATATAATTTGACTTTTGACTTTTGAGGTCAAACTGATTTGACTAACATTCACTGCAGACAATGACAACATTCATGCCACCGCCACCTGCAGCAACATTTCTTGCTTTCCATCCCCAAGATAACAATATTATAGCAATTGGCATGGATGACTCGACGATCCAGATTTATAACGTTCGGGTCGATGAGGTATATTTTAAAGAACCCTTTCTTGACTTAATTGTTGAATTATATAAAAATACCATTTTTGTTGTGAAGGTTAAAATCAAGCTTAAAGGCCACTCCAAAAAAATAACCGGTCTCGCTTTTTCTCATGTGCTAAATGTTCTAGTCTCATCTGGTGCTGATGCTCAGGTTAGTAAAGATCACTAAAAATTCATTCTTTTTGAATCTTTATAGAATCCCACTAATTTTTCTCTAAAGATTCTTGAAATTCATGTAAAGTAACAGTTTTTATGTTAAAAATTTAGATTTATGTATGAAGTTTTAAACTTCTGATGGATGGTTATTAAAGATCATGAAAGATTCATTCTTTTTGAATCTTTATAGAACCCCATATGATATTATTATCAAATATTCTTCAAACTTATGTAAATTTATGATTTTTATATTTTTATCACCTAGATTTGTGTATGGAGTTCTGATGGATGGGAAAAACAAAAGACTCGATATGTTCAACTCCCACCGGGAAGAACACCATCACCACAATCCGACACTCGTGTCCAGTTTCATCAAGATCAGATCCATTTCCTTCTTGTTCACGAGACTCAGCTCGCCATCTATGAAACTACAAAACTCGAATGCGTCAAGCAGGTCATATTTATCCTCTTCTTCATAACATATTATAACAATACCATAATTTTAAATTAATATTTGTTTTTTTTTTCAGTGGATTCAACGTGAAAACTCAGCCCCGATATCACATGCAACCTTTTCATGCGATAGTCAGCTGATATATGCAAGTTTCTTGGATGCAACCATTTGTGTGTTCACTGCTTCTCACCTCCGCCTTCGATGCAGGATCAACCCCTCTGCATATCTCACAAGGTAAAATAACCAGAACATAATTTTCGGTTTCGTTTGGTTGAAAATGAAATCTTTTTTTCTGATATTTGACAAAAACTTGTATCGTGTCAGTAACCTTAACGTGCACCCGATGGTGATTGCTGCTCATCCACAAGAACTGAATCAGTTTGCAGTGGGCCTTTCTGATGGAATTGTTCATGTTTTGGAGCCGCTTGAATCCGATGGCAAATGGGGCGTGCCACCACCGGCTGAAAACGGATCCACAAGCACAGTACCGGCTACACCGCCACCTGCTGGTTCAGGGTCAGAACAACCCGTCCAGAGGTGATCCGGTTGGTTCCAGTTGACTAAAACACTTATTTACTGTGCAGTTCCGAGTTACTAGTTATGTTCCTGCTTCTAGTGCTACTGTTATATTATTGCGTTTTTTTTTTAATTAAGATGATGACTTGATCTAACTTATTATGTAAGACGACGTGAAGGGTAAACTCGTAAATGGCAATAGTCTGAAGTTATTTCTAATTCTAAGTTTTATAAAATGAAACCAAAAACTTGTTTGTTTTTCTATCACTGATTCTGAAGCTATGACTGCATAACAATATTCATTACATATATAACTAATTCCAAGTACAAGATCGCGCTTTCATTTATTGTACTCTATGCATAACACGTTCGGCACTATACGTTCAGCAGAACCAGGATCTGCCACTGAGTTTGCTCCTAAACCACCTCTGATGAACACTGATGGATTGCGATCGTCATACAAAACTTGACACAATCCATCTAACCTCCCTCCTTCCTGTTTCTTGAAAATTTGGTTAAAAAACAAAACTCGGGATCGAATTTAAAAAAATTTAAAAATAAAAAAAAGTAAAACAATTTGTATATTTATTACCTTACAGAAGGTCTGGTTTTCGGAGTGAAGAGAGAAGTGAACGAGTTTCAGCTGTCGATAAACGTCGCTTAACATCGTTGTCCGTTCCGCTCGTTCTTTAAACATTTCTTATTTCATCAAGTTTGTTTCTTCTTCAAGATGTTTGAATCTTTTCTTAAGCTGCAAAACTTCATAAAACTGTTTTTTGCATTCAAGCTTCAACTTTACTTCATTTGTACACATCATTACTTCAAAATCTTAAAACTGTCTTCCATATATTTAAACTTTAACCGAGTCCATTGAAGTGGCGGTTGGTAAACCGCAATGATTATGGTTTCAGAAATGGCACATGAGTTAGCAAGGGGAACTTTGCTTTGATTCGCATGCGAGTGGCTGTCGAAACCGGCAGCCATGTTTAATTTCAGAAAGATTTTACAAAGTTTTCAGGCAAACTTTGGCTGTATTAAGAGGGACCAAAGCTTGAGCATAAAGACAGAAACATAGGATGACACAGAGAGCATAGGGATGTGTACACTGTACACATCAAATTCAGTCCAAAAACAAACAATATTACCAAAAAGAAAATTTGGGGCGCATGCAACCGAAAAAAAACTGAAGCAAAATATAATGGTTTGGTTTTATGTTTTTGTAAAGGCCAAACTTACAGTTCGGTTTTGGTTTTACATGTAGTAAAAATAGAAAATCGAACGTAACCGAATATATAGATTTTCATTTTTTTAAAATAATTTATAGCTTAGTAAATAAGTAACTCAAAATGTATAATGGTCAGTTAGTTACTAATTAATAAAATAATTTAGGACCAAATTCATTATATTGGGCCATTTTGGGTCCAAAAGAGTAAATTGCGTTTTTCGTCTATGTGGTACGTCCAAATCTGCAGTTTTAGTCCAATAATTTCAAATTTGCGATTTTCGTCATTGTGGTTTCATTTCACTTGCAATTAAACCCAACCACACTAACGCCGTTAAGTCTGATCGTTAAATCCATCAGTGTGTTGTGGCCTGTGTGCCCCTCACTTGGGGGCAGTTTTGTCCTTTATTCCCAAATACACCCCGACCCTCCCGTGAATGGGGCTTGCGAATTAGGGATGTGGTTTATTGGGGAGAAAAAGGACAAAACTGCCCCTCACGTGAGGAGACGTTGATGAGTTTAACGACCAGACTTAACGGGGTTAGTGGGACCGGGTTTAATTGCAAGTGAAATGAAACAACAGGGATGCAAATAGCAAATTTGAAACTATTGGACTAAAACCGCAAATTTGGACAAACCACATGGACAAAAACCGCAGTTCACTCGGTCCAAAATTTTCAAGCTTAAACAGCTAAACAGAGAAACCGAGACCGGACCAAACTCAAACCAAAAAGCCAAAACGGAACTTTAAAAATTCAAAAACTGGAGTTTCGGTTTCTGGTTCAATTTTAGCCCAAAACCGAGAAAATCGACAAACTTGGCATCTTTCTTTGAAATACAGCAGCTTATTTGATAAGATCTATTGCACTTGGATTAATAAAGGTGTGAAACTTACGTTTGGGCATGATTGCTTTAGTATTAAAAGCTGACATGCAAATCACAATGGCACCATCTTAACTCTTAAGCTATCTCTGTCATGCATATCATCAAACATCTTCCCTTGAAGCATTACTCTCTCCTTTTAATCCATAAACACTTTATTATTGCAACGAGAAACTGACTCACAAACTCTTTACAATAGTACTCTATTGCTCACACTTTATTATTGCAACGAGAAACTGACTCACAAACTCGTTACAATAGTACTCTATTGCTCACACATCCAAACAAACTTACTTACTTGACCGACTAGTCAACTTAGGTTCTTCCACATTCACCTACTTGTGAATACGGTCCGTAATTACCAACATTATGCTCGTTTACTTATTTATTTAAATTTGTTTGTCAGTTACTAGGCCTTGATGCTACATTTGCGTTCGTTTAGAATAGTAACGAACGAACATAAATGAACACGAAAATGTTCCTCTCCTTAACGAATGAATATAAACAAGAAAATCCATTCGTTTAAAGCATCATATTCGTTCATTTGTCTGGTCATATTCAAATGAACTTACAAACAAAACTTGTTCGTGTTTGTTCGGTTCTATTACATGTCTGTCTGTTAAACTTTGTCATCTGAAAAGAGCTAATAATAAACAAATAATCATACAAGATTTATTCATCCTATGTTTTACATAATAAATAGGTAAAAGCCAAACATTATTGTAAAGGCAACAACCTCAGCCTCTGCATTATGTCACCAAAAAAACACCCATTCTTAAACTCAAACTCAACATTAATCAATCTTAATCTTAATCTTAATCACCCGCGATTAAAAACCAATCCTTCTTAACGTACCGAAGCCGACACCACAGACTGTTGTTGACTATGATTATACAACCAGGTTACCCCACTCGCAAACTGTTGCTTATTTCGCCTTCTTTTCGTAACCATCACGAACCCTTCACCGTCTCCGTTTTTATTGTTTTCGGGATCGTTTCTTTCCAGCTGCCCTTCGTTTCCGTACAGAATCTTTACAATCGCGCTATCGTTCGCAACTCCTTCGGTTGACACGTCAACATACTCGGCCCTTGAGCCCGAACCCGTCTCGGGCTCGGGCCCGGGCCGGGCCTCAGAGTTATTATCATGGACCGACTTCACAATAAAACTTAGTAAAATCTGTCTTGCAAGTTCCGCCTTCTCGGCATCCGAGCTCGTTTTTCGTAACCCGTCATCTTCCGTTTTCCCACTTGTCGCACCTTCCGAGCCTTGCCAAGCCCGTTTCGGCACGAACTCGGGCGCGTGCGGGTTCATGATTCTCGGGCTGTTACCGAACCCACTACCGGGTATTTGATACTTCAAGAACCCGTTTTTCATCCGACACGATTGGGTCATCCGGTAGTATAAAGGAGACCTGGGCCCACATGGGACACGGGCTGCAATCGGTGGAAACCCGACCGGCTCGGCTAACATGCCTTGACTCGCTATAACATCATACACGTTTGTCGCCAAAGGTTGACTCGGGCTGAACGGTTGAGCTGCAGCCGAAAGTTTACTTTCGGATTTGTTAACTCTAGATTCTGAGTCTTCAACTTCTTCTGATGCTACTGATTTTGATGTACTCTCGTGAACTATATCGACTTCTTTTATAACTTCATCCTCGGGTATTTTGTCATCTACATCAACTTCTTCAACTTTGACTTCCTCTAAGTCAACATTAGAACCATTGACTTCATTTTTTACCTCTTCAACTTCCTCTACTTTTTCAAGTAACGGTTTTAATATCGTACCCGGTGGCGCCAACGCAACTGCTTTATACGACACAGATTTTGAAGCCATTGGTGAAACCTTAGGAGAGATTCTTGAAACTGACTTTGACTGCTTTGACTGAGTCAACTCAGTCGAACTCGGTCTTGGTGTTGGTGTTATTACTTTCGGGCCTTTATTAATTTTCTCAGAACCGTTAATGTGTAACCGGGCCAGCTCGGGCCGCCTTCGGTTAAACTTTTTGGGACCACCGGGTCCTGACCGCACCTTCGGGTTAGCTTCTTGCCATCCCTCGTCCGAGATTGTTTCTTGAACTTCTTCCGTGACTACTTTTTCGTGTTTAGTGGTGTTATGACTATTATACCCCTTCACCACCTTTTCGACAACCACTTCTTGTACATCCTGAATGGTAGATTCTGATTTTGTTACAGTGGTTTCAACGTTGTCATGAACCGTTATGTCATCGTTCCGTGCATCGGTTGGTAGTTCATGAGACTTTTCACCAACTGGTGATGCCTAATAGTCGATTAATTTAAAAGGTTAAACTAAAGTTAAGCATTTAAAATGTATCGGTTTATTTATTACTTATTAAGATATGATATTTATGATATTTAACTACCTTTGTACGGCGTTTCCTCTGTGAATCTCCGCCCTTGGAGTCCTGATCTGGACTTATGAAATCAAGTAGATCGGATACGCTGCAAGAATGAGGTTAAAATATGTTGATCTATAATTTTATATAACTTCACAGCTGATATAGAGTAAATTGGATATATCATATAGACATATATTCATATACCATATTAATACCTAAGGTGACCCTTGCTGGCAATAGATGCATCTGGTTTTGGAGTTCCGTTTCTTGCTGCTTCTTGTTGTTCCAAAGCTTTTGATTCAAAATATTCAAGCCATGCAGCAGCATCCTGCGTTTAACAGGAATATAAGTCCTGATCGTGTACATATTAAAGTAAAATACGGGTATTTCATCGTGTTGTCCTCACCTGAGTACGAAGGTCCTCTAATCCTAATTTCGCTTGAAGAATTTGTAATGTGGTTTGCTCGTGTTGCACACTTAGTGAATAAGCTTCCATCAGTGATAAAGCTATAGCTATTGCATGGTAACTAGCAGCAGTCTGTGATATTAAAAGTCAATGCATTTAGTCAAACGCATTGCTAGTGTGTGTGTGTGTGACAGATATATATATATATATATATATATATATAGAGAGAGAGAGAGAGACCTGTATATGATCGGCTCCTAGTAATCTTTGGTTACATTTTAAGGCTTCGTGAAGGTATCTGAGGGCAACATGGACATTTCCCATCCCCTCTTCCATCATAGCAACATTAATATACGTTGCAGCCGTGTTAGGATGAGAGAGTCCGCATGTGAAATACAAAAGGTACAGCGCACGGTTCACATATCTGTAAAGTAATAGAATAAAACAAAAAATAAGTGAAAATTCAATAAAACCTTTTTATTCGAAATAATATGACTTCTACAGTTTTACTTACTTGAGTGCCAGTTCAATATGCTGGAGACGATAGTAAAAAACCGAAAGATCCCCGTAACTTTTCATTGTATCGGGATGGTCAAGCCCAAGTTCTCTCTCGTTTATATCCAAAGCCCGTTGTTGATAAATGGTTGCCTGTTAAAAAATGTATATATCGAACAAAATCATTAAAAATTACAAAGATTATAACTTTATAACTTATAAGCTCTTAATTTCTTAAACGCCATCAAAGAACAAATGTGTCACCTGATTAAAGTCACCAGTGTGGTAAAGAACTACTGCAAGAAGACTATACGCACTAGCAGTGGTTCGATGGTAAGGACCACAAACAGCTATCATCTTTGCAAGTGCCTTTAATATAATACGCACATGTGTTAGCGAATAAATGAAACTTTTTAATTTCTTTTCATGACACAAATGTTACCTTGGTTCCATAGTTAACTGCATCTTCTAATTTTCCCTTATCCAAAGCAATCTTGGATGACTCCAGTAGTGTCCTCCCGTCAGCAGACGAACACATTACATGCTGTTACATATATATATATATATATATATATATATATATATATATATATAAACATTAGTACAATACTACGGTTTTGTGTGTGTGTGTGTGTGTGTGAGAGAGAGAGAGAGAGAGCTACCTTGCATACGGGAACCATGCTGATAATATCAGAACTCCTAAACGGATTTGGACTATCCATATCAAAGTCTCTTGCAACCAATTCTAATCCAACCTGGACGATGTGGCGGAAGTTATGACTTATGAGCATTTAAATTTTAACAAAGGCGAAAACAAATAGAAATGACGAAAAAACGGTACCTTGTGACACAATCCTCTGAGAATAGACAACTTCCGTAAGTGTAGGTATTCATCTTTTATCTTCCAATCATATCTTTTAGCCAAAAAAGATTGTAACCATTGTAACTTAAGACTTTGATCTTCAACAAATTCTTGACTTTTATTGTCCGTTGTCCAGGCCCCAAACAAGAAATTTAAGGTTGCGACTATCGTTGCTGACAAGTCAGCAAAGTTTTCAACAGAAGCAATAACAGCTTCAAGTATATGCTTAAAAGCACGTGTGACCATTTCATGAATACATAAGGATCGTATATGTGGAAGCTTCTCAGCAAGCTCAACCACACGTCCCAATGAGCGCATTTGCAAGCCTCTTAAATGCATGAAATCAGTGAGTGTGCGCCCGTCAACCGGTGAAAGTTCAAGTGAGCCGAAGTCTGTTACCTAAAAAGCGACCAAATTTCTTAGTATGTCGAAATTACGGTAATGCCCTTATGACTAAAACTCATTCTTTAAACGAATAGTACCAGTTTAGGCAATGCAACTTCATCATAGTAACTGTGTGCCATTTCTATAAGCTCGTCTTTCGACTGTTACAGAAAAGAATAATTAGCATTTCTAATCATTGAAAACACGTAAAGTCGTAAACTACATGTTTGTTAACTTTTTATAGAAGAGATTAATAATTAATAAACCTTTAAGTGAAGGCCAGTTCCACTTTCTTTTAACCGTAAGAAGGCTTCTTCTGAAATCAATGTCTTCAACTCGGAGTCAACGTTTGACTCTTGGATATCCGGTTCTCCCACCGTGTTTTCTTGACTTAAACTGCTTTCTTCTGTATCATCTGAGCAGTCAACGTCACTTTGCTTCTTCTCTCGCTTTTTCAGCATTTTAAATTGTTTACCTAAACCTTTAACCACCGTTTCAACTTTATTTTCATTTGGTTTTTCTGTGCTATCTTCTTGCTTCTGCAAATGCTGAATCCAACAAGAGCCCAATTCCCATCTAATAGGCTTCACAGAATCTGTTGACTTTTCCAGACTAGTCAAACTTTCATTTATTACTCGTCTAACCAGACTCCTTAAAGATTCAAGATTGCACTGATCATATTCTGGTAACTCCACGTCTCTCACGTTTGGAAGTAGAGCTCTCAAGCTGTAACCGATACGAAATATGACGAATTTAGAAAATCAGAATAAAAGTTTTTGAATATGATGAACTTATTTATTACAGGTTGATCATGCAACATACCTATTAATGTTAAGGGCATTGGCTCCACCTTCCGGTTGATCATCAATCACAATATCTTGTGACATGAACTTTGACTTTTTGATGTCACCAACAATCTTTACGGTTGCTGTATATCCACAATGTCTTACAAATACTGTACTCATCGAGTTAGTGTCCTGCAAAAGTTAGGCTGCATTTATTAGGGGTGTGCAAGAAACTGAAAAAATCGTAAAATCCAAACCGAAAAAAAAACGAACCGAAACAAAAACCGACGGTTTGGTTTTATGTTATTGTAAAAACCGCAATAACGGTTCGTTTTTGGTTTTACATGCAACAAAAACGAACCGAACCGAGTTCCTAAATTTTTGCTTTTTTATATTTTATATCAAGTAATTTATAAGAATTTAATAAATATGTAACTCCAATATTTCTGATCAAATGTATAATAGTCTATTATTTTACAATTAACAAAATTATTTATACCTAAATTCAATATTTTGTGCCAACTTTTTTTTCGGCCTAAAATTTTAAAGCTCAAATGGCAAAAACCGAAACCGAACGGTTTCAAAAACTCCAAAAACCGAAGTTTTGGTTTTCGGCTTGGTTTTAGCCAAAAACCGCACCGAACCTCACCACGCACACCCCTATCATTTATTTAGATTTTTCTTTCAATTTTCTTACAGCAAAAGTCAACTGAATCCGATGGATCAGTGCATACTTACATGGACAACTGCACTCTTGTCCGCTGTTACTCCTTTAAGCAAATTCCTTAAAGCAATTTCCTCAGAAGACATGCCAGGCGATCCAATCCCGATAACCTTAACTTCTGATTTCGAGCTAGCATCAGCTGCATCTCGCCTCACAGTAACAAGCAAGTCCCCCACACGTTCCTCACACACGACCGATCCGGGACAACTGTTCGAACATGCGTCCGAATCTTTAACTTTACGTATCATTGCAACCGCTTTAAATATCGATACATCAACAAACAAACTATGCAGCAAGAACGCCTTTCTGTCACGAACGACCCTTTCTTCCTCGGTTTTGCATGGAAGACTGGCCAATATCGCAAACTCTGTGGCCCATGCACGACGGTCATGTTGACCATTTCGCCCTTGTCCTCCACCGTTCCCACCCCAGTTCTCATCCTCAGTTGGAAGTGGCTGGAAGTTTGATCCCGAGTCTAAAATGGTTGGTGGAACTAGCCAAGTGTTCGCCCGAAAACCATATGGAAGATTACCAAACTGATATATCATAATGCAAGTTCTCACTAGTCATTACACTATTATATATTTATATCATCAACAAGTATTCCAGTATAATGTTAATCAAGCATATATTAGTTACCTTATTATGTTCTACATAGGCTTTCATCAATGATGCATACGCCTGCAAATATACAACTTTACAGTTAATAACTTAATATTATGTTCGGCTGATTTCGATAATGCAGACTTTTGGAAATGAACTAAGGAAATAATATACTGACATTAGCGAAAGCTTGGCTAAGCTGTTGAAGAAGATCCACCAAGGAATGGCTTTGCAAAAACTGCTTTCCCAAGGTGTAAAAGCCCTTTGTGGATGCAACTACTTGAAACACCTTCCCATTGCATATTTTAATCTGCATATACAAAAGATATCATCATCTGTCAAACTACCATGAATAATAATATGAAAAACTAAACGAAATGAACGAGCACGAACAAAGGCACGATCATGTTCGTTCATTTCACTTCTAACGAACACGAACAGTTAATCGAATAAATGTATGTGTTCGTGTCCATTCGTTTAATAAATGAACATGTTCGCGTTCGTTTTTTAACTTTCAATGAACACAAACCGCCAATCGAACAAATGTTAGTGTCCATATCCGTTCGCTTAAAAACGAACATGTTCGTGTTTGTTTTTTAACTTTCGACGAGCACGAACAGTTAATCGAACAAATATTAGTGATCATGTCCGTTCGTTTAAAAAATGAACGTGTTCGTGTTCGTTTTATAACTTTCAACGAACATAAAATGAACACGAACACGTACAGTTAATCGAACAAATATTTACCTTCATGTTTGGTCGTTTAAAAAATTAACATGTTCATGTTCGTTCGTAAACAAACACAAATGAACAAATATAAAACATTAAGTGCATATTATAATATATAGTGTTTGGATTAAATACAAATTAAATTAATGTGCTAACTGTACGGAACCAAGTAGTGTAATTATGTATACAACATAGTGTAATTATAGTTAGTGTAACTATATCATAGTTACACTAACTATAATTACACTATGTTGTATACATAATTACACTACTTGGTTCGCACAGTTAGCACATTAATTTAATTTGTATTTAATCCAAACACTATATATCATAATATGTACTAAATGTTTTATATTTGTTCGTTTGTTGAACATTCATTTTTGTTTACTTTATTTTAATTTGTACGTTAACTTTCAATATTTAAACTAACGTCAGGAACAAAGCACGTGTCCACGTTCATTTAATTAAACGAATATAAACGAACTTCCAGCCGAACGAACGAACCTGCATTTCGAAGTAATCGCCTTCCTGCGCATCTTGCCGATCAACTCGTTTCAACTCTAATAACCGAAACACAACTACTCAATCAATTAAACATTTATATATATTAATATAATCTATACATTTATATATATACGGCTTACGTAATACAGGCGGAGATAAATTCGAAAACGAGAAGAACTCGTGAAAATCGGATAATTTCGGAACCGGTTGAATAGCTGCCATATCGAGATTCTCCGGTTCAACCGGAGTCGTTGACTCCGGTTCAGACGAACCGCCGTTTTCAACGGTTTCTGGACCGTCAGATGGAGGAGATACCGGTCTAGCATTTTGAGATCGTGATTTTTTGGACCGTGATTCTCCGGCGGGTTTAGGCTTTGTGAACCGGGTTGTGCTGGCTATAATGTCTAATAGCCTCTGCACGTGCGACACCACGTGGGATTCGTCGGTGTAGTCCTCTGCGAAAAAGTAACGTCGGTGGTAGTTTTGTAAATACTGAAACGAATCAAACTGGTAAAAAATTGAACTGGAATAAAAATTGACGGTTTGATGTTGTGTTTTGTAAAATATGGACTCGGGGTTCAGTCTTTGGTTTTAGTTTTGCATGTGATAAAAACTGTAAAAAACCCGGAACTCAACCAAGGTTATTATAGAATTTCATTTATTATTTTTTATTTGTAAGTAGTTTATAAAAATTTAATAAATATTTCAAATATTAAAGTGTATTAACATCACTTAGTTATTAATTAACAAAATGTTTTAGGCTCAAATTCAACCGCTTGAGTCAAAGTTTTTTTCCCCAAAGTTTTCAAGCTTGAATGACAGAATTGGAAAAAAAATCGAGCGGTTTTTAAAAATTCAAAATCCAAAGTATTGTATTTGATTTTGGCTCAAAATTAATAGAAACCGAACCATACACACTCTTAATATTCAGTTTTTTTTCCTAAAAATATGCAAATCGAATCACTTTTTATAAATACAATTAAATAAGTGAAAGAAAATATACAATGTAAAATACAGCCCCTACTCGATAACTTTCACGTACATTACAGATAATAAATGTACAGATAATAAATGTAACATGTTTGCCAGTTTTTGTATGTTCTTAACTTCTTATTGATTTTAATAATTCATAAATATAAAATACATTTAAGAGATAATTTAATTTATTTTATATTTATAAAAAAAATATTCTAAAATGAATATTGTGGAGGTATAATTTAGGCCACAGAATTATACTGGAAAAAGATGCTACTCATCATGCTACACAAAAGGACAAGTATACTTTTATGGAAATCATGATGAATATAAATTGAATTAATAATGCCCTGGTTGTTTTTGCCTCTTTTCTCTTAATAGAGAAAAATGTCTGATTTGGTCAGACATAATCAGACGTGGGCTGTTTGTTTTTTTCTGACATTAAGAGGTTCAGCGTCTTAATAGCATCTGAACCAGTAAGAGCTTTTAGTGGGTCTGAAAACCTCTTAACCCAAAAAAAACATACGTTTGTCTCTGGCCTCCATTAACTTCTAACCCGGAGACTAGGCTCCATCTCCGATGACTAGAGGTTCGTCTCTAGCCTCCACCTCTTAATGATTCAGATTTCAGACATTTGAACCACCTCTTAACATTCAGATGTGGTATTCAGATTCAGACTTAAATCTCTAAAAAACAAATGGGGCCTAAGTACTCTTTTACTTAAAAAAATATTAGCTACTAATTAACCACGTTTTCTTTTTCTAATTTCAAGTCTAATTTAGACTACAATTCAATAATTTTTTTTAAATATATTTTAATTCAAGTATGCAACTTGCATTATTTCAGCTATTTCACAAAACTTGCCAACATTTTCCAAGTATTATGTTGTTTTTACAGTCATGTGTTTGAAAAACTAAAAAATATAACGGATTTTACTATTTTAGTATATAATCTTTTTTTATTTATTCATCCCAGCTGCCAACATTTTCACCAAGGTTTTAAGTAAATAATTTAATTGATTGGAGTAATTTAATTTTATATATTTCGTTGAAAAAGATGCCTTAGAGTATGGCATTGGCGTACATGATAATATTTTGTCATCTTGACATCTTGCACTTGGGAACTTCGTTAAGTGTATAATACAACAAATGATAATAATTAAAAAATAAATAAATAAATAGTATTAAGTACATAATTGTCTTTAACGTTTTTTGGGTTTTTTTAAAAAAACTTTTAACAAGTTTAAAAAAAATGTTTTAAACAAGAAAAAGATTAAATATATTGTAACGATTATTATTACGTAAATACAACAACAGTTTTCACCCGAGTATTTAATTGTTTATACACAAACACGATTTAAATGTTATAGGATGAATTATAGTTTGTAGTTGTGTGAAATATTGGTGGAAAAACAACCTACCTTCAACCATCTTCAACAAAATTGGCTTCAAAGTAACCAAATCCAATTTGTCATTCAATTTTGCTCCTTTAACCTATTCAATCCAACTATTTTCAATAATAATTCCACAACACTATATTCATTGTTTCCTAACACTTGAACAAAATATTAATTAACTATAGAATATAAATAATATATAGCAAATTGATAATCTAACCTTATGGGAGAGTGAGTAGTTTGTAAGATGGCATGTATCAACATGAACATCTAATAATTTCTTAACGTCAAGTGTTTTATCGGTCGAAACGCCCTGCATTTTCGTTACAAACAAAGTTAAATTCAAACTATTTTTATGTTGTTCCTCGCTTAGCTGCTTCTCTATTGTAATTGGATTTTTTTTATGAAATATGATTCATAAATCATTATACCTTGAGTATAACTTGACTTTCATAGGGAGTAATGATTGTTATGTCAAGTACACTAGGAACAGCTGCAAAGATAAATAAAGAACAAAACATGTTATGTTTTTTTGACAATTACAAGGTTTCGGAGAAGATAAGGAATTTAAAACCATGAAACAAGAGTACAAGACCTTTTTCTTCTTTCTTCTTCTTGTCAGATTTGGTTTTGTTGCCTTTGCCTTTGCTAGACCTTGGAGCCATGGATTATACAATAATAATAATAATATGTTAGTTAATGAAGGAAATGAGGTTTTGAATAAATGGAGTGTGAGGATATATAAGGAAGAAGATAGGAGGAGGATAAGAGTGTGATGGGAGCTTAACCTATTTGTGATTTTTGTGGATTTTTGAAAATTTCCTGGCCTCTCCTTTGCTACTCTCTCTCCATCTCTCCAAGATACATGTGATGGACTTATATAAGAGCCTAATCTAAGTAATATTATTATTATAATTATAAATAATAATAATAATTAATATTTTATTTACCGGACTGGTTAACTAAACAATCGTTACTGATTTACTGGTTGGACTGGTTGAATCGATTTTGAAATTCGTTTAACTTATGTATAACTATTTTAAAACAAAATATACGAATGGTTTGATATTTTAATATTGATTTGCAATATTTAACATATTGTGAATTTTGAAATAATCAAAAATTGGAGTCTACTGAAACTGAATCCAAATTAACCAAAAACTGAATCAATTGAAAATTGGTTACTGGTTATTTTTTTTTTACATTGGCTTAACCGGATTTAATCTAAGTAATAATATTATAATAATAATTAATAATTTCATAGCCTGCACCGGTTAGCTAAACGGAAATGATTGTTTTACTGGTTTACTGGTTAGACTGGTTGAACCGATTTTAAAAATCATTTAACTTATATATAACTTTTTTAAAACAAAATATAGGAATACGTTGATATTTTAATATTGATTTTCAATATTAACATATTGTGAACTCTGAAATACTTAAAAAGTGGAGTCTACATAAATTAATTGAAAATCCAATTACCAGAAAATCAGTTATCGGTTATTTTTTATACACTCGGTTAATTGAAAGTAATTGAATCAAATCATTCAATTTTCATATATTTCTAGATGTTATACATCTATTTCATGTAGTTATATTTTTAATTTATGTATCTATATTTTCATTTCATGTATTTATGTATCCATTTCATGGATTTATAAGTAAAAAAGGTAGCCAAAATTTTATATTGGGTATTAACTAAAATTAACCAAATTAGACCGAAAACCAAAAAACTAACCGAATAAACTGAACCAATTAATCAAAAACCGATTGGTTAATTCGATTGAGGCTAATTATTGACAAAGTACACCCCTATGTTAAGTATTAAATGAGATGGTACAAAATAGTTTAAATTTTGGTCTAACCAGTTTGATAGGTAACTGGTCTCAACCGGACCAATGTTGAACTTTAACTTTGATAAGCCATTTGTATTGTCAACTTGCTTTCATGTTTAATTGTTTGTCGACTGATGTAATCTACAAAAGTCCATAATGCAACATACTTTAGTACTTGTTTCATAAATTGCACAATTAATACATCATAATTTTGTTTTTTCGGCATGCTAGTATAAGTAGGAAAAACAAAAGTGGCTTACACCCATGGTGTAAGAAAAAAAACAAAATAACATTAAGACTTGGTGTAATGTATTCATTACTAGAAACAAAATAATTTTAATTATTCAATGAAATAATGTTTACATATTTGTGGTGAGTCTTTCTAGGTTTTTGGATTGTATATAGAAAACTCAATATGGAAGGTCGTCAAATGTTTTCACGTTATCTTCTTCTTAAAATTGTATGGAAAAACCTTTGGGCAAATAAACCGGTTAACTGAACTGACCTGAAAATCGAACTTAAGCCAAATCGGTTTGAAATCTATTATGTAGAAACCAGTTTAGAATTAAAACCATAGGTTCAGAACCGGTTTGTAACTGAAACCGATCGTAACATGGTCAAGAAATAGGGTTCAACCCGAACCGAAACTGACCATAAACTGGTTCTGACTTTTGTTTACCAAACCAAACCGGTTTTGATTTTTAAACAGGTTTGTGCACCTCTATTTGGAACAATCTCTAATATCCAAGTGCTCCTTTTTGAGATGGGTCAACTGGTCATACTGATTTTGACGCTCTAGGTCTGACTCATCCGAAAACATAATCAAAAAGAAAACCGACAACCGTGTGGAAACCCCATTGAATCAGTTTCGAACCTGAGATTATAAGATCTCAAATCATAAATGTCACTCTCATACCATTAAACTAGAATGCCAATTGCTTTGATTTTTTTAAACACATGTTAAAGTTAGATAAGTTTCGTTAGAACGGTAACACACAATCTTTAAATCAAAACCACCTAAAAATATTTAAAGAGATTTAAACTCCTTGTTTTCACTAATACCATTAACTCATCAAATTTATCTATACTTTCACTCTTTGATTTCACTTACGACCACTCAATGCGAAAATGTATACCTTTCGAAACCAACAAATCGATAATTGCTTTCTTTCCATCTCTAAACAAGTTATCACCTCTACGTGTTCAAAGCCACCAATACAACTGTGACCTATCGTCCACTGCCATTATGCCTTCATCAAATGTCTCGTTTCCTCACAACTATTTTATCTTCCATGTTACATGAAAGATAAAATGAACAACTTATGACCTGTCATAGTTGTTTCTTTCTAATCCTACAACCCGTCTTCCACGATCAATAGTCCATGCACCTAAAAAACTATATATTCAAGAAATGATGTTGATTCTTTTAGTGTTGTCATCTTCTCCTAGCTAGTTCTCTATAAAAAAAATTATTAATTTGCATGTTTAAACTTGTCTTAATCTTTGTTATGTTATATAACCCCCTTAATTACTTGTTTACATCGTTATGTCAACTTGTTTAGAAAATCAAACAAGGCCAAGGGGAGTCAAAAGCTATTTGTTTACTACATATTTGTTAATATCGTATACAACATGTATAATATTATAAAAGGAATAATGTTCGATTAGAATCTATTTTAACCTTGACGGCCATTTCATTAGAATCTATAATTTGTCTTTTCCTACAAATTAACGTGACGTTGGCCAATTTTAGTATAATTAACCAAATAAATTGTGTTGTTACAAAATAAAAAAAGTTTATTTTTAGCATATTTACAGTGTTGTAGAGCTTCTAGAGTCATTGACACTAGTCGGGAGATGGAGTAACTAACAGATCATCGGGATTTATAGAGATTAATATAATTGAAATTTATATGTATTTTTTCAAATATTCATACATATACCAAATTTATTGTGTATTTTTTTTTCAATTTTGACTGATTTTGACAAAATAACGACGAGCGAATCGGTGGGGTGACGACGAGCGATTATTCGACGTCTATGTGCGATATCTACAACCATGAGCACAATGCATATTTGTAGTTCATAAAACTCAAGTTTAGTAACTAAATTAGTATGAAAAGTTACAATAATATCTATCAATACAACACACAAACTACTTGGGTGGATTAGAGAACTAAAGTAACTAATTCACTAAATAGAAAGTGAAGAAAACCATTATTTTGTAGATCTTGATCTTCTTGTTTGATCAATTGCTTATATTTACTATGTCATATTTCCATGTCAATCAAATTCAAAAGTATTAAGTTGGTCTTTTTTTTCGTCTGAAGACCTACTGTGATAAAACTCAGTTGAAATCAGATTCAAGTTTGAAACTTATGGTCTCCATCCCAAATGCCAGTAGAGACTTATGAACTTGAGCTTAATGCCAATGCCAATAAAACAAAAGCCCATTGGCATTAAGTTTGTCATATAAAAAAGTTAAATAAATATTAAAATCATAAAAAGTAATATTTTAAATTTAAAACAATCACAAAGAATAACAAGAAAAGATAACATACATAGGAAACTTTAAACCTTGATAAGCCTATAATTGAATTGTAACAAGTGTTAAATAACCTATCAAATAACAACTAGCCTATAGATATTAGTTAACCTATAGTTGAAATATTTTCTATTTTTTTTTCAATCTCATTTAATTTATATTGGTCCCACATAAATCGTGATAAAAAAAATTAGACATGTTTTTAAATTGTTGCTCAGACAGATATTTTCTGAACCGAACCTAGGGGTTGCATTAAATTTCATATAGTACCCTTGAAAATTTAATAAATATCATATATTTTTATAAAATATTAAATAAATTTAAACTATAATCATTTTTATTATCTTTTATCTTGTTTAAGTTTTGGGTTTTAATTTTAATGATGAAACTTGCCGAGTTTCTACTTCCATAAGTAATCTCATAATTTTAGATGGTGGTGTAGTCAACAATCTTTTAAAGGTTGATAATTGTACAATGTATAATTTATTAATGCTCATGAATTCACATAAATCAAATACATTATTTACCTAAATTCATATACGACATGAGGAGGAAGAAGAAAAAGAAGAGAGACTTAGTGTTGAAATAGTGGGCTTAAAATTCTAACGTCGTTAATGAAGATAAATTAGGGGTATAAAAAGTAAACAATATATAATAAAACATTACATGAAAGTAAACATTAAAGCCCTCTTGGGCTTGTTTGCGGGTTAATGGATTTAGAGTTGGTTATTGAACTATTCTTAGTGAACAACTGAACACAATCCATGTATGTATTTGTGTAAACGATATATCAACCTAGACGAGTAACCCTCACACATTTAAAATTCATTTAATTTGGACATAACATGCTTAACATTTTTATCTAGACGAGTCGATAGGGTTGTTAAGTTATAATCAAGTTGTAAATGGATTAAAAAGTAACTTAAATCGTATTATTACTTTTATCATATATATAAACCTTTTACCACTTTATATATAACCATAACTTTAATTTTATTAAATAACAATAAATAAATTAACGAGTCCACCTTTTGTTATAAATGCCCTTTATTTTAGTTCTAATATTTCTACCATGTTTCAAGTGAGTCTAAAACCACGAACCTTTTAATTAAGATCCTTCTAGCAAATCTCATTTTCTCAACATAAAAAAAACCAAAGTTAAAAGTACAAAACCAAAAAGAGAATGAGTTGTCTTCTAACTTCTCCATCCATAACTATAACATGACCATTATAAACCTTTATTATACAAGGCTCAAAAGAAACGAATCCATCGAAAGATATGTTCGGATTCAAGCCTTCGTGAGCTCATCTGGAAGTTTAAATGCATTCAGATGAAATTGTTTTGGTCTCTCTCACACACTTGTAATTATTATTTAAAAACTGTTTTTGAAAATAAATTAACGTGACGTTGGAGGGAAAATATGTGTGTCTTAAAGATGAATGAAAATGCGATGTGTCAACTAACGAGTCATTCATGTGAATGTTCAAATTGGCCCCACGGGAGCTGCTAGCTCATGGTCTAATGTTAAGAATATCTTAATGCGGTGAAAGCAATGTTTTAAAAACCGGGCGATTGAACCGGTATTACCGGGTTTCGCATATCGAGCCTGTATTTTGAGTCTTGTATTTTTTGACGGTTTGTTAGAACACTGAACAACCGTTTTTTTTTCTCTAAAATACCGGTTTAAACAGGCAAACCGGTTTTAAGCAAAAGAGATTTTTGATATTTTGTGGCTCATATTTTTTATTACATAGCAATTAACATTAATGCGAGTAAACTTTTGGGTTATTATTTGAAAAACATCTAGGGCTTTTGTATTATTTTTTTTATTATGAAATGACTTTTGAATTATATTTTATTATGAAATCATATATTTTTGAGTATTTTTTGAGTTAAAGAAGCATTTATATGAATTTGTAAGATAAATTATTCAACCAAGGTTCAACCGGATATACAATATTTTAGCGCAACCCAATACAATTTAAAAAACAGGTTTTAAAACATTGGGTGAAAGTGTACCATGAATTTGACTAATGTGGATTAAAAGTACGAGGTAAATTAAGTATATGAATATAAAATCACGTGTCACATGTGGGTTTAACTAATTTTCTTTTAATCCTATGTTTGTTTTCTAAGGTGTTATCTTTCTATAAAAAATTAAAAATATAATAATATAACAATTATTACTTCTTTTCAACAAAAACCTGCTTATGGGCACATGAGCACATCTGATTATTTTACTTTTCACCAAATAAACAAGATCGTAAAATAAAGTTTTTTGTTTGATTCCAACATGTCATAGGGTTATATAACCTTTGAAACTCCTAAGAGCAAATATGCTTTATAATTTATATATTGTTATCGACTTATCGTTAATTCGTTATTAAACTGGCATTTCTCACTTACCTACTCGTTATTAAACTATCATTTCTCACTTATTTCTTAATAAAAAAGTTATACGGTTTTTACAGGTTCAGAGTTTATGGTTTTCAGTCTATTTTAGAAAATATGTTTCACTACTGTGTACTTGCCTGGTTGATAGATATTGTTTACCAAGATATGTAATAGTCAGAAACAAGTAAGACTGGTATAGAAAAACCATGAGAGACTCCACCTTATCAAACACTAAAGGCGTGTCAAAGCACAAAATCGATAAACACTTTATTGTAAGAGAAATTGACTCAAAAACTCGTCACAAAATTTTCTAATGATCACACATTTAAAGCCTCTACCAAAGCCCCATATTTATAGATCTAACGCTAACATGGAGAACAAGACATTAGCATAAAAAACCTCTTACAGTTAGGAAACTAAACAAACTTGACCGATTTGTCAACTTAGGTTTTTCCATATTCAGCAACTTGTGAGTATGTTCTGGACTTACCAACATCACATTCAAGATTCAATTGATATAACACACTGAAATGAAAATGATGAACTTAGATCGAATAACTCTCAATCTTATAACCAGGAAATTCATAACTCTAAAATTAATTACAAACTCGTTACCATAATCACAACTTTGACTAGGCAGGGCCGGCTCCGAGAAAGCAAAAAAAAAAAAAAAATTTGGGCCGAAGACGAAAATTTTTTTGGGCCTTAAGTAAAAGAAGTATTTTTGTTGGGTTTAAACAATTTAAATTTTATATGTGTTTACTTTGTTATAATTTGGGTTGTGTAAAAAACTTTTGTATAAAAAAAGATCAAACATGTGTCAACTGAGACTTGAACCCATAACCTTTTGGTTATGAGTAATAACCTGCGCCACTAGACCAAACTGTTGGGTATGTAATTAGGTTTAAACATTAGATATACATATTGTATTTCATAAAAATAAAATATAATTTATAAAAAAAAAAATTCCGGGCTTAACGGGTGTCGGGCATGTGACCGTCGACCACCTTGCCTCACCCCAAGGCCGACCCTGTGACTAGGTTATATAGACCATGACTCAATATATTTAGAGATGGACTCGAACACCTAATTCAATAATAAATAAAACCTCAAGTTCATCTTCTAATCTAATTAGCTATCATAAATTAAATACAGCTCATTTAATTTATCTATAATTAATTTAATCAAATGACCCATTTTTATAACTCGAAACCGGCCTACCGAACCAACCAGACACGGTCTTTTGCTTGAGAGAGAATTACGTCCAACAAACACTACAATTTAACTATAAGCCCTTTGATTGATACTTTACAAGTTAACTATAAGCCCTTTGATTGATACTTTACAAGTTAACTATAAGCCCTTTAATTGATACTTTAGTAAATCATGATTAACAAGTTACTATTCTTGTATTAAAACACTAAAGAGTTGTTTATTGCATTTAAAATGATGCTATATTTAATGTGACGCGCAATTCACCAATGTATCGGTTAATACTTACAATATATAATATATGTTAGTGTAGGTGATATGATCACTTTCGTAAAAGCTATAATCAAAATCGATAATCTCAAATAACAATTTGTATTAGAATATAAACAAAATATATTTTCTTTGAAATCATCAAACGTACGTTGTGGAGTCTAAATGAACACGCCGTTGGTTTTTATTTTAACATTCCCAAAGATTCTAAAAGAGATCCACCTTTCTATAAATGTTAAAAGCTGGCATGTTAAGAGACCAACGTGTGTGATATATTTATATTTATATCATTACATATTATATTTATATCCTTATATTATATTGAAATCAATCAAGTAATAAGCTATTTATATTATAATAAAAAAAAAGCTAACAATAATAAATGTCATGTTATTATATATTATATTGCTCTTTAGTATTGAAGAGATATGTAAGGGTCACTAGGATAATATCTTGAGTCATACAAATACCAAAATTTCATGTTCGAATCAGGTCTGACTATGACTATGCAAGAATGGCTTAGAAATTGCACAAATTGGTTCAAATACTAGCAACTTGAGAGACTGGCCTAGGACTCGAACCAAGTCTTAACAATAGGGCACGTTTTGGATATAGTTTTTACTATTAACCGGGTCTGGATGATCGATTTTGATAGGTAAGACCCGTTTAATCACCCCCCTAGTGAAATGGTGACTCAAGCACAATAATGAACCAAATACAATTCAACCTATGGATTAAATCCCGGAAAAAACTAATCCGCTTGTCACACGATGACCTAATAAGTGTGATGGGTTTTGGACATATCAAAAACACGATGTCACCCTCAAGGACGGTTACTATCAATGTAATCGGACCCACTCGATGATAGTAACGCTTACCGACATCAACTACAAAGAGAAGGTTTTCGGTCAAGGTACATGAATCTTCACTCTCAACTCTTTACTTTTAATTATACTTTTATTCTCAGGTCGCTTTACTGATTCTCATGCCGAAGATTGGTTGGGGAGAATCTCCTTGTAGCGAGACTAACGGTGATCAGTTTTGTAGATATAAAGTGTTTCACCGGATACAATTATCCTTTTCTCCAATAGCATTTTGGCCAAATAGCTCGTTTTCATAACTAGTTTGGTTTAGTGTTTTTTCAAGTATATGTGTCTTTTACACTTGTTCGTTGTAATGTTCCCTTTTCACTAATGTTTTTTTAAGGTATTATGTTTAAAACAAAACATAGTTGTGTTTTAAGAGTTAATGACACGTGACAATTAGCATGTTTTAATAATTGAGGTGATTACCGATTACATTTAAAAAACAATAATTTATGCACATCATTTACCTTAAAACTCTTAAGTTTATCGTATATCTTGTAAGTTGTAAGAGTCTAAGAAAGATAATCGGTTATATAATGTTGACTAAAACCAAATTATTTGATTTGTCTTTGGTTTTAGTAATAAACGAACTAACCTAGACATGTGCACACGTTGATGACTCGTCCTTATTTATAAACCTATAAACCTAGTCCGACTGATACAAAATTCACACATTTTAAACGATAACGTATATATTTTTTAGCGCGTCCGCTAAAATGATTTATTAAACACACGGAACAAAACGTAAAAATAGTCACTTGGGTTGTATTCGAGTGGTAAGAAGCAAAGCTTCTTTAGTAGACACTTAGGTTTAGTGTGATACATGTATAGTAAATAGGGTGTGTTTAACTATTCAAAAAAATGTAAAAATATATCATGATTATAAAATCTTATGTATGATAGTTATAACAAATCTTTTATCTAAATGTATAATTAACGAATATTTAACAAGATTGATGGTTAATATTGGTGTTTATAATAATACATTATGACTTTGAGTCTATGAACGTAGAGGATCCATAACGCTTTGTTTGTGGATGCTCGTTAGAGTGAGGAGGCAAGGATGGACGAGGAGGTGGCAAACAATAATGTTGTGATGGTCGTTTGTTGGTGAAGTTTGTGGGGAAACAAGAAGGCAGGCGGGGAAGTGGAGGCTATCGTCTCTCTCTCTCATACATACATACATACATACATACATACATACATACAGTTTTAATATTTTTAATGAGGTTTGTGGAGGTTTGGTGTTGTGGAAAAAACTAAGAACTTTTATGAAAAGTTTAAACTATGACGTGACGTTAATATAACGGTTTGTCAACAGCTCTTTTGTTGTTGGACTTAACAAGAATTGATACCCAATAATTAGGTTGTTGGCAAATGAATTCCAACATATGAATTATGAAATGGAGCACTCACTTTTGATCAAATAAGGCACATATTTTATAGACATACTTATTACCATTGATAATGGGCTGGGCCCATAACTAGATTTGCTATATCCCTTTTTCAATTATTGTTATATTGATGTTGAGACTAGAGGGGCACAATGAACCCGAACCTGGAACCGGACCTGAAATAAAATCTGGAACCGTTTTTTCTAATACCCGGGTTTTTAATACCTGAACCCGTACCCGACCCTACCCGTAGGGTACGGATAGGGTATGCATTTTGGCACTAAAACCCGAACCGGACCCGATTTGTACCCGGTAATACCAAAAAACCCGAACCCGTTCCATACCCGGAACCGCGTATTTCAAATACCCGATGTATACCCAAAAAAATACCTTAAAAATACCCGAAAAATACCCCTAAAAAGTGCAAACTTTAAAAAAAAATCCAATTTATACCCAAAAAATACCCGAAAAAACCACTAAATAGGGTTTTTCAATACCTCATAATAGGGTATTCAAATACCTGGTTTTTGAATACCCGGTTTTATACCCGACCCGAACCCGATGCATAGGGTATGGTTTTTAGAGAGAATACCCTACCCGAACCCGACCCGATTATTACCAATACCCGGTCATACCCGTACCCGGTTATACCCGAACCCGGATATTTAAAAAACCCGATTTGTGCACCTCTAGTTGAGACTCAAGATATACACACTCTTTTTAGTTATAGACCATATCCACTCATAAATATGACACAATAATAATCATATAATACTCAAAACATGGTTAACAAAAATCAAAAAATGGTAGAAATAATTCATAAAAAATAGTAAAACCATATGATTTTTTGAAGAGAGTAGTAACCAATATCCCAAAAGATTTACATTATACCATAAGTTTAATAACCAAAAGAAAATTAAATCTTGCTACTATTACCCAAGAACTAAATGTACCAGCTTGTGAACTTTAATGTTGCATCCAATCTTTTGCACAAACAAGTGCTTCAACAGTAGCCGGTTTTAACGAACATCGATATCGATCCATCTTCTTACTCGTCACATCAAAAACCGAATCTTGAAAACTTGTCGAAACAGGAATCGACAATATGTCACATGCTAGTTTTGATAAAGTAGGATACATTCTTCGATTTAACTTCCACCAGCCCAAAACATCAAACTCCTGCATCCGAGGCAACACGAACTCTTCTAAATACTGATCAAGTTCGGGTTTCATATATGCAACTCCGGATATGCAAACATCAAAATCAGAAAATACTTCATTTTCATGAGCCCCGGGTTTCAAACCCTCGGTTTCATTATCAACAAACGTCGGTGGAGGAAGCGTTTGCACAACGTAATGAAGAAACAGCTCATGAACACCATCATTCACCGCTTTAATCCATTGGCCCGCATCCTGACCGTACAGTCTGTCAAAACTAAACTCCACAAGCTTCATTTTAAATCGCGGGTCCATAACAACCGCGATTGACAACACCAAAAAGCAGTCTTTCCAGTATATATCAAATCTTTCGTGCATTGACCGGGTCAACTTTCTAACAAAAGGATCTTTACTAACCAATTCATGTTTAAGCTCGAGTTGTATCTTCCACGCTTCATGAAAGAACACATTTGCAGTCGGATACATGGGGCCCTTTAGAATATCAGCAGCATCAAGTAAGAGTTTCAAGAATTTACAAAGAACGTCGACTTGCTTCCATTCGGCCATCGTGAGGGTATTTTGGTAATTTTGGTCCAAAGCATCCAAATAAGAAAACACCTCTTTTAACTCACTTGCAGCCACCAACATATGATATGTGGTGTTCCATTGACTCTGGTCATCAAGCACAAGACTTTTCACACTTGGGACCTGAAGTTGGACTTTGAGTTCGTTAAACCGTTCTTCGCAAGATTTAACCGTCACCACATACTTCACACTATCACGAACTTTTTTCACTGTTTCCGATAATGCCCCTAACGCATCTTGCGCAAGACGACACAAAACCCGTGCAAAACAACTCCCAATCAAGAACTTCCCACTCAAACTTAATGAGTCATCAAAATTTAACGAGTTTTTGACCGAAATTCGACTCCTTAAACTCTTTCTCACATCTTTGTTTGCAAAAGATTCATCAAGAGTTACTGCAAGCAACTTATTCTCCAAGTTCCAATCATTAATACAAGAACAAACAGCGTGATCAAAACCAGACACCGAATCAGGAAACGGTAACAACACAACCGAAAGAATCTTCCTATGCATTTTCCAATCATTGTCTACAAACTGGCCCGTTATGAAAACATACCCGACACTCTGATCTGTGGCCCGGTACTCGAGAGAGAGGTTAACCCGACCCGTGCAGCTCCTAACCATATCTAAAACAGCCTGCCTTTCTCGTTGGTATAACGTCAAGCACTCGTGCTCAACCGCTTCCAGGGGCAAAATGGTAATTTCAGGTTGAAGTGATTTTAAACAGTTGAAAAAGGCAGGACCTTGTATTATATCAAGTGAATATTCATGCATAATAACCATCTTTGCAATATCCTGCTTGAACTCATCTTCATTAAAGGATGAACCTTTCGGTCTTGAAGCTCTTTTACGACGTTTTCTTGGGATGCTATCATCACCATTATTATTATTATTATTATTATTATCTTGAGAGATTAATGGTAAATTTTGATGATCACTTTGCAGTCGGATAACGGGACAAATTCTTTTATCAATATGTCGTATCATGTGACTCGTGCCGGATGATTTTTTACCTGAAGTATGAGCAAATGTATCCTTGCAGTAGATACAACGGGCTCGGGTACATTCATCATCAACTGTTACAATAGTAAAATGTTCCCAAACCATTGATTTTGCTTTTCTAGTCTTCTTATTCTTCTTCACTGAATCCACATTAACAAGTTCATTGTTGGTTGCAGTGCTAGCCATTATTATATAAATGTCTGCAATATATATAAATACAACATTGCACTATGCATAAATGATCATGACAATATCAACATAGAGTAAGTCAACCAAATAACAAAACTATAACAGTTTCAAGATAATTTTGCTAGCAACATGTTTTTTTATTTCATAAAACCATTAATAACAACAAGAAGAATATGTACAAGTAAAAAATATGACCATAACTTCATAAATATGTGTGTGAGATTAATAATATTTAATAAAGAAGATGGGCTTACAGTTAGTATGGGGGCTGAACCCTAGCAGAAGTCCAATAATAATATTGTATAAGAGGCTTTTGTGTTTATGGGTCCATATATATATATTAGCCCACCGCCTCTTTGTTATTATTTTATATAATCTCAGCCGTTCATATTTGTATAAGATTTAGGGTAAAAATATTCAAATTGAATTAGATTACATGATGTTTATAAAATTACAATTTTTAATAATAGCTTTTTATTCGGTTGGAAAACTTTTGATACTTTCCAAAATTATACAATACTATTATTATTATTATTATTATTATTGTTATTATTATTATTATAGTGTTGGTGCCTTAAAGTTTATTTATTTATTTATTATTATTTTTCTTATTTCGCTTAAGTAATTTTTTTTATTTGTTTTCATTTTTGATTATTTCATTTGTTCTTATAATTTTGATTTATTTTATTTAAATTTTTTTTAATTCACCGTAGAATTTTATCTAGTACCGTCACGAACCTAACCGATACAACCATACATGCCTAATTTACATCGACTCACAGCCGCAACGAGCGGGTTTTAGCAATTCCACGTCAACAATATATTATTATTAAAATATGTTAGGTCTTTGGGCGTTGACGAATTTATTTTTAGGGTTAAGTTTCAGTACTACTTTCGTACCGTCACAAACCTAACCGATACATATTGAATTCGCGTCGACTCGTTGTCACAAACGTCGAGGTTTACATATGCCACGTCATCAAGATATTACTTATTATTTTATTTTTTTATATATTAATGTTTTTTATTTTGGCGTTCACGGATTTATTATTTGAGTTTAGGTCCACCTCTGGTACCATCACGCACCTAACCGATATCAATCTAATCCGTGTCAACTCATAGCCGCAACAAGTGTGTTTTACCAACCAGACACACTTTGTTTTAAATATTTTTTTTTTGTGTGTCATACGTTATACGAGTGTCAACACTATTCTAGGCGTATACTAATTTATCTTTTAGGTGTAGCGTCAATACTGTAACGAACCCAACCAATACTGAATGAATTCGCATCACTGCGTCGTCGCAAAAGCAATAGATTTTTTTACCTAGTTATCGTTAAAAAAATAAACCAAAGACCATAAACTAAGATACATTAACAAAATTAATTTGTTTATTTTATCTATTTGACCCATAGTCATTCATTAAGCCATATAAACTACCATCAACAATCAAGTTGAGACCTTTTGCCCCGTTATTTTAACCCGAACCAACCATTTAGCATAAAACCTGTAACATTCATATTTGATCACTTTTCAGTGTTAAATATTTTACAAAGATAAAGATAGTCACTAAGCAATATATAGAGATCAGTTTTTTTTCTTTCTAAAATACCGGTACCGTACTTGTACCAATTTCACCTATTCAGTATTTTAGTATTTGGGTATTGGGTACTGGGTGCTAAGGGTATGGTATTTCGGTATTTTATACCCGTATAAAATATGTAGTTGTTTTGTTAGAAACTTCCATATTTAATTATTTATGCCAAAAAATAGGTCTAACTGATAATTAATCATACAGTCCAACCGGTATTCATACTAATTTAGTCAATTTAATTCATGTATCTAGTGTTGTAAAATTATCTAGTCAGGCGGTGGGGTGAGGACTAGCGATTAATCGGATCGGACTTTAATGTATAATTTTAAGTTTTATATATACGCGCACACATTTTTATATGTAATTTTTCAGTTTTATACATACACAAACATATTTTGGCTGGAATCTCGCTTGAAACCGCTGGTTTTTGCTAGAATCTTGCGTGGAACCACTGATTTTGGTCGGAAACTCGCTAGAAACCGTTGATTTCAGTCGGAATCTTGCCGGAAACCGCCGATTTTGGTCGGATTTGACTAGAAACCGCCGGTTTTGGCCGGATTTGACCATTGACCGATTAATTGGCCAACCAACGCAAAATTAATAAGTGAAGTGGAGACTAGCGAATAATTAGGAATTAAACAATGACTACTCGAGATTTTTGCAACACTGTATGTACCGCTTCAGTTTATTTGTTAGTCGTACTCATACCAGTACCAAGATCATTAAAGATTCGGAAAAATAAACAAATAAAGCGGTACCGAAACACGTATGATACCAAATCGTATAAAAAGTTAAAAACACCCGTCCATTAATCTCTCAATATTGAACGGCTGTGATTTAATATCAAGTGGCGGTGGGCTAATGCCTAACATATATAGAAATGGACCCATAAACACAAAAGCCTCTTATACAATATTATTATTGGACTTCTACTAGGGTTCAGCCCCCAAAACTGTAAGCCCATCATCCTTGTTCTATAATCTTATTCAAACTCCAAAATTTCATTTTTATGTTTCTTTTGTTTAATTCTTTATCAATCTTTTAACAAAAATGTTGTATAATGTTAAACCCTTTAACCCTATGTCCAAGATTTCTCAAACCCAACATGTTTTATGATTGCATGTTTATGGAAACCAATAAAAATGTTGTCTTTAGTCTTTACTCATGATCATATGTGTTAGTTGTACAAAATGCATAATATGAATTCTTGTTGTTGTGATTAATATTATATGTTGTTAGCAAAATCATCTTGTAAGTTGTAACTGTTATAGTTTTGTTGTTTTTAGCCTTTTTATGTTAAACAATACTTCAAGAAAAGTGTGTACAGTGTATGGTACGAGTTCGTTACAAAGATGGGTATATGTACTTGTTAAGTTGTTCAATCTTTTTTATCTGTTAACAAGTACATTTTTTTAATAAATATTAAACTATCTATTAAACTTATATTTAAAAAAAGCACTCTAAGAAAATTAAAACATTTATAGAATTTTTTTTTATATATAAAAAAAATATTTAAAAAACAGTATTTGAAATAAACGTCGTGTTAATGTAAAACTTGAGATCAGGGGTACATTTATAAAAACTATAGGAAAAAGGGTACGTTTAACAACACCTTTTTATATTATCTGATCATAACAGCTTCAAACATCAGAAGCCACATTAATGTGACAGTTTATTTTTACAAGTCATATCTATTTTTTAAGTTCTTATTATATGATGAATTTATTTATTACAGAAATGTCTATAGCAATGGATAACCCTGCAAACAACAATGAGCATTCTATTGTGAAGACTAGACCAAAGAAATCAATGGTATGGGAACATTTTACTATCGAAACCGTTCATGCTGATGGCCTGAAAGCCCGTTGTATGCTATGCAAGGGATTATTTGCATACAAAAAAACATCTGGGACCAGTCACCTAAAAGACATATTACCGAGAAGATTTGCCCCGTTATCCGAATGAACGAGAAAACTGATCAGATTTTACCAAGTCATCATCATCATCATCATCATCATGATTTTACCAAGTAAACGTCGTAAAAGAAGTTCAAGACCGAAAAGTTCTTTCTTTAGTCAAGATGATTTCAAACAAGATATTGCAAAGATGGTTATTATGCATGAATATCCACTTGATATAATACAATGTCCTGCCTTTTTCAACTGTTTAAAATAACTTCAACCTGAAATTACCATTTTGCCCCTGGAAGCGGTTGAGCACGAGTGTTTGACGTTATACCAGCGAGAAAGGCAGGCCCTTTTCGATATGGTTAGGAGCTGCACGGGTCGGGTTAACCTCTCTCTTGAGTACCGGGCCACAGATCAGAGTTTCGGGTACGTTTTCATAACGGGCCAGTTTGTAGACAATGATTGGAAAATGCATAGAAAGATTCTTTCGGTTGTGTTGTTACCGTTTCCTGATTCGGTGTCTGGTTTTGATCATGCTGTTTGTTGTTGTATTAATGATTGGAACTTGGAGAACAAGTTGCTTGCAGTAACTGTTGATGAATCTTTTGCAAACAAAGATGTGAGAAAGAGTTTAACGAGTCGAATTTCGGTCAAAAACTCGTTAAATTTTGATGACTCATTAAGTTTGAGTGGGAAGTTCTTGATAGGGAGTTGTTATGCACGGGTTTTGTGTCGTCTTGCGCAAGATGCGTTAGGGGTATTATCGGAAACAGTGAAAAAAGTTCGTGATAGTGTGAAGTATGTGGTGACGGTTAAATCATGCGAAGAACGGTTTAACGAACTCAAAGTCCAACTTCAGGTCCCAAGTGTGAAAAGTCTTGTGCTTGATGACCAGAGTCAATGGAACACCACATATCATATGTTGGTGGCTGCAAGTGAGTTAAAAGAGGTGTTTTCTTATTTGGATGCTTTGGACCAAAATTACCAAAATACCCTCACGATGGCCGAATGGAAGCAAGTCGACGTTCTTTGTAAATTCTTGAAACTCTTACTTGATGCTGCTGATGTTCTAAAGGGCCCCATGTATCCGACTGCAAATGTGTTCTTTCATGAAGCGTGGAAGATACAACTCGAGCTTAAACATGAATTGGTTAGTAAAGATCCTTTTGTTAGAAAGTTGACCCGGTCAATGCACGAAAGATTTGATATATACTGGAAAGACTGCTTTTTGGTGTTGTCAATCGCGGTTGTTATGGACCCGCGATTTAAAATGAAGCTTGTGGAGTTTAGTTTTGACAGACTGTATGGTCAGGATGCGGGCCAATGGATTAAAGCGGTTAATGATGGTGTTCATGAGCTGTTTCTTCATTACGTTGTGCAAACGCTTCCTCCACCGAAGTTTGTTGATAATGAAACCGAGGGTTTGAAACCCGGGGCTCATGAAAATGAAGTATTTTCTGATTTTGATGTTTGCATATCCGGAGTTGCATATATGAAACCCGAACTTGATCAGTATTTAGAAGAGTTCGTGTTGCCTCGGATGCAGGAGTTTGATGTTTTGGGGTGGTGGAAGTTAAACCGAAGAAAGTATCCGACTTTATCAAAACTAGCATGTGACATATTGTCGATTCCTGTTTCGACAAGTTTTCAAGATTCGGTTTTTGATGTGACGAGCAAGAAGATGGATCGGTATCGGTGTTCGTTAAAACCAGCTATTGTTGAAGCACTTGTTTGTGCAAAAGATTGGATACAACATGGAAGTTCATAAGATGGTACATTTAGTTCTTGAGTAACAGTTGCAACATTTTAAATATTTTTTTTTTTATTTTTTTTTTTATGGTTATGTGGTTATTGTAAATCATTTGGGATATTGTTTGGTTACACTCTTGAAACTCTAATATAGTCTACTACTATTTTTCCTGAATTATTTCTACCATATTGTTTTTATTTATTTCATGTATGTTTGATTATAAGATGATTATTATGTATTTTGCTTTGCAGGTTTATTAGACTAAACAGGATAAAAGTTATAAAACTCTTTACAAATTATATGTAATTATTTTAAAATATGCAAAAGTGAAAAAAATAAAAGAATAAAAGATACAACCGTGTCGGGCCTAACAAGATACTAGACTGCGACCAAACACACCCACCAATTCACCACAAGAAGCATCTACTTACACATTAAAATTTACACAAATCCTCCCACGATAAACCCGCAAACACAACCTACCCGACCTACTTGTCACCCAAAAAAAAGTAAGCGCTTTTACATCCCCTGCCACACCTTCCACCGTGACCGCCAAATCATTGAACACAATGTCATTTCGCACCTTCCATAAGCATTATAACGAGACAGGGCAAACCGCATGGAAAGCTGAATGTTAACGCAAAAATATGGTGGACTTTTCACCACGTCGAGATTGCTTGCCAAACCGCTTGGGCTAAACCACGAGACAAACACGTGCTCGGTTGTCTCCGTCACCTCACCACAAACCGGACAATTTAAAGGCCCCACAATCATGTAACGTCTAGCCAAAGAAGACAACACCAGGACCCTATCACGCTAGAATACCAAATTTACCCGGAACCCAGTTATTCAATTTAACTGAATACCCGGGTGAACCGAGCTTAAACTCTTTAATTTATCTTTCAAACACAACTCCTAATTAAAAAAAATAATAAAAATAAAAAAAAAAACTTTTTTTTTAGTTTTAGTTTTATGTGCTCTCATCAAAAGAAAAGTCAAATGTCTTGTCTTTTGACATAATAATAATAATAATAATAATAATCAATCAATCAATCAATCACCCAATTCAAGTAAACTGAAGCAAGATGAGTATGTACGGACTGGATACATCATTATACGATTACGGGTTTTCATCCGATACAGTAATCGCCAGTTCAATCTACGGCCACCGGATCGACTTCGACGATGAGCTTTATTACCGACGAACGCCGCCGTCTGTTACACACGCGCCACCGGCCACCCCACCGGAGTACCGTCACGACGGCAGCTCACCGCTTCCTTTAGGCATGGATTGGAGCCTCCCGCCACGTGTCTGGGTATATTCAATTTCTATTCAATTATTATTATTGTTATTATTATTATTATTATTATTATCATTATTATTCATCTGGTTTATAATCTAATTGAGGGAGTTATTCTTGTTGTTATTTTATTATTATTATTATTATTATTATTATTATTATTATTATTATTATTATTTGAAACATTAAATTTGATGAACCACTTAATAAATTAGCAATTTTTAGGGAAAACCGGATCGTTGACCGAAAAATTAACTGTAAACAAAACCGACAGGTATGGTTAAGTGATTGTATACCAACCGAACCGAACCGAACCGATGCTTGTTTTTAAAAACTTTATACCTCTGTTTTTAGTTTTGGAAATTTAAATTTATGATGCAACTGAGCTTGGAACAGACATATTTCAGCTTTGAAACTTCGTAATTGAGCTTGGAAGTTGGAACATCACAACGGAGCCATTTTTAACTAGAACAAAGAGAAAAAAAAATTCTAAAAAATTAAAAAAATACGTAATTGAGCTTGGACAGTTGTTTGGATTAATGACACGGGTGGTTATCGTGTCGTGTTCATGTCTAGCACCATATGTAATCGTGTTGTATCTAACATGTTACGCCAGCCAAAATTTTAGTAATGTTTTGTTGCAGGAAGGAAGACATACTGTTTGGCCATATGAACCAAACAAGAAATGGAGTTACTGTGTCACCGTTCCTTCGTGGACTAAACGTTCCGACACCGAGGTATTCCCTTTTCTTTTCATAATTCAAGGATTTAGTTTAACACAATATGCGATTATCTCATAACTCAACTACGTGCTTCCTGCAGTTTTTCATACTTCAGGTTGGTATACAATCACCTGAAGGTGTCACCTCGACCCGACAAGTACCAAGAAGATTCAAGGAATTCTTGAAGCTGTATTCCGAGGTTTATTTAGCTTTCTGTTACAATTAAAGTTCTATTTTTTTCTTTAAGAAAGATTCAAAGAATGCAATTATTTGATATTTAACGTCTTTTTTCAGCTGAAAAAGGAATTTCCCAAGAAAAAATTACCGCCAGTTCCACCGAAGATGCTTACAAAGAGCGACACACTTTTGGAAGAGGTATAAACCGCTTTTATGTCATTTTTGTATTTCCTAAAACATGTTTAAAACCCATAAAATGGTTTGTTTATACTTTAATTATTTATTTATTTATTTATTTATTGTAATTCTTAGAAACTTGATGTGTTACAGTGTTATTAACGGGTCTGTTTGGTTGCAGCGAAGGGGTGCACTGGAGGTTTGGATGGAGAAGTTATTAACTGATATTAAGGTGTCGAGAACTGCTTCCGTGGCAATCTTTTTGGAGCTAGAAGCAGCTGCAAGACAATGTATGTGCTTATTTATTTTTTAAACTACTAAATATATTATAAAAAATTTAGACCTATAACCTCTTAAATTTTAAAATTTAAATCAATGCTATACTTGTTAAGCAAATTACAAAAGTTATGGCTATAAATATATATGTTGTGTGACACAGTTTTAAGTAGTTTTACTTGTAAAGATTGGTAAATTATGGTAAACTATTTTGTTGGTATTTCAGCTTGTTCCGAGTTGAATCTGAACGATTCGGTTGCAAACACTGTTTCGTCAGATCAGTTTGTTTCAAATGCAACTTCTTTAGTTGAGGGTGGTTCATCTGTTACATCAGATCTGGACAACAGTTGCGCTATCGAAACATCTGAATATCAGAAGCATTCTGAACCGAATATTGAAAGCGAAAGATATAGTGACATGCAACGGGATTTGGAAGAACTTAAGAGAAAGTGTATGGAATTGGAACTGAGATTAACAGTTGAACAGGTTTTAACTTTTGATGACTATTTTTGTCCGTTTAACACTGTTTTCCATAAATTATAATTGTCTGTGTATAACGACATAACGTTTTGAAACGTGTCAGGATGCTAGAGCACATGCAGAATCAATTGCAGCAACCGCAATCCAGCAGAATAAAATGTTAACGAACGAGTTGGATGATGCCAAAAAACAAGTCGCGTCGCTTAATATAAGTCATTCAGAATTGAAGCAGGAGCTTGACAGATGTTTGAAAGATAAATTTGAATCAGAGGTAGGTTGTATTTGAGTGTATGAAGATGATTTTTATAAATTGACATTTTTTGTGTTATTGCACAACAGAACGAAAAGCAGGATCCGGAAACGCTCAAGGAAACCGTGGAAGAGTATGCTGCAACAACTAGCGAAATAAAGATGTAGTAACTTAATGTATCATATGTAAAACCATTATGCATAACTTATTATCGAGTAATAATCATTTTGTTTCAATAAACAATTATGCTCGTGTGTTGTATCTATTGACTATTGCTTTGACTGTGATACATAATACAGTTATTTTACTAACTGCATGATTGCTTTTGTTACTATTCTCGATGTAAAGTATACGAATGATAAAACATTTATATGATCAGAAATACTAACAACACGATACAACATTTTACACATTTAACGGAGGTCTTGTCCTCTAAATCAAACAAATCAATGCTTACATGACAAATGTTACAACATCTAACAATAACATACTTGTTTCTTCATTCTTCATCTATGTATCTATTTGTATTTTATTAGAAGACGTCTGGATGAAAACGTCCAGGGATCGAGTTGCTTTCTTGAGCTTGCTTTAGATGCATTGACAACGCATAGTTATTCACCTGCACATATCACCATTACAAAATTAAAACTTTATACTTCCAAGTTGCAAACTCGCTATTAATAAACCAAAGAAGCATTTAAAAGAAGTTTAACCTGGAGTGTCCTGATCTGCTCCTGGTGCACTAACGCCAACTGCTTCAGATGCTGCACCTCTTGTGCGCTCTCGTCATAGTCTTTCTGGCGTTTGTGCTGAATAGCTACAGCACGTTTCAATATTGTATTTTCCCGCAGAAGAGCTTCAATTTGTTCCTTTATAACAGTGTTTTCCTAAACATACAATTAGTCGGACATGATTATGAAAAAAGGTGAACTATGTTAAAAAAACAAACACAGAGACGAACCAACCTTATGAAGGTTATTTGCAGCCTCGCCAACCGAACGTTCGGTTATCGATTTCTCTAAGCTCTCCAGCATGCTCATGGCACGTGACCTAGCATCATCGACGCTTGTAGCATTCATCATTTCTGTAACAAACAGTTCGACCCATTCGGTTCTAGGAGTGTTGGCATGAGCTGACGGATTCTCTGTAGTAACATATTTGTCACTAGTACCTGAAACACCCAACAGGATTTGGAATTGGTAGAAGGGTTATGCATGTCAGATGTGTGTATAATAAGTTCAAGAATAATAAGATAATGTCTTTGTTCAAAGTATCACACCTGAATTCCCGTCTACATATCCAAAACAAAGTTCATTGAGACTCTTGATGGCAGAATCTAAATCATTTCCACTCTCTTCTAGAGCTTTCTCTAAAAGCTGAAAGTGTAAAAAAGCTTCTTTCAAATCATAAGCAATGAAATGCTAAAATTATAAACATATAATTATCAACATTTGATGCGAAATTTTAAAAATGCCGGGGTTCAAAACCAATGCTTTCTGTTACAGAATCACAAGGGTAATAATTGGACTTCCATACAAATTAACTTCTACCAAGTCTTGAGCAAAAAAAATTGCCTTGATTATATATTACCGGAAATACTGATAACATGAAAGCGTTATAAATATATTTTAACGATAGTTGTCAAAGATGCAAAGGTTGAGCCTTGGGACTAGGCCGCGCAAGGTGCTTAAAAGCAAGTGCCAGAGATAAGTAAGGTGCATAGCAAGAGCATACCATTTTTGGGGTTTGAGACAGGTTTTCTGGTTGTTTAGGGATACTCTAAGCTTGTTCCAGGCCATTTTAGGATGTTTCAGACCATTTGACCAAAAATTTTCAAGATTTGGCCTGAATCTCATAGCCGTAAGACGCTGGATTGCTTAAACGGCAGCAATGCGATTTTCCTGCGCTTCGCCTAAGGGTCTATTGCACTTTTACATATCATTTCTCATCTGGGATTCTAAACTGATAAAGCGAACTCCATAAATCCATAACCGGAGGAACAATAACCACCTTAGTTTCTAAATTTATACGTGTAAGCAATTAAACAAAACCATCAACTTATCCATACTAAAAACTACATAAATTATATCACACGCAACAGGAATTAAGTAAACAATTTGTATGGTATTATATTATAAACATAAACCGAATCAACAAGCAACCGGCTTTAAAACAATTTGACCTCTACAAATCACAATTTATCTATTATCTTGTAATTAATTAAACACATAACATATATAATTATATAAATATATACTACCTGCTTATCCATATTAGGAAAAACAACCCGAAGCTGATCGACAAGAGGCGAAAGCCGAACCGGAGAACTCGAAGAACACCTGTGTTGCTTCTTGGCAACCGGTGACGTGGATGATGATGATTCGTCGAAGAATGATCTCTTGCCACACACAATCGCAGACATTGTGTGTATTCTAACTAATTAGATACAGATCCACCGCAATCAATCTGATCTGATTCGAATTGATAACTACTGCTATTATTATTGTTATTATTATTAAAATTTGAATGGAATAATAATAATAATAATAATAATAATAATAATAATTTGGGGATTTAGGGTTAGGGTTTTGCAATCGGTGGCGTGGGTGAAATGAAAAAGAAACAGTTTTGATTTGGTTTTGGGTATTTATAGTGAAATGAAAGGCGCGTGTTTGCTTCATTTTGGGGTAACTTTTTAAATGGGATATTACAAGCTTTCTTGTTGGAATGAATAATAATAATAATAATAATAATATTTAAAAGTTTTTATTATAATAAACAACTCAATTGCAATTGATGTTTTAACGGTAGGTCTGTTCACGAGCCGAGCCGGATCAAGCGGAAGCTTGCTCTTTTACATCTGAACCGGATGGATGAATTTCGAACCGAGCGAAAATCGAATTGAGCATTTTTCTATCGAACATTGAGCAATTTTCGAGCATTACTTACTTCTTTTTCCCTTTAAAATTTTCAATAAGAAACAAGTTTGAAGAATGTCTATAACAATTTTGAAGGATGTATATAATATATTTTGTAAACAAATTAGTAAATTTTAGACAAACGTGTAATATGTTGTAAGTTTTTATGCGAGAAAAGTTTGAAGTGAGATATAATGAAACATGTAAACAAACTTTTAGTATTTTGAAAACTTAAATTGAACTAATGAAACTATAAAGTTGACGGAATGAAAAAATTACAAAGGGTTTAAAAAATTGTGTACTTAGGACGTGTTCGTTTCAAGGATTTGTAAGAAATTCTAAGGAATAAGATTTTAAATCCCATGAATTGATATGTTCGTTTCATTAAATGAAAGAATGGAAATGGAAACTAAATCCCATCAAATCCCACATTTCATGGGATTTTAAAATCCCACCTATTTGAATGGATTGTTAAGGATTTTTTTTATTAACAATAAAAACCCCTCCAAAAAAATTCAAAAAAAATAATAATAAAATCATAACTCAAAATATAAATAAAAAACGAAAAATGTTAAAAAAACTAAAACGTTTCCGCATTTGCCCTCATTCTAAAAAAAAACAATGAAGAAGATTCCAATTCCAATACATATTAACCAACCAAACACATGATAGGGATTCTCAAACATTCCATTCCAATTCCAATTCCAAATCCTTTAAAAAAAGTCCGTGAAGCGAACGCGCCCTTATAGTTTATGTGTGTTGTCTATATATTTATATATTTTTCATATATAATTACATATAAAATAAATTGAAAATATTCGAGCCGAACCGAACCAAGCAGACCTTTGCTTGTTCCTTGGCTTGTTTACAAACCGAACCGAGCAGAGCGGCTCATTTAAACTCAAGCGAAAAAACGAGCGAGCATTTTCTGAACGAGAGGAGAGCTATTTAATGCCACTTTTAAAACAATTCAATTGATGATTTTGATGGAGCATCGAATCTCTATGAAGTTGGTTAGTTAAAAATTAATTAATATCTAATCCCTTTTTCCCACTTGGGCCTTTGGGCTTGAATATTTGGTGTCTGGTATCCATTAACGTAATGGTTATTTTTTAAGTGGGCTTGATCGTAACTATTTAAGAATGGCCCAAAAGCCCAACTTGTCATTTGCACACACTATTTTATTATAACACCGGCAACAACGGGGCAACACTTCACTCTCTCTTTTTACAAAACCAAAACGATGAAGAAACCGAGAGCTTGTCGTTGAGTATATGACCGAACCGAAGTGAGATCCTGTTAAACTACAGAGTGATGGTGGAAAGGGAAAACCACGTGGTAAAAGATAAATAATATGACGTGAAAACAACCACCACGAGTAAACTAAAAGAGATGTCCAATAACATTAGTACTTGTCAAAAGCTAATTGCCTTATTAGTGAGTAGTATGAAAGTTAGTTTTTGATATATATATATATATAATTATTAAGGACGCTTAAAAATAACACATTTAAGGCATGCCCACCATAGCACATTTGACCAATTGACCCTTCGTTTGACTATTACCAAACCTCAATACCCGAATACACCCGAAACCGACATATATTCATAAACTTGAGATATGAGCTCAAATCTCAATCAAAGTAACGTATTCAGTTATTCACCTACAAAATGCACCCATCAAAGCTAATCTCAATGGGACAAAAAAAACAACCTAAAACCCAAAAACCTAAACCCAAATAGCCCACCCGTGCTTCAGCTTAAAATGACAGATTTGCCCTTCACCAAGTGTGATCCCTCATCCAAGCATTGCTCTAACATCATGTTCTCCATCATCTCATTAGGCACATTCCTGTTAATAATAAATTAAACAACACGTCAATGTCACGAACGAAATCATTGTCGGGAAAATAGATAATAACAAAAATTATTCACCGGTTCATCTAGGCGAGGCTCCACGAGAACATAAAGCGGTACCCCATTCAACCTCCAGTTACCCTGTGTTAGAAACAAAAACGATTATCAAACCATTTAATTAAAAAATAAAAAAAATAATAAAAAAACGTTACCTTTACGAGTGGTAACCCGATAACACACGCGCATTCGACAACCTCGGCTCCAACACGTTCTACAAAAACAAAACATGTTCAAACACATGTTAATGCAATTCAAGAAAAACACATGTTGAAGCATCTCATGTTTACCTAAAAGCCTTATGGCTGCTGAGAGGGTTCCACCAGTAGCCACTAGATCATCTACAATCAAAACCGTCTCGCCAGGCTGTACCGCGCCAACATGCATCTCTAAACAATCTGTTCCATACTCTAGCACATATGCTTCTGATATAACTTCACCTACACAATCAAATATCATAATAATATTAATCTTATTTTTTAAGTTAGTAACTCCATATAATATTAATATGGGTCATGCTATAGCTACACAAAAAAAATACTCAGACGGCTGTTTTGACCAAAAAAGTCAAACTTTGTAAATATTGGTCAAAGCGTCTGACCGGAGAACCGTTTTGACCATGGACAGTTAAAACTATGAAATTTTTTTGTCAAAATGGCTTTCCGACCTCTATCCAGTAGGGATGTGCAAGAAACCAAAAAAACCGAAAAATCCAAACCGAAAAAAACCGAACATAAACAAAGACCGATGGTTTGGTTCTATGTTTTTGTAAAAACCAAACTAACGGTTTGGTTTCGGTTTTGCATATAATCCGAAATAACGGTTCAGTTTTGGTTTTGCATATAATAAAAACCGAAAAAATCAAACCGAACCGAATCCTAAAATTTTGCTTTTTTATATTTTATATTAAGTAATTTATAAGACTTTAATAAATATGCAACTCAAATATTTTTGGTCAAATATATAATAGTCTATTATTTCACAATTAACAAAATATTTATATCTAAATTTATTATTTTTTGCCAACTTTTTTTTTCGGCCTAAAATTTTCAAGCTCAAATGGCAGAAACCGAAAAACCCGAAACTGAATCGAAACCAAACCGAAAACCAAAAAAACCGAAACCGAACGGTTTCAAAAACTAGTTTTGGTTTTCGGATTAGTTGTAGCTGAAAACCGCACCGAACCGCACCACGCACACCCCTACAGTATCCAATATCCGGACAGCTGTTTTAAACAATGTGAGATTATATGTCAGACGTTGTGACCCCTATTAATATTCAATGCTTACCTGGCAATTTTCGTGGTTTGCGAAGGGGTACAAATTTCGCACCGATAGCCAATGCGATTGGAGGACCAAACATAAAGCCTCTAGCTTCAACTCCTGTACATATAAAAAATCACATTTAAGTTACAATATTAATAAACAAGGTGGGCTAGAAACATGGTCCACATACTAGATAAAAAAGATCTAAGGAAACATATCATATAAGTATGGAACCATACATAATGAAATAAGGTTACTGTAACTGCTAATGACATTTTTGTCTTTAAAAATGTTAAATGTCACATTTGACAAAGAAGAACAGGATATGCTCTACTTAATCTATGTGGTTAATGGTTATAAAATGGGTCCACATTTAATATTATTTATTGTTATATAAAATATGAGAGAGGAAATTAATGAGGACATTGCTAGCTACAAAGTCAATCCAAATTTGCTTAGTCAGATAAGTTTATTTATTATTTCTTTTTAATTTAAAAGAAGAACATCCAGTAAGATAGGAGTGTGCATGAAATAGGAAAACCGATCTCGAACCAAAACAAAAACAAACTGTTTGGTTTTATGTTTTTGTAAAAACAGAGCTTGCGATTCGGTTTTTGTTTTTCATGTAATATTAACCAAAAAAAATCGGAAAAGACGATTGCATACAATTTTTAAGAATTTTTATTAGAATTTAGTAAATATGTAAACTCAAATTTTAGCCCAAATATATAATAATCGATTAGTTAATAATTAACAAAACAACTTAGGCCCAAATTCATCATTTTGGGCTTTTTTATTTTTTCCTGTCCAATAAGGTCAAACGGCAAAACCAAATTTAAACGTTGTCATTTTTCACTTGTTACTATAAGTAATTCGTAAGAATTTAATAAATATATGACACACACATTTTAGCCATGTATAATAATCAATTAATTATTAATTAACAAAATGATTTAGGCCCAAGTTCATTATTTTGGGCCAATCTTTTTTCAGCCAAAAAATTTTAAAACTCAAATGGCAAAACCAAACCCATATTGAAACCAGACAACTTTCAAAAAATCAAAGACCAAAGTTTCGGTTTTTGGTTCAGCTTTAGCCCAAAATAAATATGCAACTCAAATATTTCAGACCAAATATATAATAATCAATTAGTTAACAAAATGATTTAGGCCCAAATTCATTATTTTGGGCCAAAAATTTTCAGAACTCAAATGGCAAAACCGAACCAAACAGAAACCAGACGGTTTTCAAAAAAATAAAATACCAAAGCTTCGGTTTTGGTTCAGTTTTAGCTCAAAACCGACCCAAACCGAACCTCAAGTTACAGAGAAATCATAAAGCAAAAAAAAATTAAATTTTCAGAGCATCCATGAAACTAAGCAATAATAATAATAATAATACCTGCAACAACTGAAATATTCTTGTCTCTATAACGATCAACAAATATATCAACAGTGTATCGAAACGCCTTCGGATCCAACAACAGTGTTGTTATGTCTTGAAACATTATCCCTGCGAAAAAAAAAAAGAAAAAAAAAACTCAATTAAAGTAGTCCACCCACCAACTGTTTGACTTAATTCCTCAGTGAAAAAAAAAAACCTGGTTTTGGAAAGTGTGGAATGACCCGTACGGCATCTGATATGGCCTTTATTCTTGGGTCACCGTGTAAACCATTCTCTTCTGCAAACATAATAATATTAATATTAATATTAATAATGATTTTCCGGCAAGAATCCGATGAAGTGATTCAGCTTCAGTTGTAGTTACTAGTTTTATAAGTTTAGACTTATGTTTGTGTGTGTTCTATTTATAGCCGAATTGTTTTGTACTTTCCCACGAATGAAAACTAAACTCCAAAATGTTTCTTTTTCTATATTTAAATATTATTATTTTTATTAGTTTTATTTCAGCGAACTCTCTAAACGGACTACGGGCTTGAACACTCGCCTAAGCCAACGACAGTGTTGTGAGATAAAACTCATTCATAAGACAAACTGACAACAAGCTGCAAACTTCATTTATATTGCAAAACTCGGTCTTTTAAAAATACATTGATTAATCTTTGAGTTACAACATTACTATGATGACCCGTTTCACTCAAATTTTTTTAAGAAGCACGGACCCAAACCCGAATAGGTTAGATCAGTATTCCCTCCGGGCATGGGTTATAAAATGGGAATTAGGTTAATGAAGGTCTGAATCTAACAACTCTGACGGTGATAACCTGAAAAACAGAACCACCGTGAGCTTGTTACGAGAAGGAAAATAGTGGGGGTCTTCCCGTAACCAAATGATATTTGGGTTGGACTATATGCGATTATAAATTATTTGAAATTTAAATAACAAAATAAAACACTGTTAGCTCGGTTGTTTTTTCGGTTTTAGTTAAATGAAGGTTGGAAACTAAGCCGAAATTTTGGTTTTTATAAAAACATAAAATCAAATAGGCGATTGTTTCGGTTTGGTTATTTCGTTAATTTTTTCAATGTTGGATTGGTTTGTTCGGTTTTATACATACGGCTAAAGATTATAAAATTTTGTTTTATTTTAGTGCCAATTATTGACTTTCAAGAAAACAATTGTTTTACATCACATGTGTATAGCTTACATCTATATAATAAATATGTTTGTTGTATTCATATAATTTATGGTAGATCCTTAAAAAAATATAAAAGATAACAAAAATATATATAAAATTGGATGTTGAGAGCAGGCTTGACAAGCGTTGATTAAAAATATATAAAAAACACCGTCAAGATATGGAGATTGTCACACATCCTTGTAAAAGAATATCCATATTTATGTAATATATAATAGGGATATTAGTTTTTAATACTCCCAACTTTCTCTCATTGATCGAACTCGTAAATCGTAATAAGTTTCAACCTCATTGAAATTACAAAAGATGTAACAAATTGTAAAAGTTTAATAACTTGAGTAGAAAAACATTATACAAATTGATATATATAGCATTTTTATATTTTATAAATCAAATTTATTTGATTTATAACTTTACGTTGTTTTTATTAATTTAATTATATTTTAATAATTTAAGTATTCTGGCATCTTAAAAATATATAAATATTTCATACATACAATTATTACCAATTCACGATAAAAACAACGTTTATATCAATAACTATGCTAATAATATCTATAACGTATATGCCCAAGACCCGACTATGTTGATTCTTTATTTTTTTTTTCATCGGGTTTATGCTTTTCTATCATCTCTAGACAGACACAACTAAATTTGCCAATACAATGATGAATTTGTAGTAGTTTTTGTGCTTGCCTGTATGCTTTCTTGTGGTGTCTTGTATATTTAGCATCGTGTTTGCTTTTATTAATGTCAATAAAGCACTAACTTTTACGTTAGATTTCAGTTACTAGGAAAATTCCCTTTTGCGTGTATGGAGAGGTCCACCCTTAATCGACCAGACATCAAGCTAGTTTGGAACTCGAGCCCCTAGGTGAACATTCATGTAGCAATAGGTGTATGCGACAAGTTATCAACACGACTGTTTAGGGGAACAAGTAATGGCAAAACCGTATGCATTTTGTCATTTTGATTGGGGCCGAAGTGTATATTTTTTTTCTTGTCTACTATATAACTTAGACGCCCGGCCAACTCATGTTTTATTGTTTTATAAACATGTTTTATATTTATGGTGATTTCCGGTGATTGAGGTGACCCCATGGACCTTGCCATAATGGCATAAGATATGAAGGTTCTTCCAATATGTGAAAAAGAATGGGAATCCATAGATACACATAGAAAATTTAATATAACTAAACCAAATTGTTTTGGATTTTATGCTGAAGCCAAAAATAAGCAAGCTGTGAAGTTCTCTTTCCAAATTATTTCAACTTGAACCAAATTGTTTAAATGTTTTGTATGTATTTTTTTTATTATTAAAATTACAACAAATAATTAGATTAAAAATCAACTTAATAATCTATTAAATAACTAAAATAGAGAAATAAGTTTCTACTTGAAGGAACACAAATCGGGTATCAGCAAACCAGCAATCAGTGAGACTATGAGAGAATGGAGTACTTGAACCTTTCATATAATAATATTTGATTTCATTCAATAAAAATTAGTATTTACATCGAAATAGAAAGTAAACGGGCAACAAGTGCTAACCCGTTTGGATAGGAAAACTAAATCGTTTAATAAAAATAAATTGCATGACTCGTTGTATACGAATAAGTAGCTTCACAGCTTTTAACTAAAATTATTATAATCAAACCTGACAAATGATTTGTTTTTTTGACAGACAGTCAAACACAATCTACTTTACACCATCTCTACTCCTAAATGACTACACCGACATCCGCGATTTAAACACGCAATCATTTATTTAAGAAGTGCATCATTTTACCATCAGAATGTCCTTTTAAAGACGAATGATTTTTTTTTCCAACATGAAAAATGTTATGTACATACAATTTCAACAAAATGCCTAAAACATATTTGAAAAATCAATTGTGATATTACAACCAATAAAAAATATTTTGTCGTTCGAAAATATTTTATTGGTGACCAGATGTTAGAAATAAATAATAGTGAATATTAAAAGAGCCACAAAATTAAAATGCTGACTTTAATTAGAAATAAATGGAAAGATGAGGGTGTAGAAAATATATATATATGGTCCATAAATAAGTCACTATTCAATCGCATGCGTGATGGTACTGTCATACATGATCCGACCCACCCCTCTATTTTACTATTTATACGAATTGCCCCCCACACCACACGTCTTGCAGCCATATTAATCACATTCATGGTCATATAAGTTCATAACACTTGAATATATCATCAATTTCTTTTTTAGAAAACAACACGTGGGCACAAACCAGGTTTCAGTTTCTTTTTTGTAAGCTTCATACTTTTTTTTTCTCTGAAAGGCCAAATATATTAAAATGGAAAATGAGAAGCTTAGCAAGTAACTAGGATCCTAACCGAACAAACAAGAGAATAACCAATAAATGAACAAAAAATGGGCCCTTATATAATTTTCATTTAAAGATCATATATCTAACCGAGTGATCGATCCTCTATGGCCTCATGTTTTGTTATTAGTCATTTAACCCAGACTCATTTCACTATTAGTATGTCGTTAGGCTCATTTCCATTATTAGGTTGTTATTTGGATATTTTTTGAGTTCCCATTATTATTGTGTCTATAGACAGGGCACTCACATGGAACATGCGCTAGACAAAGACCGAAGCTTGTATCCCCTCCAATCGTCCCTGCCTACAAGTCATGAGTCCGTGTGTTCGACCCCTACACTTCAATATATTAAACCGGGGAACAAACTAAGTAAAGTTTTTAAAATTTGAGTGAAATGTTATACATAAACATATGCTGGTCTATTTGTAACTTCTCTTTGGTGTTATAAAAGATTATAGTATTTAAATTCAAAATCATAATGTTATATATACCAATCAATAGTTAAATCCAAGGGGGACAAGCATATCCTATGGGATGAAATTTTTCTAAGGCCATGTTACATGTGATCCACATGATCAGATGATGTGAAGTTTAAACTTTAAAGCCAAACTTTGATTCTATAAAGATTAAGGCATGCCTTACAAATGTTATTTCTCATGGAACTCATGGGCTTCAGTTGCTACTTTTAATAAATTAAATATTATATATTTGATTGCATATTAGGTAAAAAACTAAAAATAACTTCCCACAAAACCCATAAAATAATTTAATAATGCATGTAATTTTATATATATATTTGGATTTTAATTTTATTTATCGTAAGAAAGTTAATACTCAGGGTTTGTTGACAAAAGAGTTTAACAAATAAATGAGATGTTATAACCCTATTTAAAAGCTATCTGGGTTTGGTGAGACCCATGACCTGCTTATTTTTATTTTTACTATAAAAATGTTTCTTAATTATAAATAATATATATTTAAAAAAACAGATATTAATTTTTAGTATATTTTTATTTTATAAGATTTTCATATCAATATTTGGTGAGACTAATTTTTAATTTAATGAAATGTTATAACCCGTTTAAGTGCTAACTGAGTTGGTAAGACCCATACCTGTGAATTCAGGTCAAATGAGAAGTTTTCATTTATAAATAAAATAGTCTGATTACTTGAAAAAATGTAAAAAACTGTCAGAAAACTTTTAAAAGTTTCGTTTATATATATTTAAGATTAAGATATAAATATACTTAATACATTTTTTTATATTATTTAAAGAGTGGCATTGGTTTCTGACCTTCTGCCTTCTGGGTAGTATTGGGAGTGGTCCCTTTTGGTACTGATTGACGTATGTTTGGTAAGTATCAATATTTAAAAATCAAAATAGATCTTCAACCAGTTGTCCTACTATTCTTATTCGACTGGACCAAAAATGTGATGACTTAATAATTACTATAAAATTATAATAAAAGCCTTACTTTTATATTTAAATTCAAATTCAAATTCAAATCATTAATAAAATAAATCAAATAAACCAATTTAGTAATAACCACTTAATGTATTTGTATGAAATGTAATTAACTAATAATTTAAATTAGTTTATAGGCAAACTGGAAATAATAATCCTACATTTTCTGTATTGGCCGATAATAATTCCATTTTTATTAATCACTACCAACGATCAACATTTCAGCTATTTTTGTCTCAATGGACATCCGTTAAAAAACACTTAACGCTGCTAAGTTTTGTTTCTGAGTTTCAAACAAATGTTTTAGGGCTTTTAATCGGAAGAAAATACGAGTCGACTGATATAAAATTTATCTCAAAACAGTTATCCAAACGACGAAATGGTGTTTTCAAATGATACATGCGTTTTCTTTTGTTCGGTTTATAGTAAGTAGTTATCACGTTGTTGTTTGGATGCATATTTAGATGACGATATTGTCTTATTCATTTATTTATTGTTTGTTTGCTTTGTCTCCTCATAAGATATATATGAACATAGAACATATAATTAACTAGTTTTTATCCCCCGTATCACGGGGGTTGTTTTATATTGTTTGTTTTAATATTTATTTATTTTTTTAATTTATATATTTTTTTGTATGAAAGTTAATAATATACGTATGGTTTGATGATAAATTGTTTCACAAATAAATGAGATGTTATAACCCGGTTTAAAAGCTATATGGTTTTGATGAGACACAAGACCCGTTTATTTTTTTTACTATAAAATTGGTTTTTTAATTATAAATAATATTTATGAAAGTTAATAATATACTTATAGTTTGATAATGCCCGAGACCCGTTTATTTTTTTACTTTCAAATTGGTTTTTTAATTTAAATAATATATATATATATATATATATATCTTTTTTAAAATACATAAGATATTATTTTTTATTATATCCTATTTTATAGGATTTTTACATAAATAATTTGGTGAGAATAATTTTTAATTTAATGAGATGTTATAACCTTTTAAGGAATATCTGGGTTTGGTAAGACCAATACCCATGAATTCGGGTCAAATGCATGAGAAGCCTCCATTTAAAAATCAAGCAAATCTGGTGACTCCAAAAAAATAGGAAGCGATCACATCGCGACACGTAGGATTTTTATATCTTCGTTTATATGTATTATAGATATGTGAAATAATTTAACACATTTAATAAGTATAGATGTAAAAGTCAGAATAAGACGAATGGTGCAGTATAAATAAATTTAAATAGATATTATGGTGATTTTCTCTAAAATAAATATTAACCATATAAAAACATTCAAAGTACATAAAGATGTGAAAGAACAATATTGTTTGTGTGTATAGTACAGCTATTCAGAACAAAGAGCCACAAGCTTAATAGTTGTGATCATGATCTTTAAAACGTGTTTAGTTAAGCGTCACATAAGAAAAAAATTCATTCATTAATAATATAAAAATTCACCGAGATGAAAGATATCCCATATCCTATTCTTTTTCATTTATAGTCTCTCTCATTCACGTCATCACCCATCATTTTTTTTATTTTTTACTTTTTATTTTAACCATTTTATCTCAAAACTATGAAAATGCATATGATAATAATTTAAAATTATAATAAGTTAATAAGTGTAATGATATTAAACTAAATAGTAACAAAAATTGAATATTACACTAATATTATTATAGCAAAATATAATGATAATAGTAATAATATAACAAGATGATAGCAATTATATATGATATGATAACAACAAATATGATAATAGTATACTAATATAATATATGGTTAAACTTGAGACCAATGAGTACATGCTTGGTTAATTTGGTGGACGATATTTCCATCTGAAGATTTTTTTCAACAATACAAATGTTCAATTCCCCGTCTCGACTGTATTCTCTAATTAACTCAAACCATCTGGTCCACTTCCACTCATTCATGGTGTTCATATGTATGAACCGTGCCAAAACCGCTATCCTTTAAAACCATGCTCTAAGTGGCTCACTATTAGTCCCATATTCTCTGAACCACAACTCAGTGGCTCACAAACTAAACTATAACCGGTTAACTGAACCAAAACCGAATCCAGTTAATAATTAGTAGAGGAGAAACCGATTCAGTTATGAAAATTAACTATAGGTTAGAGACCGGTTAGGATTTTCATAGCAGGATCCTATTAAAGACCGGCTAACCAAAACCGGGTTTTCTAAACAAAATATTAACCGGTTATATAACAACGTTAGCATTAACTTTTTGAACCGTTTTTTAACCCCCCTAAGTATAAATAGTTATTGGGTGTTATAATATAGTTTGATTACACCATTTCTCTGGCTTTCAAAGACACTCAAAAACACATAACCGCTCAAACCTAGAGGTGCACAAACAATGTATTTTCTTGGACCTAAATCAGGTAGAAACCAATTCCGGGTATAGTCGAGTATTTTATGCACCTTAAGGCTCAAATGACAACTGAATTTGAGGATTTAGATATAAGAAACATAGACACATTCTAGGACCGAGGCCCGTTACTATTGGGCCGGGCCGTTAGCTATATAACAGGCAAAGCATTTTATCTAACAAAAACCAAAATTACACCAATAAGCAAACCCATGTGTTAAGTTACTTACAAGTTAACACACTACAATGCTAAAAACATCACACAAATATGCAAACACCATTCACACAATCACACCACACCACCAATAAATTTAACACAATAAACAAACATACCTGCAAAAATAAGATTAAAAAAATAAAAATAATAATCTTTTTTACACTTCTATGCCGCCTTCTCGATTTCTTGAACCCGTTCTTTCTCTTCTGAAACAAACCCCGAACTAGCATCTGCAACCGACACCTCATCGTTAAACTCATTATCCCGGCCCGTCACAAACATTTCATCGTTTTCAATAGCAGCTAGTTTTTCCTTCAACCCCCCCTTTAACATCTCGACCACCTCAACCATCGACGGTCTTTTATCGGGCTGATTATGTGCACAAATAAGCCCAATAACAACAACCCGTTTCAACTCTTCCTCTACATACTTCCCGTTCATCTTCGGATCCACGATTTCACTAAACTTTTGTTCACAAACCAACGGTAGGGCCCACTCCGTGATGGATATCGTGGTGCTTGAATTTATCTTTTGAATGGGTTTCTTGCCACTAACGAGCTCGAGTAAAAGAATCCCGAAATTGTATACATCACAACTCTCGGATGCTTTACCTAACATCGCGTATTCGGGAGCTAAGTACCCGAGTGTTCCCTTGGCATCGGGTATTAACTTTGCAAACCCGAAATCTGCCACTTGGGGTTTGAAATCCGAGTCGAGTAACACATTGCTCGCTTTAATATCTCTATGTATTATATGTGGTGTTGCATGATGGTGAAGATAACTGCATAAAGTTATAAACTTTAGTCAAGATTTGTATACAATAACAATAACAATAACAATAATGATAATAATAGTAATAAAGTTACAAACTTTACTCAAGAATCAAGATTTGCATAAAATGATAAAGTTACAAACTTTAGTCAAGATTTGTATATTGTGACAACATTATAAGTTAATAACCAACTGAATGTATAACTTACACGATTCCTTCTGCAGACCCAATGGCAATATTCATTCGTCGGGGCCAATCAAGAAGGCTTTCAGACGAGTTGTGACCGTGAAGGTGTGAGAGTAAACTAAGATTAGTCATGTAATCATAAACAATTAACCGTTCTTGACCTTCGGCACAATAGCCACGTAAGCTAAGTAAATTTTTGTGTCTAACGCGTGCAAGTATTTCAACCTCAACCGCGAAGTCCATTTCCGCTTTATTGCTCCAAACCTTTAACCTTTTCACCGCAATCTGAATACGTAAACACAAATTCCTTTACCGAAAAATATTGAAAATAAGATTGTAAAAATAAGTTTTGTTTTAAATTTTAATTACTTGAGATCCATCCCATAGTTGACCCCAATAAACGCTGCCGAATCCGCCTTCACCGAGCTTATTGTCGTAATTGAAATTGTTTGTGGCAGCATGTAATTCCTTTAATGAAAATATCCTCCATGTTGATTCTTTCTTCACTTTATCTTTCCTGTTTCATTACCAACAAATTAACACAATTAGCACAAAAAACTTTATAAAAAAATTTAGGAAAACTTTATGGCTGCAAATGAACCGAGCCGAGCGTGAGCTCAAGTTTGACTCGTTTCGAGCTCTTTTCTAAAGCTCGAGCCGAATTCATAAGTTGTGCTCGTGTATTGTTAATTCACTAATTTATCAAAATTTGTACTTATTTTAATATATTTCAATAAACCTTAAACGAGCCTAAGCTCAAGTTGAGCTCGTGTGTAGTACCTTAAAGTTAAACGAGCCAAAGTGAGGCTCGAGCTCAGTTGTGTAGTGTGAAGCTAATACATAGAAGTCCTTTAGAGCAAAAATTTTAAAATGTACACAAGGCACGAGCTCGGGATAGATAACTAAACGAGCTTTATTTGAGGCTCAGGCTCGGCTTGGATCGAGCTCAATAAGGCTCGGTTCATTTTGAGCTTTTAATCCATACAGTATCGAGTAGCTCGCAAGCAGCTCGGCTCATTTGCTCTTTCTTTGGGTGCAATCGAGCCGAGCCGAGCTCAAGCTCAACTTGTTTTGAGCTCTTTTTCTAAAGCTCGAGCTTGGTTCATGAGTCGTTTTACAAGCTCCAGCTCGACTCTTGTACATTTATAAATTAATTTATCAACATTTTTAACGATTTTTATACATTTCGATAAACCTTAAACAAGCCTAAGCTCAAGTTGATCTCGTGTTCAGTACCTTAAACGAGCCAAAGCTCAGTTCAAGCTTGGTTGTGTAGTGTTAATTTAGTACAGAGAAGACCAAAAAAGCTTAAAAAATAATAATAATAATAATAATAATAATAATAATAATAATAATAATAATAATAATAATAAATAAACCAGGCTCGTTATTCGTTAGTGCTCGACTAGCCTAAACGATATTCCCTACAAGTTTGAGCTCAGGCTCGTTAACTAAACGAGTTTTATTCGAGCAGCTCGGCTCATCCGCACCCCTATGACATTTACTTTGTTGGTATTGAAATTGTGAAAATTATAAGTTTATAATTATAACTATAACCCACAAATCAAGAATCAAATTCAATGGCACTAAACCCTAATTAAACAATACTTTAATTAAACTAATTATTATTATTATTATTAAAAGAAACACATACCGATCAGAATCAGAGGCTCTAGTGCAACATAATAAAGACCGAAAACCCATCAACACAAAACCTTAATTCAACCTCTTAACAGTGTACAAAATGAAACAATCAACAAGAAGAAGAACAAAAAAACATGTTTTTTAAGGGTTCCTTCGAGAAGAAGCAACAGGGTTACGTGATGTTGTGTCGGTCAAATTGTTTTGTAAAGTAAAGTAATGATCTTGGTGAGTGAATATGTTCGTTGGACGAGACTGACTTTTGTTTTTAAGAGAGAGAAAGGAGATGATAGAGTTTAACTTAACTGGATTCAAATTTCGTTAAAATATTAAAAGGTTATTCAAAATCAAATGTACTTATGTACTAGAATATAAAAACCATTTATTTTTATATATATATATATAATCAAGAAAAAAAATGTAGGGAGATTCAAGTTCGATTATCACTTTTGTTATTTTTGGTGAATATTGGAAATGAAAGATTTTAGTTAGGCCTTGCGAGGTTCCAGTTTGAATAACGAGGCCCACCGTATGTATGGTTTCCCGGAGGAACGCCCAAGCCAAACTCTGAAGCTAGAGTGAGCCCGGTTAAGACAACATAGTCTGACTAGAGTGAGGCAACGAGACTCTTCAAACGACGGCCTAACACACAAGAAAGTTGTCGTTTTATAAAAGAAGATCTCGCGCGTTGTGACGGTTGGTACTTGAAAGTGGAAAAGAGTATGGGTTAAAAATGAAATAGTTTTTGTTAACCGATTGGTAATAATCTACAAGTTTTGTTACAAAGTTGAAAGTCTAAAAAGGTTCGTGTAATTTTGTTAAAGTGTAAAAAGTTTGTGTGAAAAGATGAAATGTTTAACATCTCGTGCTAATAAAGTGTGAAAATCTTTGTTGTCAAAAGTTTGAAGACCAAATTTTGGTGTCAAATGTCCAACTAATATATACACACAGTAACATCTCTAAAATTTTGGCCATGTTTTGGATAATTAAAAATTTTATTTGTTTATATATAGTTGTAATAAACATAGAAATGTTATTTGTTTATTTGTTTATTTGTTTAAAAATAGAAATAACTAATAGGGCGTGATTCATTACTAAACACCAAGTTATTGTTTTAACAAAAAAGTTTATACTTAAATTCACTCTAAGTTAGGAAAAGGGACTAATAGTTACATAATTTAAATTTTAGGCTTTGATTTGTTAAACGATACATTTTGAATGTAACTAGAAGATACTCCGGCGCGTTGCACCGAGGTAGTATAATGTATGCATATGTACCGTTTACTCAACTTGTAGATTTGCATTTATATTTGGTATTAGATAGAAGATATCATCTAAAATGAACAAAATATTAATGAACTAATGTTTACTATTAAATGGCCACTAATACAATAACATACATTGAGAATATTGCAATTGCATCCATTTGACATACTAGCTATAACATTACAAATAATGTTCTTTTGGATGGGAATTACTTTGTAACAATAGCATCCACTTTGAAAACATAAAGATACTAATAAGAGCATCTATTTGAACCAAACAATAGCATTAACTACATGAAGATATCAAAATCATCTATTTGAACCCAATAATAGCATCCATGTAGTCTATATTATTTAAATGATAAGAAAGCAAAATAACCAATTAATTTCAGTTTCAAATGGTGAACCGGATGTTTAAGATGTTTAATAGGTCTCTCGTTGTATGCTTTATTTTAGTCTTTTAGTTGTTTCGGTTGTTTCGTCTTTGTTTATTTGAGGTGTCTTGCTACTTGTAAGTCGTTCGTTTTTTGTTTTTATAAAAAGTGGGCCTTTCAAAAAAACTTAATATGGGTAAAAAATTGAATTAACTCGGTCGAATATAGCTTCGTGGGTGTTAGGATGGATAATTTGAGAACTTGTTGAGTTTTAAGAACTTTAAGAACTTCATTCTTAACCATACATTTAATTAAATATGATAGATTATGCGGTTGAAATTAAATATGATTAACAAATTAAATAGGAGAGCGAAAAGATGTACAGTTATTACACTAATTTAAACGTCTGTTACATCTATGTAAAAATTCGACTCGGTGCATAAAAAATGTTGTAATTTTTCTACGTAAATATATGTAAAAATATTTATAAAAAAATTGTAACGTTTGTTTTATTTCAAGTTCTTAAAACTTATAGTGATTTTTAAAAGAAATCAACTCTATGGAGTTTACCGGATAAGACAAATCAGGATCGGAGACATCATTGAGATATTAGGGGGGACGGGGTGGTCCGTTATGGCCAACCCATCATGCGTGATGGGCCTTGGAACACCGGCGCCGGTCCCCCCATCACTCGTGATGGGGGTGCGGCCATGATGGGCATCACGTGGTGAGCCCCGATAAATATGAACGTTTCATCGTCTCTCTCTATTTCTATACACACACACACACACACACACATATATATATAAAATCCATCACACTATCACCACTCTACTAAATTCCATTACTAGTGATGGAATGTGGTGGAGTGAGGTGTCACACCACCATTGGGTGTGGTGAGTGATAAAAATTTGACCACCCTAAGGCAATGTGTATTGGGCGAGAAATAGGGGCTCAAAGGGGCGATTTTTGTGGAGCACACCGCCCCCTGGGCGAATTGGGGCGGGGGCGGGATGTTTTTGTCGCCGGAAGGGGGGGGGGATATATTATTATTTTATGCATATGTGTGTGTTATATACATATATATATATTACTATTTGTAGCCCCTACACCATTACACCCCAAAAACAAATTCCTACCCTTTACTGACTGGGCGCCACACGACGCAAAACGTCCCATTTTATAGCCCCTCCACTACGCATAACATAATAAAGATTATAAAACTAGAGAAGGAGCAATGCTGACCGCATATGCCCACATATTCAGTCATACGCTTTTTTTTTATATTTGATTCTTTTAATGCCATTTTAATAAAACTTTAGGCGGGAACTCATTGATTTTATATTCTAACTTTATATTGTATATTAATATATATTTTATATTCTAACTTTATTAAGCTAACTAGTGTTTTACCCCGCTTGTTACGTCGGGCGATCAAGATCTATTTATGTACAGGTCTTGTTCATTAAGATACCAATGCTTAATTAAAAAATAAACTGATTTGTGCTTTACCACATGAAATAATAGCAACGTTTGTATAGTTAAAAGTTAACATATCTAAAAGATCGTAACGGTACCAAAATTAAACCGAAAAATTAAATTCGTCAAATCAACATATACAAAAATTAATATTTAAAACCAATTTTAATAGGTTGGTAAAACCCGGTTATTGAAACTCGAGTGTAAGTAAAACCCGACCGTACGACAATAAGTAAAGGGGAATTTGGTTAGCCTTGATTACGTTCTTTACCATATAAACAATGTTGGTAAAACCCAATCATTGAAACCCATAAATATATATTCAACAAATTAACATATAAAAGTTTAAAAAAAAAACTTAAAACGATGTTTGTCCAGTCGGTAAAACAAGAGCGCTGATAGAACCCGATTTGCGGTCCTCGGTATTGCAACGATGAGTCGGTAAAATACGTCCGTTGGTAAAACCGAGTGTTTTTGGTCCCGGGCGTTGCGACAGTAAGTCGATGCACCAGTTTCGGAAGAATGGTACTGAAACTAAAACAAAATGGTTGGTAAAACTCGGGCGTTGGTAAAAACTAGAGTGTTATCGGTCCCTATGCTGCAATGGTGAATAAGTAAAACCTGAACGTTGTCAGTCCCGTTCCAAAAGAAAAAAAACGACGAAAATAAACAATAACGAAAATAAACAAAAACCACAATGATAACTAAAATAAGACACAATAGATTGCAAAATATAACACAATGTTAAGTAATATAACACAATAAAAAAAAGACACAATGTTAAGAAAAAAGATACAATTAATAACGAAAATAAACACGAAATACAATAATTAATAAAAAGACACAAGAATCTTTTTCCTCGACATTGTGTCTTTTTTTAGAACGAAAAAGATGATGAAAACATTTTTGTGTTTTTACCTTTTTTTCATTTTTTTATTAAATTTTGAGTAATGAATGTTTTGAGGGTTTTTATTTGTTTTTTTATTGCTACAAATCATTCTCATCTTTCTTATTTTTCTCCTAAAATAATCTGATCGCTGACCATAATTGTTAACTTTAATATGCTATAAAATTCTGTAAAACATTAAGAACAACTGAATATGGTTTTCAAAGCATCTATAAAAATAATATTTCATTTATTAAAAGAATACAAAATCATACAAATTTAATACATTTTTATAATTGTTCCCAAGGTTGGTTATGATAAGCTCTTTTGCTTATCAAACTGGTCTAGTGTGTAACAGGTTACATGTGACACAAATAATACTATAAATAGACCCTGATAGCCTCAATTTTCATTTGCAGTCGCAAGACATCTTTCTCTTTCTCGAACACCAACCGTCTTAGACGCCGATCAATTCTCTGGTAATCTTCTCTTCGTTTGGTCTTTTAATTCTCTATCTATATCTATATCTAGACACCTGTTATGTTAGATCAATGTACGGAAAGCTTTAATTTACGGGGGTTAACAACGACATTGTTGAAACACTAAACAACTAACCTCAATTGGCACAATGTTGTTAAATCTATGTAGAATTAATGTTATGTGCATAAATTAAACGATGCATTGAAAACCCTAATTGACTTGTGTTATTGTTGGCAGTTGAATTTATACATCAACCGGAGGTGATGTCAACCGGGATTTCTAAAGATCTTGTGTTTTTGATACTTCAGTTTTTAGATGAAGAGAAGTACAAGCAAACTATGCATAGGGCTGTAAGCGAACCGGACGTCCGGCGGACGTCAGAGCGTCCGTTCGGCAAGAAGTTCGTTTATGTTCGTCCGTTTAATAAATGAACCGGACATGGACACAAAAATTTCGTTCGGTAAGCTTAACGGACGAACACGGACAAGGACCAAGTCCGTTCTATAGTGTTCGTGAACGTCCGGTAACGTTCGTCCGATTACGTCCGGTAATGTCCGTCAGATATCGTTAGTGTTTATATCTATCCAGTATTGTAATTTAACTGCGGAATTTCTAGTATTATTAATAACACTTTTATATTACTACACATGTTTGATGTCTCTTATATTATAGTGATCCACTTTATGTTAATATATTAAGTGTTAAGTATATTTGGATGTTATATGGTGTAATTCCTAATTTGTATGTGAAGTTGTTTACATATATGCTTGGTGTTAATATGTAGCCGTTTATATTTGTCCATTAGTGTTCGTTGTCCATTAATGTTCACATTTTTGTTTGTCCATTAATGTCCATTAGTGTACGTTTGCCCATTATTGTCCGTTAACGTCCGTTTAAAATATTAACGGACGGACATGGACGGACACGGACAAACTCAATTTCTTAATGGACGGACACGGACATGAATTTTCGTTCGGTAGAGTGTTCGTGAACCGTCCGTTTTTCCGTTAAAAGCTTAACGGGCGGACACGGAAATACTCTCGTCCGGTTCGGTTCGGTTCGGTCCGTGTACACCCCTAAGTCTATGCATAAGTAATTAATCCTTTGTGAAGTTTTGTGGTTGTTAGTCATTATCATTTTTTTTTCTATTTATGCACGAAATTGATTACTAACTAGGACCAATTTGTTGGATTTTGTGAATGAATTAAGGTTAGAAACCGAATCGGGAGTTTTCTATAACATGGACTATATCGAGGAGCTTGTCATGAAGGGATACTGGGAAATGTTGGACAAGTACTTAGCTAATTTCATAAACATTAACGAAAATGAGCAATCAATCAAAATGTTGTTCCATATTTGTAAACAAAGATACATAGAGGCTTTGGAACAGTAAGAACGATCAATTGAATTATCGATCGATCTTTCCACTTTTCATTTATTTTTAGTTTGATGGTTGACTCGATTTTTATCATTTTTTCTATTTGTAATAGGAATGACCGATCGAAGGCTTTGGAGATTCTAAAACGAGACTTAAAACCTTTCAAAACTTTGGACGAGGAAATGTTCAAAGATTTGACCCACCTTCTCACCATGAATAATTTCAGGTGCACACTTTTGAAGTTTATGCCCACTATCAATGTGAAGTTTGCGATTAATTTTTATAATTAAATGATAGTTAAACTATACACACACATACATATTTATGCATAAAAAGTAACATTTGTAATTTAACTTTTTACATATGTGTAACCGTGATTGTAACATGACCAGTAAAAGTAACCTATATAATTATCGTATTCATATTTTTCTTTTTCAAATGTGGTTATACATATATAAGAAGTTAAATTAGACAATTTTTTTAATTTTTGAATCTATAACTAGCACTATGATTTAAAAAAAATGTAATGATTTGGACGAGTTTATTTGTGGTTCTCATACAAAAAATGCACTTAGAAGTTTTGTCACTTTCTGTTCGAAGCGTTTTATTTATGAAAATGTTTTTTTAACACTATAGACTCCTTTTTATTTATTTATTTCTTGGTCAACGAATATTCTAAATTGACTACTAGTTAAATTCATCAAATTGGAGTACACTCGTCTTTCTATATGGGAAAACCCTCACCTAAGGTCAACATTTGTAAACGCCCGCTCGAAGGCACGAGTGTGTTGTGAGACAGAACTCATTAACTTTAAGGATTCAACTTGCGAATGCCACCGACTCGCCTAGTCTTTCATCATCACCTAGTGCCGCAAAAATTAAATGACGGGGGAAAGAATCGAACCTAAGTCATATATGACACGAAGTCTCTTCTCTACAACTTTACTACAAACTCACTTACAAAGACTCTTTTTATAAGGTTCCCTTTTAAGTCAATTTTATTAAAAAAAAACCTTCTTTTAGATACAATAAAATTGGTATATTTTAATATAAATCGGTATTTATCTAATTTAGATTCTCTATTAAAATATCCTTGATATTACTATTAATTAATATTATAACAGAAGCAACAAACAAAAGAGAAACAAGAAAATAAAAATAAAAATAGTAAAAGTCGAGTAAAAAGAAAATGCGTGTTTTTAAAATAATTTGATGTTTGAAACTTGAAAAAATAAAAGTTTGATCATCTCTTGTTATATATTTCCCTCTTAAAGGACAAATCGATGTTTTTCTTAACTTCGTGTTTTATCATCTTTTGGTGTTTGTGTTTAGTACGTAGATTTAATAATAATAATAATATTAATAATAATAATAATAGAACTGTTAATAAATATGGTATGATAGTTATTATTTTTTTCTTTTGTTATTAGTTTTAATTTTGTATTTAATGTTATTATTAAACCACTAGCCGGTGTAGTGGCAAAGGTTTATGAGTAATTACATACTAATTAAAGCGAAGTAAAATAAATAATTATATTCATGTAAGTAATAGCAAGCTTAGTTTGTTAACAAAATAAATTTAATACTGCGAAGCTCAGGCTCAAGTTTGTTTAAGCCAGACTCATTTCAAACATTAAGTACGCGGATCAAAAATAGTTTACACGTTACAAGCGACTCGACTTGTTTACATCCCAGTATCACGCACAAGTGCATATAATAATTATGTCACACACTTGTTTAAAATGTACTTAACTAATCATGTGAATGTAATATATTTACTTACATACTTTTGATTATCAGGGAAAATGAACAGCTGAGAACTTACGTTGATAATAAAACCGAAAGAGCTAAACTGGTTCAAGAACTCAAGAATCTGTATGAAGCAAACCCGGTCTTGCACGAAAAGCGCAAGTTTCCTACTTTGAGTCACGGAAGGCTGCGGTTATTAGTTAACCAGGGGTAATTAATATTACTTAATATTACTTGCATGATGTTAATTTAATTTCTACTGTTTTGATCAATGTATTAATTTATAACTTTATATGAACAATGTTTGCAGCCTAAACTGGCAGCACAAACTATGCAAGAACCCGAGTCCTGATCCTGAAGTCACAACGCTCTTCGAGGATCATGTTTGTGGGCCGTCACAAGCTGCTTCGACTTCAGCTCCAGCACCAGCACCAACACCAGTGGCTAATAATCAGATAACGCGTCCTATTCCTAGACGTGGAGCCTTCTTGCATCCGGTATATGCTGATGCTGAAACTCTTTAACTTATACAAGGTTAAAACTGCTAATATTAATGTTTTTTTTTAATGATTTGGTTTTTGTAGGAGTTTCTTCAACCAATCGAACCACCGGTTTCTCTTCATGCGCCTCACAGTGAAGAGTTGGAAGACCAGATTATGTCAGATGTCATAGATGAACCTCCGCTTGTCCCAAGCGGACCAAAAGAAATCACTGAACCATCGCAAATTCGTTCCCTCAGACTTCCTGATACTCTTTTACCAGTTGAGGTAAGTATGCCTTATTTTCCAACCTTAATGAAACAACATGATATGTAATATACTTTTGTGAATTTTGTTTAATCCTTTTTTTTGTTTGTATATTTAGGTTTTAAAGATTGTGCACTATGGTGACGGCATACTCGCACTTGCTTATAATGCTGTACACAAATTGTGGAAATGGCCGAAGAACGCCCAAACCCAAACCGCAAATGTAATAAAAAAAATCATGATATGATTATTAGTGTCTCTCGCTAAACGTACACCACTACCTTATATCCAGACACCATGCGTCACCTATACGACTTGTATAGGTTCAAAAGTTTTGTCATATAGACCTATACGATGCATATAGTTCTTAAATGATGAATTATCTGTCAGGGTCTATATACAACTCATATATACCTATAGGCCTATACGAGTCGTATATATAGGCCCTGGTGTATGGTTATCACATCCCTTATTAGTTTATTACTTAGAATTCAACTTACAAATGTGTTTGTATTATAGGCAAGTGTTGATGTGGCACCACAACTGTGTCAGCTTAGGAGTGGCATCTTGATGACAAATGATATTAAAGATGTTAACCTGGAAGATAGACTTGCCAGCCTTGCTGTTTCCGATAACCATTGTTATGCTGTCTCGACATCAGGCGGCAAGATATCGCTGTTTAACTTGATGACTTTTAAGGTAAATGATCATAATAACATTCATGTTTCTTTTTTTTTTTTTTTTTTTTTTAATGTATATATTGATGCTAGCAAACTTTCTTTCCTGTTGCAGACAATGTCATCATTCTTGGCGCCACCACCGACAGTAACAAGTCTAATTTTGAGTCCTGTAGACAACAACATTGTTATTGCTGGAATGTTAGATGGCTCTATAATTTTCTACAATGCTAAAAATAGCAAGGTACCGCGTCTCGCAACCAAAACTAAATAGTTTGTGCTAAAAACATATATAACTTTTGATAATATTGTTTTGTTGTGAAACTATTGAACATTTATAGATCATAAAGACGTTAAAATGTCACGAAAAGTGTGTAACTGGGCTCGCATTTGTCTTAGCAAAAAATGATTTAATCTCTATAGGAACCGACGGCCAGGTAAGTCACTCGCATAAGACGTTTAGTATTTTATTCGTTAAAATGTTTGTCTGATTCACTCATATATATATATACATATGACACTATGTTTCAGTTATGTGTGTGGAACACCGATAGCTGGAAGATGCGAACAAGCCAATTCATAGAGTTTCCAGCAAGAAGAATTAACAACCCGCATGCACCAACACGAGTGCACCTCAACCCGGCCGAGACACGCTTCATGGTAATTCATGAGAAACAGATAGCTGTTTTTGATAGAATTAACATGGGAACTTGTATTAAGGTACATTTAGCTAGTAACCATTTCATACGTCATAACTTCTAAATTTTAATAATTATTAAACATTTAAAAACATTGTTTTATTTTTCTTTTTCATATCTTGGTGACAGTGGGCCCCTCGATCCACAAGCGACGCTATAACAGATGCCGCTTATTCATGTGATAGTGAATCGATATTTGTGTGTGTCGAGGATGGAAGTGTTGGTGTCCTTGCGGCCAATACTGTCGAGTTGAAGTGTTGGATAAATTGTGCAGCGTATATGCCATCGAACTTCAGGTATATATATATATATCGTTGTGGTGACGAATTTATATATATATTTTTTCTCATGTAAAATGATGAAAATTTCTTTTTGCAGTGCGATAAGGGCGCATGCTAATACAATTTCAGCGCACCCTAACAAGCCGAACCAATTTGCGTTAGGCGTTTCTGATGGCGCAGTTTATCTACTTGAGCCACCCACCAACACTGATTTGGACCAGGTGATGGTGGATTAATCGGGAGCATGCATGTGTTGGTGAATTCGTTATCTGGCCCAACGGGTTAATGATGAGATATTAAGTTAAACATGTTTGGTTTATCTATTAATGGTTGTTAGATAAAGACATTGTATGTGTTGTGAATTATGAACTTTGTTAGGCATTTATGTTTTTTAAGTTTGTTTTAATCTTCATGGTGTAATGATATTCTGTTAAAGCTTAATTATCTATGGTTTTTTTTAATGAGTTTCATGATCATCTTTAAATTTTGTGTGTGACATATTTGCATCAAAGTCACATAATTAAGATTAAGGAATATATTATTGTCATTGTATTACTTTGTTTCATTATTACATATAATAAGACATGATCAAGATTATTTTTAATAATATTCACTAAAATATTAGTAGTAACATTTCTTTAATGTTAGCGAAATCGGATATTGTGGCAAATTTGTGTTTGGTTGAAAATTCTAATTAATACTGACATCTTTCGAATCGATAAGACAAATGTTCATTCTTATGAACCATATTTCGTTAATTAGGATTAATGGAACCGGCTATAATTAACTAAAAAATAATTAAGTCGCCCATATATCTATCAATTGAAAATACTACAAATCCATAACACAGCATATTTCATTTACATATTTGATTATATATCTTTGTTACTTTTCCTAGCCTCATATAAGCAAAACCAATGTCTATATGAGATTTTAGTGAAAGCATATAGACATAATGACAATAAAAAAAATACATATAAATCATTTGATATATAGCAAAAACTAAATAAAATCGAACCTTGTGTTCTGGAAGAGAGGTAGTGTCCAAAAGATAATCAAGGGGCGCCATTGTTGAAGAAACAAAGGAAATTAAAACCCTAACAAATTAACTAAAATGGCACACACTATTTATAAGAAGTTGGGTCAATATAAAACTATCTCTAACACGGCTAAAAGTCATATGTCAAAAAGTAATAGTATAGTGTGTTTAACGAACTATAATTTAATCAAATTTTTTTCTTAACAAAAGTACTAGACATGCATGTAAATGAACCGAACGCACATGAACACGGATATGTTTCTTTCATTTCACTTTAAACGAACACAAATACGAACACTTAAAGCAACCAATATTTTGGTTTTCGTGTGTTATAAAAAATAACATGTTCGTGTTCGTGTTCGTGTTCGTTTATGTTTATTTATTTAAAATCTAAACAGACATAAATTTATTTAAAATCTAAACGGACATAAATTAACATAATTGAACAAAGATAAACAAACATAATTGTATATATATGAACATAATTAAATGAACACAAACAAACATAAACTAATATAAATATACATATATGAACAAACATAAACGAACATTTTTAAAAAGGAACATATACGACGAACATTATGAAACGAACGTTCACAAACATAATGAAACGAACGAAATATGTGTTCATACTCATTTGTTTTATTAAACGAACACAAAATTTTTGTTCATGTTCGTTCGTTATTAAATAAACGAACATAAACAAACTTTCTGCTAAACGGTTCATGAACAGTTTGCCGAACGTTCGGGTCATTTACAGCGAAGACGAAAGAAAGACACGTACTACATACTGCATGAGGGTTCCCCACTTGAGATCTGAACATATTATTATTCTTATTCACTTTACATCACCACCTCACACTTTCTCACATACTATGTAATCTCCGCCACTCACCACCTATATATACCACCACCACCATCATATTCCACCACTTATTCCGGCCACAATGAATGGTACGGACAACAATCTCCACCAACGTTCAACACCACAAACAACCACCACCATATTCAAAACCAACACCATTTCCTTTAATAACTTGATCAACCTCAAGAAAAATAATAATAATAATACAAAGACACCTACATCCACATATCCGTCCTTAACCGATGCTTCGGTTTTACGATGGACGAAAACCGACGTGTTCGGGGTGCTCAAGTACCACCCGGTCCCGTGTTTCTTTGCGGTTTCCTTGTTGTTCTTCATGGGTGTGGAGTATACACTCCAGATGATTCCGTCGTCCGCTCAGCCTTTTGATATCGGGTTTGTGGCCACCGGGTACTTGCATCGGGTCCTTGTTGCTTGTCCTACGCTTAATACGGTTCTTTCAGGGCTTAATACGGTAATAAGGGTCATGCTATAGCTATACCACGTACATTTGATCTCATGCCCATCACACGGTATAGATAAAAAATAAAGTCAAACTTTGAAAATTATTGATACCGTATTTAATTATATGAATACCATTTTAATTATTGAAAAATAATATATATGGTGTTTATAATTATTATTAAGGAATATGTTTAAAAAGTGTTGGAAAGTTGTGACAATATAATGTGTCGGAATTGTGTCACAAAGGAATTTTTGACGAGGGTTTTTTAGTCATGCCCATTGCTTCGGAATATTGGTGGTGTGTGACGCTTTATGGAAGCATTTTTGTGTCACAAACCTCTCAGTTTTCTAGTAGTGAGCCAAACTTTGAAAATCATTTGTTAGAATGGTCATGCTGGTCATTGACAGTCAAACTTTTGAATTTTTTTTTTGTCAAATCAACCATCTGTTCTCTAACCGGATGGCTGCTTAAAAACAGTGTGATATTAGATGTCAATGAGGTTAATTTCCGACATGCACATTCCGTCGGAGTTGTGGTGTGTGACACATTTCCGATGCATTTTTTTGTCACAAACCTATCGATAAGTTGAAAATTATTGGTCAAACAGCCGTGCTGACAGTAATGGTCAAAATATGTTTTATTTTGTGTCTAAACAACCGTCTGTTCTCTATCTGGACAGCCGTTTGAAACTGCCTTATTGAAACAAATTAAGAGAGAGGGGTCTGATAAATCGGTTCACATAATTGAATTTTAACTATTAATTGTGAGTATATATGTTAATTTGAATGTAAGGTGTTTGTGGGGATGCAAACAGCGTATATAATCGGGACGTTGGTGATCGAAGGGCGGCCGAGAGCCACCGTGGCGGCGCTGTTCATGTTTACATGCAGAGGGATTTTGGGTTATTCTACACAGCTTCCTTTGCCTGAGGTATATATATATATATATATATATATATATATATATATATATAATTCTGTCAATCTTCATTAAAATGTTGCATTTAACTTGCACAATCATGGAATTGTTTTAATTATTAGTTATGTTAATTAGTTCTCAACATTTTTATAAAAAATGGGCACATTAATGTAAGTTTTAGAAATAGTTGAAGTAAAAGTCTAGAGTTAGGTATATACATAACTACCTTTACCTAGAGAAGACCAAGAATCATTGTTTTAAGTTTTAACTTACATATGTGTCAAAACTCAACCTATAATTTCATTATATGATTCTTGTGAGTTGTGACTCTGTAGTTGAAAATTGAAATAATATAGTTTATGTTTGTATATATTTTAGAACGGAATATCACTAAAATGGCCATCTTGACCGATAAGTTTATCAAAATAGCCTTTGACTTTTAAAAGTTTTTAATTAAATAATGTTTATTTGATAAGTGTTCTTGGTGCAACAACATTATTCTCCTACGCTAGAAGGAAATTGACGAAGTAATGATACCAAGTGGAATATTTTGATTAGCTAAAATACGGTTTTAACTAAAAACAAGATGATCAATAATAATATTTTTATAAAATTAAGGGTCAAAGGCTAATTTGTTCATTTATAAATTAAAATGACAATTCTAAGAGCATTCCCGGTAGACCCTCCATATATATATATATATATATATATAAAATAAAAATTACTACATCAATTTTCTCTCATTTACAATTACATAATATTTTTTTTATACATTTATCATAACATTTTTTCCTTCCTTAACTCACAACAACTTTTAAAAAAGTATTATAAAACTATGGAGGGTAAATAATATTTCTCAAAATTTACTCACAACAGTAACTTTTTCCTTTTTTTCCCACTTACAAGTGCTCCATAAAATATAGAAAACACATGTAATATGCATTTACATAGACTAAAAATCTTTTATGAAGGACATGATAAATGACAAAGACTTTTACTTGTTATTCTAAGTTTTTAACCATCATACATACGACATTTACTAACCATACAATCGTTTATCTTGTCATACTATATATCTAAAGCATTGTTTACAAATACTTACATAGTTTTTTACTTAAAAGTTGTATCTATATTAAATGTCTCCTTACACATATATGCGTTCATAACTATAATTAAAACTTTGTATATATGGGCAGGGATTCTTGGGTTCGGGAGCAGACTTTCCAGTAGGGAACGTGTCGTTCTTCTTGTTCTATTCTGGTCACGTAGCAGGATCCGTGATTGCATCACTTGATATGAGAAGAATGCATAGGTGGGAGTTGGCCTTTATATTCGACACGTTGAACCTTTTACAAGTGGTGAGGTTACTAACCACCCGGGGTCACTACACCATTGACCTAGCCATTGGAGTAGGAGCAGGCATGTTGTTTGATTCCCTCGCTGGTAAATACATGAAGAATGCTATGAGGCGCGGTAGTATTGAAGAAATAATACACCATTGACCTAGCAAAACCGATCTCACTAATCATGAGCTAGCTCTTCAATGTCAAATTAGGTGTTAATATTTGGATATTTTGTTTTTGTTGAGAAAATATAGAACCTTAGTTACCTTACAACAGTTTCTTTAAGTACAACTAATTTTCAGTAACTTTTATTTTGCTTATAAAAATTTGGAGATGATGTGGCATACCTTGATTGTTTGGTGCCAAGTGATCAAGTGGTTTTGGGGAGTGCCCCATCACCCATTAGACTATTTGAATTGGCGCCATGCAACAACGTAATACTGAATCTTGTAACTTTTATTTAGATGAGTCTGTTGCTATTACATTATATTATGTTATATTTTGTTCATACATTGAGTTTCCGCAAGAAAATTCCACTAGTTTTATATATAAATCAGTGAGAGAGTTCACTTCTATGGTCATAAATATAGTTTATCATGATATGTTTTATAGGGAAAACTTTTATACTTTTGGTGAGAACATTAATTCTTGCAAATTACTTTAATTGTGAAATTTATGCAATTAATAATAAATCAAGCAGGCTTTAGGCCTTCAGGTTGGGCTAAAAGAAACAGAGCAGGCCTGCTTAGGCCTTGTCTTGCTAAATCGATACAGCCCAAAAGTTAGGGAGAATTGGGCTTCCATCTTTTGGGTGTTGGGCTGTTAGACTTACGTGAAACAAGTAGAGGTGAGCAAACTGAGTTTTACTGGAAACTGGGAACCGGATAGGAACTGGTTCCAAGTTTGGACATCAAAGTCAAGAATCGGGTGGGTAGAAATGGTTTGGGGTATTGGGTATGGTTGGGGATTTTGACTTAGTTTGCTGGGTTTTTATTGGGTTTTGGCTGGGTTGGGTTGGGTTGGGTTTGAGTTTTGGTAAGGTAAAGGTGGAACCGGTTCTGGTGGGTTTAGTTCGGTTCTGTGTCAAGTACAGAACTGCGTTTTATGCCCACCTCTAGAAATAGGGAACCTTTATTAATATTCCATAAATTAAAATTCAGAGCCTAGACTCTTATAATTGTTTAATACTGTTAAGAAAACTTAGTTAAGGGCTTCGGAATTTAGAAAATTACTAGAATGTAAAGAAGGTTTTTGAGATTAATATATATTATCTAACAAGAATGTAGAGAAGGATTTTAGAAAATTACTAGAATATTAAATGAATGATAAATGAATTATAGATTTATATTATTTTTAGTGTAAGAGATGAAACTAAAACTTTGAAAAAATAAAACCCTCACATTGTTCTTGTTGGAAATGTAGCCAGGCTAATGTAACAAAGTGAGCTCAAAATGTAGTAGATCGATCATCGATCAAACATAGTAACATCTGAACACAAAAACCGAAAACGAAACACAAAAATGATGGTTGCAACATGATCACCATTATCATTCCATGCAAGCAAATAAAAATGCATCATCAAAGGTATAAAAGACAATAAGATACACTCCAAGAAATTAGCACAAGAAAGGAATAACACTGGGACAATTTTCTTCTCCTTTTTCACTCTAAATCAATGGCCTTATATAGGCTTACAAAATAAAATCAAACTTAAATTAACTAAAAGAATTACAAAGAAGCAGCATGCATGGGTGTTATGCAGGAACATGGGATGTGGAATATGTATGGCTACTCAATATGAAATCGACTCATTGGCTACGCCTGCTAATTTTTGTTGCAACAATGATGGATTGATCGAAGCTTGATTATTTGCCTGCAAGAACTGATTGATGATGAGTTAAGTGAGGACAAAATATGTTCTTATGCAAAATATATATAGAAAGGATTAATGTTAATTTATACTCCATACTCCTTCCATCCGGTTACACTTATATGTGAAGTGCCCGAACATTTCACACCCGTAGCATCTAAAGTACTTATGTCTCTATTGAAGTCTCCTCGACTAGATTCTCTTCCACGTTCATACTCTATTTTATTAAAATAAACTTGGCTCAACTTACATATAACCAATCTCTAGACTTATACTTATATTGACCACAATGACTCAAACCAAAATGAGTTAAACCCTAAATAAACTAACTAATTATACTAGATAAACTTAACAGTAGTTTAAACTAGACTTTTAATTCAAACTTAAAACTCTATCTATTTTCTCATTATCTTTTTCTTCTTCTTCTTCTTTTGAATTGTGAATCATGATTATTTCTAACAGACTACACGAAATGAGCAATCTCGATCTAGACGTATCTTCTTTTCCTGCAACCCACGGGGTTGATCGCCGCCAAACTATCTAAGTTAATAGAGCAAATGGTAAATCATTTAACAAACTTAATTTGTGGTTTAGCAAGTGATTTTTATGTCACACTTAAAAAGTGCTAGATAATTATAAACTAACTAATTATAAAATTTCACACATTTATAAATTGCATGAATATTTACTCTCAAGGCCAGCTCAACGAATGTGGAGGTCTAAATTGAAATAAGATTTTGTGGTCTTTTTATGACAATTGTTAATGAAACAAAAATTCCTTATTACAAGTTTTGAACTCATAACCTATATTTTAATAACAACTAAGCCTACTTTGAGTTTACTTTACCCATTATAATATATCTATATACATATAATGTTTTTTTAGACTTGAAGACCTTAATTAAGTGTAAGCCTAAAACCCTAACTTGTTTTCCCTGTCTCACGAGTCACCCCTGCTTACTATGTTTCATGAGAAGTTTTATCATAAAAAGTATTTATTTCTACATCTTAAAGTATCAATGTTTTAAAATCAACTAGCTAGTTACTAGTCATGGCATATTTCTCGACCTTTACTCATAATTTCTTGCACTTAAATTTTAAGTGTATCTATATATTATAAACTTTGCAAATTCGACTAATTGCCGCAAGAAACTTACCTCGGATTGGATGATGTGAAGTACCCTCTCGTTTGCTCTAGTCGAAGTGCAGCTTATAATGTCAAGCCCTTCTTCTACAAGTGTTTCTAATACTCTTGAAAGGAGAAACCCATCATGAATTGAACAACTATTTATAAAAATATGGAGTCCTTCATTGCAACTGTTAACCACGACTGTATTTGGGATCAAATTCCTTAAGCTTTTATTGGTATAACTACTCATTGACGTTAAGTTCTTGAGCTTATCTCTTTTGACACCCAACTCTTTAAGGTTTTCCTACATGTGTTTGATATACTTCACTGTCTGCTTCGTTTGATCCGGTGTAGAACGTTTTCCCTAGACACCAAATCCGACAACAAATAATCATGTCTACAATTTTTTTCTTTCTTTTATTATTATTATTATTATTATTATTGTTAAAGCTATAAACGAACATTAACATAAAATTTGTTCAATTAGTTAAATTAAATGAACGAACATGAGCAGACCAGATCACGCTCTTTCAATTGTATTCGTGAATGTTACATTATATGTTCGTTCTTGGTAGTTGATATTTGTTTGTTCATGAAAGGTTTTATGACAATGGCATTTTTTAGTTCTATCATATATATAGATTTAATTAAGCAAAATTATAACTATTAATCAAAAATATATATGTGAGTATTATGTGATAATTTATATGCACATTAATTACATATGAATATATGAATGTTAAAAAACACCAACACAAACTTGGTAGCCCGACTGAACCATTTACACAAATCATTCTCGGTTAGCCAAATTAAATAAAACATTGTTTGTATTCATTCATGTTCATTCGTTTGTGACTGTTAACCTTTCATGAACCAAGTTCATTCTTATAATCGACGAACATGAATAAGAAATTATGTTCGGTTATTTATGAACCATTTGTGTTTCCGATAAAGGCTTAGCGGACAAATATGAACAAGGACTTGTTCGATTCATCTACAACCCTAAATACTATATTATTATTATTATTATTATTATTATTATTATTATTATTATTTCAGCTTAATTCTAAATCAAGAAACTTTGATAAACATATTCACACTAGTATGTAAAACCTAAAGCTCACCTTGATGAATTCAAGTGGAAGTAGACCTCGAAGTGAGGCATAAAGATCCGCCATTTGTTTCCTTCGCTACTTCTCGTTATTGCCCCCTAACTATAGATCAGATCCAGCAGACAAGAAAGAAAATTCCGCACTGCTGCTGAGTCGTCAGACTTATCCACCAAGGGATTCGTGGAATTTATGTGGATTGCGTTGGGGGAAATCTACCAAAGCTAGGCAGATAGATAGACTCCTTTCCCGCTGCTAAGGGAGAGCAAGAAAGAGAAAAATGATTGTTTTTTAACCAGCGCCCCTTTTTGGGATGAATCAACTTTTTGTTTGTATGATCATCTTTAGTACCATCCTCTACAACATGATCAGTAGTAGAAGAACTAGGGTTAGCCTGTTGATTAATATTCCCATCCATAGGAACATGATCATGAAGATCCGCTAGAAGATCTTGTTGATTCAACTCACCCGACCCCAGATCTTCAGTTTGCTGCAAAGTAAACATGATAATATATGATGTTAATCAAGATTAATCCCACCTGTACTTGTAGTCAACTTTTGTGTTATGGGGAACATATATATCATAGTATCAATTCAACATATTATTTTAGTAGTGGTTGTTGGAGATGATCTGCTTAATTAGGTAGTGTTGATATGATATGAGATCTTCAACAGTTGGGACACTGATGATATGATGAAGATTACTAGGAATCTTTTGATATCATGTATCTAACTTTTGTTATGGAAATCATTTGGAAACCCTAAACCAGACCAAGTGCTTTTCCTTTTTTTAAGGTTATTATTTAAAATGTCTTTTAGTGTGTGTACAACCAGTCAGTATGAAGCCTTCAGAATTAATGGAAACTTTTTGAACAAGCAAATGATGTTTTAAACTTGGCTGGAGTTTCAGTATATTTTAAAGAATTTTCAATTTTCACTAAACTAGGTATTGTCGGCGCATTGTTGCGGTTCGTTTTGATTAAAATTCATATCGAAATGTAGATAAATATAAGCGTTCCGTGATGGAATATATATTTGAGAAGAAACAAAATATGTCATATATTGATCGAAAATTATAAAAACGAATACCGACATCGGTTCCAACAATACATACACCAGTATGTATTGACGTTATTTGGTCGGTATCACTTTTGATTCGTTTACTTAGTTTTGATTTTGAATTGATCAAGGCTTTAAGTTTCACTGCTACAAAAATAGGTATCTGCTATGGCTAAATCCGTAGCAAATCCATAGTAAAATGAGTATTTGCTACGGATTTGATCCGTAGGTATACACGTTTCTTAGTTAATTTATTTGTTATAGATTTTTGCTAAGGAATAATTTTGTGACGATTTTAGCTACAAAAATAGACGTCGTTATTTTAGCTATGTTAGCTACATAAATGTTTGCTAATAGCTAAAGGTTGTTAACTATGAAATTTTAGTACTCTCTTCGTCCCATTATAAGTGTCTAGGTTTGAAAAAACACAAAGTTTAAGGTGGATTGAATGATTATTAAATGACAATAATGCCCTTGAAAAGTGGGTCCATAAATATTGTTTATTAATGTTAGTTGTGTGTGTTTAAGGGTAAACTTGGAAATTGACTAATAAATTTTGAAAGTGAACCCTTGTAATTGGACAAATAAAAAATGAAATGTGGACATTTATAATGGGACGGAGGGAGTACGTTTTTTAGCTATGATATTTTGAAATAATTTATAATTTTGCTACCGAGTTTTAGCTACTATTTTGGCTATGGATATATCTAAAGCTTTTGCTACAATATGACTGCGGAAATTTGCTATGGATTTTGCTACCAATTCTTACAGATCGACTTTGTACGATTTTCGCTACAAATGTAGCTACAAAAGTTCACATGATTTCGCTACAGATTATATAGTGCTCCATCGAGCGGGTGACATTAGCGTTGGCTGATCAGCTGGTCTCGTGCGGTTTTAATTACATTACTCATCTTTACGTGAGACATCCCGGGTCACGTATACTTATGATCAAATATGAACCCATTCATATTTTAGAATGAGTGGGGCAAAACCTTTAGCTTCAAATTCAAAGAATGTGGTCATGTACAACACTTGACCATCCCGTACGTACAATATAATTATCCTATATAGTACTCCAATTATATACCCACCAAATCTCTGAGCTTTTTGCTTACAACTTTTTTATTACTATAAAGGATTTGGGGAATCATATATTTGAAAATAAAAGTCTATTTTTATTACTAAATTGAAATTAGTTTGTTTATAGCTTCTTTGGTCGGGTGGTTAATTTAATTTTTGGTGATGTAGATAATGGTACATTGGTATGTTTTGTGTAAGCACGATTTCAAGCAGACTTAAGTGAAGATGTAGTGAATGTGTTTTTTTTAGACCTACCATTCTTGACAGTGTTAAAGGGAAAATGACCAAAACCTCCGTTTTACCAGTTAAATTAAACAAAATATTTATTTGACCATCTTTTTTTCAAAATGGCCACATCGAATATAGTCAATCAGCCTATTGAGTAATCACGCGTCAAATATATCTCGGCGGAAGTCAAACTCTATCAGCGAAGCAAATAAATTTCATCGGAAGACGAAAATATCTCATCGGAGCCTAAACATATCTCGTTGTAAGAAAAAGAAAAGCTCGTCGGAACGCCTAAAAATCTAGTTGGTTCGACGAGTCTATTTATTTATTTTTAAATATGGGCATCAGTTGGATAATGACACGTGGCATGACCTAGTTGGTTGAAAAATCTAGTCGGGTGATGATTATTAAGTAGTTGAGTTGACTGAATTTTAGGTGAAACTTTAGGAAAGCCCGTTCAAATGGACAAACGGTTTTCTTTTTTTCTTTAATATATATATTTCCTTGATGTTTTTATTATAACTTGTTGGTAGTTTACATAGTAAAATTTATCAGTTAATTGATGTTAAAATTACAATTTAATACCCTTTTTTAATTCTATGTGATATTTTTTTCTTCCTTTTTCTCATATATGGGCTGCTTGGACTTAATATGGTTTTGTGGGCTAATCAAAGGTGTTTAACTGTTTATCAAACCCGTCTCCTTGCTAGCTAATGAAAGTACTTATTTTTGTATTCAGTCATTTGTTTATCCACCATCTTTTTTTTATCTTTGTTTTCATCTTTAAACATTTAAATTACTTATTTTTGTATTCGGTCATTTGTTAAACATTTGAATTGCTTGTATTATCAACTTAAGAATAAAATATTTTAACGTTATTACTGACATGGTATCAGATTCATAAGCTCTTGATTCATTGTTCTTAGTTAAAAATAAGTTTCAGTTTTGTTCTCAATTAGTTTTATGTTGTGTTTTTCTCTTTGTTAATAGGCGTCTGCCGTGCTATTTTTGGTCCGAGTACAATTAGGTTTACTCTCTTCTTGACAGTATAAGATTAATAGCATTATGTTATCCAGATTACAACCAATTCTTGGGCCATATGCATATCTTCTAATGTGCATCTTCAGTTTTATATAACATGTTGTGAATTAATGGCATCTATTAATCTAAATGTGGATATTTACCCACCATCTTCAGTTTCTGTTATACTTTTACCTAATGTTTTAAAAACCGGTTTTTAACTTGTATCGGATTGGGTTAAGAAATGCTACAGCCGATTGAACCTTTGAATAATTACCTTGTAATTTCATATTAAAGCAACTTCAATTCAAAAAATAACCCAATGTATATGATTCCATAATAAAATATAATCTAAATAGTTAATCCATAATAAAAAAGTAATACAAAAGCACTTGATTTTCGGAAAATAATCTAAAAGTTTTCTCGTTTCAATGTTAATCGTCAGGTTAAAAGTAATTTTATAAAAATACGAACCGCAAAATATCAAAAATCTATTGGGCTCAAAACTAGTATTTTAGAAAAGTAATGTTATAGCAAACCGCCCAAAATACCGGCGTGATATGCGAAAACCGATATTACCAGTTTAATCGGCTGGTACAAAATGACTTTTAAACCATTGCTTTTACCTATTGATCAGGATTAATCCTAACTCAAGAAATGTTTACAAAATGTGTCTCTTATTGCAAATCGATGTGTTCAACACTCAATGCCAAAAAAAACTATAGAATCATGTCCTTTAAGATTATTTTTTAGTTGAAGTCGTATTTTTGTGGAACTATGGATTTATGGGGCTAGTCATACTGGTATAATAAGCTGGATATAACCGGTTGTATCATTTCTATGCTCATCTTGGCACAATAAAATAACCGATTTTTAAAACATTAGACAGCTATAGTCACCAAGGGTTCTCTTCCGTTAAATACGGTAATACACCACACGAAGTTAATGAAACACTATTGATCGATCTGACCACACAACCTAAAAATGTGTTTGTGACTTTGTGTGTGGGACGTAGAACACTATTCAAACTCCCCCAAACTCCCAACTTGCCTGTGGTTGTCACATTAACTTTTTACTGAAAACAAAAGGCGAAAACAAATCAGTTTGTACATGTCTGGGATGTTCATGAGCCGAATTAAATTGATTATTAACCAACTGTACAAATGTTGGATTATTAAAATCTAATTTGTCAAAACTTAAAAATCTAGTAATAAAACAAGGAAACTTACTCTCACTGGAATTCTATTAAAATAAATCTTACTCCATTGAGTTTTATCCGAATTTCAAACTGTTGTTTCAGGAGTACTTTTGATTGAAGAAGATTATGAGTTGATTGATATAAAACTTACCCTAAAACAATGATCCAAATGACTTGATTATTGTTAATTAGAAGTTTAAACACCGAGTTGAAGAACCGTTTAGTTGTTTGGAGCATTGTTTCGAGATATGTTTTACATCAGTCGACTCGTATTCTTCTACCAATCAGAAGCCCTGAAACATCATTTTGAAATTGGGATAAAACTTAATGGGGTTAAGTTTTTGTTAGTGGAGGTCCAATGAAATAAATTATTGTGAAAGGTGAGACTGGTGGCTGGCATATTTTGAGTTAAGATTATTATCGGCTAACTATAAAAGGATTAGATTATTAAAATCCAGCTTCCCATAAAACAAACTTTAAAACGCTTTTCTTAAGACACGATCTATTAATAAAACAAACTTGAAAACACAAACATTTTTTCTTTCTTTTATATTATACTCTAAAATAATAAATATGATTTGGTTATTTGAAGAAACTAACAACATTTAATATTGAAATCAGAAAAATCAAACAAAAGAGAGAGAGAACTTAAGGAAAAAAACGGTCAGATCACACAGCAAACAAGACATGTGAAAGTACGTACATATAATCTTAAGTTATTGAGTGACACTGACTTAATTTGATATGGTTGGTTTGTAAATGAGCCGGTTTCAAGCTAGTTTTTCATCCGTTATTTAAACGAGCTGGCTCGGTTTGTAAATAAGTTGATTTCAAGTAAGCTTTTCCCGAACGAATATTGAGAAACTTTGGGTCAAGCGATTTACACAACTCCAAGGGTGTGTAGAAATAAGGCAGTGTTATATATTATAACATCACCCTTTAATAATTATAGAAGTTGATTCATTTTCACAAAATTACTATTTTGGATATTTTATATATATTTCCACGTATCTATAGTTCCAAACCACAAGATCAAATGGACCCATTACTGTTCAACTGGGCCGAAGATGACAATACTTGTTCCATTTAGGTGGTTGTCAACAATCGTGTGACAATCGTGTGAGACTGAGATTATTAGTAAGTTTACTATGTATCATTCATTTGATAAGATGACATTTGATACTGAATTCAAACAAATTAAATTTATCGATGACTTTGTGATTAGTGTTAAACTTTAGGCAAGTGAATCAAGAACAATAACACGAAATTTGTAGAATTTTCTACGACTCTTCTATTAAGAAAACAACAAACGAGAAAAACTTAATAATATTGATACATTGAACCTAGATTATATATAAACCCGTGGTTCCTAATCCTAATCTATTTCAACTACATAATTTGAAACCAAATACAGTTAGAATTAAAGATAAGACTAATTTATCTATAATAATAAACTTATAACTATTATATACATTCTAGGAGTCTTTAATCTGAGTTGGTGTTGGACACGTTTAACAGTTAGGACATAGTGTGTGGATAAACGGCAGATCCAAAACTTTTTTTTGTTAGTGGTCGCAAAAGTTAGCCAAGTAAGAAAGGATGAAGTCAAAATGAGTAGAGTAAAAAATAATTACATAAAATCATATCAAAAAGATCAAACACTTTAACTCAACATAAGTTTGAGATTTGTCAAATGGTTTAACCTAATAAGTTACGATGCCACTAAAGGATGCAAATTGACATGTTGACATTATGCATATACCCTTTTGCCTTTGTCATGCATTTTGATGGTATTTTTGGTGCATTATTATGAGTAAGTTGATTATGTACATTTGTTTATGAGCATAAACATAAGTTATTTTTGACAAGTGTCCATTATACTGGTTACAATTTAAACGAATAGGTCACTAAACCATTTATGTTGATGCACATAATTAATCCCAACCACCATGAATACACTAAAGTTGCCAAAAGGCAATTGGAAAGCTTGTAGGAACTAATATGAAAAGGAAGTTTAGTCGATGTTGATAACATATTAACATTGCACAAAGAAAATTTAATGTTATTTTTCTCATAAACATAGTGGGGTTCCTCCCCCACTAGCAACTTGATTGTACTCTAAATATAACTATTCATAATAATGCTTCTTTGTTCCTTAAAATTCACAATTCAAAACCATACTACAAACAGAATTAAAACAAGTTGAACAATAGAAATGAACAAAATAGCAAGGCATATGGAACTTGCAATATTGAACTTGATTTTGGTTTTGGTTTTGGTTTTGAAAATTACAAAGCTACGACACTTAACATGAAAAATAAATTTTGAAATAAAAAATAAACGAAAACAACAACAATATGTTTCATGACGAAGTAGTCAATTCAATCATACAGTTTTGTTATTTAAAGACAACTTTACTAAGACCATAAACCCGTTTCAATCATACAGTTTTACCAATTGATGAGAAGATAATTATCCTCAAATTAGTGATGACGCATCTTCTGTTGCAATGGGGCTCACCAAAAAATGAGTGAAAAGTTCGGGTTGTAATCTCATATGCAATCACATCCTCAATTTAGAGCCTAATCACTGAGAGATTTTATTTCGGCAAAGAGTCCCGAAAAGACGATTGAATCTCGACTTTCCCATGTCCGTTGACCGTATCCCGTAGGTAATGTGCTTCTATCCCAATTATTATAAACATCGATAACTTGTCCATAATCAACAACATATTACACAATTGCTTTAGTTTCAACGAAAGTTTGTACCTTAATTACGTAGGTGATGTGTCATATACATTACTAGTAGTGCGGGTCTCAACATCTCATAAATAGCATCTACATTTATCATTTTATGCTCGTGAATTAGTGTTTGATCATTGACACTATATAACGTTAAAAAGTTATATTATGTTTTTACGAAACGATAAATATATTCCTTAATATAATAAAATAATTAAATAAATGATATAAAAGTGTGTGTGGGTCATGTTATTGAAATTAGCATTCTTTAAACAAAAATGAGACTCGCTTGCCAATTATCATCAGATAATACCCGTCAATAATCTCTCGATGATGTTTCCGTAATTCCCTTGCTAGTCACTAGAGAAATCCTTTGAGAATGCATTAGTAATATAATTTACCCGCGCCCGTATTACCGGCATTAACACATAGAAAGTAAAATTTCATTTTGGAGAAGTTTTGACTCTTTGTATGTTATTTTGGAGATCTTCCAATGTATTTCAATATTAACGTCTCTTTTAGAATTCTTTTTAAATCTTTATTGTCTTTGAAATACGCCAACAAAATATAGTTTAAAAAAATATCAATGGGAACCCACGGTACCTATTTTTGTCTGCAAGAGTGGTTCCATGGATGGCGGCATATATAACACGCTTTTGAGTCACATCTTACGGCGGTGATTTCGTATAGTTTTTACTATTTATTTTTTTTATTTTGTGTGTAACATTTCAGGTTACTTGTAACATTTTTGATTTTTAAATAGGCACTTGTGTATAACTATATATTCCTTCTCAAACCAATTAAATAGTATAATTTATTAAAAGATTGGTTTAAGGTATAGTAGGGGACTGGGAAGCATCAAAGCTATGATAGTGTCTGATGATGATAAGATGTAAACAGTCTTATCTCTATCCTTTAGAAATAGAGAGACCGCTTATGGTGAGACTCACAGCTCGATAGTAGTTTTGCATCAAGTCTTGAGCATAAGGCACAAAACACTCAACCATTGGGACACCGACTGATTGGTGCATTTACCCTTGTTTTTCGGCCATCAACGCCACTACATGATGCCTAATTAACGTTATATCATTTTAACGTTATTTTCACAAAATCAGTAGGTCATAAAAATTAGTGCAATTTCACTTTTTCCCACCCGAGGGCCCACACATTTATAAATTATATGCGGGCACCGCAAGTAGGACGTGAGAAACATCAATTATAAAACAACTTAACTAATCAGTTCATTTCGCTTTAATTTATATTTAATTTTAAATTTTATAATTTTATAAATATTTAAATTAACAAATAACAAAACTAAAAGCACTTGGCATTTCACCCAAAGAGTTTCACCCTGAACCAGCTTTGTTATGACAGTCACCTGCAATATTGCGAGACCAGTCACACCCGCACCCATGCAATAGGATCGTTGCCGGTAGGAATAATAATGAAACTCAAACCCAATGGAAAAGACGGAAACAATTGAGACGAGTAATAATCCCCGTCCCATTAGGGTATATATGGGTCAAGTTGGGATTACTTTTGAAATTAATCACAAGATTGGGACGGGTATGCGGTTTTTAATATGTTTGATTACTCGACACAATTACTCGATAACATAGCACAATTTATCCGATAGCATAGCCCCATTTACAAGATTTTATAGCCAAATAACCCGACTTATAATATACCTATTTATTACTTATTTTTGGTGAATTATTTTTAGTATATTTTGGTAATATTCCTTAAAAGTTATTTATTTTTTGCCTTGAAGTCGTATTCGGTTTTTGAAACCGGTTTGAAGGAAGAAGACCCACAAAACACGATAATCTAAGTATCGACACCTATTTAGCAACGCATTGAATTGTTGAAAGTACCGACGCCTCTACACAAGATTGTAAGAATAAATTGTTGACATTCTAAAGTCAAATAGACAAATTTCAAAATTGATACAACTTCTTGCAATTAAAGGCTCAAATTGAGTTACTCTTTGGCCAAGCGTTTGTCAACAAATTTGTTGCAACAAGATCCGTCAAACCCTTTATTTCTCTCAATAGGCCTCAGTTAAATAAACACTTAACATCGTATTGTTTATTCTGAATTTCAAACTGGCATTTTGAGTTTTTTATCAGAATAATGATAAGAGTCAACTAATGTAAAAATTATTTTGAAACGGTGATCCATACAAAAGCAGTGGACTACTTTCCTCGTTCAAGGTCTTAACCATCGTGTACCTAGAAATATCCGAATATTATACAAGATTTACCAAGTAAAACGGTTTGTTGAAAGCAAAATCATGTGGCTAAAAATTTTCATATGTTGCATGCATGTACAAGGTTTTTGAATACAATGTGTTAAGTGTTCTCTATCCTCTTTATTCTCAATGTATAATTGAACTTCAGGGTAACCAAACCTGCGATCAAGAAATCGGCTATGCAGAAAAACTAAGCACAAGAAACGATGATATCTCAAGAGTAGGGGACGATGTAATTTTGGCTCCCTATGCGAAAATAGTATATTAGTTATTCGTTAAAATGCCATTAAAGAAGTGAATAACCACAATTTTGATTTGGATTTGGATAAACACGTAACTAATAAAGTTTAGAGTTACGCGCATGGTTGGTCCATGTGTTTTACAAATATTGCACATTTGCTCTTCAAACTTATCTAATTACAAACTTTATTTTAATAGTTATAACCTTATTGCTAAGGTGGTTTAGAGGTATAAAGTTTGTAACTACGATGGTCCTTATCCGTTAATGCAGTTAGCCAGTTAAACTTTTCAGTAAAGTATGTAGAATGACAAAACCATCTCCACTATCACTACCTACCATGGAGCCATCTACAAAATGAAATGAACATAGGCGAACAAAATTACTGAACATCTACAGACACTACGTGAAAATCGACTTTTAGCCACACATGTGGTCTGGGCGATTTGCCACACTTCGGCTTAAATGTGTGGCTAAAAGGTATTTGACCATGTTTGAAAACCTTCCAGAATGTTTTGGCCACACATGTTATTCTTCATGTGGCCATTCTATACCTACTCAGGTACTTTTCGCCACACTATGAAAAAAACTGTGACAAAAGCTAGCCACATTATAAAAACGTGTGGCGAAATGTGACCTACAGTCATAGTTTGTTTGATCTTTGATACATGTGACCAAAAACACATGCATTAGCCACAAACTGTGACATTTAACTAGCCACATGTTTTAATAGTGTGGCCAAATGTGACGAACGGCTACTGTATTGATAAGAGGTGTGTCTAAAAGGTAAAAAATATAGCCACTTATATTACGTTGTGTGGCCTACTGTCACATTTGTTAGCCACATTTTTAATAATGTGGAGAAATATGACGAACAACCATTGTATTTATTAGTAATGTGGCTAAAACGCTTAAAATATATGGCCACTTATACGAGGTTGTGTGACCAAAGAGTAGTTGAGTTTTATATGGCTAAAACGCTTTATTTTTCCTAAGTATCATCACTTTCACCTCCTCCCAATTACAAACCTAATCCATAAACATCGATTGAAGCTCATTACTCTTCTTCATCACTTTGATTCTTGCTCCAAACTTCATCAACCATCCTGCGATCAAATCTAACGGGGATTTTCAACATGATTAATTAGAACCCTAGAGATGTCAAAAAATGTTAGGGTTTGAGTTTTGTTGAGATCAGTTGGTTGACAGATTCGTTCTCGTTTATTGATTTGTCTGTAACTCGATGTTAAACAACAATCATGTAACATCTCAAATTTCAAGATTTTTATAAATATGGATTTTAAACCAAAGAGTGGTCAAAGAGGAAATAAAACAAAAGGGTGGGTGATGTATATTTTTGAATGTTCTGGATGTGTGTGTGGACAGAAGAAGAAAACAAGCAAGAAGAAGAGAACGAGCAAGAAGAAGAACATATGATTTCACTTCTCAAATCGATTATCAAATCGAGCATTAGAAAATACATAATCATCGTCTAGTAGATCGATTATAGGGTAAGTGTTTCTAACCCTAAAGTTAGGGCTTTGTTATCTACACTTCATGCATGATGATCTAGTACGTGTTTTATGTGATTATTGATGAACTGATAGTGATAATATTGATTATGTGATCTATTACTAGTTATAATTGTTGATTCTATCATAGTAGTGTCAAACTGTGTTCAATAGTATACCATATTTGATGAAAACAATTGATAAATTAGAGATCTTTTATGGATGTGGTTATATGATTATAATCTGTACACATAAGTTGATTGTTGTAATGCATCAAACATAAGAGGTCATTGTTAAAATGTGTGAGCAAATAGGCATTTCAGATCGTGCGTAGAGATTTAAAGTAATGATTTCAAATGAATGCACGCAAGGTGTTTGTGAAAATGTCTCAACCAACAAGGAATTAAAAGAGTTGTTAAGATGTGAAATTCATATTACTGCTGTCAATAAAATTCATATAAAATCATAGAAAAATCGGGTGAATGTGTATTATACATGCTTGAAAACCTCTTTTGATGTACTAGGTTTCATCTTTGAACACGATAAGCTAATTCAGACTTAAAACGGTTCAAAATAGTAGATTAAAATGATGACAGCATGCTGTTTGAAGTTAAATTATGTTGCTGTCCTGTAATTTGAATAATCATATAAAATAGTATAAAAATCCTAGAAAGATGTATTTTTTATTTTTGAAAAGCTCCTTGAGTCTACTACGTTTTATATGTGAACATGAAAAGTTGTTTCGGATGAAATATTGTTCAAAACAGTTAGTTTCTAGAGCAATACAGCAGATTCAGCATTCTGTTTTAACAGAAAATAGGTTGCTGACCTGTTTTGCTAAAAATCACATATAATAAACCGTAGCTCCAATAAAGGTGAACTTTATATGCTTGGAAACCTCTGTGAGTTTACTACATTTTACTTTTGAGCATATTAAGTTAGTTCTGACTTTTAACTGGTCAAAAGTTGAGGTGAATAGGTGCTGCACAAAAGGTGCAGTACTGAAAATAGTTTTTTTCATAATAATAAATGGTATGCGCACTTGTTTAGAAGAGATTATGACATAACTGCTTTAATGTAAATTAATTCCATAATGTATGAAGTTGCTAAGTAGAGCCTAGTCATATATGTACTGAGTTAACCGTTAAAACGGGGGAAGTGGATAAATGACTTGAAAATGTTTAACTGATAACTTGATGAACACATTGATGATTCTTGGCTTGTTAATTATTCGGTATGAATGAGAGTGGTATGAAAATATAAAGAATACTAATGCCGAGTGTCCATATTATGTATTCTAACTTGTTGAAAGTTGACTTTAACAAGCTAGGTATGTTGAAGCTTGGAAGCCAACGAGTCAAATGGACGAAGTGTAATCAAGCTCCTACGAACAAAGGTATGTTTATCTTACATCTATTTTAAGAAGTTACAAGTCTTATTAGTATGTTTTGATTTATTATGAATATCAAATGGATACGGGCCGCCTTGACCCATTAATTGAAAGTTGATTCTTTTGACTATACTTAGTGCGTACTGGTTGTTTTAACTCGTTACAGTTTGAAGTTTACCGTACCAAATGTCTAAGTGGGAATTACTCGTGTCTAGAATATAAATAGTACTAACATTGTATAGTACGGTTTGATTTGGGTTTCGGACCAGCTTGTCAATTATAATAATAATATAGTAACTAGATGAAGATTTGACTCGTTGGTGAATATTAAATTAGTAGCATGATTTAATTAGATAAATGTTCATTAAGTTGTTTAAACGGGTTGTAAATAATAGAGTTAAGTGCCATTTTAGTACCTGTGGTTTGTTCAATTACGCAACTTTAGTATCATTTTTGAATTTTTTTGCAAATGGCTACCTCACTTTTCTAAAACTTGCAAATTTAGTACTTTTTTCTAACTCCGTTTATGTTTGTCCGTTAAGTGAGGGGCACTTTGGTAACTTTATAATTGTATTTATTTTTTATTTTCTTTTAATCAAATCCACCTCCAACCCCTTTTATACTTTCCTAACCCTAAACTAAAATCCCAAACACTCTCATCCCCTTTTCTTCATCTCCTACAACCAAATCAATATCCCTCTCCCACCTCCATCTCTGTCATGCGTCGCCACCAGTCACCATCTTCACCCCTATCTCCATCCTGCATCGCCACCATCATCACCGTCTTCTCCCCTTTCCCAGTCCGGTAATGAATCGAGCAGTTAATCTCATATCCAAATGATCTAAAAGCCTCACAAGTTTTCACCCGAAACCCAACTCCTTTTCACTGGCGATGTTTTCTGAGAAACGACGGCATCGGAAGCTTCAATGTTGTAAATTCCGACGAAGTTGTAAGCATATTTCTTCTAGTGCTCCGTTCACAACGGCGTCCAATGATGGTCGGAGAGCGGTGGTGCACGTTATTGTGAAACTGATACTTTTAAATATATTCTATTGAATATATAAAATGTGATATTAAAAGAATTAAGATACGTTAAGTATTAAAAAATTGTATAATGAATCTGGTTGATTTGCAGGGATCGAATCGATTGGGATTTAGGTTTAGACCCAAGCTTCAAACCTTTGTGATTTTGACTTTCTGAAAGATACAAGTTAAGGTGGAATTTTACTAAAAGAAAATAAAAAATAAATAAAATTATAAAGTTACCAAAGTGCCCCTCACTTAATGGACAAACATAAACGGAGTTAGAAAAAAGTACTAAATTTGCAAGTTTTAGAAAAGTGAGGTAGCCATTTGCAAAAAATTCAAAAATGGTACTAAAGTTGCGTAATTAAACAAACCACAGGTACTAAAATGACACTTAACTCTAAATAATATGTTGAAAAGTTGTAACCGTTTCTAAAGTTGAATTTTAGTTGAGACGTGAAATAGCATTAAGATTAATTTAAATGGTTTGTAATTATGTTGATGGGTTCTAATCATGCTGATTAGAAACAGGTACGCGAAGCTTATGATCAATCGGGCGAGTTAAGATACATAATAAATTGAATCTTTTGAGTTGCATAACGGTAGCCGGCATAGACTACGTTGGACCTGGTTTGGCTTAATATTTTGACTAATGTTACTCCGGGTTTAATATCTTATTTATATATACTATTTAAATATTGGCAATAACTAATATTTGGTATTGGATTGCTTTAGGCGAAGCCCACAATTGGAAGCGAAAAGCCGAAGATCAAGTGCTCGGATTTGGACACCAATACACATCAAAGTGCAAGTTTCTAATATTGATAATGAATTATGAATAAGTTTTAAAATATGTACTATCTTTGATTAAAAGATAAGTTCCTACGGATATTATACGTGATGTGTGGATACATGTTAGGACTTTTGGTACTGTTGACATTACTTATTATCACCAACGATTTTTTTTAATTGAGTCGTTCCGACCCTGACCCGTTCCGACCCATAACCCATTTCGATCCAACCCAACCCATTTGCCACCCCTATGTTTAATGTATATTGACGGGTTAGGCGAGTTGTACCTCTTAAGACACAATTTAAAAAAATATTCAAAAATAATAATAAAAAAATCATAAGTCAAGATATAAATAAAAAATGGAAAAAGTAAAAAAAACTAAACATTTCCTCCGTTGTCCTTGTTAAAAAAAACGACCCGAAACCCGTTTTGACCCATTCCGACCTTGACCCATTTTGACCCGGACCCGTTATGACCCGAACCTTATGACCCTGACCCATTCCGACCCGAACCATAACAACCCTTTTTTTTAATTGACCCGTTTGGACCTGACCCGTTTCGACCCATAACCCGTTTCAACCCAACCCAACTCATTTTTTCAATACTCACACTTCTTATTAGTTAATAATTCTAGTGATTGAATTTATATGCTTATTCATGATAGGAAATACAATGTTCAAAATTAAAATAAATTATTTTTCGTCGAATGACTATTCATCTATTGTATTTTCAAGCAAATATGGAGCAATAAAACTATATGAAAAGATGTTGGTTCAATTCGATCTTATTTAAGGAGTTCGAACACAGATGTAGGCTAAGTAAATCACCCCTATGTTTAATGTATATTGACGGGTTATGCGAGTTGTACCTCTTGAGACACAATTTAAAATTATATGCATAATGAGCCATTAGAGATTTCAAGGCCCAATATGATCCATTAGGACATGTATGAGTTGTTTTTGTCTATTATGGTCTAATATGACCCCCTATAACACGATATAACCCTTAGATATCTAATGTTACATATCACATGTCATAATAGACCACTAAGAGATTTCAAGCCCTAATATGACCCATTAGAGCGACTATGACATGAAAAAGGCTATAATGGGCCACTAACACCAACAAGGCCCAATAAGACCTATGATGATAGTATCACATGTTATCGGCCATTAACATCTAAATATGACTAATGACATTCCTATACAACCTTATTAGAGTAACTATGATGTGATAAATGCTATAATGGGCCACAAACACCAGTTAAGGTCCAATAAGGCCCATTGATGAAAGTAAGACATTTTGTTGGGCGTTAACCAAACTATGACTCACTAAACTCATATTCAACCCTTTTAGAGCAACTATGATATGATAGATACTACAATGGGTCACTAACAACAATCAAGGCCCAAAACGGCCCATTAATGCAAAGTATGACGACCAACTATGCCTATGGCTCACTACACTCATATACAACCCTCTTGTAGCAGCGGGGACATGATAGATGCTATAATGGCCACTAGTACCATTCAAGGCCCATTGATGAATGTATGACATGTTTTGGGCGTTAACATCTAAGTATGACTAATGATAGTCATATACAAACTTCTTAAAGCAACTATGACGTAACCAAGGGACACTAACATCTAACTATGAGTCTATGACTAATGATAACCAAATAAGGCCTATTGACGAAAGTATGGCGTGTTTCGGGCGTTAACACCTAACCATGACTAATGACACTCCTATACAACTCTTTTAGAGCAACTGTGACATGATAGATGCTATAATGAGACACTAACACCGATCAAGAACTAATATAACCCACTAATAAGCGTATGGTTTATTATTGGGCGTTACCACTGATTACTACACTCTTATACAACTATAAACATCACTTGTATTTATTTTATATGTTTTTATATTTAAATTACAATTTGTTATATTATTTAAGGTTTAATTAGTTGTTATACACACACACACACACACACTAACAACTCTTTATTTTAATTAAAAATAAAAAAATATTTAATTCTATTTATTTCCTATTAATTTTACTTCCCTCAAAATTTCAAATTAAATTCACCACTCTTTTCTTTAAAAACATTTGAATTACCCTCTCATTCTTAAATCTAATTTCATATTAACCTACCTTTTTTTCTTTCTCTTCATTACTTCTTATTCTTCTTCTTCTTCATCTCTCTACACCCACCATCTTTCATCTTTAATTCTCTAACTCACTCAATTTTTAACCAAATCCTTTGATTCCAGGCTCTAATCTTATTATTTTTGCGAGAGAAATTCACGTATGGTGTTGGTTTCCATCAATTCTATCTCGATTTTTACCAGATTCGTATTGAGTGTGAAGAACCCTAAGAACCAAGTTTGGGGATTTTCAATTTTAAGTGTTATTTCTTGTAATTGAAGCTTAGTACATCTTCTTTCATCGCTAAAAGGTATGTATTTCACTTGTAATTGAAGCTAGTACATCTTCTTTCATTGCTGACAGATTCGTTTTTGTTTGTTTATTGGTATGTAACTTGATGTTAAACGATGATTATTGAACGATTTTTGATTCTAGGATATAGTACTATGAGTCTAGTTTCCATAAAGGTAAAGTTTGTAATTTTTGGACAAGTTTTGAATAGTTTTTATAATTTTACAAAAACACTGGTCAAAGCTGATTTGGGGAGTTATATTCTGGTCTGTCTTTCCGACACCATAACTCCCTAATGACAAAATCAAACGGGTTGGTTCCAGTTCTGAAAATTAGTATTATGAGCTTTAAAGACAACCCAATTGGTCTTGCGCAATTTGGATTAATGAGTTGATAGAACCATTAAACAAGTGTTTGTTGTGCAATCTGCTGAATTGTTGGTACATATCTTTAATGCTTGAATTATTATGAGTTTTGTATGCATGAGAAAAATATAATAAAAAATTTTTGAGAAACCTAATTCAAATATTCTACTGTGGTAAATTTTGTAGAATTTATACTTCATCTTTTCATAGTGAATAAAATAAGTTTGTACATGTTATAATCTGTCTCGTAAACTAAGTGATCATAAGTTAAGTTGTATGATGAATGTTTGGTTGATTTGCCATGATACGATGTGTGAATACATGTTAGGACTTTTTAGTACAGTTGTCTAATGTGATTGCGCGTGAAGGTCGGTGTGTTATGCGTCGATTCAAGTTTTTATTTTTGTATTTTTTACCCTATATATGTATCATATATTTTTCTCTCTTTATAGGGTTGGAACACAGAAAAACGGCTAAAGAAGTCCGCGAGCGGGAGAGACAACCGCACGAAAAAGGGTAATGTTGGCATTATATCTCAACATACGGGCGGTTCAATAGGGGTTGATGAGCATCGTATCCGCTTGGTAAGCTAGTTTTATTTGTAAATTCAATCTTAAAAAATTAGGTCAAAAATTATAATTGTTTGTGCATTAACGTTTATTATATTACTTCTTATTAGGAAAAAGAACATGGTCGAAAAGTTAAGTGGATTGAAGTATTCTTAGATACCCACCTCAGCAAAGAAAACAAGAAAAAGTATTGGGTGGGCGAGCTCAACATTAATAGCCTTGTTGGATTTGATTTTTGTACGGGAAAGTCAGAACACGCATTTGTAAGTTATTTTTATAATTTTTCGTTTTGTTATATAATTAGATATAACATATCAACTAGTGGCGAGCAGATGAAATAGACCGTTTCATATTTCATATACATGTGGTAACATAAAAACTGCTAACACTATAATTTAATATATATGTGGTATCCTCATAAACGGGTTGGTTCGGTTTATAACTAGAAATTTAAATGAAAATTACATACTGATTTTGTGGGTGTAATATATAAACGGGTTGGTTCGTGTTCAGGTCCATGAAACCAAACCGGAACCAAACCGTTAGTAACGTAACATCGGTTGTTAAGACTCATCCACAATTTAATTTTTTTCTAAACGTAACATCGGTTGTTAAAACCTTGTAATTTTTTCTCTTCAAACACTCTTGATAAGACTCATCCACAATTTTACTTGGCTTTGGCAACTGATACGTGGTGCAGGAAACACGATTAGTGATTCGAGCTCTATAGTATGGGTGCGAATAGATAGTTTGTGACAAAATGCCGTGCACGAGTTAGGGTTTTACCACAGAAGGCATTCGAAATGTGAGTCTCCTCTGGAATTGGTGGCAGGTCGAGTTGCTAGCGTTGTTTGTGATTGTGAGTGCGGGTGTTTTTCTTTTTTCTTTTTTTTTTGCCAATATATATACCCATGTGACCATGCTTTGTTGATCGATTAAAAAAATGAATATGTTGTTTCACGCGCGAAGATATTATCCTAAACCTTACAATTTGCTACAATTATTATATTTCACATTTGAGAAGTTTGGTGCCGCTAAGCGCCCATTGCGCCACTTGGCGGCACCATACTAGTCAAGTATTTATTGTTAGTTTAGTAGACGTAACGAATGTGACGGAAACCAATTGAATTATTGTAGACTTCCCCGCATTTTGTTTTAGTTCTCCTATGGTAACGAAGATCGTCCGAATGCCAATTTTTTGTTTTAATTCCGGTACCATAACGTACGTGACGAAAACTGGCCAGATTTGCATAGACTCGCCAACTCAATGTCTAGGAACGACGACGCTCGGGTTTTACCAACGCACGAGTTTTACCAACCGACGCCTCCCATTTGTCCACCTAAAGTTTAATATTTTTTGGTTTTAGTCCCGGTATTCGACCAAATTCATGTAAAATTAACGCATCAACACTCGAGACCGACAACACTTGTGTTTTGTTATCGCTCGAGTTTTACCGACCTGTTCACGACAACTCACTGATTAAAACACTAGTTTGATACAAAATGAAATTTGTTGCCTTAGATTGAAATATATGATTCTTCCAACACGTGCCAAGTTGTAATGGAGTGGCATTATTAAAAGTCAAAAGCTATTTAATAAACGAATCCGGTGAATATCGCTATAATGATGGTATCATTTATATAGTGTTAAGACTATCAACATAGCTTGGGGTAAAAAACATTCACAAACGCATATAATCAATTGCCATATTAAATTGCCACCACCGTTTAAAAAAAATCATTTTCTTTACATTCATATACGCAATGATATGAGATGATGGTTAAGGTTTGAAATACTTGATGTCTTAAGTAAAAAACCATAAGCATTTGTATGTGACGGTTTTCTGAATAATTAAGAACTTACCTCAATCTTATCCATTAAAAATTAATCAATGGTCTTAGATGCTTTGTATGCTTCCTAGCGATTTTCTCATGCATCTCGGTGGTGGAGGTTAGAGGTGTTTGATTGGGTCGATTATTTTGGTTCATGTAGTTCAGGTCGGGTTATTAAGGGGTTTCTAGTCATATTTACGCAACACTTTTGGTTCAAAAGATTTCCAACCATCATGTTGTTTGGAAAGATAATATAAATCATGACAACATAACCTTCATTTAATTTGAAAGGTTAATGTGCATTCCAAATCTTGAAAAGAAAAAAAAAATAGCCAAAATTCTAGATAATAACCCATCTCATATGTGTATGAGACTTGCTAAGTTCAAGTCTTATATTTGAATGTTTTGTTCATTCAAACCAGATCCAAGGGTCACCGGTTTAACTACTACTAGTAAGAAGCCGGTCGGTTGAACTAGTGGCAGTTCAACTCGTGCTAACCAAACCGGCAAGCGTTCCCAATCCAACCAGGCCGGTCCAGTTTTAACAAGTTATTATAGGTAGTTGATTAATTCATCATTAAACTCAAAAGACCAATCAAAGTAACCAATATTAACCAAACCCAAAGAAAACAAATCAATCTCAAATAGCATGCATATAATTATTTTCTCAAAGTATAAAGGGGCTTGCATATGTTCAAATGTTCCACAACCAACCCAAACCCGAACCAACCACCAACCCAACAGCCAAAAACAAACTCATCACAATCCCGGCAATGTTTGATTCCTCGACCGGAACAGATTTAGGAGTCACAATCATAACCACACTTGTCAAATACCCGTTGCTAACGCCCAACAACAACGTTAAAAGTGCCACTAGACCCTCATTCTTGAACCATTTGGGTCCAAATACACAACCCATAAAAAGTGGATAGAACAACACCCTTGTGACACACCCCCATACCACCCATTTACTCCTTTTAATCACATAAATTGCGGTCAAACACTTTCCTGAAAAATCACCAACATTAAAAGTTGTTATCAAGAACACGGGATACCAATCACCAAAACGCACTGATTTGACGTTTTCACTCAAGTAGCCCGGGAATATTGATAGTGTCACGACGTAGATTGAGACCATGGACATAGCTAGACACCAAAGTTTCTTTAGGATAGCGAGTGTGTTTCGTGGTTTGGAGGTGGTTTCGGGTGGGTTATCGAGTTGGGCTTTGGTCTTGTAATGTTTGATGGTTGGTAATTTGTGTAGGAGGTTGCAACAAAGGATACAAAGGAGTTCAATGAGTGTGCTTGTGAAGAAATAAATGTGTGTGCTTGTTCTAAGGCCTTTTCTTGAGTGAGGAAGTGAAGCTTTGGTTATGATCCTTAACGTGCATACCAACACCCCTGCAAATTCATGGAAGTCAAATTTCAAATCAACAAAGGTAAATATACATCATTGGACATTTATATAAAAAAATCTTCACACACTTTTCATGATAGAAATGTGAAATTAGTGTTCTTGGGTGAACCAGGCCTCAAACGTCAAAATCAATATAAACGGTTGACATCATGTCTCAGAAAGACTAACACAGGTATTGGAGGTGGTTCCAAACATTATTAAAAAATAAATAAATAAAAGACCGAGTATTTTGTGAGATTTTTTTTTTATTTTTATTCAAAACATTTATTTGTATCCATGAATGAAGAATGGTTATCTTTATTAAAACTAAAGATAAGTTAGAGAAGTGATATCTACCTTGTTTAAAATAGTGATTATTAATTACTAAAGTTAGAAAGAAGTTTTTGAGATGATCTCTAACTCGATAAAATAGAGAAAGATGATAAAATGTAACAAATTTCTATCAAGATTAGAAATAAGTTACGAAGATGATCTCTACCTTGAGTAGAGATAGTATTGTAATCCCTATCAAGACTAAGAAGATATTATGGACTATCTCTGTCATATATTTTAACTATTATTTAGAACAACTAACATATACATTCTTTAATTTTACTTTCAAAACAAAACATTTATCAACTATAGAACTAGAATCCTGAACCACATATTTCTCTCAAACATTGATATGACAGGGATACAACCATTTTGGTATTTCTATCATAATAAAGAGGATGTAAGTGGGTTTTATTTGTTACTCTAATATATTATAATTAACTAAAAGGCCGTATTAGATAAGTTATGCCTTTGAAAATGATGAGGATTTAAGTATTATGACTATTAAAAGATGTTAGTGATAGAGTTAAAGAATGAGTGAGTTATCTTTGTAAATAGCTAGTTGTAAAAGGAAGAAGAAAAGATAATTAAAAGTTTTTCAATAAAGAAGTCAGAAATTAATTTTAGATGAATTAGTATTTAATAATTATGGAAATCATTATATCATTGTATATTTTTTTAACGAAAAAAAAATCTCACGTGTAAACCTATTTTTTCGGGGCTGTGTTGGTGCTCGACTCCTCGACCGTACCCCCTGATGCACGGGAACCAGATTAAATCCGTAAACACTCGCCCCATGTCAGGTTTGAAATTGAGATTAAAGCTCTGATTCGTCCATTAACCTGAATATCTTTCAAACTGGCTTAAGTGAGAATCGAATTTACGTCTCCATTAAGAAATGACAAACCTCTTACCACTAGACAACTTCTCGTAGTATCCGTATTGTATGTATTGGTGAGAACATCCAAGTATTTTTCAAAGTAATATCCAAAAATTATTACAATGATCATCACTTATATATATAATAATAATAAATTCATGGATAGCTCTTTGAATTAATTATGAAAATATAGAGATACATGATTAATATTCATTTGCCATTAATGTTTACACATAATATTATTTACTTTATTGTATTGTCCAAACAATACACTTATCATATATAAACACACTTCTTATATATCAATCAAAATAAATAAAAAACTCAAAATAATTTCATTAAATACTTATTAATGCATACCTGCAGAAGCATTGCCTGCAACAACCGCTTGCATATACCGTGCGGGCAGTTTTCCGGTGGCACCAACCAAGCTTCCACCAGTTAACCCTTCAGCACAACCAGTCACAGCCACCATGCAAACCACCACAACAAAAGCCACATTAGAACCTCTTAACTTAACCTCATTCCTATGATCAATCCAATCAGTCACCGGTGCAACCATCAAAGCCGAAACAAACAAACAATATCCCACATTCATCCTCACTTTAAGCCTTGGCAACTTCATCATGTTGGACCAACACGTTAGAATAATAAGAACTGTCATGGCTGCCACCATGTATGCCACTGAGAACACCTTGCTGACGTGGTGTTCGGGATATAGAGCTTGGAAGTAATCGACCGCGGTGATGAAGGAGTTCCATGGGACAAGGTAACCGGCTCCGAGAAGGAAGTGGATTATGTATGTAAGGTGGTAGGGATCTTTTGGTTCTATCTGGTTTTCCATATGGTGAACAATTGTGTCACACTAGCGGTGCAGCTTGTTGTACGTTTTTTTTATTTTTTATGTTGCAAATTTTAAAGGGGTATTAATTTCTTTAGCATTTAAGGGAGTTTGTTGGATTAAATGTTAATATATTTGGAATTGATTGAACATAAGATGTTGTTACGTACGTGGATGACTATGCAATAAATAGGAGTGGTTTAATTTGATAAAATAAAATTTTGGGAAATATTGTGTTTTTAAGATTTGAGACTAACCTATTAATCAAAGTGTTCTATTTGATTAAAATCCGTTGTTAATGAATCATTTTATGAAAGAAAAAAAAGGACAAAAAGCATAATGGCCGGGTCAATCGGTTTGATATTTTACGAACAATTAGTATTTACAAAATTATAAAGACATTAAAAAGATGAAGAATAATAATTTAATTTATTCGACATTACGAAAATGAAATCCTAGTATAAAAACCAAGGGAAAATATAAACTAGATGAAAGTGTCGAAAGTACTGATCGATCCATGCAGACGAAAATGATCAAATGATAGTGTATGTCAAGTTTAATTTAAATTTACAATCTTCAATACCACTCTATCACCAGCTCATTGACTAAAAATAATTAATGATGATTTGATACTTAGGTTTCATCAACTTTATTTAAATATAGTTTTTTATTTTAAACATAAACCTTTTCCATATTTTCATTTTAACCCATTAATATGTTATTTATTTTATCAAAATTTGTGATTTCTTTTTCATGTTATATATTTTATATTTCTTATAATACAAAGGTGTACGTATAAACTCAATATTACTAATCATGATCTGGTAAACACACAAATATTTATTATTTATTAGCTAATCATAAATAATTAATAAGCAATTAATACAAATATCAAAGTTGATGATAAGAAGTGAATCTTGTATTGGTTGTATGGGCAATTTGGTGTGATGCTAGCTACTTGTTAGTCCTGATTGTAGTTGTTTAATAAAATTTTCATTGGCCATTCAAAATTATTATTACTATTATTATTGTTATAATAACAATAATTATTATTACTATTATTATTACATATCATTTACTAAAATAGTTATCAACTTCAACTTAGTGGTTAGCAAATAAAGCCAAAGATTATTAGATTAAATTTGTAAACAAACAAATAATAATAATAATAATTTATTATATTAAGATAAAAAAGGGGTTATAATAACTCTGGATGCATAAAATATTAAAATCACAACTGCTTAAAAGTGAATTATATAATAATATTAAAAAATAATAATATTTTGGGTAATTTGATGTTGGTGTTGTAACTTGTAAGTTGTAACTTTAAATGCAAAAGTTCTATTTAAGTAATCTTATTACTTAAATAAGATTGGGCCCAACAAAACAAAAGCCCAAGCAAAGTAGCTGTAGCCTGTAGGTTCGAATTCGAATTTGGACAAAGTAAGCAATTGAAAATAATAAGTCTTCGACGGCTAAAAAGAAATGTAGAAGGAAGAAATCATAGAAATAATTGGTGATTGTTATTCATGAAGACAGTTAATTTAGTTATTAGTAAGTTTTATGTTTTATGTTTTGTTGCGTATTTGATTTAACCGTCATTTCTAGCTGAATCAATTTTAATTTCAACCAGTTTATCTTTTGATCTTGATTCAAGAAATTACGTGACATGATAATGTTAGATTCAATTCTTGAAACATTTGTCTCTACTTTGGCGTCAATGTAATCATGATGTATGTTTTCTTGGTCTTTAACCCGGCTTTAAATCCGTAATGTATAAGATTAAAAAAAATGGTCACTTTGTTGACTTTACTAAGATTTTAATTTATGATAAAAGAAACAAATAACGCTTTACATATCTAGATACATAATGAATCATTATTTGCATGTAAATCAACACCTTCATCTTTCTGCATATAAAAATGATGAGATGATGTAGGTCCGGTCGAATTTGAATGCAAATGAAGACTATAAACAAGAGCAATGAGTAAAAGAAGAAGATCAAACAAGCTAAAAAGTTGATATATATTGATGCAATGAGAAACAATCTCACAATGTAGATGTGAGCAACGAATCCGAGCACGATTTTTTATAGTATATACAAAAAGAAAAAAAAAATAGTTAAGAATTATATTATATATATATACGATAAGATTTTAGTTAATTGATTGAATTTATTTTGTAATTATCAACAATGCACTCTTACAAAACGTGAGCTATGTTCAAACCATAGGCTTGATGTCCTTAAATCAATTTGGAGACATGTTTTGTCCTAATTTCTAACCACCAACACAAATGTTTCTTTTATTTGAAGTTGACAACATGCATGGTTTAGTTTTTCTGGTTTAAACCACAAGATCTCCTAAAAATCAATAACATGTTGGTTTGGCAATTTTTATACCAAATAATCTATTTATTGACCTTAAATGAACGGGCCCAATACTAGGTTTGGCTTAACATGTTTGGTTGTTTAAGTTTGTTTTTTAAAAATATAAAACAAAATGCTGAAAATCAAATCTAACTAATATTGTATAAACTTTATAGAAACATGATCATATATGAAATGGAGTTTGGATCAAATACAAAATAACTTTTATTTTAAGAAACGTAAATATAAATAGAGTAGTTATGATAACACTAGAGTTTTTATTATTGCACTATAACTTTATAACTTTTGAACTATATTATTATTATTATTATTATTACACTATTTTATTTTTTTACAACATAAGTACTCTAGTTCAAAACTGTAATTATTTTAGTTATTTGTGTGTTCAGTACGTTGATTTTATTTGTATCGGATATGTGAAATAATAATCTTTATTTTTTTTTATCTTTTTTCCCTTTTAATTATGTCATGATAAGTCATAAGTTAACCGTTTTTTCTGTTACTTATGTATAATATAGATTGAACTTTTCTGGTACAAGTCAAATCCCTCTTTTTCTTAATATATCATTTGGTCCCACTATTTCTAACATGCCCACATTAAAGACATGTTCCATGATTCCAAATATATCATGTTTTAGGCCAGAAAGAGACATTGTCTCGGACCCGTTGATACGCGCAAAATGCATATTCGGTCACTTTTGTGACGCTTTATAAGAAGATGTTCATACCCGTCTTTATTTTAAAAAGACGGGTAAAAAAGACGGGCACGATTCTTAATCTTTAGATGATTATAAAAGTTAGGATGCTTTATTAGATGATCTTGAAAGTGAGGTTATCCAAAACCTATAACTAGCTACAAGTTGCCCATCATTCATTCATTCATTCATCCTTGGAATCTTGCATTAGCAACAATAATAGCATTCCTGAAGTTGAAGCACCCCAATTCACAAGCCACCATTCACAATTCCTTATTACAAAACCTTTGATTTTATTAAACCTATAACACACTATTCCTTTATCTCATTCTTAATACATCTATTAACCTCTAACATCCTAAACATGAGTTCGACTAACAGGTTCTTCTTCTGGTTTTTGACCATCTTTGTCAACGGTATGCAAACATCTTTCGTTTTTCTTCATATTATTATTACCCTCTTAGAAACTGTGTACTGCAGAGTTCTTTAATATTTATTTACATCTTATACGTGAAAAAATGTACTATGTATAATAACAATTAAAAAAAAACAAAAACAATTAACAAATACATTAATAATTTAAAACAAATGTATTTATTAATATAATTAGTACTTCTTTGAAAGTATATCAAAAAACGGTGAAAATGGATATGAAGGAGACACGTGACATGAGAGATGTGTTAGATAGTATTAATATGTACGCGTCACATTGTTTTTAACTTATCTTTTCATTGTAGTTGTGATATCAAGTGCGTTTACGGGCACGTATGGAGTGAACTACGGGCGTATAGCGGACAACATACCACGCCCCGAAAGTGTAGTGACCCTAATGAAGGCGGCTAAGATAATGAACACACGAATCTTTGACGCGGACCATGAAGTTCTCAGGGCTTTTAAAGGGTCAGGTATCGAAATAATGGTTGGGCTAGGGAACGAATTCTTGAGAGATATAAGCGTGAACGAAGACCGGGCTATGAATTGGGTTAAAGAAAATGTAGAGCCTTTTCTACCCGGGACACGCATTGTTGGTATCGCGGTTGGGAACGAGATACTAGGGGGTGGTGATCAAGAGCTTTGGGAGGTGTTGCTTCCCGCGGTGAAAAATGTATATAGTGCACTTGACCGGCTTCATTTAGCCGATAAAGTTCAAGTTTCGAGCCCACATTCGGCTGCGGTGTTTGCAACTTCTTACCCACCGTCCGCTGGCGCGTTTAAGGAATCGGTTATGCCTTACATGAAACCATTGCTCGAGTTTTTTTCGCAAATTAAATCGCCTTTTTATATAAACACATACCCTTTTCTTGCATATATTAGTGACCCTGATCACATTGATCTTAACTATGCACTTTTTAAAAAGAATCCGGGTATCTATGATCAAAAAACAAATCTACATTATGACAACATGTTCGAGGCCCAAATAGACGCGTCCTATGCGGCCTTAGAGAAAGCGGGCTTCGAGAAAATGGAAGTTATAGTGTCCGAAACGGGCTGGGCCTCACATGGAGACCAGAATGAAGCGGCTGCAACGGTTGACAATGCACGAACCTATAATTTTAACTTAAGAAAACGGCTTCTTAAAAAGAAGGGCACACCTTATAGACCGAAACGAGTGGTCAAGGCCTATGTGTTCGCAATGTTTAACGAAAACCTTAAGCCCGGCCCAACATCCGAGAGGAATTTCGGGCTGTTTAAAGCGGATGGAAGCGTTTCTTATAGTATCGGGTTCACAGGCCTCGTACCTTCTTCAGCAAAGTCGTTCATCGCCACGAAAGTAAGTCGATAAACTCGTAATCACTCATTTAATAAAAAAATTCTATTAAACGTTTGTTATAACTCTTTCTTTCTTTTCTTTTTTTTTTTGTGCTGCAGGGCTTTGGGTCTATACAATTGATGTTTTACACTATATCTGCTGCAGCATTTGTGCTAATCTTATCATTGTGACAACTTAAACCGCTTCGGATGTTAACAAATCCTCTGAATCCAACAAATATTATTAGGGATTTAGAAACATTCATGTACAATATGCTAAAGTATTTCTTGAATACATGTCTTCTATTCATTTTTCTATTATGTGCTAATTCAAAATACATACTTTTACTTTAATATATGAATAAAGAATTTGACTTGAATACACCATTTAACCTATGTTCTTATGATCATAAAAATAGGCTCAAGTTAATACTATGTGAAGAAACACTAATCGACCCCGGGCAGATTACGGATAATCTGGGGGTTAAATAGATGCTTCCCACGAGGGGTTAGATCCGGCAAAGATGGTTCTTCTGATAACCTGCAAAACAGACACCGTGAGCTCGTCACTGAGAAGGGGGGGGTACCTCCTTGTGACCACCCTCCAACGTGAAAATCAGACTAGATTGCTCTTGAATATAAGTGTATATTAAGAGATTGCTAGAGTAGATATCAGGTATATGATATAAGATACAAGATTAGATTAGATGATCATACCATTTGGGGTATTTATAGCCGAAGGTAGGTTTCCAAGAAGGTGTAGCCGGCTGAATAGTATTCCTGTTCTACCAACTGTGGCCTACGCACGTGCCATGCTGGTAGTTGGTGGGTAGGCAGCGGCTGACAGTGACCAGGCCTGCTGTGTACTATTCCTTTTCCACCAACTGCAGGCTATGCACGTGGTATGACAGGAGTTGGTGAGTAGGCAGCGGCTAATAGTGACATACAGTACAAGAGCATGCTGCTCGCCATACTGTTGTCAATGAGCTGTCGTATCTCTGGTCAGATCTTTTGCCCATACCTCGTCAGGTACAGTACAAAAGATCCTCCAGTATCGTACGGACTGGCTCATTCGGGCGGGAGTATTCCCCCTCCCGCCTTTGTGCGGGATTGTTCCCGGCTTTGCTCATTCCTTCAGGTGACTACTGAATTATTGAGAGCTAAGTGCCTTGTGCGTGTAGCCTTGCTGCGCGGGTGGCCTTCCCTGATGGCTTGTATCCGCAGCTGCGGGAACAGGCGGAGTACTTCACCATTGGGAGGCATTTCCTGCGGGAACAGCTTGCATACTGCGCGTAAGGACGTCACGTCTCTGAGCATGGTGGGTCCTGCGGATCCAGTTGGTTTCTGCGCAGACATCTCTCTTCAATGTGAGTCCTGCGGGTCCAACTGGGCTCTGCTGGGACCTACCTCTTCAAGTCCCCCCAGTCCAATGTTCTTCTCATGAATGTTTAGTGAGGTGAAATTTTGGACTTAAGCAAAGGGTTTTTGAAAAGGGTTTAGTTTTAAGGTTTTCCATGGGGATTCTTCCCGCGGGAGTCCTAATGTCACTTGCAGAAATTCCCGACTTTCCTGCTTGATCTTTGGGTATGATGCGGGTAGGTCTGTAACCTCCTCGCAAGTCAGGAGCGTTGAGTCCCACTTGTGTAGATTCTCCATGAGGTTTTGGTAGTTTTGAACATAGTGATCAATTATGTTAAAACCACCAATTCCATCTTGGAGCTTCAAACAATGTAGTTCTCGACGTTCCCGCTATGCGGGGATGTTATTCCCGTTTCCGCAAGCATTGCCCAGAAGATCCTTCTTGGTTTCAATTCCCTGCGGAGCGCTAGGTATGTGAAGGGTTTTGCCTTGACACTGTACCCGCACTCGTCTTATGGTTACTTTACTTCCAAGGTATTCCTGGCGTCAATTCCCTGCGGGTGCTCAGTATGTGAAGGGTTTTGCCTTGACACTGTACCCGCACCCGTCTTATGGTTACTTGGTTGCCGAGGTATTATTGGCTTCAATTCCCTGCAGGTGCTAAGTATGTGAAGGGTTTTGCCTTAACACTGTACTCGCACCTATCTTATAGTTACTTGGTTGCTAAGGTAAGGGGTATATTCCCGCTTACTTTTGAATCTTTTTGAAATTTTGAAATTCGAAGAGTTGGTGAAAGGATAAGAACAGTCCAAACTGTTGAAACGTCGTCCGACGGTTTCTTTTGACTGTGTCAGGACGTGCAGGAAGTTATGGTGACGTGACAGTACATGGTCATTCCAGACGCTTTTTCAGGCGCGTGGGCGCGATTTTTCGGGCGCGTGGCCGCGAAATTAATGGCACGCGTCCTTTCAACAGCTGTTGCCGGCTTGCTCTTTGCCACATGTCATAGTTTCATTGCACCTGCGATTTCTCTCTCTTCCGCATTAAATTCATCGCATTAATTGCGATGAGTATATAAAGGGGGAGAGGGTCCTTTGCAATCCACACTTTCACTTCTCTCTTCTTCTAAACGATTTCCGGCGAATACTCACTATTCCGTCGAGCATTCTTCTGAAATCGTTTTTCTGTTTATCCAAACATGTCTTCTTTTGCCGAGGAGTCTGACGTGTTCGTCGAGAATCCGTCGTCCACTTCTGATAAGGACGACAAGAGCACTGCTGGCGAGTGCCAGTGCGCTCTTCCTGCCGAGCTTTTTCAGTACATCGTCCGGAAGTTCATGCTCGAGCCGTTCGAGCCTGAGTTTCCGGAGCCACACCAGACGGTGTACGATGCCCCGAAGGGCAAGATAGGGGTGTATGCTGCATTCTTCGTTTATGGGAATCTCAGGTTCCCATTGACGAAGTTTGTATACCGTGTCGTGGAGAGGCACGGTGTGCATCTGACGGAGGTACACCCGATGGCGATCGCCAAGATCTGCCACTTTGAGTGGGTGTGCCTCATTCTGGGCGTGGAGCCCCACGTTGATCGGTTGATGACTTTCTACTCCTGGAGGTGCATCCAGTGGTGGTACACCTTGGTTAATCGGATCAAGGGGTTGAAGATCTGCGCAACCGAGCGCAGTCTTCGTTCGTGGAAGCGGGAGTTCTTTTATATCTCCGCTCGCGTCCTCCCGATAGCGATGACGTTTAAGAATGGGAGAGCACTCCCCGCCCTTCACGCCCCAAACTACCAGGAGGCGGAATGGTTCGCCAAGATCTCCCGGATCCAGACTCCGGTGTACCGCTTTGCGGAGTCTGGGATGGTGATGCTTGGGATGAGCCGGGTGTGGAAGGAGGCGTCCCAGATTCCCATCGTCCTCGAATACGGTTTGAACTCTGTCCCTTACGGTATGCACTGTCTTCTTTGTTGATATAGGTTTTTCTTCTAACTGTTTCTTTTTTATTTCAGAGGGGAACGACTTGCAGTCTCTTTTGCAGCCGCGGGAGAGTGATGGTCCCGCTCGGATGGGTACTCGTGCACTAGATGAGAACGAGTTGCCCATCCTTGAACAGACGGCGGATCGGTTCGTGGAGGTCTACCCGCCAGGCCACGAGATCCTGAGCGCCAGGCGGCCAGGTAAGGAGTTATTCAACCCTCGACCTCTCAGTGCTGAAACCTCTGCTGGAATTCCTCTAATCTTGTGTTCTGATGAGGAATCCGCAGATGGTCCTCCGTTGGTGCGGAAAAAGAAGGCTGCCGGCGGGAAGGGGAAGGCGAAGGTTGCCTCCACTGCCGATCCGGTGCATCGGTCTGATTCAGAGACCGAAAGCGAGGAGGTGGCGGGGAACCCTGGTGGTGATAAGACCACTGCTCCGGAGGCTGAGACGACCGTCACCTCCGAGCAGCCCAGGACAACGACGGTGAGCGGCGTGAAGAGGCCGGCTCCATCGGGTTCGTCCCCGCCTGTTCGCACTTTTAGGCTCAAGAAAACCCGTAAGTACAAATTATACTTTTTAACTTCATATCTTTCCGCCATTATACTTATATCTTCTTTGTGCAGGCGTGGATGCTACCGCATTCCAGGGTGGAGCGGGGAGGAGCACCTCCGGACCCATGACGGTAGGCTTGGTCAACCTACCTGAGGCGATGACCCAGGCGGCTGCGCCTGCTTCAGTTGGTTCAGTTGCTCACCCAGTTGAGCCAACTGTTCCAATTGTGATGACATCTCCGCCGGCTGTCAGTGCCATATTTACTGAATCTTTCACTGAGCCGGCGGTGACTATTTCTGCGGGTACTTCCGCAGCGGCGACCACGGTTGTGAGTTCACCTCCGGTGAGTTCACCTCCGTTGGTTTCTACCGTGGCGGCCTCCATGCCTCCGACGTCGGCAGCTACGGCCGATCCTTCAGGTATGCTTGGGGCTTCTCGCCAACCTCTGCCTCCTTCCCATCTGCCTGACCTCTTGGATGGATTTCCCTTGGGTTCAGGTGATGGGTTTGGCGGCTATCGGCCTGTTGTCGACCCTACAGGTGCGTAGGGTTCTTTTGGCCTTTTTTTATCATCTTTTCCTAACTGCTTTTTGTTTTTTGCAGTGTCGGATTCCAATGAAGTGTATGTTCCACGATGGAACATCCGCCGAGGAACAACCCTTCGCACGCCTGTGGAGTGCGTGGAGTGGGCTCGTCACGAAGCTCCCAGTGGTGAGTTGGGGGAAGCAATGGCTAGCTACCAGGAGGGTAGGCTAACCAACGAGCTTCGGATTCTCCTGGCCCGGATGCAGCCGCGCGTCGAGCTGCTCTGTCGTGAAAACGACAAGTTAAAAGCAGCTCGTATTCAAGAAGTAGCTCAGGCGCGGGCTGTCCGGGAGGAGAACAAGAGGCTTACCGCAGTGGCTGTGGAAAAGGAGAAGGCCTTCAAGGCCCTCGAGGTTGAAGTTCAGGCCCGGCTCGAGGCCCGTTCCAAGGCTGCCCAAGCTGTTAATGAACAGCTTCGGCTGGCTAAGGAAACTGCACGGAACGCAACTGAGAGGGCCACCAAGGCTGAAGCTGTTGCTGAGCCTCTACGCCTCGAGAATGAGGAACTTAAAGCCAAACTAGAGGCGCTCCAACAGGCTCATGATGCCTTGGCGATGGAAGACGCCAAGAAGCTTCAAGAGATCTTGGACCAGAGGGGGGTGCTTGACCACACTGAGCGGAAGCTAAAGGGCGTTGAAGAGGCTGCGGCTAAAGAAGTGTTGCTTGCCAACCTCAACAAAAGTGAAGCCGAACGCGCCCGTAACCAAGCTCAAGCTGCCCTCCAGGAAGCTCTGGTTACCAAGGAATGGCTTCTTCGAGAAGCGTTGTCGCAGGTAAGCTTAGCTTCATAATGTCTTCACGCTTTTCTTTGTAAATAGAAAAGGTTTTGATACTTGTATTTTTTCTTGTAGGTTGTGCATCGAGTCTTCACGGACACATCATACGACGATGCCATGAGCGCAGCCCTCAACGCTTCTCACGAGGATGGGGAAAAGGCCGGCTTCCTGCTTGGTCTAGGGTTCGTTGAGAAAGGCATCCCGCCTTCCAACTTCCCTTTATATGATGTTGATACTGAAGCTGTATATGACCAAGCAGTGAATCAGTATGCCGCCTTCCCGCATCCGGTGGTGGAGAAGGTGAACGAAGTTGCTGCTGCTGATGATGGGCTAGCCATTCTAAAGACCTTCCTTGAACCGCCACAGCCAACTGATGGTGCGGGTACAAGTGGGTTTGGAGGGAGTGGTCCTGAAGCTTGAACCTTAAGATCCCTTCCCACTGTTAGGATAGGTTTAGCTTGTATAGATTTATATTCTTGTAGGCGGGTAGTTACCCGGCCATTCTTGTAATGAATTATTATGAAATATAAATCTTTGTGCGGGTAAGACCGCTACTTTCACTGGATGACTTGCTTTATAAACGTTATATGACTTGCTCATGCATACTTTAGTTTAGATTAGCAATTTTCCAAGTGTTTAGAATAAGTTAACCTTTGAACGTGGTAGATAATAGGTTGAAGTATTGCTTCCTCCTTCGTGATTGTGCGGGTAGGACCGTCACTTGCACTTAGTAGGATGGCTAAACTTTACCTATATCTGACCTGCGTGGAGGTTTTCCTCATCTTTTTGTTAGAAATTTTCTAAGTGTTTAGAATAAGTTAACCTTTGAACGTGGTAGATAATAGGTTGAAGTTTTGCTTCCCCCTTCGTGATTGTGCGGGTGAAACCGTCACTTGCACTTGGTAGGATGGCTAAACTTCACCTATATCTGACCTGCGTGGAGGTTTTCCTCATCCTGTTAGAAATTTTCTAAGTATTTTGAATAAGGTAACCGTTCGACGCGTGGTTGTCAATAGGTTAGTTCGGTTTCTTCTATCATGATTTGTGCGGTTAAGACCGGCACTTTCATTTAGTGGGATCACCAAACTTTACCTATGACTGACCTGCGTGAAGGTTTGCCGTTTTTTGTGTTTATGCGGGTTTTGCCGCCTTCCACAAGCAACGATTTCTTTACACTTATTTATGCGGTGAAAACCGGCATCAGTGTTTTGAATAAATTAACCGTTCGACGCGCGGTTGTCAATAGGTTAGTTCGGTTTCCTCCATCATGATTTGTGCGGTTAGGACCGGCACTTTCATTTAGTGGGATGACCCAACTTTACCTATGACTGACCTGCGTGAAGGTTTGCCGTTTTTTGTGTTTATGCAGGTTTTGCCGCCTTCCACAAGCAACGACTTCCCCACTTATGTATGCGGTGAAGACTGGCATATCAGTGTGGGAAGTTCATAAGTATAAATGTAAGATCAGCATCGATGTTCTAAGGAGAATCATTTCCATTAGAAGTGGCTCTGGGCCTTTTTCTTTACAAATTTGGAATTGATCTACATGCAAACTGTGTAATTGAGCTCCCTTCCATGTTGTTGGGATGGGAGTGCCATCGAGCCGATATGCACCTGGTTCGGGATCTCGTTGTTTACGCAGTATGTAGTCTCCAACATTGAAGCTGCAATTTTATTCGTGTTTTCCCCAACTGGGGTTCTACACGCATCAGCCTGCTCAGCGTTCGTTACGCCACGAGGTGCGCGAGCGTCCCATCTCTGACAAATGCTTCGACAATGTCCTTTACGTCTGTGCATTCTTCAGTGTCGTGGCCTTTTGTCCTGTGAAAGTCACAGTATTTGCTCCGATCAGCATTGTGACGATGTCGGATTATTGGAGCCTTTGGCCATGGGAGCTCCTCAGTGGCGAATATCTCGGTGACGCTTTTGGTGAGTGGCGTCCATCTGGAGTTCTGGTTCGACTGTACGTTATCCCTTCCACCTAACCGATGTTGCAAGCCGGATAAGGTGTCAAAGTTTACCCTTGACTGCCAAATGCCTAGCTTCCGCTTTTTGTTTTGTCGGGCGGTAAGGACGTTGTCTTCTCTTGTTTTCTGGGTGTAGAGGTTTGTGCTCTGGGGGAGATCTCTACCCAGTTGCTTCTCCGTTTCCGCAAAGCGTTTAGCTGCTGTCATGATGGCATCCCATGTGGATGGCATGCCATCTTTACCCGTTAAGGTGCGGATGAGCTCTGGGTCGTTCGCGCCCTGGATAAAAGCAGCGCGAACAAGATCTTCGCTAATATTACCCAGACTTAGCTTCTTTGAGTTGAAGCGAGTGATGAAGTCTGGCAAAGATTCATCTTCCTCTCTAATGCATTTGAGGATTGTCCATTGCTCTTCGGTATACTTTCTTTGTTGGCTGAAGTGTTGGCTAAACTTCTGTTGGAAGTCCGCCCAATCGTAGATGTGGTTGACCGGTAGACGATCGAACCACGCTTTAGCTGGCCCAACAAGCGTCATTTGGAACATGTAACACCACGTAGGTTCCGTCCAATTACTGACGGTTGCCCCCGCTATGAATCTGTTTAAATGATCGTCTGGATCAGATATACCATCGTAAGTGCCGATGTTGGACATCTGTTTGGCACTTTTGGGGGCGATTGCTTCCGCAATGTCCCTTGCAAATGTGGACGTTCCCGCATTTGCTGCAGTTGGTCTAAATGCTTTGGAGAAGTCACGTGGGTTTCCACCCGCGTTTTTTGGTTTGAAGGTTTCTCCAAAATGCCTTCTCGGTTGGGAGTCCGTTTCCTTACGCTTCCTTTTCGCCCTATGACTAGGGTTTGCGTCACTATCGGATTCCTCCGAATCATCGTCAAAGTACTCTATGAATTCATCAGCCTGTTGGAGTAAACGTAAGCGTTCATCCAACTCAGCTTGGAATTCTTTTTGACGTGCTTCCGCCCACGCTTTAACTTCATCGAGTGTTTGGCGGGGGAGCCTCGTTCGTTGTCTCTCTAACTGGGTATCGGTGAATCCCAGTGAGCGATTATTTACTGCACTTGCCCCAGCTTGGGTAACTGGGGTAGTGTTCGTAAAATTTACTGCACTTGCCCCGGCTTGGGTAACCGGGGTAGTGTTCGTAAAAACTGTGTAGTCGCCGGTATTCCCCCCAGTAGCTGGGGTTGTGGTTACCGGAGTTTCTTTAACCATCTTTCCAGAAGTTTTGAGAAAACTGAAAAAGATTTAAGTTCTAGCTTTTATGCACGGATGGCGCCAATGAAGAAACACTAATCGACCCCGGGCAGATTACGGATAATTTGGGGGTTAAATAGATGCTTCCCACGAGGGGTTAGATCCGGCAAAGATGGTTCTTCTGATAACCTGAAAAACAGACACCGTGAGCTTGTCACTAAGAGGGGGGGGGTACCTCCTTGTGACCACCCTCCGGCGTGAGAATCAGACTAGATTGCTCTTGAATATAAGTGTATATTAAGAGATTGCTATAGCAGATATCAGGTATATGATATAAGATACAAGATTAGATTAGATGATCATACCATTTGGGGTATTTATAGCCGAAGGTAGGTTTCCAAGAAGGTATAGCCGGCTGAATAGTATTCCTGTTCTACCAACTGTGGCCTACGCAAGTGCCATGCTGGTAGTTGGTGGGTAGGCAGCGGCTTACAGTGACTAGGCCTGCTGTGTACTATTCCTTTTCCACCAACTGCAGGCTATGCACGTGGTATGAAAGGAGTTGGTGAGTAGGCAGCGGCTAATAGTGACATACAGTACAAGAGCATGCTGCTCGCCATACTGTTGTCAATGAGCTGTCGTATCTCTGGTCAGATCTTTTGCCCATACCTCGTCAGGTACAGTACAAAAGATCCTCCAGTATCGTACGGACTGGCTCATTCGGGCGGGAGTATTCCCCTTCCCGCCTTTGTGCGGGATTGTTCCCGTCTTTGCTCATTCCTTCAGGTGACTACTGAATTATTGAGAGCTAAGTGCCTTGTGCGTGTAGCCTTGCTGCGCGGGTGGCCTTCCCTGATGGCTTGTATCCGCAGCTGCGGGAACAGGCGGAGTACTTCACCATTGGGAGGCATTTCCTGCGGGAACAGCTTGCGTACTGCGCGTAAGGACGTCACGTCTCTGAGCATGGTGGGTCCTGCGGATCCAGTTGGTTTCTGCGCAGACGTCTCTCTTCAAGGTGAGTCCTGCGGGTCCAACTGGGCTCTGCTGGGACCTACCTCTTCACTATGCATAAATTACATAGTGCATTTTATACTTATTATGCAAGAATATGCAAATATAACTTAATAAAAAAATTAAGACAAATAATATAACATAACAATACTTCACATAACATCATAATTATTATTAATCAAGGTTGAAAGAGTTTATCACCACATTTGCATTTCCATGAAAGAAGATAATAGTTATCCCAGTGAGACTGATCATCGCGGTAACGAACCGTCTTATAATGTGGAGGAATTACCAAAGTAGCCTCACAAGGCCTGCAATTCACACACTTGTTCACACACTTTGGTGGCCTTGACCCCAAGATTTTCTTGTTTTTTCCAACACTTGTCACACCTTCATCATCAACACCTAAAATCAACAACAAGATTCATAATTTAAACACCCTTTTGGATTTCAAGTGTATAATATAAGTTTAGGTGTTTAAAGCTTGCTTCTTTTCGGTTTTTTAGCATTCATTACCTGATAGGGGTGTGCAGAAAACCGAATTAATTCACCCATAATCAAATTAACCGATGAAACCAAACTGTTATAACCGAGACGTACCAAGGTTATATGCATTTTTTTTTCTAAAATTATAAATTATATGTGTATTATTAATGTTATGTGATACACTAATATATACAAATGTGTAGAACAATTTATTCTATGGTAAAAAAAAATTTCAAGTCCAAACTTTCATGCCTAGTTATATTGCTATGAGCAATTTTTTAGGCCCAAATTCACGGTCTAACCGACCAATAACTGACCTGCTATAACCTTGAAAACCGATTAACCAAAACTGTATAACAGGTCGGTTATGGTTATGGCCATCCATTAACCGACATCTCGGCTATGGTTATGGCTATGATTTTTGGCCAAAACTGACGCATGCACACTCCTATTACCTGATATTGCATGTGATACAGTGAGAAGAAATAAGAGAAAAATAGCTATGAAAGTTAACAACTTGATTCCAAGTAGGTAGGTCCTTGCAGGTGCCATCAATAGTTTATAACAAACTACTTGAAGAAATTTGAATATTTGATATAAATAGAAGAATATGATATGATCAGGAGCCTGTGAGATATTAATAATAGTTGTCCTGCATGTAGTAGTACTATTACAAAAATAGTGAAGATTAATAATATGAAGAAGAATATCTTTAGGCTGAGGGGTGTGGAGCGCGAGAGGGGGCGCGTGAGCCCATCCGCTCGCGCCCCGGGGCGCGAGCACCACACCACCGAGGCGCGAGAGGGGAGCGAGAGGGGCGCGAGCGCGGAAATCCAGGCGGGCGCAAGGGGTCTCGCGGGAGAGGTTGCGCGTGAGGGAGCCTGGGAATGCGTAAATAGAGCCGTTGGGCTCTTTATGTTTATTAAAAAAAAAAAAAATTTTCTCTATATAAACCAATATCAACCCAATATCACATACCACACCCAAAATCACATAAAATACTTACCACAACCTAAAAAAAAACCCAAAATCACCCCATCTTCCAAACCTTTTTTTAAAAACATGGCTGGAAATTGGTACCCAAACCTAGATTCAGATTACAGTTACGACGATTTATGGTCGGCACCGGACCAACCGATGTTTTATTCGGGGTCGCAACAATCATCCGGCTTTCAACCATCCAACATACAACCGTCTCCTAACTTTGTTGTTCCGGAGACACAAGAACCAGAAGGTGAAGCTGCGGGACAAAGAAGACGCGTCCACCGGAAAAAACAAGTTGCAACGGACGGGTCGGGTTCGGCTTCGACTGGAAGGACGAAACGGAAAACCACTCCGTGGTCATCGGATGAGAAGGAAGCCCTGTGTCGGGCTTGGATAGTCATTTCTGAGGATCGGCGTTGCGGTAATTGTTTTAACGTTTTTAAAAATGATTTTTAATAAAAAAGTTAAATAAAAAAGTTAAATGACTTACAAATTTATTTATGCATTTTGCAGCGGACTACCAAAAGAGCAAGGTCTTTTGGACAAAGGTTAGGGAGACGTTCTATTCGCTCGTTGGGAGTACAGAGCGGAACGCCGATATGATTTCGGGTCGGTGGACCGAAATCAGAAAATTTGTCGGCTTGTTTACTAATCTGTTCAACAGGAACGCCGGTCGTATGAGACCAAGTGGCAGTGACGATTTGGCGGTTTATAATTTCACTGTCGAAGAGTGGAAGCAGGAGTGCCTGCGGAGGTATGGGACGGTGAAGACGTGGGACGATGTAAAGGTGTGGGAGAGGTTGAGAAGGTGTTCTAAGTGGGTTGAGCTGGTGGCGCCGGACCTTGATGCCGAAGTAGGGCCGAAACGGACTAAAACTAGTTCGTCTGGAGCGTATAGCACTTCCGCCGGGTCGGATTGCCGGGTTGGATTCGACCTAAACGTTGCGGGGGAGGAAACGTCTTCACCGCCGAGGAGGCGGCCATTGGGAAGGGACGCCAGGGGGAAAAAACCGGCTGAGGGGGAAGCCGTAAACATCACCGATCTTGTTGAATCCCACAATAAATTCAACAAAACCATGGAGGTGGTCTCTAATGACAAAAAGGAAAAAAAAAGAATGAGAGATTTGGACTTCCTTACAAGAGACTTCAGTAACCTAAATCCGGTCGACCAAATGCTGATGGAAAAACAAAAGGAACGTATCCGGAAGAGGTTGATCGAAGAAGACCAAGCCGAAGAATAAGAATAATGTTTTTTTTTAGTACTTTAATTTTTTTTTAGATATTAATGTGTTTTTTTAATTAATGTGTGTTTTTTTAAATAATTTATGAGTTTTTTTAATAATACGTTTTTTTAATACATTTATAAAAAAATAAAAAAAAACCGCTCGCGCCCCCTCTCGCGCCCCTCCACACCAGGGCCCGGGGCGCGAGCACCATAACCAACACCCATCTTATCAAGTTTCTCTCTCTGCCACACGTCAAAATATTATTGGCTGGAGCCCCCACTCGCGCCCCCTCTCACGCCCCCCACACCCCTCAGCCTTAGGGGATTGGGTTACTATTTATGTAGGGAATACCATAATAAAAGATGTATCATATGTGACAGCAAAGTCAAATAAATGTTTGGAGAATAAGGGACAGGCTTCCTGTTATTAAATCAAACTCCTTTCCCACTTAAAACTTAACTGTTTATCTTCATGTTTTTGGCAAAATGTTACAGTTGCACTTGCTTTGATATGACTTATTATCTAGAATCATGAGCCATGGTTTCTTTTTTTACCAACATGGCAACATTACCCTTGTGATATGAGCCTGCCAAGAAAAAAAATGTGACATTAATAGTTAACTGTCTTTATCCTTGGTTGGTCAAACTGCTATTGGTAATGCTGCAATCAGAATTTTATGTATACTTTCAGGGGTGTTAACGGTTTTTGTTTGAAGGTTGGCCGGTCCAACTTGATATGAACCCAAAAATTTGGCCCGAACCTGAAAATCATGTAAGACACGTGAACCTGAACACGATTCGCATATTGACGGGTTTGATTGAACACGACCCATTTGACCCGAATTTTTTTCTCTTTCTCATATTAATACTTAATATTCATATTTTTGCAACAAAAAAAAAACATTAAATAGTTACATTTTAATTATAAAGTATTATGTCAAGTTCCTTATTACTTATAAATTTTGACATAAGATACCCAACCAATTTAATTTATTACATAAAACACATTTGTAAAAAATACAATTAAAAAAATTGGGTTTAACGGGTCAACCCGCGGGTTGACTCAAGCCCGACCCGTTTAACAAAACAGAATTGCGGGTTCGACCCGAAATTGCCCCAACCCGGCCCGTTTATACCAAGCCCACGGATTGTGTGTTAGGTTCGTGTAAGAAGTTCACCCCATTATAATTTAACTTAGCATAGTGATAAATGCTCAAATATTTATGTGAATTGAATGCGTTATTTACAAAATTATATTAAAATAGAAACAGGATCAAATACATTTTATTCTTAACATGAAAACGGTGAGAATCAATTTGTTGTTATGATTAGGTTTACTTTTATAGGTGTTTGCTGCTATTTTTTGTTCGTATTTGCTTATTTTCGATTATGAGACGTTATAAGTATTTGCTTATTTATATTTAGTTGTTATTATTAGATGTTTTCTTTTGCTATTATAAGTATTTGCTGGTATATGTTGTTATTATTTTGTTCTTGATTTTGATTCTTTTGTTGTAGTTTTTAGGTTCTTTTCTTTGTTATTATAAGTCATTGTATATGTAGATTGGTATTGTTTCTTGCGTTCGCATTTTTAAATAAATTGACATTATTTCCTACGTACTCATGTTAAGATCAAAATGTACATGAACCTTCCCCTATTAAAATATATACAAAAATAATTATAAATATATAAAAATTAGTTAAAAATAGTAAAAGAGCCTAGCTTGAGCTTTTGAAACTATTCATGAACCGAGCTCGAGCTCTATAGAAGTTAACGAGCTGAACTCGAGCCTAGTCAAGTTCGGGCTTGGCTCGTTTGTGCCCCTAAGTCTACAATCAGCATTATATGTACATTTCATTTTAACTTAGCATAGTGCTTAATGTTTCAAACATTCATTGGCATGTGCGGTACATATAATTTTCTTTACTTATATATTTGTAAAAAAATTGTGTTTACATCAAGAAAGAAGGTAAACATGCAACAAACTACGCCACAAGCCTTTTTTGAATAGCAAAACTCAATCTTCTAAACATCACATCGATAGATCTTGGAGTCATAGCCAATGGCGAAGGTTGCTTAGTGCCAGGGGTGGCTTCACCCCCCTGTTTTTTTTACGTAATTTACTCGTTTTCGTCCGAAATTTTTTATACGTAGTGTAAATTTAGCCGTTTTCAGCCGAAATATTTTCATACGTAATGTAAAATTTAGTTGTTTTCGGCTGAAAATATTTATATCTGGTGTAAACTTTAGCCGTTTCAGATGAAATTTTTTATACGTAGTGTAAAATTTAGCCGTTTTCGGATGAAACTTTTTATACGTATTGTGAAACTTAGTCGGCCGAAAATTTTTATTCGTAGTGTAAAAGTTAGCCGTTTTCGGATGAAACTTTTTATACGTATTGTTAAATTTAGCCGTTTAAGGCCGAAAATTTTTAGATACCCACCTCAGCAAAGAAAACAAGAAAAAGTATTGGGTGGGCGAGCTCAACATTAATAGCCTTGTTGGATTTGATTTTTGTACGGGAAAGTCAGAACACGCATTTGTAAGTTATTTTTATCATTTTTCGTTTTGTTATATAATTAGGTATAACATATCAACCAGGGGCGAGCAGATGAAATAGACCGTTTCATATTTCATATACATGTGGTAACATAAAAACTGCTAACACTATAATTTAATATATATGTGGTATCCTCATAAACGGGTTGGTTCGGTTTATAACTAAAAATTTAAATGAAAATTACATACTGATTTTGTGGGTGTAATATATAAACGGGTTGGTTCGTGTTCAGGTCCATGAAACCAAACCGGAACCAAACCGTTACTAACGGTTTGGTTTGGTTCGGTTTAAAATTTATACGGTTTGGTTTTGGTTTACATAAATTAAAAACCGTTACCAACGGTTTGGTTTATAGTTTGACGAAAAACCGCGAAAACCGGACCGTGAACACCCCTACTTGGCTTTGAGGTTTCGCCTTACATTAACCCTTTATTAGTTATGATGCTAATATTTTTAACAATTTTAAGTTAAAAAGTTAGAGCCGAAATGGAAAAAGAACTAGAAAATGAAAGGAAGTCAAGAAACGAGTTGGAAGAACGAGCAACGAATGGAACAAATGGAAAAAGAACGTAAGGAAAATGAAGAAATGAGGAAAAACAATCTGATGAGCTTATGAGAAAGTTTGAGGTCGGTAGTAATTAGTAGTAGTTTCAAATATTTTGAATTTATAACTTATTAGTGAAGGTTTGGTAATGTAAACCTGTTTTGAATTTATGTTGTTGGGTTTGTTAAACTTATGAAAAAACATGTTTTGAATTTATGCTAATGTGTTTAGTTACATTTTTAGCCACATTAACAATAACCTCCAGTGTCTATATGATATGATTGGCCATACAATACATCACTATGTGTGACGAAAAGTTTTGACATTAGCCACACTTTAAATTAGGAAAAACATTATGTGTGACAAACGGTAAAACAATAGTCACACCACAAACTACAAAAGAGTGTTTGACTGGGAAGTTCACATTTTTTACCACATTGACAATAACCTCCAGTGTCTATAAGATATGATTAGCCACACGGTACCTCACTATGTGTGACGAAAAGTTTGACAATAGCCACACTTTAAATTACGAATAGCATTATGTGTGACAAACGGTAAGACAATGGCCACACCACAAACTACAAAAGAGTTTTTGACTAGCAAGTTCACATTTTTAGCCACATTGACAATAACCTCCAGTGTCTATATGATATGATTAGCCACACAATACCTCACTATGTGTGACGAAAAGTTTGACAATAGCCACACTTTAAATTAAGAAAAACATTATGTGTGACAAATGGTAAGACAATAGCCACGCTATAATCTACAAAGGAGTGTTTGAGTGGCAAGTAAACATATTTAGCCGCTTTTAATGTAATATTCAGTCTCTATATAATATAATTAGCCACACTATTATTAAATTTAAGTGGTCATTGCTTTGCTATATCCACACGGTATAGATCACAATGCACGCTTAACACAACCCTATTGGCCACATTATTATAAAATTCATGTGGTTGAAACATTAATTCATGTGGCTCTATACGTGCAATGGTCACTCATAGTAAATAGTCATGTGGCCATTTTCTACCGTTTAGCCACACTTATTGGAGAGTCTTTTTGATGGCCAGCAACTAATGCCAGTACCCTTTAGCCACACTTATTACCACTTAAGGTCACTAAAAACTGTGTGTGGCCATATCATACCCACGGTGTCGCGACCTTTGGCCACATATGACCTGAACCAAATGTTTGTGGCTAAAGGCCTACGGCTACACTTTTTACATATGGCTGATGGTCAATATTCACGTAGTGATATTAATTAATTGTATGAAAAAGAAAAAAAAAGAAAGTAAGTAAACAAATAAATATAACTTAGAAAATCGTTTTCATTGTTTACAACATGCCTTATTTTCAATATCCTAAATTTTAACTTTATAAATATATATAAACAAAGAAATTGTTAAACTAAAAGAAGATTGGTCTAAACTATAAACTATAAAGTATACGAACAACTTTAGTAGATTTTGTTTTTATTTACTAGGTAGACAAAAAGCATTTTAAAATCACCCATGATAATTAATTTTTAAACCATTTATTTTCTTTAACATTTTTTTAATCAACATCCTTTAGATAAAAAAACTCAGTTAAACAATACCTAATTTCCCTCAGCATCTCCATAAATATTCGGATCAAGTTCATGTTTAAACAATTACCAAAGTATACCTCGGGGTTATTAATTAACTAATATTAATATTGTTATTAATATTAATAACAATAACAATAATAATATAACAAACTTAACCCTACAATTCCGCTATATATACCCACAAGAACCGCACAACAACTTGCCGGAATAACAAACGATGAGAAACTTATTATTCTCACTCTCCGACTCCGACGGTGAACACCAATCCGATCACCGGAAAATACCCTTTTCCGATGTGGTTGTCACAGGCTCTAGGAACCATTTTTTGGAACGAGAATGGAGACCAATTGATATTCAAGTTGCTACATGGGTTCTTTTGGTTCATGTCCTTGCACTTTTCGCACCCTTTACGTTCTCTTTCGACGCGTTATTGCTCGCGTTTATCGGTTACTTGTTAACCGGACTTGTCGGCATCACTCTCTCGTATCACCGCCTTCTCGCTCACCATAGTCTCAAGCTGCCTAAATGGCTAGAGTATACGTGTGTTTATTTCGGAGTTCTAGCCGCACAGGTTCATAATATTAATATTCGTAACATATTAATATTATCTGACAGCAATAAGCTTGTGTCGCTAGTCCTTTATTATTTATTTTTTTTAATGGTTTAAAGTGTGATTATATTATTATTTTGCATGTAGAGAGATCCGATATTTTGGGTGAGCATGCATCGATATCATCATCAGTTTGTCGACTCAGAAAAAGATACACATTCACCTATTAATGGCTTTTGGTTTAGTCATATGGGGTGGCTTTTTGATAGTGGATACATTCTTGAAAAGGTATCAAGATTTGAATATAGATGAGATCTATATATGGTTAAACTATTATATATGTTTGCTAAAGTTTTTACTTTTTAGGCATTTAGCAATTAGCATTCGAATCTCACGTGCCAACTTATATAAATACTTCTTTAATTTGATTTTATATTTTTATATGTATTTTGGGATGTAGTATCAAGAGCGGAAAAATGTGGAAGATTTAAAAAAGCAATGGTTCTATATGTTTATTAGAAAAACGTACTCGTGGCATGTACTTGGATTGGGAGCTTTCTTATATGCTTGGGGCGGATTTCCGTATCTCGTTTGGGGCATGGTAAGTTTCTATTGATATATATGAAATTCTTTCAAGCGTTTTGAGCATGTGACGGCGTATGCAGGGTGTTAGGACCGTGTGGGTTTATCACCTCACTTTTTTGGTGAATTCCGCTTGTCACATTTGGGGATATCAAGCATGGAAAACCGGTGATCTCTCCAAGAACAATTGGTAATTAAGTTCTTAACAATCTTTAAATTGTTGCTTTAATTTTACACTAGACTTAAAAAATGTACACGTTAAAGTTAAAACTAAACTCATCATGAATTAGGTGGGTAGCGTTGCTTACATTTGGAGAAGGGTGGCATAACAATCACCATGCATTTGAGTTCTCGGCTCGACACGGATTGGAATGGTGGCAGATTGACATTTCATGGTACATCATACGACTTCTTGAAGTTCTTGGATTGGCAACTAACGTCAAAGTGCCAACTGAGGTTCACAAGCTTAAAAGATCACTCAATGCACTCAAGTGATACTATCATTTTACGAAATACAACTTTAAACACGTTCTATGATAGAGGCACTATATACGTATGAATACGTGTATATTTGAATTTTGTTTTATTATAACGAAAGACCTAGTTGTGCTTGGTTAGCTTCAGATGCAAATAAAATTATAAAATGGGTATTTGTGCTTTTTTTTATATATTATTTAGCATGTATAAGGAATCTTTTAGTAATGTTTCTTTTAATCAGTGTATTTAATATGATTGAATAAAAAATTCAAATAGTAATATATTAGTTATAATTAAGTTGTTTATTTTATATGTCATGAGATATTTGTATGTACGCAGATATTCCAGCTATGTCAATATTCTATATCATTTGTCGTGCAAAAGTATTCAAATCGTTCTTTGTTGGATCGAAAGGATTATTTTATATCACACCTAATGTTATAGTTATTAAAGTTGATTGTGGTCTTATTACTTTGATGATAAATGTAGATTAATTATGCCACTATTACTTTTGACCAATGCTAAGTGTAGAAGCTTTGATTTTGTGTCACTTTTCTCATTCATATTTGTATCACGTTTACAGTGAATATATTAAAGAAATATGTGAATACTATTTTGTAATTAAGTAACATCTTAAAATTTAAGAGGTACACCTTTTAATATTATTGTGTATAGCTAGTTAATGCAATTAGTTAATATTTTTAGGGAGCAAATTAGTATTTTATGTATAATCCTACATTTATCTTTTATTTATTTAAAGAATGGTTTCACTTTTACTTTTACTCTATTATCTTTACCCACATACTTTTTTAATTATAATATTAAGTAGACCAACTCCCCTTGGAAGTTACTAAAATGGCCCAAAGTACATTGGTAGACCACACTAAAAGCAGTACAAGACCACAATGCAATATTGAAAACAACACAGTACAAAACCAACACATATTTTGATTAAAACTAGTTCTAGACTATATGTTATGTTAAACTTTGAGCAAGCGAATCAAGAACACAAACACGAGATTTGATCAACACACGATCAACTCTTTTATTAAGAAAACGATAAACGAGAAAAACTTAATAAATTATGATACAATGTGTGGCTTATATAGAGCCCATACATAGCGGGTGAATCAATAACACTAACACGAGATTTGATCAAACACTCGATCGACTCTTTTATTAAGAAAACGACAAACATGAAAAACTTAATAAATTAACTAACACATTGAACCTAGGGTATATATAAGCCCACGGTTCCAATCCTGTACTAACTCAAATACACAATTTGAATCTAAAACAAATAGGATTAGGTAAAATAAGACTAACTTATCTTATAATAATAAACTAATTATTATATTAAATATTCTCCGAGATATTAGGAGACTTCAATCTGATTTGGTGTTGGACACGTTTAACATGTTATGTATGTATAATAATTGCTGGAACAATAAATGTTAGGAAAAATCAACAATGGTCCACTGATTTTGTGTTTATGTACTAGCTAGTCGTACGTGTTTTACATACTCATTGTAGAGAAAAGTGGAGCATGCAATTTTGTCGTGGTTCAATAGCCAACGATGCTAGATATGGTGGCGAGATGATAGAAGACAGTGGTGTGAAGATGAAGTGATATATATAGTAAAGAGCTTACTACATAAACGTTGCATGTACTCGGTTCAATACATGTTTTTTTATTTTGTTTATAAATTAGAGTTTCCTACACAAATGTTGCATGTAGTATTGCTCGGTTCATACTTTTGAGATTAAGTTCCAAAATATGAATTATAAGTCTTGTGGTTTCAACATGTCTAAGTTTAAAACTAACTTTTCCGTAAAAATCCATTTTGTTTGAAATGATAGTTATACCCTTTAGTATACTCATGTATCATTTATATACAGTTAAATTCCCCTTCTCTATCTATATCTATAAAATTAAATAAAAAAACAAACTTATCTCTAAATTAATTTGTATACTTTTAAAAAACCTTCCATATCTCATTCTACATCTCTATATTTATCATTTATTTTTATTTTTTATATACACTTATAATAATTATATAAATTAACGGTTAATACTAAATATATATAGAGGGTTAAAAGTAAACTTTTTACGTGTGATCACACTACAAGAAAATTGACTTTTAGCGGCGACAAGTGTCGCCGCTAGTACACTCTATAGTCACCACTAACATGTCGCCAGCAATGCTTCGTCGCTAATACCTTAATGTCGCCGCTAAAATCTTTCTTTGTCGCCGCTAAAAAGATGGTGCCACATGGGATAGATGACGCCACCAATAGATGTGCCACGTCATCACCCATGCCATGTCATCGCCACGTCATCCTCGTATTGGTGGCGATATTTGTCGTCACTAAAATCCTTTTTGTCAAACTGATTTTCTTTTTAGCGGCGACATTGTCGCCTCTAAAAGTCACTTCATATTTTTTGGTTTTTCAGTATTTGCTAAAAGTCGCTTCAATTATAATTAAAAATTATTAGTCATGATATTTATAATAATGACCAAATATATTAACTAAAAAATAAATAAATAACCAATAAATTATGCTATGACTTACCATCTTCCTCGTGCCGACCTAGGTTGCCACGAAAAGGTGATGGTGGATCCCAGCAGCGTCCCCGCCATGCCCAAGGCCCATTACATCAGCCATCATAAAATCTGCACAGCTGGTCAAAACATTAAGACACATGCAGATTGTTTAAAAATTAAAAATTGCAACTGTTCAAAATAATTAACACGCTAACAGACGAGTCAATAACACAGCTGGTGAAAACTTTAAGACACTAACAGACTGTTTAAAAAATAAGAATTACAACTGGTAAAAAGCATCGGGCCACATCATTTTAACTTTGTTTTATACAAAGATCTCCACTCACATCTCGGTAAAATTTAGATTTCGTTAATCCAAAGATAGAACAGCTAGACAGTCGTCAAAAAGTAAGACCCGTCCACTCTTTACTTCATAATGTAATTTATATATTATTAACATTTAAATGCTCTAAGATGTACTATTTATCCTTTGATCATTTGTTTTGTGTATGCAGCTTTGTATGTGATCATGGCTGTTTATTATTACAAAAACATAAAGATATGAACAAAAGGTATTTCTGGTTCACCCCAACATGAAGCAGCCTTTATTTTTTGACATTAAGCGAGTGATTATTTTTCTTTATTTTTAATGATGCTAATTACTTGTGACAGATATTTGTGGAACTACATATATTTGTGGAACTACATTTACCTTCTGCCGAAGAGTGCACATCGTGATTGAAAAGGGGATAGCACCATAATGGTTTACGAAATTCAAAGCAACATGAAAAGGAACCCTTGCGAGCATATATGCTATTGCCACTTATTTAAGAAAGTTCATACGAGTCGAAGGAGCATACATGGTATTTTTGAGTTAATGTCTGCAAATAAGGGTCAATTTTCACAGATTTGGTACAAGGACGGTTCTGAAAAATGTTATTAACACTTCTGCATTAATGTTTATTCACTTCCTATTTTTAAGAGAATTACTTATTTGTATCATGAATTTACTATTCAGGCTTTCTCTTTCTTTTGCGATACCGTGGCGGAACGAAATTATCCAGACAGAACTCCCGTCGCGAAGCGAGGGGGTATCCCGCTAGTTATATATCTATATCATCAAACGAATTAACTAATGCTTTAATAAAATATCTAAAAAGGTAAAAAAAAAACACAAAACTATATATAGCTACCAATTATTACTATTTGTTAATATACTGTTTCCCTAACACCTAACCAGAATTTTATTAAACTTTGGGGTAGTTTGATCATTGATATTTAACAACCGTAATATTTGCCAAAATAAAACAAATCACCAAAGTCAATAACCATCCACCAATATCTCCTGGAATCACTCTTTACCATGTTTAATTCAAATTGTATAGTCAAAGATTAGTTGTAACTTACCGTATTTATCTCCTTGTAACTAGTCTAGTTTTCTTTTTTATAATGTTGTAAATTTGTTAATGAAATTAAGAGAGAGTTTTTATTCTTTCATGGTATCACCCTCAAGATCCTTCTCCCTGTAACTCACTTCCATTGTTCATCCTCTTCCTTCTCATCATCATGTCCATCAATACCTCTTCCTCCTCCTCTAACACCACCGAAACTAAGCTACCCATGGCCACTATTCTCCACATGCTCACCATCAAGCTCTCCTCCACCAACTACCTATATTGGCAAAACCAACTACTTCCTCTTCTCGCTAATCAAAATCTACTCAGTCATGTTGATGGCTCACTCTCCCCACCACCCAAAACCATTACCGTCGCCTCCGTTGTGCAACCTAATCCCGCTTTCACGGCCTGGTCGATCTCCGATCAGCAGGCCATTCTTATCCTTAACTCCTCTCTCACCGAAGAAGCTGTTGCTGAAATCCTTGGTCTAACCACGGCTCGACAAATCTGGACCGCCCTTGAAGCAGCCTATAGCAATACTTCTCTTGAACGGATGCATTTGCTCCGAGACAACCTTCGTCGCATGACAAAAGGATCCTCCACCGTGGCTGATTATGGTCGCCGCTTCAAAGCCATTTGCGATCAACTCTCGACCATTGGTCATCCCGTTACGGACACAGACAAAACCCACTGGTTCCTTTGTGGCCTTGGTTCCACTTTTGAAAGTTGGTCCACTTCCATTCGTACCACCCGTGATCCGCTCCCCTTCCGCGATTTACTCACAAAAGCAGAAAGCCAAGAGCAATTTCTCTTGGCTATCAATCCTCCTTCTACCCCTTCAGTTGCCTTTGTTGCCCAGAACAATCAAGAACGAAACACTTCCTCCTCCCAAAACCGTGGTTTCCGCCGAGGACAGACCACCGGTTCCTATAACCGAGGCAAACAATCAAGCTCCTCAAACAACTCCTCTTCCAACGCCCCTCGTCGTCCTCCCCACTGCCAACTCTGCCGAACAAATGGTCACTATGCAAACAAGTGTCCAAAGCTCTCATCTTTTGTTGCATCAGCCTCTGGTAATGAAGATATTGCTCGTGCCTTTCACGCTCAATGTCATGTTCAAAACGAGGATGCTCCGGACTGGGCTGCCGACACTGGGGCAGATAGACACATGACCGATGACACTGGTAATTTAACGTCTTTTACTCCTTGCAAAGGCAAGTCGTCGGTCACATTCGGTAATGGTCAGTCTTTGCCTGTTACTCATAAGGGCCATGTCTCTTTAACCAAACATGTTAAATTGAATGATGTTTTGGTTGTTCCATCTTTAACTCGTAACCTTCTATCCATTAGCAAGTTGACAAATGATTTTCCCGTTGATGTTCTTTTCTCTAATTCTTTTTTTGTGATTCAGGACTGGAAAACAAGCCAACCTCTCGCTCAAGGTCGGTGTGAAAACGGTCTTTACGTGCTTCGGGACAAGTCTTTTGCTTACGTTGCTTCTGTTTCGTCTAATAAAGCCCCTTTCGAATTATGGCATAATCGTTTGGGCCATGTTGCTTTTGATATTATGTTTGTATTAAAAAGACTTGGTTATTTATCTTTTACACCTATTTTACCGAAGCCAACTTTATGTTTTTCTTGTCACTTGCTAAATCACATAAATTGCCTTTTCCTATAAATGAAAAACGTGCCTCTTACCCTTTAGATCTCATCCATTGTGATCTTTGGGGACCATCACCAATAACTAGTTCCGATGGCTTTAAATACTTTGTTGTGTTTGTGGATGATTTTTCTAGATTTACTTGGTTATATCCCCTTAAGCACAAAACCGACTTCTATTCAGTTCTTCAAACTTTCATGCGTTTCGTTCAAAACCAACTCTCACGCAAAATTAAAGTTTTTCAAAGTGATGGTGGCACGGAATTCACAAACCAATATGTGCGAAAAATCTTTGATGAGAATGGCACATTTCACCGTTTCTCGTGTCCATACACCGCTGCTCAAAACGGTCGAGTCGAAAGGAAACATCGACACATTGTAGAAACCGGTCTTGCTATGCTCTTCCATGCAAGTGTTCCTGTCACTCATTGGAATGATGCCTTTAGTTCCGCCACTTACATCATAAATGCTTGCCAACAAAACTTTTAAATGACAAATCGCCATTTGAATTATTACTCCACGACACCTAATTATTCTAATTTTCGGGTATTTGGTTGTCGTGTATATCCATATTTACGTGACTATGCTCCTCATAAACTCGCACCTCGAAGCATACCATGTATTTTTTTGGGATACTCTTCCCAGCACAAAGGCTACAAATGCTTCGATCTCGCATCCTCACGTATGTATGTCACCCGACATGCTCTATTCGATGAAAACTCACTTCCATGTGTCGATAATTCCTCGCAAACAGATATTGCATCTCTATTTTTATCATCATTCAATGATTCTGTTTCAACACCTCAACCTACTGATAAGCAAAAGTCCAATAAACCTATCTCACCACCTCATCTTTCGGCTCAATCCAACCCTTCTCCTCAGTCCGCTTCTATCAACCCCACATTACCTACCCTTTCGGTCCATTCACAATCACCTCATCAAAGCCCAACAACTACCTCCACCCTCTCCTCATTATCGGCCCAACATCCTTCAACAACCCATCCACCAAACTGTTCCATTTGCGATTCACCACTGGTCCATCAATCACCCGTTCACCCTCAACCCGTACAACAACACCACTCTCCATCACCATCACCAACCCCATCAACACCCTCCCAGTCCACCCCCTGCCCTCCACCTATTATTTTACCCGCACCCTCTCCCTCTCCTCCTCCAGTTGCTCCGTCTCATCCCATGACTACTCGGTCTAAAGTTGGCACCTTTAAACCAAATCCGAAACACACCTCATATCTTGCTACCATAAAACACTCCTGCCTTCATGCGGCACTACTCACAAACAGTGTTCCCAAAGGCTTCAAAAGTGCTTCTAAACACTCTCATTGGATGTGTGCCATGCAGGATGAATTTTCGGCTCTTACTCGAAACCACACTTGGTCTCTTGTGCCTCGTCCTCCTTCTACAAACATTGTCAGATCCAAATGGGTTTTCCGAAACAAATTTCGTTCTGATGGTTCACTTGACCGCCACAAAGCACGTCTTGTCGCCCAAGGCTTCACTCAAATACCGGGTATTGACTTTAATCATACGTTTAGCCCGGTCGTGAAGCCTCCACCATTCGCATTGTCCTCTCCTTAGCCGTCATCAATAGTTGGCCTCTACGTCAACTAGATGTCAATAATGCGTTTTTAAATGGTCACCTTTCGGAAACCGTTTACATGGAGCAACCTCCCGGTTTCATCGATCCCAAATTTCCAAACCATGTGTGCAAATTAAACAAAGCGCTCTATGGTTTAAAACAAGCTCCTAGGGCTTGGTTTCAAAGGTTGTGTTCGTTTCTCATTTCTTTCGGTTTCACATGCAGTCGTGCCGATCCCTCGATTTTCATCTACTGTCAAGGAGACTCCATCCTGTATCTTCTTGTCTACGTTGATGATCTCATCCTCACGGGAAACAAAACCTCACTGATCACCTCCTTTACGGCTCGTCTACATGATGAATTTGCCACTAAAGACCTTGGATTGCTAAGTTATTTCCTCGGCCTTGAAGTCATCCACGATGACAAGGGTCTTTTCCTCACTCAAACCAAGTATGCAAATGACATTCTCACTCGAGCCGGCCTCACAGAAGCCAAACCCGTACCCACTCCTCTTGCATCAACCGATTCCTTCACTAAACACAGTAACCTTTTTTCCGATCCTACCCTTTACCGCTCTCTTGTGGGAGCTCTCCAATACCTCACTATTACTCGTCCAGACCTTTCATATGCCGTTAATCAAGCCTGTCAATACCTCCATTCTCCAACCGATCATCACTTTCAACTGGTTAAACGCATTATTCGTTATGTCAAAGGAACAATCTCTCACGGTTTAGTTTTTACTAGACCAACCACGGCTTCCATTTTAGGCTACTCGGATGCGGATTGGGCTAGGTGCATTGAAACCCGAAGGTCAACTTATGGTTACTCAATTTTCTTCGGTGGAAACTTGGTCTCATGGAGTGCAAAGAAACAGCCAACAGTGTCACGCTCAAGTTGCGAATCAGAATATCGGGCAATGGCGAATGCTGCAGCTGAAATAGTTTGGATTACTCATTTATTACAGGAACTGCATGCTCTACCCAAGTCTCGGCCGACCCTATTATGCGATAATAGAAGTTCTTTGTTTATGTCTCAAAATCCCGTCTCTCACAAGCGTGCTAAACACATAGATTTGGATTATCATTTTGTTCGGGAACTAGTCATGTCCGGGAAGCTACACACCAAGTTTATTCCTACCAAGCTTCAACTTGCGGATATCTTTACGAAAAGCTTGCCGAGACCTTTGTTTGAACATTTTCAAGATTTGCTTAGAGTTCATCCACCGCCGTTTCGCTTGCCGGGGGGTAACAACCGTAATATTTGCCAAAATAAAACAAATCACCAAAGTCAATAACCATCCACCAATATCTCCTGGAATCACTCTTTACCACGTTTAATTCAAATTGTATAGTCAAAGATTAGTTGTAACTTACCGTATTTATCTCCTTGTAACTAGTCTAGTTTTCCTATTTATAATGTTGTAAATTTGTTAATAAAATTAAGAGAGAGTTTTTATTCTTTCAATATTAAGCACAAATCTACCTATACGCATACAAATCAGTTTATTAAACGAGCTAACACCAGTACACGCAAACCACTTTATTAAACGAGCTAACACGCAAATCAGTTCATATTAAGCCAAAATAATGCATAACTCAACAAAATCTGCCTACACACCTACAAATATGTTCATATTAAGGACAAATCTACCTACACACACACAAATAAGTTTATATTAAGCATAGTTCTACCTGCACACAAACAAATCAGCTCATATTAAGCACGGATTTACCTGCAAACATACAAATCGGTTCATATTAAGCATAAATCAGTTCATATTAACCAAAATTTTATGTATAATTTTGGGGGTTCTTGCAGCAGAGTCGAGGTGGTGGTGGTGCTCTGACGAGCAAGGAGGTGTGGTGGTTGGCTCCGATGGATGACGACGGTGGTGGTGGATGACGTTGTGTGGCTGAGTTGGAGGGAATGGAATTTGTGATGAAAAGTGAGGCTGAGTTGGAGGGAAATATCCCTGGTCTGGACGGATAAAACCCCAACCACTGGATTGGTTACAAATGAACGGCTCTGATCTAATAATGATAGAAATCACGCGGATTGACAATTAGCGGCGACATTTTAGAAGTCGCCGGTAAATCGCAGATTTCTTGTAGTGTGATCATGGTTCAACATATTGGGTGTATTGTTTACTTCAGTTAGTATGGTTAATATAGTGTTAAGAAGTTTAGGGGGTATTCTGTAAATTCCTTAAGCTTGTATAAAGAAGGAATAGGAACTTTAGTTGTTTACTGACAACTTAGAAAACTACAAGGGGGTATAGTGACAAATCTGAAAGATGATCGTTAGCTACGGTGGATTTTCTTATGGGTTTGAAGGCAACTGCTAGTTTGAGTTTTCTCATTCTATTCCCTGTTTCAATTCAATTCCTTGTGTAATTAGTTTTCTTTCTTGTTCTTGATCGTAAGCTCTAAGACAATCATACATATTTGATTTGTATGCAATAAGATCCAACTGTTAGGGTTTCGTTTTATTCTTCTTGTGTTCATTGTTTAATTCCGCTAATATGATAATATTTGTAAAACTTATCTATCAAATAGAGAATGAGATGGAGATGTGAATTTTGAACGCTATTTTGTTAAAATATAAAGATATACTATTTAAATAGCATTGATGTGATTGCTTTGAAGTACCATTTACCTAAATTTGAAGTACCATTTACCCATAAATAACCACAATGTACCTTTAGGACTACATGCAAATCATGGACCATTGTTGCCTTAGGCCGCCCCATAAATTACTATTAAGCGTCAATCACCCTCGTATTAGTCTTCATTTCTTCTAAGCGTTGGTTTGTAATTAATTAGTTTGTACGTAGTTTGTGCCAGTCAATTTTTTCAAAACGTAACATCGGTTGTTAAAACCTTGTAATTTTTTCTCTTCAAACACTCTCGATAAGACTCATCCACAATTTTACTTGGCTTTGGCAACTGATACGTGGTGCAGGGAACATGATTAGTGATTCGAGCTCTATAGTATGGGTGCGAATAGATAGTTTGTGACAAAATGCCGTGCACGAGCTAGGGTTTTACCACATAAGGCATTCGAAATGTGAGTCTCCTCTGGAATTGGTGGCAGGTCGAGTTGCTAGCATTGTTTGTGATTGTGAGTGTGGGTGTTTTTTTTTGCCAATATATATACCCATGTGACCATGCTTTGTTGATCGATTAAAAAAATGAATATGTTGTTTCACGCGCGAAAAGATATTATCCTAAACCCTACAATTTGCTACAATTATTATATATCACATTTGAGAAGTTTGGTGCCGCTAAGCGCCCATTGGGCCACTTGGCGGCACCATACTAGTCAAGTATTTATTGTTAGTTTAGTAGACATAACGAATGTGACGGAAACCAATTGAATTATTGTAGACTTCCCCGCATTTTGTTTTAGTTCTCCCACGGTAACGAAGACTGTCCGAATGCCAATTTAACTTCATTTTTTTCTCATTTACTATTTGGTCATATCAATGATAATTATAAAATAACATTTACACATACATAGAACTTTGTTACTACCTTTTATAATATAATTATTGTATTCCCTTTTATATAAAAATTTAAATCTTAACGAAATACAAATTAATTTGCAATCATTTCACGCAACTCAAAGTTAATATGAGTTTACCGTAATTGTATATAGTTTTGGTGTATCATAAAAACTTAATTTTAAATTAATTATCCATAATTTACATAATAATAATTTGTCTAACATTAAATGTCCATAATCTATAAATAATAATACATAATAACAGGTTTACTAATTTACATAAATAAGTAAATCAAGATATCGAATTTATTTATGTATCTCTCTACATTTTTGGTATATTATTTAAATTTGAATTTGAATTTTTAATTAATGTCCATACTAATTATTTGACTAACATTTACACGAAATATTAACATGTTTCCTATTTAACTGGTTTCCTTTAATTGTTTGACTAACATTTGAATTTCTAATTAATGTTTATTCGTTCCTTCATTTTGTATATATAACCGAATTAACATCAATATTGTAATTTATATACTTTAATACTTTAATTATCCCATAATTTATATACTTTAATTATAAATAATTTACATAATAATAAGTTCCCATAAATTTGAATTTCTAATTAATGTTCATAATAATGGTTTGACCAACATTTACATGGAATATATACCAACATTCAGATTATGTTTAAGGTAAAATATTAAAATTATACTTTACAAGTATGTTATTATTTTTATTTTTGTTAAAAGATTACAAGTTACCATTCATACCATTACAAATTCAAAATTCGTTCTAAATGTTAAAACAACTCATAACTTCAATTCTTTATTTTTGTTTACCGTAATTGTTTATAGTTTTGGTATATCATAAATAATTAATTTGAAATTAATTATCCATAATTTACATAATAATAAGTTCTCTAAAATTAATGGTCCATAATTGGTAGATAATAATAAGTTTACTATTTTACATAAATAATTAAATGAAGGTCTCGATTTTCTCTGTAGTATTTCTCTAAATTTTTGGTATATGATTTAAATTTAAAATTCCTATTTAATGTCCATAATAATTGTTTGTCAAACATAATTGTTTCTATATATATCTTAATAATTACCAAAAATTATAATTCAGATTATGTTAAATTATTAAAATTATACTTTACAAGTATGTTATTACTTTTACTATTTTTTGTTCTAGATATTTCAAAAAGTACTACCTTAGAAAGTTACCATTCAGACTATTATTTTTATTTTTGTTATAAAATTACAAGTTATCGTTCACACTATTACAAATTCAAATTTGTAATCAATGTTAAAACAACTCAGAACTTCAATTCTTTATTTTTGTTTACCCTAATTGTATATAGTTTTTAATTTTTTTCCATTTTTATAAACTCATTTCTTAATATGTTTGACCGAAATAATACCATAATTATCTTATTATTACAATTTATATGATTTGACTTTCTTTATTTGTTGAAAAACCCGAATGACGAAGTTATAAACTAAATAAATTTCCAACCGATTTAAGTATTTGACCATTCACATTAAATCATTTTTGACCATTCATATTAAATCGTTTTAAATTTTAAAAAAAATTTACATAGTAAATATAACTTTTTTTGAAATATATCAACATGATTTAAGTACTTTTAAATTTAAGATTTGCACTAATAAATTATGTCCATATAAAAATAAACATACATTTATTTTGACTATCGTAACATTTTTAATTAAATACTCTCTTAAAATCCATTATTATGTTATCAAGAGTTACTATTAATTGTATTAAGTTTGGTTTAAGCAAAAGAAAAAACTTATTTTTTATTATACTTTCACTCTTCAACATACAATTGTAACTTTTTAAATTTAATGTATGTATTATAAGTTAACATTAATTATAATGTCATTAGCATAAATAATCGACTTTATTTAGCTTCATACCATTAAATACTACATTACACTTTATGGTGAAAGCCAATAATAATTATCTAACAACCAAACATAACAAAATACATAATTTTACAAAATTTGATGAAAACCATTAATAATATATAGTTTAATGTTACAAAAATTTTAAAAGGAAATGATGTATTTCCTATAACTCTATGTATTTAGTTACCAAATAAGTTGAAAGAAAATAAAAGTAAGTCAAATAATATTTATTACAATACTTATACGCAACATCAACGTTTATGTACCAGATACAACTATTTGTTTATTTATTTTTTTCAAACTTATTAACATTAATATAACTATAAGTTTATTAATCCTTTACTATTATAAAAAATAAAGTTTTAACTTATCAATATTTAAACATCTTTACTTTACTAAAACTATTTTGATTGTAAAAATGTAACATTTAGATTTGTAAAACCAACAAAAACGTGTGTTTTTTCACCACTGACTTCCTGTTTTTTGAAACCTAACATTATCAAACTACAAATTTACAAACGAGTTATAAATTTGAGATGTCTTTTTGAACCGTTTTTACTTTAAATGGTAAACAAACATAAAACAATACCGACAATTATAAATGTTTCATAAAAACAAACTACTTAATTTTAAAAACGTCATATCATAAAAAAAATATCTCATCGTATACGAAAATATACAATCTATATTTGTAATTCATATTAAAGAATTTCTTACAAATTAAAGTCTAGAAAATTAACATAATAATATTATAATATTACTATAATAAATTTTTAACCATACTATCTAATATCAACTCCTCAATTTTCAAAATCCCTTTCATCTTCTTCGACAGCCGTTGTTTACACATGGTCAGCTATATGTGGCTTTATCACGAGTGAAGAGTAGAGCCGGTGTTAAAATGCTTATATTAGATAAGGAGGGTAATGTTACAAATAAAACTAAAAATGTGGTTTATAAGGAACTATTTAGTTATTTATGAAATTTCAATTTTCAAGTTTTTTTATCTATCAAATAATTGTAAAATGAAAGTTACTTTGTTGTTTGTAAAAGTATTATTTATATAGTAATTGTAGAACCAATGTTATTTTGGTTGTACTTATGTTGAAGCAACTTTTTTTTATTATACGTTATAATAACAACTATATATCATGTTATTGTCTCATCGAGTGTTGTTGTTAAACGTTTTATATATTTTCACCTGTGTCGTACACGGGTCAATAACCTAGTTTACCTAAATTTGAAGTACCATTTACCCATAAATAACCACAATGTACCTTTACGACTACATGCAAATCATGGACCATTGTTGCCATTAGGCCGCCCCATAAATTACTATTAAGCGTCAATCACCCTCGTATTAGTCTTCATTTCTTCTAAGCGTTGGTTTGTAATTAGTTAGCTTGTACGTAGTTTGTGCCAATCAATTTTTTTCTAAACGTAACATCGGTTGTTAAAACCTTGTAATTTTTTCTCTTCAAACACTCTTGATAAGACTCATCCACAATTTTACTTGGCTTTGGCAACTGATACGTGGTGCAGGAAACACGATTAGTGATTCGAGCTCTATAGTATGGGTGCGAATAGATAGTTTGTGACAAAATGCCGTGCACAAGTTAGGGTTTTACCACAGAAGGCATTCGAAATGTGAGTCTCCTCTGGAATTGGTGGCAGGTCGAGTTGCTAGCGTTGTTTGTGATTGTGAGTGCGGGTGTTTTTCTTTTTTCTTTTTTTTTTTGCCAATATATATACCCATGTGACCATGCTTTGTTGATCGATTAAAAAAATGAATATGTTGTTTCACGCGCGAAGATATTATCCTAAACCTTACAATTTGCTACAATTATTATATTTCACATTTGAGAAGTTTGGTGCCGCTAAGCGCCCATTGGGCCACTTGGCGGCACCATACTAGTCAAGTATTTATTGTTAGTTTAGTAGACGTAACGAATGTGACGGAAACCAATTGAATTATTGTAGACTTCCCCGCATTTTGTTTTAGTTCTCCTATGGTAACGAAGATCGTCCGAATGCCAATTTTTTGTTTTAATTCCAGTACCATAACGTACGTGACGAAAACTGGCCAGATTTGCATAGACTCGCCAACTCAATGTCTAGGAACGACGACGCTCGGGTTTTACCAACGTACGAGTTTTACCAACCGACGCCTCCCATTTGTCCACCTAAAGTTTAATATTTTTTGGTTTTAGTCCCGGTAATCGACCAAATTCATGTAAAATTAACGCATCAACACTCGAGACCGACAACACTTGTGTTTTATTATCGCTCGAGTTTTACCGACCTGTTCACGACAACTCACTGGTTAAAACACTAGTTTGATACAAAATGAAATTTGTTGCCTTAGATTGAAATATATGATTCTTCCAACACGTGCCAAGTTGTAATGGAGTGGCATTATTAAAAGTCAAAAGCTATTTAATAAACGAATCCGGTGAACATCGCTATAATGATGGTATCATTTATACAGTGTTAAGACTATCAACATAGCTTGGGGTAAAAAACATTCACAAACGCATATAATCAATTGCCATATTAAACTGCCACCACCGTTTAAAAAAAATCATTTTCTTTACATTCATATACGCAATGATATGAGATGATGGTTAAGGCTTGAAATACTTGATGTCTTAAGTAAAAAACCATAAGCATTTGTATGTGACGGTTTTCTGAATAATTAAGAACTTACCTCAATCTCATCCATTAAAAATTAATCAATGGTCTTAGATGCTTTGTATGCTTCCTAGCGATTTTCTCATGCATCTCGGTGGTGGAGGTTAGAGGTGTTTGATTGGGTCAATTATTTTGGTTCATGTAGTTCAGGTCGGGTTATTAAGGGGTTTCTAGTCATATTTACGCAACACTTTTGGTTCGAAAGATTTCCAACCATCATGTTGTTTGGAAAGATAATATAAATCATGACAACATAACCTTCATTTAATTTGAAAGGTTAATGTGCATTCCAAATCTTGAAAAGAAAAAAAAATAGCCAAAATTCTAGATAATAACCCATCTCATATGTGTATGAGACTTGCTAAGTTCAAGTCTTATATTTGAATGTTTTGTTCATTCAAACCAGATCCAAGGGTCACCGGTTTAACTACTACTAGTAAGAAGCCGGTCGGTTGAACTAGTGGCAGTTCAACTCGTGCTAACCAAACCGGCAAGCGTTCCCAATCCAACCAGGCCGGTCCAGTTTTAACAAGTTATTATAGGTAGTTGATTAATTCATCATTAAACTCAAAAGACCAATCAAAGTAACCAATATTAACCAAACCCAAAGAAAACAAATCAATCTCAAATAGCATGCATATAATTATTTTCTCAAAGTATAAAGGGGCTTGCATATGTTCAAATGTTCCACAACCAACCCAAACCCGAACCAACCACCAACCCAACAGCCAAAAACAAACTCATCACAATCCCGGCAATGTTTGATTCCTCGACCGGAACAGATTTAGGAGTCACAATCATAACCACACTTGTCAAATACCCGTTGCTAACGCCCAACAACAACGTTAAAAGTGCCACTAGACCCTCATTCTTGAACCATTTGGGTCCAAATACACAACCCATAAAAAGTGGATAGAACAACACCCTTGTGACACACCCCCATACCACCCATTTACTCCTTTTAATCACATAAATTGCGGTCAAACACTTTCCTGAAAAATCACCAACATTAAAAGTTGTTATCAAGAACACGGGATACCAATCACCAAAACGCACTGATTTGACGTTTTCACTCAAGTAGCCCGGGAATATTGATAGTGTCACGACGTAGATTGAGACCATGGACATAGCTAGACACCAAAGTTTCTTTAGGATAGCGAGTGTGTTTCGTGGTTTGGAGGTGGTTTCGGGTGGGTTATCGAGTTGGGCTTTGGTCTTGTAATGTTTGATGGTTGGTAATTTGTGTAGGAGGTTGCAACAAAGGATACAAAGGAGTTCAATGAGTGTGCTTGTGAAGAAATAAATGTGTGTGCTTGTTCTAAGGCCTTTTCTTGAGTGATGAAGTGAAGCTTTGGTTATGATCCTTAACGTGCATACCAACACCCCTGCAAATTCATGGAAGTCAAATTTCAAATCAACAAAGGTAAATATACATCATTGGACATTTATATAAAAAAATCTTCACACACTTTTCATGATAGAAATGTGAAATTAGTGTTCTTGGGTGAACCAGGTCTGAAACGTCAAAATCAATATAAACGGTTGACATCATGTCTCAGAAAGACTAACACGGGTATTGGAGGTGGTTCCAAACATTATTAAAAAATAAATAAATAAAAGACCGAGTATTTTGTGAGATTTTTTTTTATTTTTATTCAAAACATTTATTTGTATTCATGAATGGAGAATGGTTATCTTTATTAAAACTAAAGATAAGTTAGAGAAGTGATATCTACCTTGTTTAAAATAGTGATTATTAATTACTAAAGTTAGAAAGAAGTTTTTGAGATGATCTCTAACTCGATAAAATAGAGAAAGATGATAAAATGTAACAAATTTCTATCAAGATTAGAAATAAGTTACGAAGATGATCTCTACCTTGAGTAGAGATAGTATTGTAATCCCTATCAAGACTAAGAAGATATTATGGACTATCTCTGTCATATATTTTAACTATTATTTAGAACAACTAACATATACATTCTTTAATTTTACTTTCAAAACAAAACATTTATCAACTATAGAACTAGAATCCTGAACCACATATTTCTCTCAAACATTGATATGACAGGGATACAACCATTTTGGTATTTCTATCATAATAAAGAGGATGTAAGTGGGTTTTATTTGTTACTCCAATATATTATAATTAACTAAAAGACCGTATTAGATAAGTTATGCCTTTGAAAATGATGAGGATTTAAGTATTATGACTATTAAAAGATGTTAGTGATAGAGTTAAAGAATGAGTGAGTTATCTTTGTAAATAGCTAGTTGTAAAAGGAAGAAGAAAAGATAATTAAAAGTTTTTCAATAAAGAAGTCAGAAATTAATTTTAGATGAATTAGTATTTAATAATTATGGAAATCATTATATCATTGTATATTTTTTTAACGAAAAAAAAATCTCACGTGTAAATCTATTTTTTCGGGGCTGTGTTGGTGCTCGACTCCTCGATCGTACCCCCTGATGCACGGGAACCAGATTAAATCCGTAAACACTCGCCCCATGTCAGGTTTGAAATTGAGATTAAAGCTCTGATTCGTCCATTAACCTGAATATCTTTCAAACTGGCTTAAGTGAGAATCGAATTTACGTCTCCATTAAGAAATGACAAACCTCTTACCACTAGACAACTTCTCGTAGTATCCGTATTGTATGTATTGGTGAGAACATCCAAGTATTTTTCAAAGTAATATGCAAAAATTATTACAATGATCATCACTTATATATATAATAATAATAAATTCATGGATATCTCTTTGAATTAATTATGAAAATATAGAGATACATGATTAATATTCATTTGCCATTAATGTTTACACATAATATTATTTACTTTATTGTATTGTCCAAACAATACACTTATCATATATAAGCACACTTCTTATATATCAATCAAAATAAATAAAAAACTCAAAATAATTTCATTAAATACTTATTAATGCATACCTGCAGAAGCATTGCCTGCAACAACCGCTTGCATATACCGTGCGGGCAGTTTTCCGGTGGCACCAACCAAGCTTCCACCAGTTAACCCTTCAGCACAACCAGTCACAGCCACCATGCAAACCACCACAACAAAAGCCACATTAGAACCTCTTAACTTAACCTCATTCCTATGATCAATCCAATCAGTCACCGGTGCAACCATCAAAGCCGAAACAAACAAACAATATCCCACATTCATCCTCACTTTAAGCCTTGGCAACTTCATCATGTTGGACCAACACGTTAGAATAATAAGAACTGTCATGGCTGCCACCATGTATGCCACTGAGAACACCTTGCTGACGTGGTGTTCGGGATATAGAGCTTGGAAGTAATCGACCGCGGTGATGAAGGAGTTCCATGGGACAAGGTAACCGGCTCCGAGAAGGAAGTGGATTATGTATGTAAGGTGGTAGGGATCTTTTGGTTCTATCTGGTTTTCCATACGGTGAACAATTGTGTCACACTAGCGGTGCAGCTTGTTGTACGTTTTTTTTATTTTTTATGTTGCAAATTTTAAAGGGGTATTAATTTCTTTAGCATTTAAGGGAGTTTGTTGGATTAAATGTTAATATATTTGGAATTGATTGAACATAAGATGTTGTTACGTACGTGGATGACTATGCAATAAATAGGAGTGGTTTAATTTGATAAAATAAAATTTTGGGAAATATTGTGTTTTTAAGATTTGAGACTAACCTATTAATCAAAGTGTTCTATTTGATTAAAATCCGTTGTTAATGAATCATTTTATGAAAGAAAAAAAAGGACAAAAAGCATAATGGCCGGGTCAATCGGTTTGATATTTTACGAACAATTAGTATTTACAAAATTATAAAGACATTAAAAAGATGAAGAATAATAATTTAATTTATTCGACATTACGAAAATGAAATCCTAGTATAAAAACCAAGGGAAAATATAAACTAGATGAAAGTGTCGAAAGTACTGATCGATCCATGCAGACGAAAATGATCAAATGATAGTGTATGTCAAGTTTAATTTAAATTTACAATCTTCAATACCACTCTATCACCAGCTCATTGACTAAAAATAATTAATGATGATTTGATACTTAGGTTTCATCAACTTTATTTAAATATAATTTTTTATTTTAAACATAAACCTTTTCCATATTTTCATTTTAACCCATTAATATGTTATTTATTTTATTAAAATTTGTGATTTCTTTTTCATGTTATATATTTTATATTTCTTATAATACAAAGGTGTACGTATAAACTCAATATTACGAATCATGATCTGGTAAACACACAAATATTTATTACTTATTAGCTAATCATAAATAATTAATAAGCAATTAATACAAATATCAAAGTTGATGATAAGAAGTGAATCTTGTATTGGTTGTATGGGCAATTTGGTGTGATGCTAGCTACTTGTTAGTCCTGATTGTAGTTGTTTAATAAAATTTTCATTGGCCATTCAAAATTATTATTACTATTATTATTGTTATAATAACAATAATTATTATTACTATTATTATTATATATCATTTACTAAAATAGTTATCAACTTCAACTTAGTGGTTAGCAAATAAAGCCAAAGATTATTAGATTAAATTTGTAAACAAACAAATAATAATAATAATAATTTATTATATTAAGATAAAAAAGGGGTTATAATAACTCTGGATGCATAAAATATTAAAATCACAACTGCTTAAAAGTGAATTATATAATAATATTAAAAAATAATAATATTTTGGGTAATTTGATGTTGGTGTTGTAACTTGTAAGTTGTAACTTTAAATGCAAAAGTTCTATTTAAGTAATCTTATTACTTAAATAAGATTGGGCCCAACAAAACAAAAGCCCAAGCAAAGTAGCTGTAGCCTGTAGGTTCGAATTCGAATTTGGACAAAGTAAGCAATTGAAAATAATAAGTCTTCGACGGCTAAAAAGAAATGTAGGAAGAAATCATAGAAATAATTGGTGATTGTTATTCATGAAGACAGTTAATTTAGTTATTAGTAAGTTTTATGTTTTATGTTTTGTTGCGTATTTGATTTAACCGTCATTTCTAGCTGAATCAATTTTAATTTCAACCAGTTTATCTTTTGATCTTGATTCAAGAAATTACGTGACATGATAATGTTAGATTCAATTCTTGAAACATTTGTCTCTACTTTGGCGTCAATGTAATCATGATGTATGTTTTCTTGGTCTTTAACCCGGCTTTAAATCCGTAATGTATAAGATTAAAAAAAATGGTCACTTTGTTGACTTTACTAAGATTTTAATTTATGATAAAAGAAACAAATAACGCTTTACATATCTAGATACATAATGAATCATTATTTGCATGTAAATCAACACCTTCATCTTTCTGCATATAAAAATGATGAGATGATGTAGGTCCGGTCAAATTTGAATGCAAATGAAGACTATAAACAAGAGCAATGAGTAAAAGAAGAAGATCAAACAAGCTAAAAAGTTGATATATATTGATGCAATGAGAAACAATCTCACAATGTAGATGTGAGCAACGAATCCGAGCACGATTTTTTATAGTATATACAAAAAGAAAAAAAATTAGTTAAGAATTATATTATATATATATACGATAAGATTTTAGTTAATTGATTGAATTTATTTTGTAATTATCAACAATGCACTCTTACAAAATGTGAGCTATGTTCAAACCATAGGCTTGATGTCCTTAAATCAATTTGGAGACATGTTTTGTCCTAATTTCTAACCACCAACACAAATGTTTCTTTTATTTGAAGTTGACAACATGCATGGTTTAGTTTTTCTGGTTTAAACCACAAGATCTCCTAAAAATCAATAACATGTTGGTTTGGCAATTTTTATACCAAATAATCTATTTATTGACCTTAAATGAACGGGCCCAATACTAGGTTTGCTTAACATGTTTGGTTGTTTAAGTTTGTTTTTTAAAAATATAAAACAAAATGCTGAAAATCAAATCTAACTAATATTGTATAAACTTTATAGAAACATGATCACATATGAAATGGAGTTTGGATCAAATACAAAATAACTTTTATTTTAAGAAACGTAAATATAAATAGAGTAGTTATGATAACACTAGAGTTTTTAAAATTGCACTATAACTTTTGAACTATATTATTATTATTATTATTACACTATTTTATTTTTTTACAACATAAGTACTCTAGTTCAAACTGTAATTATTTTAGTTATTTGTGTGTTCAGTACGTTGATTTTATTTGTATCGGATCTCAGCCGTGTGAAATAATAGTCTTTATTTTTTTTTTAACTTTTTTCCTTTTTAATTATGTCATGATAAGTCATAAGTTAACCGTTTTTTCTGTTACTTATGTATAATATAGATTGAAATTTTCAGGTACAAGTCAAATCCCTCTTTTTCTTAATATATCATTTGGTCCCACTATTTCTAACATGCCCACATTAAAGACATGTTCCATGATTCCAAATATATCATGTTTTAGGCCAGAAAGAGACATTGTCTCGGACCCGTTGATACGCGCAAAATGCATATTCGGTCACTTTTGTGACGCTTTATAAGAAGATGTTCATACCCGTCTTTATTTTAAAAAGACGGGTAAAAAAGACGGGCACGATTCTTAATCTTTAGATGATTATAAAAGTTAGGATGCTTTATTAGATGATCTTGAAAGTGAGGTTATCCAAAACCTATAACTAGCTACAAGTTGCCCATCATTCATTCATTCATTCATCCTTGGAATCTTGCATTAGCAACAATAATAGCATTCCTGAAGTTGAAGCACCCCAATTCACAAGCCACCATTCACAATTCCTTATTACAAAACCTTTGATTTTATTAAACCTATAACACACTATTCCTTTATCTCATTCTTAATACATCTATTAACCTCTAACATCCTAAACATGAGTTCGACTAACAGGTTCTTCTTCTGGTTTTTGACCATCTTTGTCAACGGTATGCAAACATCTTTCGTTTTTCTTCATATTATTATTACCCTCTTAGAAACTGTGTACTGCAGAGTTCTTTAATATTTATTTACATCTTATACGTGAAAAAATGTACTATGTATAATAACAATTAAAAAAAAACAAAAACAATTAACAAATACATTAATAATTTAAAACAAATGTATTTATTAATATAATTAGTACTTCCTTGAAAGTATATCAAAAAACGGTGAAAATGGATATGAAGGAGACACGTGACATGAGAGATGTGTTAGATAGTATTAATATGTACGCGTCACATTGTTTTTAACTTATCTTTTCATTGTAGTTGTGATATCAAGTGCGTTTACGGGCACGTATGGAGTGAACTACGGGCGTATAGCGGACAACATACCACGCCCCGAAAGTGTAGTGACCCTAATGAAGGCGGCTAAGATAATGAACACACGAATCTTTGACGCGGACCATGAAGTTCTCAGGGCTTTTAAAGGGTCAGGTATCGAAATAATGGTTGGGCTAGGGAACGAATTCTTGAGAGATATAAGCGTGAACGAAGACCGGGCTATGAATTGGGTTAAAGAAAATGTAGAGCCTTTTCTACCCGGGACACGCATTGTTGGTATCGCGGTTGGGAACGAGATACTAGGGGGTGGTGATCAAGAGCTTTGGGAGGTGTTGCTTCCCGCGGTGAAAAATGTATATAGTGCACTTGACCGGCTTCATTTAGCCGATAAAGTTCAAGTTTCGAGCCCACATTCGGCTGCGGTGTTTGCAACTTCTTACCCACCGTCCGCTGGCGCGTTTAAGGAATCGGTTATGCCTTACATGAAACCATTGCTCGAGTTTTTTTCGCAAATTAAATCGCCTTTTTATATAAACACATACCCTTTTCTTGCATATATTAGTGACCCTGATCACATTGATCTTAACTATGCACTTTTTAAAAAGAATCCGGGTATCTATGATCAAAAAACAAATCTACATTATGACAACATGTTCGAGGCCCAAATAGACGCGTCCTATGCGGCCTTAGAGAAAGCGGGCTTCGAGAAAATGGAAGTTATAGTGTCCGAAACGGGCTGGGCCTCACATGGAGACCAGAATGAAGCGGCTGCAACGGTTGACAATGCACGAACCTATAATTTTAACTTAAGAAAACGGCTTCTTAAAAAGAAGGGCACACCTTATAGACCGAAACGAGTGGTCAAGGCCTATGTGTTCGCAATGTTTAACGAAAACCTTAAGCCCGGCCCAACATCCGAGAGGAATTTCGGGCTGTTTAAAGCGGATGGAAGCGTTTATATAGTATCGGGTTCACAGGCCTCGTACCTTCTTCAGCAAAGTCGTTCATCGCCACGAAAGTAAGTCGATAAACTCGTAATCACTCATTTAATAAAAAAATTCTATTAAACGTTTGTTATAACTCTTTCTTTCTTTTCTTTTTTTTTTTGTGCTGCAGGGCTTTGGGTCTATACAATTGATGTTTTACACTATATCTGCTGCAGCATTTGTGCTAATCTTATCATTGTGACAACTTAAACCGCTTCGGATGTTAACAAATCCTCTGAATCCAACAAATATTATTAGGGATTTAGAAACATTCATGTACAATATGCTAAAGTATTTCTTGAATACATGTCTTCTATTCATTTTTCTATTATGTGCTAATTCAAAATACATACTTTTACTTTAATATATGAATAAAGAATTTGACTTGAATACACCATTTAACCTATGTTCTTATGATCATAAAAATAGGCTCAAGTTAATACTATGCATAAATTACATAGTGCATTTTATACTTATTATGCAAGAATATGCAAATATAACTTAATAAAAAATAAAGACAAATAATATAACATAACAACACTTCACATAACATCATAATTATTATTAATCAAGGTTGAAAGAGTTTATCACCACATTTGCATTTCCATGAAAGAAGATAATAGTTATCATCCCAGTGAGACTGATCATCGCGGTAACGAACCGTCTTATAATGTGGAGGAATTACCAAAGTAGCCTCACAAGGCCTGCAATTCACACACTTGTTCACACACCTTGGTGGCCTTGACCCCAAGATTTTCTTGTTTTTTCCAACACTTGTCACACCTTCATCATCAACACCTAAAATCAACAACAAGATTCATAATTTAAACACCCTTTTGGATTTCAAGTGTATAATATAAGTTTAGGTGTTTAAAGCTTGCTTCTTTTCGGTTTTTTAGCATTCATTACCTGATAGGGGTGTGCAGAAAACCGAATTAATTCACCCATAATCAAATTAACCGATGAAACCAAACTGATATAACCGAGACGTACCCAGGTTATATGCATTTTTTTTTCTAAAATTATAAATTATATGTGTATTATTAATGTTATGTGATACACTAATATATACAAATGTGTAGAACAATTTATTCTATGGTAAAAAAAAATTTCAAGTCCAAACTTTCATGCCTAGTTATATTGCTATGAGCAATTTTTTAGGCCCAAATTCACGGTCTAACCGACCAATAACTGACCTGCTATAACCTTGAAAACCGATTAACCAAAACTGTATAACAGGTCGGTTATGGTTATGGCCATCCATTAACCGACATCTCGGCTATGGTTATGGCTATGATTTTTGGCCAAAACTGACGCATGCACCCTCCTATTACCTGATATTGCATGTGATACAGTGAGAAGAAATAAGAGAAAAATAGCTATGAAAGTTAACAACTTGATTCCAAGTAGGTAGGTACTTGCAGGTGCCATCAATAGTTTATAACAAACTACTTGAAGAAATTTGAATATTTGATATAAATAGAAGAATATGATATGATCAGGAGCCTGTGAGATATTAATAATAGTTGTCCTGCATGTAGTAGTACTATTACAAAAATAGTGAAGATTAATAATATGAAGAAGAATATCTTTAGGGGATTAGGTTACTATTTATGTAGGGAATACCATAATAAAAGATGTATCATATGTGACAGCAAAGTCAAATAAATGTTTGGAGAATAAGGGACAGGCTTCCTGTTATTAAATCAAACTCCTTTCCCACTTAAAACTTAACTGTTTATCTTCATGTTTTTGGCAAAATGTTACAGTTGCACTTGCTTTGATATGACTTATTATCTAGAATCATGAGCCATGGTTTCTTTTTTTACCAACATGGCAACATTACCCTTGTGATATGAGCCTGCCAAGAAAAAAAATGTGACATTAATAGTTAACTGTCTTTATCCTTGGTTGGTCAAACTGCTATTGGTAATGCTGCAATCAGAATTTTATGTATACTTTCAGGGGTGTTAACGGATCGTGTTTGAAGGTTGGCCGGTCCAACTTGATATGAACCCAAAAATTTGGCCCGAACCTGAAAATCATGTAAGACACGTGAACCTGAACACGATTCGCATATTGACGGGTTTGATTGAACACGACCCATTTGACCCGAATTTTTTTCTCTTTCTCATATTAATACTTAATATTCATATTTTTGCAACAAAAAAAAAACATTAAATAGTTACATTTTAATTATAAAGTATTATGTCAAGTTCCTTATTACTTATAAATTTTGACATAAGATACCCAACCAATTTAATTTATTACATAAAACACATTTGTAAAAAATACAATTAAAAAAATTGGGTTTAACGGGTCAACCCGTGGGTTGACTCAAGCCCGACCCGTTTAACAAAACAGAATTGCGGGTTCGACCCGAAATTGACCCAACCCGGCCCGTTTATACCAAGCCCACGGATTGTGTGTTAGGTTCGTGTAAGAAGTTCACCCCATTATAATTTAACTTAGCATAGTGATAAATGCTCAAATATTTATGTGAATTGAATGCGTTATTTACAAAATTATATTAAAATAGAAACAGGATCAAATACATTTTATTCTTAACATGAAAACGATGAGAATCAATTTGTTGTTATGATTAGGTTTACTTTTATAGGTGTTTGCTGCTATTTTTTGTTCGTATTTGCTCATTTTCGATTATGAGACGTTATAAGTATTTGCTTATTTATATTTAGTTGTTATTATTAGATGTTTTCTTTTGCTATTATAAGTATTTGCTGGTATATGTTGTTATTATTTTGTTCTTGATTTTGATTCTTTTGTTGTAGTTTTTAGGTTCTTTTCTTTGTTATTATAAGTCATTGTATATGTAGATTGGTATTGTTTCTTGCGTTCGCATTTTTAAATAAATTGACATTATTTCCTACGTACTCATGTTAAGATCAAAATGTACATGAACCTTCCCCTATTAAAATATATACAAAAATAATTATAAATATATAAAAATTAGTTAAAAATAGTAAAAGCGCCTAGCTTGAGCTTTTGAAACTATTCATGAACCGAGCTCGAGCTCTATAGAAGTTAACGAGCTGAACTCGAGCCTAGTCAAGTTCGGGCTTGGCTCGTTTGTGCCCCTAAGTCTACAATCAGCATTATATGTACATTTCATTTTAACTTAGCATAGTGCTTAATGTTTCAAACATTCATTGGCATGTGCGGTACATATAATTTTCTTTACTTATATATTTGTAAAAAAATTGTGTTTACATCAAGAAAGAAGGTAAACATGCAACAAACTACGCCACAAGCCTTTTTTGAATAGCAAAACTCAATCTTCTAAACATCACATCGATAGATCTTGGAGTCATAGCCAATGGCGAAGGTTGCTTAGTGCCAGGGGTGGCTTCACCCCCCTGTTTTTTTTACGTAATTTACTCGTTTTCGTCCGAAATTTTTTATACGTAGTGTAAATTTAGCCGTTTTCAGCCGAAATATTTTCATACGTAATGTAAAATTTAGTTGTTTTCGGCTGAAAATATTTATATCTGGTGTAAACTTTAGCCGTTTCAGATGAAATTTTTTATACGTAGTGTAAAATTTAGCCGTTTTCGGATGAAACTTTTTATACGTATTGTGAAACTTAGTCGGCCGAAAATTTTTATTCGTAGTGTAAAAGTTAGCCGTTTTCGGATGAAACTTTTTATACGTATTGTTAAATTTAGCCGTTTAAGGCCGAAAATTTTTATACGTAGTGTAAATTTAGAAATTTCGGCCGAAAATTTGAGCCCGGCCCTCTTTATTTTTTAAATTTTGTATACATTTTGAGCCCCCTGGGTGTCTTACTCCAAGCTTTGCCTCTGATCTTAGCATTACTATGCACGCATGACCCGTTGGACTCGGCTATGTAGCCTCACATTACTATACATTTTGAAATGCAGACAAAAGGCTAACAAATGAAAGCATATGAAAACTTGCAACGGCAGAAGTTATATACAAAAAGTTACCAAAGCAAAGAATTATTAAGCGGAAAAGACAGATTCTTAGATGGATTGGTTTTGACGTTAAGAATAAAGTTTTATTTAATGAACAGTCTCACAAGATTAAAAATTTAAAACTCGAAGCGTCATTTTATCAAACACTTGACGTGCACAATCGTGCTTTTACCGTTTTTGGTGATGGTTTACAGTGTTCCTATTAAGCTCTCAAAGTTTAGTATTATTATTATTATTATTACCATAAAGCAAAAGACATGGCAGCCAACTCATAATCAAGAAGTTAACAGCAGTTTGTCTGTTTGAAAGATATAATGGTAAATGATGATGCTTTATGCATGCACAGTGTAGTCAAAAGCAGCTTGGTTCTAATGGCTCAGATATCGCATGGAAATTGCCATAAAAAGTTCTCTCTTCCACACTAACATGGCCTTCAATTAGCCGGGTTTGAATTTGGTATAGACGTGTTTGGGTCAGTTTCAGGTCGAACCCGCTGACGCATTTATATAAACGGGTAGGGTTCAAGTCAACTCGAAAGTTTTATGGGTTGACTCATTTAACCTATTATTTTTTAATGATCCTTTTCAAAGTGTGTTTTATGCAATGAGTAAAATTGGTTGGGTTTGGGACGTGTTTGGGTCAACCCGGGAATATGTAGGTCGTTTTCGGATTTGTGACAGGTTTGGGTTGGGTACGTATTAAGCCATTAAAATTGTAAAAAAGAGATTACATTGAAATGGCAATGACAAACGAGTGAAACGACTGTGGTCTTCTCCAAACAGATTTGTAATGAGGAAATAACATAATAACGATATAATAAATAATTTTTTTTTTTGGACGACCAACAGAGACCCTCCAAACCCGGTACTAATCAAATTCCTGTAATCGGGATACGCTACTGCCGCTCAACCCCAGATGCGCGGAAAACCCGTGGAATGGGTAAAACCGCGCCCCCCCCCCCCCTTCGACTCGAACCTGGGATAAACCCCGGGCCAAGCCTTCACCGAGATAGGTTTCACCACTGCGCTGCAGTGGATCACCTTATATAATAATAATAATAATAATAATAATAATAATAATAATAATAATTAGTTTACTATTTAAATAAAAATAATAATAAATTGATGAAAAATTTCATTCATACATAGTAACAAAAAAAAAGATAATGAAATGACAACGATTCATTTCATTCTTTTGTTCATTCTGTTACATCACACATTCCATTTTTGTTTATTCCATTACTTCATACCAAACAAACATTTACTATTTATAATATTTATTTACTACACCTTGTAATATGATGCTTCTAAAACTTGTATGCACATGCGTACATTGTACTTTACTATTCATTACAGGGGCGGATCTACAAAGGGATTAGGGGTAATCCGGGCTACCCATCAACTTTGTCGGCGAAGTGCAGATATTTAAGGTTTCCAGCATTGCTACAAAACCAGTATGTATATTACATTTTTCACATTTAGCAAAACATGTGAAAAATTGTCGACCATTATCTCCTTTTCCTGCTGACCAGCTTTAACACCAGACCAATCTAGTGAATCGATTTGGCACTCAAGAGATTTAGATAAATAAGACACTACTAGAGGCATGGTTAGTCTTTAATTAAGACATTCAACCTTGTCATAGTCTTGAGTCTAAAGAGATACTCAGTGGCGAATCTTGGACGAAATCGCATAGGAGGCGGACTCAATACGTATACAAATTATATATCCTGAATGAGAGGGTGGTTTTGTGTGTGTGTGTGTGGGGGGGGGGGGGCTTTTTTTTGGCCCGAGGGTTCCTCCCTGTTGTTTTCTTATTCCATAATGTAAGTTAAGGCATTTTCGTGTTAAAATTTTATACGTATTAAGTAACAACCCCCCCCCCCCCCCACACACACACAAAATCACCCTCTCATTCAGGATATATAATTTGTATACGTATTGAGTCCGCCTCCTATGCGATTTCGTCCAAGATTCGCCACTGAGTATCTCTTTAGACTCAAGACTATGACAAGGTTGAATGTCTTAATTAAAGACTAACCATGCCTCTAGTAGTGTCTTATTTATCTAAATCTCTTGAGTGCCAAATCGATTCACTAGATTGGTCTGGTGTTAAAGCTGGTCAGCAGGAAAAGGAGATAATGGTCGACAATTTTTCACATGTTTTGTTGTCAGATATTTTATTCGCTACTTGCATATCTATATTATTCTCAAATTGGTATGAGCATTAAAACATACAAGTGTAACGTGTCAAAAACGTCAACCTTGTATCAACACGTTTCATCAAACCGACAATTATCCCCTATTATTCAAGACTATGACGAGGTTGAGTGTCTAATAATTAAAGACTAACCACATATCTAGCGGTGAAGACTTATCTGCATGTTTTGAATACCAATTCGATTCAACAAGTCAGCCCCGGTCTTAAAAAATGGTCAACGGCAAAACGAGGCAATAACCGACGATTTTTGCATCTTTGGTTGTGTTTTTTATTGGTTCATCTAATTCGTTTAAAACCACTCGATTCACTTATGTCCGGCCAGTTAACCGATCAATCCAATCTCAAAACACTTAAATGTTTAATAATTACCTATAACAAAATCCAAACATTATAGATTTCTTACATCAAGGATTTTTCACTCCAACCAATTTTTCAAATTAAAATATAAACATTCAAAATATAGAAACCAAGTCACCAACCAATATTGTTCATAGCAAAATCTAATAAAATAATTAATAAATAATAAATACCATTAACACAAATACTATTCATACAACTAAATTTTATCATTTATATTGCTTCACCGAAATCCACAGTTTCAATTCTACTTTCTCTGCAAATCTCACTTTCTTTTTCTTCTTTCCATCTTTTTTCACAACTGCTAAACAAGAACGCGGTGGTGGTGGTGGTAGTGGTGCATTTGTAGAAGTTGAAGCTTGGTTACTCGTGGACGTGCCACGAAGTAACGAGAGGATGATCACAGTACTGGACACCACCATGACGGTTGCTAAAATCAGCTGGGAACTCCAACTAGGTGACATGTCTTGATCTTCAAGATTATTGTTGAGTGGTTGTGAATTAATAGTTATGAGAATATATGGAGGGGATGAATGTAGTTGTTGATTTAATATTTAGTAGTGTTACAAAAGAGTATTATGACATTATCATATTTCCTAGAAATATCAAAAAGAGGAAAGTCATGAAGTTTTTGGGCTTTTTTTTGTTTACATGTATTTTTTTTAAAACGACGGCTTTTTTGTGTTTAAATTATCACACTCTTTGAATTTTGAGAGTCTGTTGCCCCACTCTGGTAAAAGTACGATGTTTTAACCGGACCTATACTGGCTTCAGAGTTTGTCTTGGGCGTTCCCCCGGGAAATCATACCGATAACTTCCACTTGACAATCGTTGTGTCGTCACAAGAGCAGAGTTCTCTACATAACACATGGTGGCATGAAAACCTGGGTGGGATCGGGATCAGAACTGACAACCTCGAAAGACTTAACTCAAATCTTTCATATATTGTTAATATCCACCCAAGGTGACACAAATGGAGATCAACTTGAGTCTCCACTAAAGAACCCAAACCTTCCTACCACTAAGCCATATATAAATTAGTATTTACTAAGTATTATTATTATTATTATTATTATAAGATATGATTTCTATTTTATTTATATTGTTATACTCTCTATATTTAAAAATGGTTATCAACATAATATTATACATGCAATAAAGTCCTAGGAACGTTTTGGTTTATGATATTCACCTTATAATACAAGAGTTCCAACTATATTGAGTACAAGATTTAAGATTTTAGTAATTAAGTGTATACATTATAAGATTTATTGCAATTATCTTTATTAAAAGCGACTAATATAAGTTTGTAAGTATATTTTTAAGTTAGATTTAAAATTTATGATATTGGCAAATATAAGCCAATGGGATGAAGACCAAAGAGTGGTGAGGGTGGGGGTGAGAAGGTGAGGTTAGTCCATTGTAGAGTACTTCACTTTTTGTTTATGATATTTCATATTTGTGGGTCAACAATTTTGTTTTATTTATAAAAAAAGTAGCGGTGTTAACATTTATATAAAAGGCAAACAAGTAACAAGTTGCATTGCTAGTCTTTTTTTTATGACAAAATTAAATCGTTTAAAAATAACATATATGAAACATAAGGTCGTAACATTACTAATCATGACCCGTTGAACATGACTAAGTAGCTCAATAGATCTAGGCATTAGAAAATCAAAAGTATCAAACGTGAAGTGTATGAAACTATGAACACGCTTTGGTTGTCAAGATACGCTTTCTTGTAGGTGGTTACCTTGCATAAAACAGTTTTTAATGCAACTTGACACATTGTGAAATGTGAAACACTACCGCCTCGGTGAACGGTTTATTATTTATGTATATAACATACACACATGTTTAATTTATATGTAACTTGTATTGCTTAGGTGAACAATTAAAATATTAAAAAGTTATATATATGTTGAAATAAGTTTGATGATTTTCCAAGTACAAAAGATCCGTATTTTTATATGAAATTTTTTAAAAAAAACATGACCATTAATATAAAAAACTAAACAATTTAGTTTATTTTATTGAATTAATTTAGTGTTACGTATTGTAATTATTCTCACTAGAGGTGCACAACCCGGTTTGGGTTGAACCGGTTCGGTTTGATCAACAAAAGTCAAAACCTTATGATCGGTTTCGATTAGGGTTTTGACCGGTTTTAGCCCGGTTTTGGCTCAGTTAACCGATTTTGGGGGAGAAAATTACAAATCGGTTCCAAACCGGCGGTTTCAGTCAGTTCCAAACCGGTTTTTACATTATTGGTTTCAAACCGGTTCGGTTTCGGTTTAATTTTTGGATCAGTTCGGTTAATCGGTTTATTTGCCTACCTCTAGTTCTCACCCTACCATAAATCAATTAATTTTATCAAAATAAATGTCATTTCATTGTTGGACAGTCTTAAGGGCCGGGCCGGGCCATGAAATAGCAGACAATACAATAATGAGAAAAGGGAAAGGTTATTATAAGCCCAGTTGCATATTTATAATCCAAACATTTATGTGACAATAATTCAAACATAGCTTATTATTCGAGTACAAAAAAATAAGTTAATGAGTTATTGGATGTCAAAATGATAGGCAACAAAACTCATCTTAGGTAGTAAGAATAGGAGGAAGGTAATCAGATTTAGCCCCAAGTATCTTTGCACTTGTATCCGGGAAACACTCGATTCCTGGCAGTTCGGTAACTCCACCATCACTAGTAATAGCAACGGGGTAACGAAGCAAGTGCCCGGGTAGATCACGTTCGAGATCTTCACTAGCATATAACTCCCAATATTTGTCAGCCATTTGGTTAACCTTTCTTGCGCATTCAGCATTTTCGGGGTGTTCAAATGTGTCATCAATCATGCCAAGGTGTTCATACCATAGAGCCATACGAAACCCGTGGATATCACCCCTAGCCGGTTGCCTCCCAGCTAGGTGGCATGGTTGGTAGGCCCCCATTGCTATTTCAGAATCTCGAGCACCGTCCATAGATCGTTGGTTGATGTTAGCCGATCCAACTATTATGTATTCGTCATCAACTGCACCATACACGCATATAACGTTAAAATAACATGTTATAATGTTTGCGCAAATTTTAAGGGGTGGCTAAACGTATCCCCCTGTATAAGCATGCCCCACGTGTAATGGATATTATTATTATTATTATTATTATTATTATTATTATTATTATTATTATGTAATAGGTGGGATACGTCTAGCAGCGCCTTTAAAGTTACTAGCTACTTACCGATCATCATTTTAGAATGCACATAGATCATGAAGCGACGGTTTTGTTGGGCATGATGATAACCCGAATCCGGTTCGGGTGATTCAGTGGGTTCATGCTCTTCGCCGTCTTTCACTTCACGGTTTCCAAGGCAAAAGAAAGTGAGATACTCTCTAGGATCATCGTCACGCCCCTTATCTTGGAGTGCCTTAACAATATCTTTATACATCATCTCCATAGTTCTCCGTTGCCAGTCCAGTATGGCCTGAACGGATCCACTTTCTGGGATCCCCTCAGGCCACATTGGGACGACAATATAAACAATAAACTTTTGACCGGCCTCGATCTTGCTAACAATCTTTAAAGAAAGCTCTTTTGGAATAAGGTGCAACGCGCCGATTTCATTAATGTTAATATCACTAGATTTCCAAGCGAACGAGCTTCCAAGAAAATACTGGTTTTCGATATAAATAAAGTTTTTCGCTCTACGTATTGCTTGAATATACGCGTCTTGAATACTCCGATCGATTATATTATCCTTTCCACTCACAAGCCCCGACTTAGCCGCTTCCTCTGGCGAGTCTGGGAACCCGAAAGCGGCACCACCATCAATCGACCTGAAAAGCTGAACGTTCCACGATTCTTGGTCATCGGGAAACATAGCCGGGGACGGAGGGATTAACACATCATGAAGTTGTCTTAAGTTAACCAAAACATCCTTCCCACCTTGTTTCCTCCACCTTTGATCAAAATTAAACAAAACATCCCACGCGATCGGTCCCTCAAGCCGCGAGTGTATATCGTGCCACGGCTCACGTGGACCGCCTTTTGTTATAGCCGCACCCGCATAGTTCGGTTGATGGAAATCATCATGGTGATGAGAATGCAAAGTCCTGAAAAGAGTATGATTGGCATAATCATATCTACCATCACATAAATCAATCCCACCAACAAAACTAACCACCTGCCGCTTCGAACCACCATTCGGAAGCTCATGATCCACCACTATAATCTTCTGGTGGTGTGTAAACATAGTGGACACTTGAAGATCTTGTATAATACTCCCACCATCATCAGGGTTCCTTGGACATAAAACACAATGCACATCAGTGTTCTCAAAAAAGTTTTGTGTCTCTTCATCATGTGTAGCCATTAATCCATCTTTCTTCAATGCATCAACCGATGTTCGATCGTCCCACACGAGCATTGCGACACGAACACCCTCATCGGCTTTTCGTTTAAGGAGCTCACCGAGCAAGACTTCACCGCCTTCTTTCGGTCTCTTAGTGTCCCTTATCAAAGCTATCTCAGTATACACAGACCATCCAGTTATATAGATAAAATGTTTAGCATTAGTGATTGCATCAAAAACATCTTCCCAACACCTATGTGTCTCGTAATATTTTCCGCCCGCGAGGGGTATTTTCGGGATAAAATTTTCGGGTACGTGTGCATCTTGGTACAATGACACACGGCATCCTGTTCTTTGTGGAAAGAATGTGTATGGTACTCCAGGGTACTTTGTGGTTTTGATTCCGTGGGCCCAGTTACGGTCTTGGGTGACGTCAAAAAACTGTAGTTTGACGTGGATTCTGGCGCCAGCTGGGATAGGGTTTTTGTTTTCGTCCATGATTTCGAGCCATTTATCGACCTCGTCGCCGTCGGTGAGGTCGGTAACAGGCATGTAAGCGCGCCCGATTAATGTAGCGCCTATAGGGTTATTATCTTTAACGGTGAAGATTACGTCGGATGCTGAGTGGGCGCAGTAAATGTGGAATGATTCGAACCATCTAGGGTTTTGGGGTTCGTTTTCAATCATTCTTGTTCGTCCAACTCGACATTTTTCTATATCGATTGTTGCGTACATCTTCGGAGTTCCTTCGCCGAATCCAACGGTTTCTTGTATGTTTGCCATAAGCTACATGCCACAATAGATTAAACAATTATGTTATGAAATTAGACAACTATTGAAGGAAAACCAACAATGTATTGTTGTTCATACTTATTATAAAAAAAAATTGAAATTAGTTACACAAATAGTCTTGTATAGTTTGTCAAAGTCACTTCTTTGGAATCAAAATATTTAAAAAAAATAGATGTTTTTATCTTGTAACAAGTTCTAGTATTACTTTCATTTAGTTTTCTGGTAACTTATAACTTATTTTACCCTTTGAGTATTTTATAAAGAGATCATTTATGTATAATGTGTTGAACTCTTTTAGGTGAATGTGTGTAAATAAAAAGATAAGAAGGCAACCCATTCCCCGACGCGCCCCTCACGTTTTTCCAAAGGGGTCGTCTTTCTCGTTTCATTTTGACCGGTATGTGTTGTGGAGCTGTCGTTGAGACAGATGTCTGTTTAGATATAGTTAATTACATAAATGATCCATGTGGATATTAAAGGACAGAGCTTTTATTTATATACTTTTAACAAAAAAAATATGTTATATAGACCTTAAATTTGTTACAAAATTAAAACCAAATAACACGTATTTACAACTTTTGAAACTTATATTTCAATGATGTGATATACTGGCGTGCACAAGATTATATGAACCATTTGTGTAATTATCTCTCGTAGAAAAATATACGTTATATATACCTTCCCGAATACATTAGGTCCTCCGCCTTCACCATGAAGCTTATCCGCCTCATAGACGGTAACATGAAGGGTTCCATGGAGCAGTACCTTAGACATTTTCAAGCCTACACCAAATACAAAAAAGAATTAATAGTCGGTTATCGAATTCATACCATATAATACGATACACAATATATATATATATATATACACAAATTGTGACTCTGAAATCACACTTTTTGGCTGAGTGATATAGTTGTGTTTATATGAATATATGAATGATGATATGAAGCAATTCAAACATTTGGTTACCCTGTAATTAGATGAGATGTGGAAACATAGAGAATATGTGTAATGCAAGAGGTAATAAGAGGGATAGGCCACAGAAAATAGTGATCCGTAAAAATAGTTAATACTTAAAATGCTCACAACTTACTGTTTATAGGAATTTCAAAATGTTCACAGCAACGTGTACCATTATATATATTTATGGATCTTGAACTTAATTTCTTTTTGGGATTAACTTTAATTCTAGTGTAGTAAAAAGTTTAGTAAAATTAAAAAAAAAAAATACTGATCACTATATAATAAAATTTCCATTGAACTTTTAGGTTTGTTGGGAAGGATTTTAGTGGATGTTGATTCCTATATCATTTCGATATTTCGATGTAACAACACTATAGACCACTACCCTTCTCCGGCTTTAAACATTCAAGATACAACTCGTCCGCTTTTGCTGCTTTATCTCAAGACCTTTGGCATCACCGGTTGGTACACTTGGGATCCTTTTTAATACGTGTTCTCAAACAACAAAATATTATTACCTGTGAAAAACGTAGTATTGTTAATGTTCGTCAGTCTTGTGGTTTGGGACTTTGAGTAATCATTATATTACCATTTTATGATTATGTTTCATGCATTTTTCTTTTCTTTGGATATTATTCATAGTGATTTGTGGACTTTTGCGGACCTCCCTAAGCGTTCGACTGGGAGACCATCATTATTATCTAATATTTCTTAATGATTAAACAAATTTCCTATGAACCTATCATTTAAGTTACAAATCTTGTATATATTTACTACCTTTCTCAATTTTCAAAAGCTAATTTTTAAACTCAATTTGAAGGAAGTCAAATAATGTGATAACAAAACATAAAAAATACTTCATTTCAAAATTTATGTAACCAAAACGATGGCCTTTGTATATTTCTTTCTTCTTGTCTCCATGTCTCTTTAATGTTTTGTATATACCATAAATTTTTTGCATCATTTTATACTATTGGTAAGTTATTGATACTATATTTTTAATTATGTATTTTGTTGTTTAGATTCATGTGAATAACTCTATCTTCTGATATATTTTTCATGTCCATATAGCCATATAGGGTTTTGAAACTAGCTAGGACCTTTAGTAAGCAATCTCTATATCTTTTGGGCCGGAATATGTACGGTTTATCTACACTCACCCTCTCAGACCATATCAATAACTAGTTGTGAATAGTAATGTATGAGCGACATGTATTAAAATATTAAAATGTGTACCAAAAAACTTTACAAATGAGTTTTCAGCCAAAAAGAACTTCAATTTTATTTGATACTTGGTAGTTAAAGTTTCCAAGGTAGTACTCTCATGTAAATTTAAACCGAACAAAACTTCTATGATAAAAGATTCTTGTGGACCATGACAGGAGTAATATATATTTTAATATCAAACCAAAGTATATAGTTTTCAATATGGCAAGCTGTTGCCATTTATTTTGTTTAACCCCTTTTGTATGTAAATATTTATAAGATTAATAATTAACTAATTGCTTAGACCATATCTTTTGTATGTATATATCTCAATGACATCAAAATTTGATAAGCTTGGACGACACTAGCAAGTGTCATAATTTATCTGGGCGTGCCGGGAGTGTCCCCGTTAGCTCCAAAACAACAAAAACCATATCTTTAGCTAAATTTTGATCATGGGCGTACCTACTCTTTGAGTAGAGGGGTCAGCCGACCCCTGTGAGAAAAAAAAATTTAGTGGTATATATACGTTAAAATCTTGACTGACCCCTATAAAATTTGATACCGACTCATGTGGACTTTCGAGAACGACAAAAAGACCATGTGAAAATTCGAGAACGACCTCATGAAATTCGAGACCGACCATATAAAAAATAAATTTACATACTTACATTTATAATTATATAAATGTATATAAATAACTAAATTTGACTTTAATTGAAACAAATTTAATGCAAATTTAAGCCCAAATGTCCAATCAATCTATTCCTAAGTTTTAAGTCCAAGCCCAAAACTCTCAACCCAAAATACATTTAACTTATTAAAATATGTTACAATGGCGTAAGTAATTTGTTAGGTGAATTCAACGGATTATAAGAGCTTTAATCTTCAAAGAAAATGTTTCGACTTTCAACATATTTTGGCTTGCTCAACAACTTCATTTGTATTTGGTTTATCGTTTATTGAGGCTAGCTTTCGTATTACTCGTCGCAACCGCAAACGTCGAAAATACTTTTACGTGAAGTCTGATTTGCTTAAACAAATGGGTGATGAGAATTTCAACGGAGTTGAATTTGTTTTATTAAAAAATGCATGCGTACTATATGATGTTTTTGTTAAGCTTTAAAAAATGAAAACCCATAAAAAACAATTTTAAACATATGACATTTTATTTATGCATTTCTAATGAATTTTCACGTATTTTTTTTTGTTTGATTATCTATTCTCTATATTACTCGAGCCGACCCGATTCTAGCCGATCGGAGGGGCCCAACCGGACCAAAACATTAAATACCGATTACTTGACACGGCCGGCTGAACCGGATCGGAAAATAATTATGTAGCGATGGTTAACTGAATACCGACTAAAAAGTTTTCCGACCCCTGTAAGAAAATTTCCTGGATCCGTCACTGATTTTGATCCACTCTTCGAAATTACTAATGTACGGCAACCTATTAGATCCTATAATAACATACATTTTTTTCAATAATTTAATGATGCTAGTAAGACCCTAAGTGAAACCAAACATTGATAATTTAACATCCATTTGACAGTATATTTTTATACTATTTTTCTGTAAAGTACACAAATTTGGTAAAAAAGTTTATTTTATATAGACGTATTGTTTTTTTTTTTTTTTTTTCAAATTAAAAACGTTGCCAATGAAGCAGATATGTATTTATCACCAACAACATTGTTAGATGTTGACTAAGATGGGAATGTTTGGTTGGATTATACAACCAAAAGTGATTAAAAACACCTAGAAGATTATTTAATTCGTTTAAAACGCAGCATGTTGTTTAGTTAGTTTTATCTCATTCTCACATTTATCTTAAACTTTTTGTTAAAGTTGATACTTACTAGTTACTTCTATGATTAAGTTGTAGCGACGACAATTAGGTAGTGCCGTGACATAGTGATGATATTGATGAGTGATGCTAGTCCATTCAGGCGCGCATAAGTTAGTAAGTTTTGAGTAATATATTTCGTATATGTTGTATAACTTAAATAGACCTATGCTAGACTTTATAATCCTAGTATACTCAATTAAAGCTACAAATAAACTTTATTCTTTTTACCCAAAACAACTTATATAGTAAAGGATGTTTCATTAGACTTGTATAGTTTAGATTTGAATCTACATTTGATCAAAGTAATTGTCATATGCATATTGAACCAAACAAAACTCTTACAAGAGATTGATGTGGGCATGTGGCCCATGACAAGATTAGTATATCTTGTAACATCAAAGTTAAATATACAATTTTCAAAATGATTAATTATGCAATAAACTTTTTTACTATTATTATTATTATTATTAATTTATTATAATTATTTCAAAATAATTAATTATGCAATAAACTTTTTACTATTATTTTCAAAATGATTAATTATGCAATAAACTTTTTACATCAAAGTTAAATATACCATTTTGTATTTATTTACAAACTTCATTAGTAACTGGGTCCTTGGCCCATTATTTGCCATTTTATTGTCCACTCTTTTGCCTAACTATAAAGTAACATAGGTTTGTAATAAGATTACAACAGTTAATTTTTGTACTTTCTTAAGTGGCCCCCAATTTTGTATTTATCACGTTTAACTAAACGGGTCATTTTATGCTAAGTGGGTAGGTTCATGGGTTAACCTATTTAATCGGTTTATTTATATTTCATAGGTTTTATGTTACAATATATAAAGCTTGTGCTATGCCAAAAATTAAAAGTACAAGAAAGATTTCATAATTACAATGTAGTTGTTTTTCATACATTTGTATACTTTTTTATTATAAACTTGTTAACTTAAGGTATTAATACATGATTAAAAAAAAGAAATATCTGTGTAAATTAGTCATGCTTGTGTCAACCCATAAAATGTTGTTTTCGAGTTCGCATGTCTAATACGATTTTCATGTACTTGTCGAGTTGGACCTGCCAATCTACAAGCACGACTCATTTGGCACTTCTGATTATAGGACTATAAATAAAACATTGACGAGTTAGACCCGTCAATCTACAAACACGACTCATTTAGCACTCTTGATTATATGACTACAAAACAAAAACATAAAAGTAAAATAAGTTAATTTTTCATCCAAACCAAACACTTACATCCATGTTATCATATATATATCATTATGATCATTTTTCATAAAATAAGTTAATAATATAAAGCCATAAAAGTTTTTTTGTTTCACCTTCAATAATTTTAATTTTAATTTTAATGCAAACAAAGTATTCTCTAATTTACAAATGAGGCAGACATGTACTTAGCATCAACAACAATGTTAGATGTTCGCTGAGATATGAATGTTTGGTTCGGTTACATATTTATATTTATATATTTATATTTATATTTATATTTATTTTATTAACTAAAATGATATAAATACTTTGACAAACTTACCTGATTCATTTTAAACTTGATATATAACTTTTAACATCTTCTCTAATTTTGTAGCTATCTTCAATTCATTTTTAGGTTTTCGGTTTTATATCGTCGAATTTCTTTTTTTAAAGCACCCAAAACAATTAATAACGGACAAAGAACGGTAGCAAAGCAAGAAATTTATAAAGTTGTACAAAAAACACAAAATTCAACTTTACATTTGATTTATTGAGACATTAAACACATGCAACAAAAACCATGTGATCCTGCATTTATATAAACACCGAGTTTAGAATATCGTTCATGAGGTTAAAATGTACAAATTAAAGTTTTTACAAATTTACCTATTAATATTTTAAATAAGGATGTGAATTATGTCAGGTTGGCAAGTCGATGTGTATGAGTTGGTGGGTTCAATTTTTCAACCAAAACACGTCCATATTCATATTTTAAATTCTAAACCTGACCTGCACATACTTAAAATTGTGTAACACATGTTAAGTGTGTGACAGCTGACCCTAACCCTATTCTTATTTTCAGCTAAAAGTAGGGAATTTAGTAACTTGCCAAATTTCCCAGCAAACTTTTTAGAGTGTTTTTTTTTGTCCTAAATTTTAGTATTAGTGAAATCCTAATTGTTTAGCCTTTATACTATATTACTATATATGTAATCATAATCTCATCACCTCAAAGTAATAAGATTGTATCGCTAGTTGCAGTTGTGACGTAGACTGGTTTAGACGGAACCACGCAATTTGGGATGCAAATCTTGTTATGTTAGCATGTTAGCGAACTGGTGATGGTAAATTATAGAGAAAAGAATCGGTTATGGAGGACGGTAATTTGGAGTATTCACCATAACTTGAGATCTTGATGTTTTAGTTTAGCTAAGGTATACCAAACCGGGCATTGGAAACAAATTTACAAAAAAATATCAGTTCACCTTCAAAATCTAGGAATTGACCTAAATAAATCGATAAAAGGTGCCCTTCGAAGTGGTTCTCCTATCATGTTTTGGTTAGATTGTTGGATAGGGAACAAGTCTTTGTATAGTACATTTTCTGCCTTTTCCAAAGAAGATGTATCCCATTGTGACGAGCTGAATTGGAAAAGTTTTTTTGTGTGGCTACAAATCTTTTTCATCGTTCTCATTTTTGTTCCCCTTTGTAGAATAACTTGACCCTCGGCCAAAGTTTAAAAAATAACTTTGGAGGATTGAGACGATTTAACTTGCCTTGTTTGGGAGGGTAGTTTCTTTCTTTGTTACATTGTAACTCTTGTGACTTATATGTTTTGTTAGGTCAAGTCTCTTGCTAGATTTTTATTAATAATATATTACTTTTGTTAGTCGCACAAAAATTAATAGGAACTTAATGTTACGGAGTTATCTTTTGAAACCCGTGTTTTGAAACCCGTGTGGCGTCTAAGCAACCCACCTATCCATCCATTTTACATTACGAGTTACTGGCTTCGTACTATTATAAACTTATAAGAGGACTAACTCATCACCGGTAAGACTCAAGAAATACAATCATTCGCTCACTAACGACGGGCAAAAACCACAAAAACATCGTGGTCAAGGTAAGCTTGGTTTTGTTACTTAAAAGGGCAAGCTAGAGGAGTGATAACTATGAAAGTAGAAGACATTAGCTTTTGGTTAATGAAGAGGTAGGTCCCAGCAGAGCCTAGTTGGACCCGCAAGACTCACCTTGAAGAGGGACGTCTGCGCAGAAACCAACTGGATCCGCAGGACCAACCATGCTCAGAGACGTGACGTCCTTACGCGCAGTACGCGAGCTGGTCCCGCAGGATATGCCTCCCGATGGTGAAGGACTCCGCCTGTCCCCGCAGCCTCGGATACAAGCCATCAGGGAAGGCCACCCGCGCAGCAGGGCTACACGCACAAGGCACTTAGCTCTCAATCACTCAGTGTCACCTGAAGGAATGAGCGAAGCCGGGAACTATCCCGCACAAGGGCGGGAGGGGGAATACTCCCGTCCAAATAAGCCAGTCCGTACGATACAGGAAGATCTTCTGTACTGTACCTGACGAGGTATGGGAAAAAGATCTGACTAAAGATACGACAGCTTATTGACAACAGTATGGCGACCAGCATGCTCCTGCACTGTATGTCACTATTAGCCGCTGCCTACTCACCAACTACTGCCATACCACGTGCATAGCCGTCAGTTGGTGGAACAGGAATAGTATACAGCAGGCCTGGTCACTATCAGCCGCTACCTACCCACCAACTACCAGCAGGGCACGTGCGTAGGCTACTGTTGGTGGAACAGGAACACTGTTGCAGCCGGCCATACCTCTTTGGAAACCTACCTTCGGCTATAAATACCACAAATGGTATGACCATCTCATCTTATCATATCTTACTACATTATCATCATATTATACCTGATATCTGCTCTAGCAATCTCTTAATATACTTTTATATTTAAAGAGCAATCTAGTCTGATTCTCACGCCGGAGGGTGGTCACAAGGAGGAACCCCTCCCCTTCTCAGTGACGAGCTCACGGTGTCTGTTTTGCAGGTTATCAGAAGAACCATCTTCCAAGGGTCTAACCCCTCGTGGGAAACATCTCTCCAACCCCCAGGTTACCAGTAATCTGCCCGGGGTCCGGTTAGTGTTTCTTCATTGGCGCCATCCGTGCATAAAGCTAGAACTTTATCTCCAGTTTTTTCAAACTTTCTACAAAAGATGGTTAGAGAAATTCCGGTAACCACAACCCCAGCTACTGGGATGAACACCGGTAACACAGTTTTTACAAACACTACCCCGGTTACCCAAGCCGGGGCAAGTGAAGTAAATTTTACGAACACTACCCCAGTTACTCAGGCTGGGGCAAGTGCAGTAAATGATCGCCTACTAGGATCCACTGATACCCAGGTTGAGAAACGAAGACTCCCCCGCCAAACTCTCGATGAAGTCAAGGCATGGGCGGAGGCACGACAAAAGGAATTCCAGGCTGAGTTGGACGAACGCTTGCGTTCCGTCCAACAGGCTGACGAATTCGAAGATTACTTGGATGACTCGGAGGAATCCGACTCCGACGCGAACCCTCGCCATAGGGCAAAAGGGAAGCGTAAGGAAATGGAATCCCAACCGAAAAGGCATTTTGGACAAGCCTTCAAACCAAAAAGCACAGGTGGAAGTCCACGAGACTTCTCCAAAACGTTCAGACCAAACATTGCAAATGCAGGAACGTCCAAGTTTGCAAGAGACATTGCGGAAGCAATCGCCCCAAAGAGTGCCAAACAAATGCCTAACATAGGCACATATGACGGTATATCTGATCCAGACGATCATTTGAACAGGTTCATAGCGGGGGCAACCGTCAGCAATTGGACGGAACCCACCTGGTGCTACATGTTCCAAATGACGCTTGTTGGGGCTGCTAGAGCTTGGTTTGATCGTCTACCGGTCAATCACATCTACGACTGGGCAGACTTCCAGCAGAAGTTTAGCCAACACTTCAGCCAGCAACGGAAGTATACCGAGGAGCAATGGACAATCCTCAAATGCATACGAGAAGAAGATGAATCTCTGCCAAACTTCATCACTCGCTTCAACTCAAAGAAGCTAAGTTTGGGCAATATCAGCGAAGATCTTGTTCACGCTGCCTTCATCCAGGGCGCGCATGACCCAGAGCTCATCTGCACCCTAACGGGTAAAGATGGCATGCCATCCACATGGGATGTCATCATGACAGCAGCAAAACGCTATGCGGAAACGGAGAAGCAACTGGGTAGAGATCTCCCCCAGAGCACAAACCTCTACACTCAGAAAATGAGAGAAGACAACGTCCTCACCGCCCGATTAAATAAAAAGCGGAAGCTAGGCATTTGGCAGTCAAGGGTAAACTTTGACACCTCATCCGGCTTGCAACATCGATTGGGCGGAAGGGATAATGTACTTCCGCACCGGAACTCCAGATGGACGCCACTCACCAAGAGCGTCACTGAGATATTCGCTACTGAAGAGCTCCCGTGGCCAAAGCCTCCAATAATCCGACATCGTCACGATGCTGATCGGAGCAAATACTGTGACTTTCACAAGACAAAAGGCCACAACACTGAAGAATGCACAGACGTAAAAGACATGGTTGAAGCATTCGTCAGAGATGGGACGCTCGCGCACCTCGTGGCGCAATAAAGGCTGAGCAAGCGGGTGCGTGTAGAACCCCAGCTGGGGAAAACACGAATCAAAATTCCAGCTTCAATATCGAGACTACATGCTGCGTAAAGAACGAGATCCCGAACCAGGTGCGTATCGGCTCGATGGCACTCCCATCCCAACAACATGGAAGGGAGCTCATTTACACAGTTTGCATGTAAATCAATTCCAATTTGTAAAGAAAAGGCCAAGAGCCACTTCTAATGGAAATGATTCTCTTTAAGAACATCGAAGCTGATGATTTTACATTTATACTTTTCTGAACACTAATATGCCGGTTTTCACCGCATAATTACGTGAAGTCATTGCGTGGGAAGGCGGTCCTACCCGCACGAACCCAATAACGTGACAAACCTTCAGGCAGGTCAGTTGAAGGGGAAAAAGTTCAGCACCCATTAAATGAAAGTGCCGGTCTATCCGCATGAATCATTAAAGGAAACTGAACAAAAACCTATCAACAACCGCGCGTCGAACGGTTAAACTATGCAACACTGGTGACGGCACACATTACGTGAAGTCGTTGCGTGGGAAGGCGGTCCTACCCACACGAACCCAATAACGTGGCAAACCTTCACGCAGGTCAGTTGAAGGGGAAGAGTTCAATTATCCCATTAAATGAAAGTGCCGGTCTATCCGCATGAATCATTAAAGGAAACTGAACACTAACCTATTGACAACCGCGCGTCGAACGGTTCAAAACAATTCTTAAAAAGGATGAGGAAAACCTACACGCAGGTCAGATAAGGGTAAAGTTTTGCCATCCTACTAAGTGCAAGTGACGGTTCTACCCGCACAATCACGAAAGAGGAAGCAAAACTTCACACCTATTATCAACCACGTTCAAAGGTCAACTTATCCTCATAAGGATGAGGAAAACCTACACGCAGGTCAGATAAGGGTAAAGTTTTGCCATCATACTAAGTGCAAGTGACGGTTCTACCCGCACAATCACGAAAGAGGAAGCAAAACTTCACACCTATTATCAACCACGTTCAAAGGTCAACTTATCCTCATAAGGATGAGGAAAACCTACACGCAGGTCAGATAAGGGTAAAGTTTTGCCATCCTACTAAGTGCAAGTGACGGTTCTACCCGCACAATCACGAAAGAGGAAGCAAAACTTCACACCTATTATCAACCACGTTCAAAGGTTAACTTATCCTCAAAAGATGAGGAAAACCTACACGCAGGTCAGATAAGGGTAAAGTTTTGCCATCTAAGTGCAAGTGACGGTTCTACCCGCACAATCACGAAAGAGGAAGCAAAACTTCACACCTATTATCAACCACGTTCAAAGGTTAACTTATCCTCAAAAGATGAGGAAAACCTACACGCAGGTCAGATAAGGGTAAAGTTTTGCCATCTTACTAAGTGCAAGTGACGGTTCTACCCGCACAATCACGAAAGAGGAAGCAAAACTTCACACCTATTATCAACCACGTTCAAAGGTTAACTTATCCTCAAAAGATGAGGAAAACCTACACGCAGGTCAGATGAAGGTTAAAGTTTAGCCATCCTACTAAGTGCAAGTGACGGTTCTACCCGCACAATCACGAAAGAGGAAGCAAAACTTTAACCCATTATCAACCACGTTCAACAGGTTAACTTATTCTAAACACTTGGAAAATTGCTAATTTAAACTAAGTATGCAAGTCATAAGTTTATAAAGCAAGGAACCCAAAGAAGGAAATAACAATCTTATACGCAAAAAGATTTATATTTCACAAATGAATTATTACAAGAATGGCCGGGTAACTACCCGCCTACGAAAAGAAAAATAAATACATCCGTACAAGACTATCCTAGCAATGGGAAGGGATCTTCGGGATCAAGCCTCAGGGCCGCCTCCACTTGGACCCGCTCCATCAGAACGGGCCGGTTCGAGGAAAGCTTTAAGGATAGTTAACCCATCATCAGCAGCAGCTACTTGGTTCACCTTCTCCACCACTGGATGCGGGAAGGCAGCATATTGGTTTACTGCTTGGTCATATATGGCTTCAGTGTCAACATTGTACAAAGGGAAGTTGGAAGGCGGGAAGCCTTTCTCAACGAACCCTAGACCAAGCAGGAAGCCAGCCCGTTCCCCATCCTCGTGAGAAGCATTAAGAGCTGCACTCATAGCATCGTCATAGGATGTCTCTGAGAAGACCCGATGCACAACCTACAAAGAAAATACAAGTGTCAAAACATCTTTTCTATGTACAAAGGAAAGCGTGAAGACGTAAAGCTAAAATACCTGAGGCAACGCTTCTCGAAGAAGCCATTCCTTGGCAACCAGGGCTTGGGTGCAGGCGCGTTCGGCTTCGCTTTTATTGAGGTTGGCAAGTTGCATTTCCTTTGCAGCAGCCTCTTCAACGCCCTTAAGCTTCCGCTCTGTGTGGTCAAGCACGCCCCTCTGGTCCAGGATCTCTTGGAGCTTCTTGGCATCTTCCATGGCCAAGGCATCATGAGCACGTTGGAGAGCCTCTAATTGGGCCTTGAGCTCCTCGTTCTCCATGCGTAAAGGCTCAGCAACGGCTTCAGCCTTGGTAGCCCTCTCAGTCGCGTTCCTCGCAGTCTCCTTAGCCAGCCGAAGCTGTTCGTTAACAGCTTGGGCAGCCTTGGAGCGGGCCTCGAGTCGCGCTTGAACTTCAACCTCGAGGGCCTTGAAAGCCTTCTCCTTCTCCGCAGCAGCTGCGGTCAATCGTTGGTTCTCCTCCCGAAGAGCACGCGCCTGAGATGCATCCTTGGCGCGAGCTGCTTTCAACTTGTCGTTTTCACGACAAAGCAGCTCGACGCGCGGCTGCATCCGGGCTTGGAGAACCCGAAGCTCATTGGTTAGCCTACCCTCCTGGTAGCTAGCCATGGCTTCCCCCAACGCACCATGGGGAGCAGCGTGGCGAGCCCATTCCACGCACTCCACAGGGGTGCGAAGGGTTGTTCCTCGGCGTATGTTCCATCGCGGAACATACACTTCATTGGAATCCGACACTGCAAAAAACAAAAAAGCAGTTAGGAAAAGATGATAAAAATAAGTTAAAAAGGGCCAAAGGAACCCTACGCACCTGTAGGGTCTATAACAGGCCGATAACCGCCGAACCCATCACCTGAACCCAAAGGAAACCCATCCAAAAGGTCAGGCAGATGGGAAGGTGGCAAGGACTGGCGAGTACTCCCATGCGTACCTGATGGGCCGGCCATCGGTGCCGGTGGCGGGGGCATGGTGGCAGCCGCCGCAGTCGCTGCCGCAGAATCCGCAGCAATCGTAACCGCCGGCTCGGTGAAGGACGCCGTAAAAATCGCACTCACGGCTGGCGGTGGCGTAAACTCGGCTGGAACAGTCGGCTCAGAATGAGCAACTGAACCAGCGGGACCAGGCGCAGGCGCCTGGGTCGACGCCTCAGGTAGGCTGACCAAGCCTACCGTCATCGGCGAAGTACTACTCGGTACTTCACCCTGGAATGCGTCAACATCCACGCCTGCACAAGAAGATAAGTGTTAATAAATTTATGAAGTGATAAATCTACAAAAAGAATGTTTGTACTTACGGGTTTTCTTGAGCCTGAACGTACGGAGGGGCGGGGACAAGCCCGATGGGGCCGGTCTCTTGACGCCGGTCACCGTCGTCGTCATTGGTTCTCCGGAGGTAACCGTCGTAGCCTCCGGAGCAGTGGTCTTCTCACCACCGGGGTTCCCCGCCACCTCTTCACTATCTGACTCGGTGTCAGATAGAAGCACCGGATCAGCCGTGGAGGCCACCTTCTCCTTTCCCTTCCCTCCGGCAGCCTTCTTCTTCCGCACAAGGGGAGGACCATCTGCGGATTCCTCAGAAGAAGACAGGATGTAAGGATTTCCAGCAGCGGGTACAGCATTGAGGGGTTGAGGATAGAATATCGCCTTACCTGGCCGCCGGTGGCTCAGGATCTCTTGGCCCGGCGGATAGACCTCCACAAACCGATCCGCCGTTTGCTCCAGGATGGGCAACTCATTGTCGTCCAGAGCACGAGTGCCCACCCGCACGGGACCGTCAGCTTCCCGCGGGAACAGGAGCGACTCCAAATTATTCCACTCTGAAAGAAAAGAAACAGTTAGAAAATAAACTAATATCAGCAAGAAAGACAAGACATACCATAAGGAATAGAGTTCAAACCGTATTCGAGAAGGATAGGAAACCGAGACGCCACCTTCCATACCCGGCTCATCCCCAGCAGCACCATCCCGGACTCCGCAAACCGGTAAACCGGAGATTGGACCCGGGATATCTTCGCGAACCATTCCGCCTCCTGGTAGCTGGAAGCGTGAAGGCTCGGAAGCGCTTGACCCTTCTTGAACTTCATGGCAATGGGGATGGCGCGGGCAGAGATGTAGAAGAACTCCCGCTTCCACGATCGGAGACTGCGCTCGGTCACGCAGATCTTCAAACCCTTAATACGGGTTGTCAGGGTGTACCACCCCTGGACGCACCTCCAAGTATAGAAGGTCATCAGGCGGTCCACGTAGGGCTCAATACCCAGAATCCGGCACACCCACTCGAAGTGCCGGATCTTGGCAATCGCCATCGGATGCACCTCGGTCAGGTGCACACCGTGCCTCTCCAGGACACGGTACATAAACTTTGTCAAAGGAAACCTAAGGTTCCCATAGACAAAGAATGCAGCATATACCCCGATCTTGCCACTGGGGGCATCGTACACAGTCTGGTGGGATTCAGGAAACTCAGGCTCAAGAGACTCAAGCATGAATTTCCTGACGATATACCGGTACTGATCGACAGGTAGAGCACACTGGCACTCGCCAGCAGTACTCTTATCGTCGGCTACAGCTTCAGCATCATGGGAAGACATTTTGCAGAAAGAAGAAAGTGATTTCGGGAAAATGCTTGCCTGAAAATGGGAGTATTTGCCGGAAATCACTAAGAAGAAGAAGAAAGGTGAAAGTGTGGATTACAAAGAGGCCTCTCCCCCTTTATATACTAATCGCAATTAATACGGTGAATTTAATGCGGAGGAGAGAGAAATCGAAGGTGCAATGAAACTATGACACGTGGCAAAAAGCAGGCTGGCAACAGCTGTTGACAGGACGTGTGCCAGTAATTTCGCGGCCATGCGCCCGAAAAATCGCGCCCACGCGCCGTAAAAAGCGTCTGAAATGACCATATAATGTCACGTCACCATAACTTCCTGCACGTCCTGACACAGTCAGAAGAAACTGTCGCACGACGTTTCAGAGGTTTGGACTGTTCCTATCTTTCCACCAACCTTTCGAATTTCAAAAATTCAAAATTTAAAAATATTAAAAAGTAAGCGGGAAAATACCCCTTACCTTGGCAAACAAGTAACCGTAAGACGGATGCGGGTACAGTGTTAAGGCAAAACCCTTCACATACCTAGCACCCGCAGGGAATTGAAGCCAAGAAAACCTTGGCGAACAAATAACCGTAAGACGGATGCGGGTACAGTGTTAAGGCAAAACCCTTCACATACCTAGCACCCGCAGGGAATTGAAGCCAAGTACCTCGGCAACCAAGTAACTATAAGACGGGTGCGGGTACAGTGTAAAGGCAAAACCCTTCACATACCTAGCACCCGCAGGGAATTGACGCCAGGAATACCTTGGAAGTAAAGTAACCGTAAGACGAGCGCAGGTACAGTGTAAAGGCAAAACCCTTCACATACCTAGCGCTCCGCTGGGAATTGAAACCAAGAAGGATCTTCTGGGCAATACTTGCGGAAACGGAAATAACATCCCCGCATAGCGGGAACGTCGAGAACTACGTTGTTTGAAGCTCCAGGATGGAATTGGTGGTTTTAACATAATTGATCACTATGTTCAAAACTACCAAAACCTCATGGAGAATCCACACAAGTGGGACTCAACGCTCCTGACTTGCGAGGAGGTTACAGCCTACCCGCATCATACCCAAAGACCAAGCAGGAAACTCGGGAATTTCTGCAAGTGACAAGGACTTCCGCGGGAAGAATCCCCATGGAAAACCTTAAAAAACCCTTTTCAAAACCCTCTGCTTAAAGTCCAAAAGTTCACCTCACTTTATTAAACACTCATGAGAAGAACATTGGACTGGGGGGACTTGAAGAGGTAGGTCCCAGCAGAGCCTAGTTGGACCCGCAAGACTCACCTTGAAGAGGGACGTCTGCGCAGAAACCAACTGGATCCGCAGGACCAACCATGCTCAGAGACGTGACGTCCTTACGCGCAGTACGCGAGCTGGTCCCGCAGGATATGCCTCCCGATGGTGAAGGACTCCGCCTGTCCCCGCAGCCTCGGATACAAGCCATCAGGGAAGGCCACCCGCGCAGCAGGGCTACACGCACAAGGCACTTAGCTCTCAATCACTCAGTGTCACCTGAAGGAATGAGCGAAGCCGGGAACTATCCCGCACAAGGGCGGGAGGGGGAATACTCCCGCCCAAATAAGCCAGTCCGTACGATACAGGAAGATCTTCTGTACTGTACCTGACGAGGTATGGGAAAAAGATCTGACTAAAGATACGACAGCTTATTGACAACAGTATGGCGAGCAGCATGCTCCTGCACTGTATGTCACTATTAGCCGCTGCCTACTCACCAACTACTGCCATACCACGTGCATAGCCGTCACTTGGTGGAACAGGAATAGTATACAGCAGGCCTGGTCACTATCAGCCGCTACCTACCCACCAACTACCAGCAGGGCACGTGCGTAGGCTACTGTTGGTGGAACAGGAACACTGTTGCAGCCGGCCATACCTCTTTGGAAACCTACCTTCGGCTATAAATACCACAAATGGTATGACCATCTCATCTTATCATATCTTACTACATTATCATCATATTATACCTGATATCTGCTCTAGCAATCTCTTAATATACTTTTATATTTAAAGAGCAATCTAGTCTGATTCTCACGCCGGAGGGTGGTCACAAGGAGGAACCCCCCCCTTCTCAGTGACGAGCTCACGGTGTCTGTTTTGCAGGTTATCAGAAGAACCATCTTCCAAGGGTCTAACCCCTCGTGGGAAACATCTCTCCAACCCCCAGGTTACCAGTAATCTGCCCGGGGTCCGGTTAGTGTTTCTTCAGTTAATAAATGGAGCGAGGAGAGAAAGAGAAGAGAGGACCACATGATTAACGAGTAAGAAAGTGAAGAGCTAAATCATCACCGACAAACACACCATTCTAAGAAATCTACTCATCAAAGCTGGCCTTGTTTTATCCCCATCTCTCTTTAATAAACTATACTTGTTATATCTTTATTTTATTATACACAATGTAAGACACTATCATGAAAATATTACTATTTAGTTATACAGGTCTTTTTTTTACGTCTTACAATCTCAGACTCTATCATAGTTTATACGATTCTTGTAATATACGTTTTTTTCTTTATGACGGGTTCTTACAATCTCAGACTCTATCATAGTTTATACGATTCTTGTAATATACGTTTTTTTCTTTATGACGGGTGCCATCAAAATGTTAGGGCGGGAGTGTTATGGCACGAACCACTTTTTAGGGTCTCTTGTTCTTTCAATTAGGTAAACAATATTTTAGAATACTCACAATTATATAATATCGCTTTAAGGTTCTCTGTACTTATTTCTTTTCCAACTTTCGTAGATTTCATAGTTTAATTCAAACACAATTTTAAGTATCGATATTTCATATATATATAAACTCCATTTTGATCGTTGTATAATTAGTTGAAAATACTTACATTACTCATAAGTACTCTTAATTATTTGTCATTTGTGTACAAAGTTATTTTTTATCATTAAATTTGTAATGTGAAACAATATTTTACTCAAATTAATTTGTTAACAATTTGATACTAGTCTAGACTATATAATAACAGTGTTTAGTGTTTATCTGGGAACAACTACTTTCCTATGTGTTTTCTTGTCTCAACTCTCAACATCAACAGTTAACCCACCCTACTTTCTAGTTAATACTGAAACTTATTACACCCAAAAACAATATTTTGTACTCCCATACACCATTTCCGTACATAAATCACCCCTTTATATTTCACACCACACTCTCCTCACATTTATGCTTAAGTCACTCTAGTCTCCTCTTTCTCACTAGTACAAATGGTTCAAACCAAGAAGTTCAGAGGCGTCCGTCAACGCCGCTGGGGCTCCTGGGTTTCCGAGATTCGCCACCCATTATTGTAACCCCCCCTCCCCACCCCCCACCCCCACCCCCACCTTTAATTCACACGCACTAAATTTTTATTTTACATTTTTCAACGGCAGTGACCATCCAAAATGTAATACCTTATTCTTTAATCATCTAAATTTTTTTTCATATGTAGGAAAAGAAGAGTGTGGCTAGGGACATTTGAAACCGCGGAAGAAGCAGCTAGAGCTTATGATAAGGCGGCCGTTCTAATGAGCGGTCGAAATGCCAAGACGAATTTCCCAGTAGTCAAAGATCAAACACCTGAACACGGGGATGGGACCGGGACCACCAATGCCACCACAAGCTCTCCACTTCCATCATCTACCGCTACCGGTCTCTCAGCTCTATTAAGTGCTAAATTAAAAAAATGTTGCAAGTCCCCTTCGCCGTCTCTCACATGCCTTCGGCTAGATAACGAGAGTTCTCACATCGGCGTGTGGCAGAAACGAGCGGGTGTTCACTCGGAGTCTAATTGGGTCATGACCGTTGAGCTAGGAAAGAAGAATACCGAAACTCTTGTGCCCGAGATGATGTCGGAACCACCCGGGCGAGGTAGTGATGAAGAGGATGCAATTGCATTGCAAATGATTGAGGAACTCCTTAATATAAATTAATGGACCAACCAACAGAATTAAATTATGACACATAGTGTGTACCATATTGTATTACTCCATGCATTACTCTCCATATGGTTTCATACTTTCATGTATTTTGTAAAATACTATATATTGTTGCAATAAGATTTTTGTTAAGATATATATATATATATATATATATATATATATTATTACCTTCTTTTATGTTTCAATTTTTAGTAATAAGAAAGTATGCAACCTTAAGTCATACAGTTATGAAAAATACTTAAATAAATCAAAGTAATATGGAAAATGGATATGAGAATGGTGATTGATTTTAACAAAAAGTTGATTATGAGAAGAGGTGTATATTCTGTCAATAATATTGCATAAATTAAAATGACAAGAACAATTAAAGACTACACATTAGAGAATATAATTATACATTTTGTCTATTAGATTATTGAAGTTAGGCACATCAATAAATTGCAATAATAGTTATAGCTTTCAGAATATGTAACATCATTTTACGATATATAGATGGAGCAATATAGGAATAAACTAAAGATGCTAGCATTGTAATACCCAACCTATGCATAATGTTTTGATGTTGTGAGAAAATGAAAAAGACACCATAAAGTGTGTGTCTGTGTGTATAGTGTATACATACATTTATATATGTATATAAAGTCGTCGACTCGTCATCATCAACACTGCTAACAAGCTACTAAAAGGTAGTGACTAGTAGAAAGGCGCGAGAACGACTAAAAGCCACATATGCTACAATGGAAATATTAGTGGTTTGTTATAATCGCGACTAACTTAGGTTTAATCCTCGATCACAGAACAAGCTTAGGCTAAAATTTTCGTGTATTTAAGACACGAAAAACTATACCTATGCTAATAAAAAACAATTCTATATAATGCATATAAAAGATAAATAAACTGAGAAAATACTCTAAAACACTTTTAAGAGACTGTCAATTTAGTTGCTAAATTGGGGCACATACACCATATGTGATTATCTCAACATTGAGCTTTCTATTTCTTTATTGTATAAAGTTTTATAGATCTAGACAAATGAGATGCTAACTCAACATACATTATATTCTTCAACTGTTCCCACATGTGCTGTGTTATCTTTCAAAACCACATTTCTATTCATAATTTTGTGTCACACTAATCCTCGGTGACGTATTAGCCCAAATCGAGTAAAGTTTGAACTACTCAACTTGGTGATAGATTAGCCTCGATGACATATTAATCCAGTTGCAAACAGGTCAACTGGATTATATGTTTATTTCTATTAACCAGTCTTAGGAATTATCGATAACCGCCATTGGTTTATGCATAATATAATGTTTAATCTTCCCGGTGACAATAACTATGACTAACCAAGCATATACGTCGAATATATTGACTAAGTACCATTTTATTAGCGTAACAAAAGTACCAAGAGCACGGTATGATTCGCGAATAATATTAGAATATGCTTTGACGGAGCTCGGGTCTAGGTCCATAAATGATAATGATAACACATCTACTTTAGAGAAATACCTTAGAAAATAAAAGAATTTAAAGATGAAATTTGGAAAGCGATTTCGCATCAAGATATCCATCATCATGCCAGAATGGGAACATGAATGTATGTCATACAAAAACTTGAAAAAGCAACTGAATTTAATGGATCCCGAGAGCCGTGACGAGGGTTTCAAACGATTACTCAAGAATGAGCTTGTAAAGATGAATGACTTTTTCTCAAAAAAGGAAGAAGAATACAAGAACATATTCCAGGTTAAAAAAACAATATCAAAAGTAATATGATCAATGTGTCATTTTGATTGTTTTAACTTTGTAAGTAAACATACAGGAGTTGAAATCAGAGGTGGCTGATTTAGATAGTGGCGAAGATGCGACACGAGTGATAGTTGATCTATTGCAATTCCATAATAAATTAGTTTTGCTCCTTCACTACCATGAACTCAACTTTGATGGTATATTATATATAGCTCATAAAATGCATAATATATTAATAATCATAATTATTTGTTTTATGTTTATAAACTGTACTAGCTATTTGATTTATAAAACAGGATTCCTGAAGATAATCAAGAAACACAGGAAGAAAACCGGGGAATTGTTTAGCTTGTCATTTATGCAGAGAGATAATAAAAAACTCGTCTTCATTGCCAATTCGCTTGACAAGCTTTTATCCGAGTGTGTAGAGACTCTAAGACAACTGGTGCACGCGCAATCTTAAGTTAAATAAACATCGCAATGTATATGGGCACGATGTAAATCTAAAAGTTTCTATGTATCTATACATTATTATGCAAATATTGGCTATATGGTTTAAAAATTCAATGTTATATCATATGTTCTTTGTGGTAAATGCTGCAAAAAGAGTTATTGTTAGAGTTGTAATCTTAATCAGCTTTAACTGGTGTTCTTTGATTCATAAGAAGGATTCTTTGTGAACTGTAATACCTATAGAACTTATTTAAACATCGAGCGTCACGTTAAAGTTTAAACGCATGATTCCGAACACTGTTGACAAAAGCACATGTTCTTTGTTACTTCCAGATTGATGCACATAACCTCAGTTCTGACTAGAAGATAAAGTTTAAACGCATGATTCCGAACACTGAAATTTACATATAAAAATGTATTTGTTTATATAAAACTGAAAACTATACATTAAAGTCCGATGCGATTAATCCATAGTCCCCATTCCACCGTCCGACTAGCGACTAGAGACTTTCATAACCTTGGGCTTAACACATCTACAAATTTTAAATTTCCGTGTAGGGTGTCAATTGTGTTAAGTTGGCTGGTTGGATTGATAGCAGATAGCCCAAACACAAATCATGTAACACTAATCTAACGAGTCAAACACATTGACGCTTGTAATAGATTGGTTAATATGGTTGGCAAGTTAACCTTATAATATACATATCTTTATTTTTTTATTCTAATTTTAAATCAGTTAACAAGCCAACATATTTAATTAAATAAATTAAACATGTCAACTCAAACACAAATATCAATTTATTAAACTATTTAGAAGGTGTATCTTTTGGTGCTGAAATGTGCCTCTTGGGTTATCTTTGGTCCACACATTTGTATAGCACGATGTAACATTTATCTTAATAATTAATAAGTTAACAAGATCTAGCCATTTCCATTTACTTCCCATTGACATGAAACACTTGGTAAGAAACTTTTGTGTACTGCAGTCTGTAGGCATAACTTATTATTTTTTGTTTTGTAATAAAACACTTCTAAAATTTTGAACCACTAATTATACCAACTCTCCAGAACAATAACAATGCCTAGGTAGTTGAAACTTAATTTTATTTTATTTTAAACGTGAACCTTTTTTTTTTTTGTTACATTTAGGTTACTTAGGTTACTGTACTTCTTAATTTAAAAAGCTTCGTTGTCTTATTTTGTCAGACTATATTGTCTCCAAATAACAATGCCTAGGTAGTTGCAACTTAATTTATTTTTTCTTAAAACCCTGACATTCTTTTTTTTTCCATTTAGGTCATCGTACTTCCTAATTCGAAAAGCCTCGTTACTTCACTCTGATCAGACTATGTTGTCTTAGCCGGGTAATCCACACTATCTTCAGAGTTTGGCTTGGAAGAACAGTACCGCCAGCTGTCACAAGAACATAATTCTCTGACGTAACATACGATAGGATGAAAAGTTGAAAACCCTGGTTAGCTCGTGATTCGAACTGAAACCTCGCAAGACATAACTCAAATTCTGTAAAGAAAGATATACTTGAAACTTAAATAAAGTGATATGACTCACAAACACACCAGTCTCAAACCAAAACATGATGAAATCACTCTATTTACTACTTGTATTTGCCCTATTCTCCACATCCCAGTCCAGATCATCAATCACTCTAAAACCTCAAACTAACCCTAACTTCAACATCAACACCACTAATCACCAGGTACTTTATTATTATTATTATTATTATTATTATTATTATTATTATTATCATTATTAATTTCATTTTTGTTAATAATAATATATAGAATGCACGAACCTGTACGTATACTGTTAAGATCACAACCAGCTGTTCTTCAACTCGATACACCAACGATCAAATCAGTCTCACCTTCGGTGATGTGTACGGCAATCAGGTTTTGACATGATATCCAAAAATACTTAACACTTAACATAATACCAAAACATTATATTAGTTACCGGACGGACGTTACTGGTCGGATGGACGTTACTGAACGTTCATGAACACTATTGAATGACGCGGCTTTTGTTCATGTTCGTCAGCTTACTGAATGAAATTTTTTTGTTCATGTCAGTTTAGTTTATTAAACGAACAAACATTAACGAACTTCCACCGACGTCCGGTTCCCTTACAACCCTAATTGTTTGTTTGTGTTTGTTTACATGTGTTCATTTGTGAACTGTTCGTGTAGATTTTAAATCAACGAGCACGAACATATTCATTTTTTAACGAACGAACATGAACACAAATATTTAGCTGATTAAGTGTTTGTGTTCATTCGGTTCGTTTACATGGCTAATTGAAGTTTATGATTAGGTTTACGCACCAACGATAGATGATTCGTCATCACGGACGTTCGAGAGATGTTCATCGGATACGTTTAAGGTATCCGGGCCGTGTATGTATGATGTATGTTATTTGTATTTGTATAGAAGTGGTCATGATGGGTGGAAGCCTGAGAGAGTAGACGTGTACGGGTATAGTATACAGGCGGTTTCGTTTAATTTTAACGTTTGGATACCATCTGATGAATGGTATGGGTATGTGGCTCGTTCAGCGACGAAATAGGGTTCGGGTTTGGGTTCGAGTCGTGTCTTTTTAGATACGTATGTCTGAATAATATTTGACACGAGGTGTATGTCATGTGGACTATATGGTCACGTGTATGTGACAAGACGGTTGTGGTGTTTTGGTGTGTTAAATAATGAAGGTTGGCATGGTAGCTCGCTCATTGATCTCAACCCATATTTTTATTCGTGTTGGGTCGTGTCGGCCCATTTAAATTTGTCATGTTTGGGTTGTATTTCGGGTCAACCCATTTTACATTCATATACGAATATGAGTAATATCTATTGACTTAGTAATAAACTAAACAATTAATAAATCTTGTTCATATAAAACTTGTTAATAATTTGTGATAAATCTAATTGTTTTTGTGTATTTATCTCTCATTCTCAATTAACAAACTTAAATTCACATATTTAGCTCAAGAGAGCAAACGAATGAGATAACCAGAGAATATACAAGTTAGAACTAATACAATGAAATTATTAGAAGTAAAAAGTAGATATAAGTAGGGTAAAAACAAAATATTTTACTTTTAAAAGTTGATTGATATATGAAAAATCAATAGACTAAGTATTTAACTTTAAAATTTAAAACATCTTCTCTCTAAAAGAAAAATATTAACTTCTCTAAAAATTTTAAACGGGTTAACAGGTCAACCCACTTTCTAACGGGTCGGGTTCGGGTTGACCTATTTTTTAAACGTGTCAGGTTCGAGTTGACCTGTTCAAGAAAACGGGTCGTGTCAACCGACCCAAAACCTATATTTTTTCGTGTCGAGTTTCGGGTCGTGTCAAGAAGTGACACCCCTAGTTAAAAGTGAAATCTTGCAAAAGTGTGCATATGCCTCATTAATCAAATATTGTTCAATGTAGCATGTGTTTACATTGGATTAAATTGGTTTGGCTTAAAATAAGATATGTTCAATCAGTAATATCACTCGATGCTAGAGTGTTAGAATGTTATGGGAATGACTTAAAAAAATATATTACAAAAAAACAATAATATTTATATACTTTCTAATGATTTTTATAGATATTTTTAAAGAGTCCAAGTGATTGAACATGAGATAATTACTTATATGAAACTGACCTCCACCAAAGGGCTTAATTATAGTTATAGTCAATATGGTATCAAGGTGCTTGTTAAAGTAAATTTTGACTGAAATTTAATGGAAAAGAATACTAACTTATGCATATATATAAATTGTATTTCTTTTGTATATCTTTATACATCTGTTGTAACTTGTAACTAAAGATCATATAACATAACATTTATTTTGCTAAACTTTGACTTAGTGTGTGATCTTGTGTGTAGTGCAGAGTAAACGAGTCAAACGGGTCAACTCGGTTAAATGTGTGTTTCAAATAATCAGTCTTAGGTAGGGATGAGCGTGGGACAGTACCTGTATCGAAACAATTACTCAAGAATTATTTAAACATCGAGCGTCACGTTAAAGTTTAATCGCATGATTCCGAACTTTGTTGACAAAGACACATGTTCTTTGTTACTCCCAAGTTGATGCACATAACCTTAATTCTGAGTAGAAGATAAAACAGTTGATATTAAACCACCTTTGTATGTTACTGATAAATGATAACACGGGCTTAACACATCTACATGTTTTAAACTTCTGTGTATGGTGTCAAGCGTGTTGAGTTGGCTTGTTGAATAAATAGAAGATAGCCCAAACACAACTCATATATTTATGCTTGTTAAAGACATCAGCTCTAACATGGACACAATTAAAATTGTGTAACCCGAACACGACCTGTGTAACTCGAATTTAAAGAGGTCAAACAGATTGGTGGTTGTAATAAATTGGTTAATATGGTTGGCAAGTTAACGTTATGAAATAAGTTTTTTATTATAATTTTAAACGGGTTGACAGGTCTAACCAGTTTAACTAAACGGGTTACACATGTCAACCCGAATATGACCAATTTAATTAAACATGTTAAACTAGTCAACCGGAAAACAACCGTTTATTATACACCTTAAAATTGGGTATCTTTTGGTACTGAAAAGTGCCTCTTGGTTAGCTTTGGTCCACACACTTGTATACCATGATGTAACATTTTTTTGTTGTGTAACAAATTAATAAACACACCTAAAATTTTGAACCACTAATTATACCAACTCTCCAAACAATAACAATGCCCAGGTAGTTCATCATCATCATCGTACTCAGTATATCCCACCAATAGCAATGCTATGGTAGAGTCTAAGGAGGGTAAGATGTAGACAGCCTTACCTCTATCCCATAGGGATAGAGAGGCTGCTTCCGGTGAGACCCCCGGCTCGATAGTAGTTTTGAATCAAGCCTTGAACATAAGACACATAACACTCAATCATCGGGACACCGGCTGATTGGTGCATGTGCCCTTGTCTTTCGGCTATCAACGCCACCACATGATGCCTGATTAACCTTCCGCCACTTTTAACGTTATTTTCACGTGATTAGTAAAATAGCGTCAAAATTAGTGCAATTTTACTTTTGCTAATGCCCAGGTAGTTGAAACTTAATTTTTTTTAAGTACGGATACTTTCTTTTTATTTAGACTGTACAACTTTCTAATTTGAAAAGCATCGTTGTCTCATTCTTGTCTAACAATGTTGTTTTAACCGAGCTCACATTGATTACATAGTTTGGCTTGGGTGTTCTCCCAGGAACCATATCACCGGCCACCACTTGATAGTTGTTGTCCCGCCACTAGTAGGGATGTAAGCAGATTGAACCGAACCAGACAAGACCTTGTCCGTGTTGTCCGTTAAGCTTTTATCGGACAAACGGACGGTTCACAATCATTTTACTGAACGAAAATTCGTGTCTGTTCATTAAGGAGTTGAGTTTGTCCGTGCCCGTTCATTAGTATATCATATACGCAAACAGACACTAATGGACAACCGAACACTAACATACACTAATAGACAAACAAACACCAATGAACGCTAATTAACGTTAATGGACAAACAAACATAAACATATTAAAATACGTAACATAAACTCTAATGAATATTACACCACATGATATCCAAAATAACATAGTAAGTTAGTAACCAAACACATATAATCATAATAAAATAATGGTTTGCAGTTCAAAATCCACAAATTTCTAGTGTTTTACAAGAAACAAGCTTTAGATTCTTCGTTCTTCAAGGAATTTCAACATACACAACATTATTAAACGGACGTTACCAGACGTCCAGTTCGCTTACAACCCTAGCCACGATAGCAGAAAATCTTTTGCGTAACACGCAGTGGGAAGAAAGCCCTTGTGAGCTCGGGATCCGAACTGAAACCTCGTAAGATCTAGCTTAAATATCTTATTATCACAAACCCATAATCCACCAAAAATATCACAAGTAAGCATACTCAAGCTTCCTATCACTATGCTGGAAATAAAGGATATCGTTGAAAGTTTAATAAAGTGATATGACTCACAAACACACAAAGTCTCACTAGTTCAACCAAAACATGATGAAATCACTCTATTTACTACTTGTATTTGCTCTAATCTCCTTAGCAGAATCCAGATCAATCACTTTAAAACCTCAACCGAACCCTAACTTCAAGATCAACACCACTAATCACCAGGTACTACTTTATTATTATTATTATTATTATTATTATTATTATTATTATTAATTTCATTTTTGTGAATATATAGAATGCACGAACCTGTTCGTATACTGTTGAGATCACAACCAGCTGTTCTTCAACTCGATACACCTACGATCAAATCAGTCTCGCCTTCGGTGATGCGTACGGCAATCAGGTTTTGACTCATTTCTCTGAAGCATTTCATCACACACTTGGTGTGCAGTTTATTTAGACTGATAATTGATGAATTTAAATTAGGCCTGTAAGTGAATCGTTTGGTTGTAAGCTCGTTTATGTTACGAATACGAATATGAACACATATATTCATTTACGTCTGTTTATGTTCGTGAATGTTCATTTTTGGATAAATCATCTATTTAATGTTTTATATTTGAACTGAACCGAACCTAACGAGACTTTGTCCGTGTTTGTCCGTTAAGCTTTTGTCGGACAATCGGGTGGTTCACGAACACGAACACTCTACCGAACGAAAATTTAAGTCCGTGTCCGTTCATTAAGGAATTGAGTTTGTTCGTGCCCGTTCGTTAGTAATGTAAATGTTGTCTAACAGACACATAATGGACAAGCGAACATTAACGGACACTTTAATGGACAAACGCACACACGTACACTAATGGACAAACAAACATAAACGGTTGTAACGCACGAAAAAATAAACAACATAAGCGAGTACATATAATTCAAAAAGTTTAATCATAAATCCACACAATTTCACCCACAAATTCGGAATTACATCACATGATATCCATAAATACTTAAAACTTAACATAATACCAAAACATTATATTAGTTACCAGACACAATCGGACAGACGTTACCGAAACTTCACGAACACTATTGAATGAATGTGGCCTCTGTTCGTGTTCGTCCGTTAAGCTTACCGAACAAATTTTTTTTCTTCATGTCCGGTTAGTTTATTAAACGAACTTCCCGCCGGACGTCCGGGTTCGCTTACAACCCTAGTTGTTCGTTTGTGTTCATTTAAGTGTGTTCGTGTATGTTTGTTTGTGTTTGTTTACGTTTGTTCATATGTGTTCGTTTATCTTTGTCAATTTATGTTCATTTGTGAATTGTTCGTTTAGATTTTCAATCAACGAACACGAACGTGTTCATTTTTTAACGAACGAACATGAACACAAATATATGTCCACTTAAGTGTTCGTGTTCGTTCGGTTCGTTTACATGTCTAATTGAAGTTTATGATTAGGTTTACGCACCGAGGATAGATGATCCGTCATCACGGACGTTCGAGAGCTGTTCGTCGGATACGTTTACGTTATACGGGCCGTGTACGTATGATGTATGTTATTTGTATTTGTATAGAAGTGGTTATGATGGGTGGAAGCCGGAGAGAGTAGACGTGTACGGGTCTGGTATACGGGCGGTTTCGTTTTATTTTAATGTTTGGATACCGGCTGATGTATGGTACGGACCAGATTATTGTTATGGGTATGCGGCTCGTTCAGCGACGAAATAGGGTTCGGGTTTGGTGCGAGTCATGTTTTTTTAGATACGTCTGTCTGAATAATATTTGACACGAGGTGTATGTCATGTGGACTATATGGTCATGTGTATGTGACAAGACGGTTTTGGTGTGTTAAATAATGAAGGTTGGCACGGTATTGATGTATGTTTTAATCAATAACTTGGTGGTATGCAAGTTATTAGTCAAGCTATTTGGCTTATAGGCTTATAGTCAATATGATATCAAGTTTTTTTTTTTGTTAAAATGAATTTTTTATCAAATGATGAGGGTTCAAGTCTCGATAGTAAACAAAATTTTGATGAAACAATTGGCCGTAAAAAATATAATAAAGCCAATTATGTAGTCAATTATAAAGTTGTAAAATAAGTCACATTAAGTTATTAAAGTTTGGTAAAAATTTAATGGTTGTATTTTGACACTTGTGAAGAGTTACTTAAGTTGTCATTAACTCATTATCACGGAGGAGGGGATGTGCCTTTTAAATACCATCACTTCACTACTATTCAACAAATAAGATTTTTTTTTTTTTCGAAAAGATGAATTTTATAAAACAACCGACAAGGCACCGGGCTAGCTCCCTTCACAAGCCGGAGGACAGCCACGAACCCACTAAAAGCACAACTACATAAGAGAAAATTTACACCAATTTACCCAATCAATTTTATCTTTTTTTGATCTACTGTTATACCATAGGAAACCTAGAGATTTGATCTCCCCAATTATCGAATCGATCTTGATGTTTTTCTTTTCAAAAATTCTTTCATTTCGCGCTTTCCAAATACTCCAACAAGCTACTATCACGATCCCGTGGAACGCCTCCTTATCCTTTTCCAGTAACCCCACTAACTTAGACAACTCCAGAACATCTCTAACCGAGAACCCAAAAAAGGGCGGAACTTTGCACCAACGTGTGACGTGATCCCACACAGTCGACGCAACCGAGCACCCAGTTGTTAAATGGTCTATAGTGTCCAACCCAATATCACAAAAGGGACATAATATTCTCACACCTTGAATTTTCCTTCTGTCTAAAGCCTCCCAAGTCGGAACTCGATTCAACTCCACCCTCCAAGCATGGATATTGCATTTATCCGGGACCCACTTACTCCATTTCATAATATAATTATTACTTGAATCTCTGTCCTTCTCTGCAAGTTTTTTAACCGAATTTACCGAAAAGACTCCAGACTTATCCCCGAGCCACCCCCAAGAGTCCGGCCCATCAACACGATCAGCAGCAACCATGAGTTTATAAACCTTCTCCCACTCTAACCTTTCCACCTGTTGGGTTTCTAACCCAGTCCCAAGCCCATCCAAAATTGTGTCCCACCTTTCAGAATCGTTCACTAACCGTGCAACTTTTATTCTTCTCGAGCTTGTACAGATTAGGCAAAATAGATTTTAGAGGACCACTTCCCAGCCAGTTATCGGACCAAAAACTCAAAGACTTACCGTCACCAAGCTTTTCAATGATGAGGTCCTCTATTTTGCTGCCAGCCACTTTAAGCTTGTTCACCACCTTCGCTATATTCTTCCACACTCCTTTGTACTTTTTATTAACCGGAACAAGCTCCCAACCCGCTCTTTTCCAATGGATCGCCTCAATAACCTTGTGCCATAATCCCCCCTTTTCCGTCTTGTAACGCCAACACCATTTAGTTAACAAGGCATTGTTAACGTCTCTAAGCCTCGAGATACCGAGACCCCCTTTATTTTTTGGAAGAGTGACTCTCTCCCATGCCACCCAATGTATTTTATTAACATTACTAGACCCACTCCAAAGAAATCTTTTCATTATACGTTCCAATTTATCCACCACTTTGCAAGGAGCGCGGAACAGAGAGAAATGGTACACTGGGAGACTCTCTAGAACCGATTTTATGAGCACCACTCTACCGCCTATGGATAATGTATGAGCCTTCCATAAGGCTAGCCTTCTTTCAAATAAGTCAATGATCCCATTCCAATTATGAAAGTTGTTCATGTCTGCTCCTACCAAGATCCCAAGATGCATAGAAGGAAGAGTTCCAACCTTGCACCCAAGAGCTTCTGCCATGCAACTCAGATCCCCCCCCCCCCCCCCCCCCACACCATTTGTATTACAACCATATAAAGAGGATTTATGGAAGTTGATTTTGAGACCAGAACACAAGTGGAAGCACCTCAATAACCTGGCCACATTTTTAAGTTTGCTAAAGACCACTCTCCCATTATCATGGCATCGTCGGCGTATAAAAGATGGGATAAAATCGGACCCCCATTTGGAGTTTGAATTCCTTTGAAAATTCCAGCCTCGGCCGCTCTTCTAAACATGCAAGAAAATGCCTCCATAACAATAATAAACAGGAACGGGGAGATCGGATCGCCTTGTCTCAACCCTTTGAAACATTGGAATTCGAACGTCGGAGACCCGTTCACGAGAACTGAGGACCTAGCCGAAGAAAGAATTCTGAGAATCCATTTACACCATTTGTCTGGGAAACCCATTTGCTCCATGATGGACATGAGGAAATTCCATTTCACATTGTCAAAGGCCTTTTCAAAATCAATCTTCAAAAAAAAAAAACAAATAAGATATAATCTATTGATTATAAATAATAAACAATATATTAAGAGGATGGATATTCATTACTCTACGAATTCTTCTTGGATCGTCCAACCAATGCATAAAGTCCGACGACTCAGGGTAATGCAATAACAAAAGACGATTTTATACGCCCGTGATGGCGCGATTGCAGATAGCGTGCCCAAGCCCATCATCTCCTGTTCCGGGGAAAACCCGCAGCCCAAAGGCCTATTGCGGTAAATCCACTTGGGGATCGAATTTGACTTGAGATCAGACATTGCAGTCTTCTACTCAAATATTCATTTCCCATCCGGTACCAGTTGAGCTAAAGCTTATTTGCATTACTATGACAGGAATAAGATTGTAGAAATTCTTTCTCTCTCACACACACACGCACGAGAAATCCCAATAAATCATTAAAAGACAAGATTCTTATGCATAGTTGACCAATGTGGACTTTATAAAACATTTATTTACATCTGTTGTAACTAAAGATCATATAAAACATTTATTTTGCTAAACTTGTAGTGTGTGATACTGCCTAATGCAGAGCAAACGAGTCAAATGGGTCAACTCGATTATATGTAAGTTTCAAATAATCAGTCTTAGGAATTATGGATCAGGATCCCTACCACTGATTATGAAAGAGTTAAGTGACAATAACTAGGAAGAATTTAGAATATACTTCGAATATACCGACTGATCACCAATTACTTAATGAGTTTGAATCAATATAAATGAAATTAATTACATCATAGAGTAATTATGTAATTACTCCACTTATATATATAATTACTCTACTTGGTATTAACAATTAACACGTTAATTTCATTTGTACGTTAACGTTCCTCTTACTTAATAGTGTAAAAAGTTAATCAACAGCTAGCACGGTATGATTAGCAAATACGATATAATAATAAAATATGCTTTAACCTTTATAGATATATAATTAAATACGTCCATAACGGATTAGACGTGCTAGAAGTTTTTTTCATCAAAATATACATTATACTATACACATATATTATTTTGCCGTAAAAAGCAAAAGTAATAAAACTATATAGTTGTGTTGATACGTGCCTCTTGGGCCTTGGCAGCATTTGCTTCAATCATTTGCGTACCATGATTCATCTGTAACGTATATATTATTATTAACTTTATTAACTGATAAGTTTAATTAGGCTGAGGGGTGTGGGGCGCTAACCTGGGAGCGTGAGCCCCTCCGCTCGCGCCCCCAGGCGCTAACCCCACACCACCGGGGCGCGGACCTGGGCGCGAACGGGGCGCGAGCGCGAGCCCCCAGGCAGGCGTGAGTGTGGTCGCGGGAGAAGAGAGAGGAAAAGCTGGTGGGCCCGCCCAAAAGAGCCGTTGAGCTCCGTTTTTTTTTTAAAAAAACCTTTAAAAACTCCTATATAATACCCCAAAATCAACCCATTTCAACCATATCAAAACACAACTTCAATCTCCAAACTCATATATAATATCCCAAACTCCTATATAATACCCAAAAATGTCTGGAAATTGGTACCCAAACCTAGATTCAGGTTATAGTTACGACGATTTATGGTCGTCACCAGACCAATCGATGTTTTTTTCGGGGTCGCAAGAAACATCCGGCTTTCAACCATCCAACATACAACCGTCTCCTAACTTTGTTGTTCCAGAGACACAAGAATCACACGGTGATGCTTCGGGAGCAAGAAGACGCGTCCACCGGAAAAAACAACTTGCAACGGACGGGCCGGGACCGGCTTCGACTCCGAGGACGAAACGGAAAACCACTCCGTGGTCATCGGATGAGAAGGAAGCCTTGTGTCGGGCTTGGATAGTCATTTCTGAGGATCGGCGTTGCGGTAATTGTTTTAACGTTTTTAAAAATGATTTTTAATAAAAAGTTAAATAAAAAAGTTAACTGGAAACCTAATTTAATTATTTATTTTGCAGCCGACTACCAAAAAAGCAATGTTTTTTGGACAAAGGTTAGGGAGACGTTCTATACGCTCGTTGGGAGTACAGAGCGAAACGCCGATATGATTTCGGGTCGGTGGTCCGAAATCAGAAAATTTGTCGGCTTGTTTACTAATCTTTTCAACAGGAACGCCGGTCGTATGAGACCAAGTGGCAGTGATGATTTGGCGGTTTACAATTTCACTGTCGAAGAGTGGAGGCAGGAGTGTTTGCGGAGGTATGGGACGGTGAAGACGTGGGACGATTTAAAGTTGCGGGAGAGGTTGAAAAGGTGTTCCAAGTGGGTTGAGCTTGTGGCGCCGGACCATGATGCGGAAGTAGGGCCGAAACGGACTAAAACTAGTTCGTCTGGAGCGTATAGCACTTCCGCCGGGTCGGATTGCCGCGTTGGATTCGACCTAAACATTGCGGGGGAGGAAACGTCTTCACCGCCGAGGAGGCGGCCATTGGGACGGGACGCCAAGGGGAAAAAACCGGCTGAGGGGGGAGCCGTAAACATCGTCGATCTTGTTGAATCCCTCAATAAATTCAACAAAACCATGGAGGTGGTCTCTAATGACAAAAAGGAAAAAAGTCGAATGAGAGATTTGGACTTCCTTACAAGAGACTTCAGTAACCTAAATCCGGTCGATCAAATGCTGATGGAAAAGCAAAAGGAACGTATCCGAAAGAGGTTGATCGAAGAAGACCAAGCCGATGAATAAGAATAATGTTTTTTTTAGTACTTTAATTTTTATTTTATTTTTAGATATTAATGTGTTTTTTTTTAATGTGTGTTTTTTTAATAATTTATGAGTTTTTTTAATAATACGTTTTTTGAATATATTTATAAAAAAATAAAAAAAAAAATCCGCTGGAGCCCCTGCTGGAGCCCCTCCACACCAGGGCCAGGGGCTCCAGCGGGGGCTCCAACACCCACATTATCCAGTTTCTCTCTCTGCCACACGTCACAATATTATTGGCTGGAGCCCCCACTCGCGCCCCCGTTAGAGCCCCCCACACCCCTCAGCCTTAGTAACAAGATGTAGACAATTTGTTTAATAATATGTTTTGACACCTACCCTCTAAAGTGACAATATAAGTAGCCAATAATAGTCCTAGGTAGTTGACTCATACTACTTACTAGTACATGTGAAATATGATGAAATCTATGTGTTTGGTAATTGTGTTACTTGTGTTACTTGTGTTTGCATTAATCTCCATACCATTAGAATCAAGATCAATCACCCTTAAACCTCCGTACAACCCTAGCTTTAAAATCAACTCCATTCATCACTAGGTACAGTATATATTTGTTTATTATTTTCTTTAACGGCTAATTTAGATTATCGACTTCTTTTGAAATCTGTAGAGTGCAAAAACATGCTCCTACTATTTACAGGTAACGACCAGTTGTAATTCCAGTGTGACCACTTGAAGAGGTATGTCCCAGCAGAGCCCAGTTGGACCCGCAAGACTCACCTCAAAGAGGGACGTCTGCGCAGTTGAACCCGCAAGACTCACCTTCAACAGGGACGTCTGCGCAAAGGCTAAACTCGCAAGACTCACCTTGAAGAGGGACGTCTGCGCAGAAACCAACTGGATCCGCAGGACCCACCATGCTCAGAGACGTGACGTCCTTACGCGCAGTACGCAAGCTGTTCCCGCGGGAAAAGCCTCCCAATGGTGAAGTACCCCACCTGTTCCCGCAGCTGCGGATACAAGCCATCAGGGAAGGCTACCTGCGCAGCAAGGCTACACGCACAAGGCACTTAACTCTTAAATAATTCAGTAATGTCACCTGAAGAAGGAGTGAGCAAGCCGGGAACACTCCCGCACAAAGCCGGGAACACTCCCGCACAAATGAGCCAGTCCGTACGATACTGGAGGATCTTTTGTACTGTACCTGACGAGGTATGGACAAAAGATCTGACCAAAGATACGACAGCTCACTGACAACAGTATGACGAGCAGCACGCTCTTGTACTGTATGTCACTATCAGCCGCTGCCTACTCACCAACCTGTCGGAGGACGTGCATAGCCTGCAGTTGGTGGAACAGGAATAGTACACAGCCGGCCTGGTCACTATCAGCCGCTGCCTACCCACCGACCACCAGCATGGCACGTGCGTAGCCCACAGTTGGTAGAACAGGAATACTATTCAGCCGGCTGTACCTGCTTGGAAACCTACCTTCGGCTATAAATACTCCAACACCTTGGAACGGTATTATCATCTTATATCTTCATATATTATCTGATATCTGCTCTAGTCATTTCTCTTAATATACACTTATATTCAAGAGCAATTTAGTCTGATTCTCAGTGACGTGCTCACGGTGTCTGTTTTGCAGGTCATCAGAAGAACAACCATCTTTGCCGGAACTAACCCTCGTGGGAAACATCTATTCAACCCCCAGATTATCCGTAATCCGCCAGGGGTCGATTAGTGTTTCTTCATTGGCGTCATCCGTGCATAAAAGCTAGAACTAATTTATTCAGTTTTTTCAAAACCTCCGAAAAGATGGTTAACGTTACTCAGGTCCCCAGGCCAGGGAGTAACCAAGAAACCCCGGTAACCACAACCCCAGCTACTGGGAGGAACACCGGCGAGCACACAAATTTTACGAACACTACCCCTGTTACTCAAGCCGGGGCAAGTGCAGTAAATTTTACGAACACTACCCCGGTTACCCGAGCCGGGGCAAGTGCAGTAAACAATCCTCCCCTGGGATTCATTGATACCCAGGTGGAAAGACAACAGACGAGGCCCCCCCGCCAAACACTTGAACAAGTTAAAGCGTGGGCGGAAAAACGTCAAAGGGAATTCCAAGCTGAGTTGGATGAACGCTTACGTTCACTCCAACAGGCTGACGAATTCGAGAGCACTCGACTACAGCTCAACATGAGCAATGAGTGCGAGTACTTGGACGATGATTCGGAGGAATCTGACACCGACGCAAACCCTCGCCATAGGGCGAAAGGGAAGCGTAAGGAAACGGACTTCCAACCGAGAAGGAATTTTGGAGAAACCTTCAAACCAAAAAACGCGGGTGGAAACCCACGTGACTTCTCTAAAACCTTCAGACCAACCGCTGCAAATGCGGGAACCTCCAAGTTTGCAAGGGACATTGCGGAAGCAATCGCCCCAAGAAGTGCCAAATAGATGTCCAACATTGGCACTTATGATGGTATATCTGACCCAGACGATCATTTGAACAGATTCATAGCGGGGGCAACCGTCAGCAACTGGACGGAACCCACGTGGTGTTATATGTTCAAGATGACGCTGGTTGGAGCAGCCAGATCGTGGTTCGACCGTCTACCGGTCCACCACATCTACGATTGGGCAGACTTCCAACAGAAGTTTAGCCAACACTTCAGCCAACAAAGAAAGTATACCGAAGAGCAATGGACAATCCTCAATTGCATTCAAGAAGAAGATGAATCTTTGCTAGACTTCATCACTCGCTTTAACTCAAAGAAGCTAAGTCTGGGTAGTATTAGCGAAGATCTTGTTCGCGCTGCTTTCATCCAGGGCGCGAAAGACCCAGAGCTCATCCGCACCTTAACGGGTAAAGATGGCATGCCATCCACATGGGATACCATCATGACAGCAGCTAAACGCTTCGCGGAAACGGAAAAGCAATTGGGTAGAGATCTTCCCCAGAGCACAAACCTCTACACCCAGAAAACAAGAGAAAACAATGTCCTTACCGCCCGACTAAACAAAAAGAGGAAGCTAGGCATTTGGCAGTCAAGGGTAAACTTTGACACCTCATCCGGCTCACATCCTCGGTTAGGCGGAAAGGATAACATGCGGTCGTCGAACCAGAACTCCAGATGGACGCCACTCACCAAAAGCGTCACCGAAATATTTGACACCAAGAGGCTCCCATGGCCAAAGGCTCCAATAATCCGAGAGCGTCACAACGCTGATCAGAGCAAATTCTGTGACTTCCACAGGACAAGAGGCCACAACACCGAGGAATGCGTAGACTTGAAGGACATTGTCGAAGCATTTGTCAGAGATGGGACGCTCACGCACCTCGTGGCGTAATGAATGCTGAGCGGGCTAATGCGTGTAGAACCCCAGTTGGGGAAAACACGAATAAAACTGCAGCTTCAATGTCGGAGACTACATACTGCGTAAACAACGAGATTCCGAACCAAGTGCATATCGGCTCGAATGGCTCGATGACACTCCCAAGAACATGGAATGGAGCTCAATTACACAGTCTGCATGTAGATCAATTCCAAACTTGTAAAAGAAAAGGCCCAGAGCCACTTCTAATGGAAATGATTCTCCTTATCACATTGACGCTGATGATCTTACATTTATACTTATGAACTTTCCACACTGATATGCCGGTCTTCACCGCATACATAAGTGGGGAAGTCGTTGCATGTGGAAGGCGGCAAAACCCGCATAAACACAAAAAACGGCAAACCTTCACGTAGGTCAATCATAGGTGAAGTTCGGCCATCCCACTAAATGAAAGGGCCGGGCCTAGTCGCACAAATCATGATAGAGGAAACTGAACTTTAACCTATTGACAACCGCGCGTCGAACGGTTAACTTATTCAGAACACAGAAAATATCTTCAAGGAAAAAATGAGGAAAACCTCCACGCAGGTCAGATATAGGTAAAGTTTAGCCATCCTACTAAGTGCAAGTGACGGTCTTACCCGCATAATCACGAAAGAAGAAGCAAAACTTTAACCTATTATCTGCCACGTTGATAGGTTAACTTATTCAAAGTACTTAAGAAATTGCTAAGTTAAACTAAAGTATGCACAAGCGAATCATATATTGTTTATGCGGCAAAACAAGTGCCAAATTAAACTATAATATGCATGAGCAAGTCGTATAACGTTTACAAAGCAAGAGTGACGGTCCTACCCGCACAAAAGATTTACATTCCATAAAAATTCAAGTATTACAAGAATGACCAGGTATCTACCCGCCTACAAGAGTGTAAATCTATACAAAAAACAAACCTATCCTAACAGTGGGAAGGGATCTAAAGGTTCAAGCTTCAGGACCACTCCCTCCAAACCCACTTGTACCCGCACCATCACTTGGCTGTGGCGGTTTAAGGAAGGTCTTGAGAATGGTTAACCCATCATCAGCAGCAGCAACTTCGTTCACCTTCTCCACCACTGGATGCGGGAAGGCAGCATACTGGTTCACTGCTTGGTCATAAGCAGCTTCAGTATCCACATCATATAAAGGGAAGTTGGAAGGCGGGATGCCCTTCTCAACGAACCCTAGACCAAGCAGGAAGCCAGCCTTTTCCCCATCCTCATGAGAAGCGTTGAGGGCTGCGCTCATGGCATCGTCATATGATGTGTCCGTGAAGACCCGATGCACAACCTACAAAACAAAAATACAAATACAAGTTGAAGACCCGATGCACCATCCCGTCATATGATGGTTCGTACCCCGCCTGTTGGAGTGAACGTAAGTGTTCATCCAACTCAGCTTGGAATTCCCTTTGACTTTTTTCCGCCCTCGCTTTAACTTGTTCAAGTGTTTGGCGGGGGGGCCTCGTCTGTTATCTTTCCACCTGGGTATCAATGAATCCCAGGGGAGGATTGTTTACTGCACTTGCCCCGGCTCGGGTAACCGGGGTAGTGTTCGTAAAATTTACTGCACTTGCCCCCGCTTGAGTAACCGGGGTAGTGTTCGTAAAATTTGTGTGCTCGCCGGTGTTCCTCCCAGTAGCTGGGGTTGTGGTTACCGGGGTTTCTTGGTTACTCCCTGGCCTGGGGACCTGAGTAACGTTAACCATCTTTTAGGAGGTTTTGAAAAAACTGAATAAATTAGTTCTAGCTTTTATCACCATCCCGGACTCCGCAAAGCGGTAAACCGGAGACTGGATCCGGGAAACCTTGGAGAACCATTCCGCCTCCTGGTAGTTGGAGGCGTGAAGGTTCGGAAGAGCTCTCCCGTTCTTGAACGTCATCTCTATGGGGACGACGCGAGCGGAGATGTAGAAGAACTCCCGCTTCCAAGATCGAAGACTGCGCTCGGTAGCGCAGATCTTCAAACCCTTGATCCGATTGACCAAGGTATACCACCCCTTGATGCACCTCCAGGAATAGAAGGTCATCAGGCGGTCAACATGGGGCTCCACACCCAGAATGAGACACACCCACTCGAAATGGCGTATCTTGGCGATCGCCATTGGGTGTACCTCAGTCAGATGCACACCGTGTCTCTCCAGAACACGGTATACAAACTTCGTCAATGGGAACCTGAGATTCCCATAGACGAAGAATGCAGCGTACACCCCTATCTTGCCCTTGGGGGCATCGTACACCGTCTGATGAGGTGCAGGAAACTCAGGCTCGAAAGACTCGAGCATGAACTTCCTGACAACGTACTGATAAAGGTCGACTGGAAGAGCACACTGGCACTCGCCAGCAGTACTCTTGTCATCCTTGTCCGACGTGGACGACGGATTCTCGGCATACACGTCAGACTCCTCGGCGGTAGCCTCAAGATCATGAACAGAAGACATGTTTTGGATGTAAAGAAGAACGCTTTCAGGAGAATGCTCGACAGAAAAGTTAAGAGTATTCGCCGGAAATCGTTTAGAAGAAGAAGAGAGGTGAAACTGTGAGTTGAGATGCAACCTCTCCTCCCCTTATATACTCATCGCAATGAATGCGATGAATTTAATGCGGAAGAGAGAGGAAAACACTGGTGCAATGAAACTATGACACGTGGAAAAAGCAAGCTGGCAACAGCTGTTGACAGGACGCGTGCCGTAAACTTCGCGGCCACGCGCCCGAAAACTCGCGCCCACGCGCCTGAAAAAGCGTCTGGAATGACCATATACTGTCACGTCGCCATAACTTCCTGCACGTCCTGACACTGCCAGAAGAAACCGTCGGACGACGTTTCAACAGTTTGGACTGTTCTTATCCTTTCACCAACTTTTCGAATTTCAAAAAGATTCAAAAAGATTCAAAAGTAAGCGGGACTATACCCCTTACCTTGGCAACCAAGTAACTATAAGACAGGTGCGAGTACAGTGTTAAGGCAAAACCCTTCACATACTTAGCACCTGCAGGGAATTGAAGCCAAGAATACCTCGGCAACCAAGTAACTATAAGACGGGTGCGGGTACAGTGTCAAGGCAAAACCCTTCACATACTTAGCACCCGCAGGGAATTGAAGCCAGGAATACCTTGGAAGTAAAGTAACTATAAGACGAGTGCGGGTACAGTGTCAAGGCGAAACCCTTCACGTACCTAGCACTCCGCAGGGAATTGAAACCAAGAAGGATCTTCTGGGCCATGCTTGCGGAAAAGGGAATAACATCCCCGCATAGCGGGAACGTCGAGAACTAGATTGTTTGAAGCTCCAAGATGGAATTGGTTGTTTTAACATAATTGATCACTATGTTCAAAACTACCAAAACCTCAGGGAGAATCTATACAAGTGGAACTCAACGCTCCTGACTTGCGAGGAGGTTACAGACCTACCCGCATCATACCCAAAGATCAAGTAGAAAAGTCGGGAATTTATGCACGTGACATTAGGACTTCCGCGGGAAGAATCCCCATGGAAAACCTTAAAACTAAACCCTTTTCAAAACCCTTTGCTTAAGTCCAAAAGTTCACCTCACTTATTAACAATTCATGAGAAGAACATTGGACTGGGGGGACTTGAAGAGGTAGGTCACAGCAGAGCCCAGTTGGACCCGCAAGACTCACCTCAAAGAGGGACGTCTGCGCAGTTGAACCCGCAAGACTCACCTTCAACAGGGACGTCTGCGCAAAGGCTAAACTCGCAAGACTCACCTTGAAGAGGGACGTCTGCGCAGAAACCAACTGGATCCGCAGGACCCCATGCTCAGAGACGTGACGTCCTTACGCGCAGTACGCAAGCTGTTCCCGCGGGAAAAGCCTCCCAATGGTGAAGTACCCCGCCTGTTCCCGCAGCTGCGGATACAAGCCATCAGGGAAGGCTACCTGCGCAGCAAGGCTACACGCACAAGGCACTTAACTCTTAAATAATTCAGTAATGTCACCTGAAGAAGGAGTGAGCAAGCCGGGAACACTCCCGCACAAAGCCGGGAACACTCCCGCACAAATGAGCCAGTCCGTACGATACTGGAGGATCTTTTGTACTGTACCTGACGAGGTATGGACAAAAGATCTGACCAAAGATACGACAGCTCACTGACAACAGTATGACGAGCAGCACGCTCTTGTACTGTATGTCACTATCAGCCGCTGCCTACTCACCAACCTGTCGGAGGACGTGCATAGCCTGCAGTTGGTGGAACAGGAATAGTACACAGCCGGCCTGGTCACTATCAGCCGCTGCCTACCCACCAACCACCAGCATGGCACGTGCGTAGCCCACAGTTGGTAGAACAGGAATACTATTCAGCCGGCTGTACCTGCTTGGAAACCTACCTTCGGCTATAAATACTCCAACATCTTGGAACGGTATTACCATCTTATATCTTCATATATTATCTAATATCTGCTCTAGTCATTTCTTTTAATATACACTTATATTCAAGAGCAATTTAGTCTGATTCTCACGCCGGAGGGTGGTCACAAGGAGGTACCCCCCTTCTCAGTGACGAGCTCACGGTGTCTGTTTTGCAGGTCATCAGAAGAACAACCATCTTTGCCGGAACTAACCCTCGTGGAAAATATCTATTCAACCCCCAGATTATCCGTAATCCGCCAGGGGTCGATTAGTGTTTCTTCACCACTCGAGACGAAATCAGTATAGTCTTCGGGGATCATTGCGGCAATCAGGTTCCGTTTCTATACATTAATGAAACTCAAATTTCAAACATGTGACTAGAGTAATGTATAACTTGATATTGATGATTAGGCTGGCGTACTAAGGATAGATACTTCGTCGGGGATATTCGACGCGTGTAAGTCTGATGCGTTTATCATAGACGACGCTCCTTGTTTGTTGGATATATGTTATTACAAAATATATAGAAGCGGATCGGACGGGTGGAAGCCTCAATATTTCAGCATGCGAGGGCCCTTTATATATTATATTCGCTTTGATGTGAATGAATGGATTCCTGCTGACGAGTGGTACGGGGTGAATGCTTGCTCTAAATACTCAATGCTCCGACCCCAAGCTCATTCAGCGACGAAATAAGGTTCAATCGCATATCGTTCTAAATACTTTGGTGCTCTAATATGTGTAACTTGGACTACGTATGGTCGTGTGTGTGTGAAAAGACGATTGTGGTGTTTTGTTGTGTAAAATAATGAACGTTGTGTGGTGTTTTGTTGTGTAACATGAATAATGAATGCAAGGTTTTGTTTATAGGCTGTGGACATACAAAATGTTTTCTTGGTTTGACAAAGTCAAAGCCAAAAGAAAGATTATATACAAACCTATAAGTAATAATGTTGGAAAAAGGTGGACAAATAATATTTATTAGTATTTGAAGCATTTCATCAATTCATTGGATAAAATGGGTTTGGCTAAAAATAAGATATGTTCAACTGATTGATCACTCTGTACTAGAAAGTTACAAGAATGACCTAAAAATATATTACAAATAACAAGAATATTTATATACTTTAATGACTTGTATAGATAGTTTTTAAGAGTCCAAGTGATTGAATAAAAACCAAATAACATAAAAAAATTACTTTTATAAGAGTGATTTTCATTAAAGGATGTCCAAGAGGTATCAAGGGACAAGTTGTTTAGATGGAGTCACTCCCAAATGATAAGAGATCATGTCTTTTAATATCCGAAGTTTTGGAAGAATGATTTGCCATTCAAAAAACATAGTGTGACTTTGGAACAACTTCTTATTCGCTTACATGTCTCTCTATTGAAATTTGATACCTATGCAAACCACAAGTTTATAAATAATCTAATTTATATGAAACTGTTTAAAAAGATAAGTAGTTATTTAAAATACACTCCGACATAATAGAATCCAACCAACAAGGCTTTATCTATCTATTAAGAGATATTCAGAGGATGTATATGCATTAGTTATGTGGTAGACTCCCCCACCATCAATTATCACCAAATCGGTGTAGTATTTACTGGCTCAGAGTCTTCTAACTATCAAGACCTCTTACGGATTCAACACTTACCAGCACAACGGTTGCCAAACAACTCCTCGGTCTTACGATAAGCGGTGACCCTATTTGGGCGGGTGAACTTATTGTGTTTAACATTGATGTAAGATTCTTATAATATCTTTTTGATATGCTAGTATTTTGGTTACCATGTCCATGATCTTGCACATTTGTGCCCTTCATTCTAAGCATGTTATATTTTACTTAATTATTAATTTACCATTCCTTCAAGAACGGATGATGATTTTTTATTGGTATTTAAATACCTCCATAACGGATTACACAGAAGTCTTTTTCATCAAAATATTATTTTGCCTTTCAACAAAAGGGTGAAAATAAAAAATCTAATGGTGATGATACGTGCCTCTTGGGCCTTGGCAGCATTTGCTTCAATAACTACTAGTCAAGCAAGCTTCCAATTGATGTTTACATTATTAATTACAATGTAGCATATCGACATATTAGCATCATAATTATGTTTCATACTAAGCTCAATGACATATTAGCATCAGATCGAGTAAAGTTCGAACTACTCAAAATGGTGATTAGCTGTGTTTATGTTGGGTAAACGAGCGGAGCCGTCTTCGAGATTTTGATAGTTTCAAACGAGTACTAAAAAAATGGCCTTATATATAATTTTTTTTCCTAAAGATTGACAATATTTGTGATAACAATAAACAAAAACACAGTTATCGTGGCGACAAAACAAATACACAACAATTTTAAACAATATATAAAACAAAGCTAAATGAACTCAGAAAAATTCTTCTATCGGCTGTCGACTTAAGTGCTTAACCATAACTATGTGAGCTTAAATGATTAAAAATGGCCTATTGTAGGGATGAGTTACTCGTCTTCTCTGAATCTCTTCTAACCTCATTCCGGACCTTTTCGATATTACTATATCATGTCCTTAGTGGTGGCTGGATTATGTGTAAAAGAGTTAAACATATCAACTGGATTATGTGTTTAGTTCTGTTAATCAGTCTTAGGAACTATCGATCAGTGCTATTGGTTTATGAAATAATCAAAGAACAAGACAGTTTCATCCTAGTGACAATAATTATTTAAGAAGAATCAAGAATATATATATACTTGGAATATACTGGCTAATTACCATTTTAATAGTGTAAAATTTAATCAACGGCATGATACATGATTAGCAAATATAATACTAGAACATGTTTCAACCTTTACCTCCATAACGAATTTCACGTGGTACAAGTTTTTTTCATCTCTCTCTAAACATCAAACTCTCTGGTCCACCTTTTCCGGCAACTGTTGCCGTTTCCTTGCCGGTGGTGGAGGCGAGTCCATGGTTGTCGACTATATTGTTGACGACTACGGATCTATTGTTGTTTATCTAGAGAGAGAAAGAGGTACGAAGGGTGGGTTTTAGAGAGGGAAACAAAGAGACGGGAGTTGCCCCACCGTTGCCGGCGGCTCCGGCTGTCTGTGGTAGCGGCGGATTGTGCGACGCCTATTGCTTTCTCTGCACTCCTTCTCCGGTAACTCCACGGCTGCCGTGGATGATTAGTAGCGACGGTGGATATGAGAATATATTGGGTTCTAGAGAGATGCTTAAACCCTTTTCTATGACCCCATGATGATGACAGTCCGGCCGTAGCCGGCGACTTTGGCCGTCTATGGTGGCGGCTGCCATGTGTGTATGCTGATGATTATAAGTTTTTTAAGTTTTGGTATGTTGGCTATGATGATATTTTTGAACATATCTGAGCCTCCTTAACCATAATAACTCGGTGATGATGAACCTAGGTTTGTCGGAGAGGTGATGAATTTCGTAAGAAATAATATTTTTTCTGCTGATTTTATATAATTTAGTTATCATCGAGCGTACTTTGTTGATTGTGAAAACATATAAATATATTTGCTATCGTTACAATAGTTAACGACGAGATCCATATATACGCATCCTAGCCGCAGCGCGCGAGGGGCAAACCCCTAGTTAACCTATAATTTAAAGTTAACAATATTTAGACACCTGTGCCAAAAAAACAAGGTCTAAACTTTCTTTAATTATTAGGAAAATTGGTTTTATTGGCCTCAACTATCGTCTTTTGATCACTGCCGATCCCAACTAACGAATTAGCTGCTGACGGTCCCAACTTTTAACATATTGTTCCTAACGGTCCGCGACTAACATATATCTAACGTCGTTGGTTTCAGATCGCCGGAAAAACGTTTTCGGCAGGAAAACACACATTTTTTCCCCAAAACTCAAACAATTTTGCCTCAAATATCATGGTAACTTTGTATCGTACCTTTAGGAACCTTTTCTAGTAAAAGCCCTAATTATTGAGGTCGCCGGAACCCTAGAATCATCGTCGGAATCAGTTGATGGTGCTTAAGTGATGGTGGTTGGTTGGCGATGAGTCAACTGGTGGTGATGGCGTGTTCAGGTGGTGTTTTCCGGCAAAAAATAAATTGGCTTTCCCGGCGACTTGAAACTAACGGCGTTAGGATTCTGTTAGCCACAGACCGTTAGGAACAAATACAATAAAAGTTGGACCATTAGTGACTAATTCGTTAGTTGAGACTGACAATGACCAAAAGACAATAGTTGGGACTAATAAAAACCAATTTTATTAATTATTATTATAAGTTCTGGGCCCATGCATGCATGTGCCAACCCAATAGAGTGACAAGATAAGTAGTCTGTATAATGGTCCTAGGTACGTACTAGGTAGTTGACTCATAGTCACTAGTAATTAGTTCATGAGAAATATGATGAAATCTATGTGTTTAGTTGTGCTATTTGTATTTGCCTTAATCTCCATACCATCAAAATCAAGATCAATCACCCATAAACATAAACGTAACCTTAGCTTTAAGATCAACTCAACTCGTCATCAGGTGCGCGTAAAGTGTTTAATTTACTTTACGTACGTAAATTAATTAAAAGCAGAAATCGTGACTAACTTCTTTTGATTTTGTAGAATGGAGAAGAATATCAGTACTTTGTAGACATCTACAGCAACTGTGATTCCTCTAAATCCGGTCAAGGTCAAATCAGTGTACTCTTGGGTGATGATTGCGACTATGAGGTTCCGTTTCTTTATAATGAAATCCCAAATTTTAAATTTTAAATTTTAAATCAAGTGGTATGTAATTACTAAAAATATTGATGATTAGGTTGGCCCAGTGAACATTGATGATGTGTCGAACAAGAATTTCGGCCAATGTGAGGGTGGTTGGATTGACATTAGAACACCTGAATTTTTGGATGATATATGTGATGTCAACGTTTACATAAGCGGATTCGATGGGTGGAAGCTTGAAAGCATATCAATAACGAGGCCCTATTTTTACCCCGTTGAGTTCGAATTTAATGAATGGATTCCGGAGGGCTGGTGGATCGCACAAAGCACCTGCCCTCCCTACGATTGGGAAGCCTGTGAAGGCAACGCAGCTCGCTCGACACCCAAATAGGTTCAATCATTATCTTTCTAAATACGCATGTATACGCTCCAAATAATATTTGACATGACGTATGTGACATGTACTGCATATATGTTCTTGTGTATGTGACAAGACAATCGTGGAGTTACAGTTGTGTAAAATAATGAGTATCTTGCGGTGCGGTGTTATGTTATGTAAAATAATGAATACAAGGTTTGTACATGCGCTTTGTGGCGCGCATGCGTGTTTGTGTGTTTATTGGTCGTGGACATTTTCTCATTTTCTCGATTAGACAAAGAAAGATAATATGTGTGTGTAAAAGTAATAACACGTACATAAATAACATGAATAAAAAAATACCTGCAAAAACAATGTCACTTACAACGTGTCACAAAAAGGAAATAATAATAAATACAGTGATAATAAAATAAGCGTACACACGTTGCGTTGTACTAACAAAAATAAATAAATAAGTGTTTAAAAGTAAGTAGAGATAAGTATGGTAGTGCCAGATCCTACATTTAATTATTGTTTGCAAGATATAGATGAACTAATTAGTTGTACAATACTAAGTTAGAGGTTAACAAAGTGAATTATCAACAATTCCTAGCTCCTTCAAACCTACATGATTAAAATTGTGACCTTGATCTCGCAGATGATGTTATATCTTTAATCCGATTAATTCTTAACAAATATTGGTACCATGCAATCCTACATAAACAATCACCTACATATTTACAAGCAGCCCAGTTTCCAAAATGTTAATAAAATATAAAGAATCCTAGCCCAACTTTTAAAGAAAATATAAAGAAAATTAATTCCATCAAAAAGGTATTTTTTTTATAAACATAAAGAAAATATAAGAGTTCTCGGAGAGTGTTCAGACATGATAAATATAAAAAAAATTAATTTTTTGATATTATATATTTGTCAAAATAAGCATAATTCCATCAAAAAGGTACTCCAACTGACTCGACGACTTTCGAATGACTTTTAAAATTTTAGAGAATCCTAGCCCAACTTTTAACCGACTATTAGAAATTCCTAGCCCGACTAGTCTGAATTTTCACCATCTAGCCCGTCTCGCCAGACTTTGTCCACCTTCGACTAATCCAGGGCAACTTGAAGAAAGTCTATAAGGTAGGGGTACGAGGACTGACTAGTTGACCTTGGAATCCGACATTTACAACACTGGTCTGGAGTATTAAGACCCGTGCGTCTAGATGTGTAATTGGGCGTAAATAAAATGCTGAGTACGAATATGAGAGCCACAAAGTGTTGTAAAAATCGCTAGTCGGTAGTCGGGCGATGGGATGGGAACTAGCGATTAATCGAGATTAATCAGATTGGACTTTAATGTATATTTTTCAGTTTTATATATGCACACACATATTTTGGTTGGAAATTTGCTGGAATTTCGCTGGAACCCACTAGTTTTTGCTTGAATCTTGCAAGAAACCACTTATTTTGGTTGAAATCTCGTCGGAAACCGCTGATTTTGGTCAGAATCTCACCGGGAACTGCTGATTTTAGCCGGATTTCACCGTTGACCGAGTAATTAGCCGACTAGCCCAAAATTAATTAACGAAATGAAAACTAACGATTAATCGATACTTAATCGGGATTTTTGCAGCACCACAAATGACACCTAGTGCGCGTGTTTAAAAATGAAATGATTTAAAAAATTTAAATAGAAAGTATACTATAAAAACAATAATATTCAAAAAAGATTAGTAACTATTATGTCTAAGACTCTTCTCTCTCGCATCACACTCAATAACACTCAAAACTCACAATCACCATCCAAAATCCCATCTCATATCAAGAAAATCATCAACGAAATCTCTCAAATCCTCAACACCCAACACACCAACTGGGAAAATACACTCGAAACCCGGTTTTCGGAGCTTAATATCGTCCCATCAGATGTTGCACACCAAGTGTTCGATAAAATTCGCCACGTTGATTCGGGCTTAAAGTTCTTTGATTGGATTACCCGTCGACCGGATAACGATACCCTTGATGGGTTTGCTTATTCTAGCCTTTTAAAACTCTTGGCTAAGTCGAATTATTTTCAAGAGATTGATTCAGTGTTTATTCGTATGAAATGTGAGAGTAAAGTGCCTACCATTGATGCTTTGGGTGTTTTAGTTAAAGCGTATTCGGAATGTGGGTTGATCGATAAAGCTTGTGAATTTTATACGTTTGCGGTTAGAACTTATGATAGTGTTCCGAATGTGTTTGCGTGTAATTCTTTGTTAACCGGGCTTGTGAGGAATGATCGTTTGGAAACTGCACGCCAGGTGTATGATGAAATGCTTCAAAGAAACGAGGCGGATAATTATAGTACGTGTATACTGGTGCGTGCGTTTTGTAAGATAGGGAAGGTTGAACAAGGTAGAAAGTTGATTGTGGACCGATGGGGACAAGGTTGTATACCGAACATTGTTTTCTACAATACGCTCATTGATGGTTATTGCATAAAGGGTGATGTCAAGAAAGCATTTTCGTTGTTTAAAGAGCTTAAATTAAAGGGCTTTTTGCCTGCGGTTGAGACGTACGGAGCGATAATAAATGGTTTTTGTAAGGAAGGGAATTTCGGGCTTGTAGATAGACTTATGAACGAGATGAAGTCGAGAGCTTTAGTGATAAATGTACATGTTTACAACACTATGATTGATGCTCAGTGTCGGCATGGTTACAAGACGAAAGGAGTTGAAATGCTGAAAAACATGATTGAGATCGGTTGTGCACCGGATATTGTTACGTATAATATTCTAATATATGATTCTTGTAAGCATGGGAAAGTTGAAGAAGCTGAGCAGCTTGTGGAACAGGCTGCAAGAAGAGGATTAAGACCTAATAAGTTAACGTATACACCTCTGTTAAACGCGTATTGCAGACAAAATGATACCAATAAAGCCCTAGATTTGTTTGTGAAGATGTTTGATAATGGTGAAAAACCTGATCTTTTAACTTATAGTTCTCTTATTCATGGGATTGTTGTTTTAGGCGAGATTGATACCGCGATAATAATATTGGAAAAGATGACGGAAAGAAAAGTATTCCCGGACGCAGGGGTGTATAATGTTCTGATTAACGGACTCTGCAAAAAAGGCAAACTTCCTGCTGCAAAGAACTTGCTTTCTAACATGCTTGATCAAAAGATTCCACCTGATAAATTCGTTTATGCGACGTTAATCGATGGGTTTATTAGAAATCAAGAAATTAACGAGGCTAAGAGGCTCTTCGAACTTGCAATTCAAGTAGGTATGAATCTTGATGTTGTGGTGTATAATGCAATGATTAAGGGTTACTGCAAAAATGGTAACTTAAAGGAAGCGGTTTCTTGTGTCAAAAACATGATTAAATCACGTATTTCGCCAGATGAGTTTAGTTACTCTACGATCATAGACGGGTACGTGAAACAGCATGATATCGACGGCGCTTTGATAATTTTTAACCGTATGGTGAAACAGAACTGTAAGCCGAACGTGGTCACTTACACTTCGTTAATTAATGGATATTGTCAAAAGGGAGATAATATTGGTGCTGAGAGAGTATTAAAAGAGATGAAATTACATGGAGTGTTGCCTAATGTTGTTACATACAGTATATTAATAGGAAGTTATTGCAAAACTGGAAAACTTGCAAAAGCGGCTTTCTTTTTTGAACAAATGTTAAAGAACAAATGCAGCCCGAACAATGTCGCATTTCATCATCTAGTGTATGGTTTTACAAAGTCTTCTGAGAAACATAACGATGCTAAAAACTCGATGTTTTTGGATATTAACAGCAGGATGATGAAAGACGGTCATTGTACGAGACTTTCTGCATACGGTAGTATCGTTGTATGCCTTTGTCTTCACGGTATGCTCGGTATTTCTTTGCAGTTGAGTGAGAAAGTGGGAATTAGAGACTGTCCTACTGTTTTTGCTGCTTTGTTGTATGGTATTTGCTTAGAAGGGAAGGCAAAAGAATGGAATAATATGATATCCTGCAATATGAATGAATCTGAGCTCGTTGCTGCTGTAAAATATTTGTCGGTTTTTGGTCAATATGTACCACAAGGGCCGGCGGTTTCTGAAGCTTCATTAATTTTGCAAATGCTGATTAATAATTGTAATTCTAAACATCATGAAGTTTTGGTAGCTACAGAAGAATGAAATTAAGTGTTTTTACAATGTACATTATCATTTATCAAGTATAGATACACGATTTGCGTGTTCTTGATGCATTTTATTCGCTTCATAGTAGAGCTACTTAACGAGTAAGTCGAGCCGAGCCAACTTCAGCTCGAACAATAAAAAAAAAATGTTTTTACAAGATAAACCAAAAAGCCGATAATTCGAATCTTACATTACAAAAAATACAATCAAACAAATGAGTATTTGTATTATTAATAATCACTCTCTTCTGAGCTATCTTCTTCTTTAGTCAACTTTATGTTCTTCCTATTACCTCTCATAATACAAGAAAGCTCTTGTATAGTACCACTGGTGCTTCTTTCCATCTTCTCAGCAAGAATCTCTACCTGCTCTGCAAACCCTAATCCTATAATCTTATTCCTCAAAAGTTCACAAGTTTCAGCGTACGGCGGTATGCCATCATCGACCATCATTTCAAAATACCGACACGCATCCTCTAGCTTCCCTTTCTTCCTACAAAACCCATGAACCATGACTGCGTATGTTGAAGCCGACGGATGAAAACCACTCGACTCCATCTTATCCCATATCTCCGTGACCCTATCGAACCGACCGACACGAATCAACATCTTTAGCAGCATGTTATACGTATGCCGATCAGGGTCACACGAATCTTTATCCATTATTGTTACCACTTTAGTAGCCATGTTAACTTCCAACCGGTTACAATGGTAAGCTAATATAGCATTGTAGCTCCACACGTCCGGTTTCACTTTTCGTTCGAGCATTTCGTCCAACAGCTGGTACGCTTCGTCAATTTTATCGTTTTTACAAAGTCGGTTAATAATCGAGTTGTAAGTAAACACATTCGGAATAAGATTATACCTCTTCATCCTATCAAGCACCCTAAACGCCGAATGCACATCATTCGCACTACACGCAGCATGAATGAAAATCGAATAAGTGCACGCATCGGGCTCAAGCCCTTTCGCCCTCATCCCACGAAACACCTCACGCGCCTCACCCACATTCCCGCCTTTACACAACGCCTCCAACAAACCATTATACGCCTGCACGTCCACATCTACACCGCACCCTCTCAGAACCATTTCATCGAACACCTTCCGCGCACACTCCATTTCCCCAACAAACCCCCACCCCCTCACCAAAATACTATACGTCTTCACCGTCGGTCTAAACTCAAACTCGCTCTTAACCTTATCGAAAAACGCCTGCGCGTCCCGCACATGCTGTCTCTTACATAAAACATACAGTAAATAATCCAACTCATCAACACTAGGGTTTAAGTCATACTCAACCATATTATTAAAAGCCCTAATGGCATCCTGAGGCAAATTAGCTCTACTGTAAGCATTAAATATCAACCGGAACGTATCGGGGGTGATTTCGAATGAATACAAGCGCGGAAACTGTTTAATTTCACCTAACAAGTCCCAGATTAATGTGAATTGTTTTGTTTTGCCTAATATGTTGATTAATATATGGAATGTGGGTTTAGTAGGTGTGAAGTTAGGTATGGTTTGAGTCCAAATGAAGAACCGGTGAGCTGAGAAGGCTAAGTTGTTGCAGCGTTTGAGTACTTGTTCGAGTAAGTTTGGTGTTATGGTGGATGTGTATGGTGTTAGGGCTGAAACGATGTCGTGTTTGGGGCTACGGTAGTCGCTGAGGATGCGTGATATGTCGTTGATTAAGTGTGGTGATGGTGATGATGATGAATAGTGTTTGATGAGATGAAGTCTGGTGGTGATGAATGATCTGGTTGCCATGGTTGAAGTGAGTGTTTTGAAAACTGTACACCAAGTGTTTGATGAAATGCTGTAAGCATAGTGAACTGTTTGGTTGGAAGTTCGTTTATTTAATAAACGAATTAACATGAACAAAAAATTGTTTACTTTCGTTCATTTATGTTCATGAACGTTCGTATATGTTCGTTTATTTATGTTCATTTATGTCTGTATTTTATGTTCGTTTACGTATTAATAGAAAATGATTATATATTATCTTGAAGAGTCATCTAGTTAATGGTTTTATAACTGTTCATTTATGTTTGTTTATGTATATTTGTGTTCATTTATGTTTGTTTAGTTTAGTTCATTTTTGTGTGTTTATGTTCGTGGGCAGTTCGTTTAAAATTTAAACAAATGAACATAAACGAACATGTTCATTTTTTAAATAAACAAACACAAACACACAAATATGTGTTCGATTAAGTGTTGGTGTTCGTTCAAAGGTAAACGAACGATCATGAACATGCCCTTGTTCGTGTTCGTTCGATTTGATTACAAGCATAGTTTGATGAAATGCTTTAAGCATAGTACCATGGATAGAGGTTGTAAATGTGTTACCGTGTCAAGTGCAGGACAAATGAGTCAAGCTGTCTTTGAACTACTTGAGATTAAATCGATAAAAACTCGAAATAAGTTGAGCCTTATCAAGCTCAAACCTCAATTAAAGCTCAATTAGTTATAATTGCATATAAAACTTAATAAATAATTAACGAGTCCAACCCCAGCTCGAACATGAAAAAACAACTCACGGGCGGAGCTCAACTATGATCAACTAAGATTATCTACCCGTGAATTCAAATTAATATCACACTAACCATCATGAATCTTAAAAAACCAATTTTACAAAATAAATACAAACCAATTAATAAACCAAAATTGTTTCCACCTTAAAATAACAATTTCAAATGCACAAAAGAAACAGATACAAAAAACAATATCACAATTTGAAGTCACAAAAGCAATCTGGCAATGCAGAACCTCTACCCATCACAAAATCCTCTTCATGGGCCTTTTTAAGTGCTTTCATCAACTCTTTACCTTTCAGCCCCTGACTAGTAAACTCTGCAAAATCCTTCCTATTTAAAAACAAAGTTTTATACAACCCTTTATAAGCCCTCATTGCAGCCACCATCTTATCCATATTACCGAAATAAGTCGCTACATACGCGTCACCATTGATCGACACGTAATAATCCAATGCAGCTTTCGTGTTCCCATGCATGTTTACAAAATCTTCACCACTTAAAAGAGACGATTTTGTAACAACGTTTGTGTAAATCGAGGTTAACCCTTCCAACTCCATAATCCCGTCTCCCGCTGCTAAATAGATATTTGTGTTTTTCGGGATTAAAAGTGATTGAAGAATGAAAGCGGTTTCGTTTGGAGTGAGTGGACATTTTCCTCGGTTTCTCCAAACACGGGCTGTTTCACCGGTCCATGGTTTTCGGTCCCCACGTGCAGCATCTATAGCCTCCATAGAAGCATGTGAAAGCCCGGTGTATTCACATTGACTGTAGGCTACCATATCGGGCTCAAAACGAAGGTGAAGAGATAAAAACGGTTTCGGTATGGCTTCTAGAAGCTCGTTGCTTTTTTTCTCCAAAACGGGTGTTAAACGTAAGGCACTGTAACATGCTTGACAAAGTGCAGCCTTTGCATAAAGTGGAAACCTATAAGATTTCTTAAGTTTAAAGACCTAATAATATTATAAAACTTTTAAGGAAACTATAAGATGTTTAATTACCTATCGCGTCTTTGGCTCATTGCAGGTGTAATAGAGATGCAACGATGCTGCAATAAAGAAGGAAGAACACTTTCAACGTAATCAAATTGGCCTTTGCGTTTACTGCAATCTACTCTAACGGGTTCTTTTGATGCAATTTCTGCAGGTAATTCTTTTACAACATTTATAAATCCTTTCAATTGTTGAATGAAGTAGTCCACATCAAATACATCTGCAAATCCACTGTAGATGAACAGAAGGATTACATTAATTAATAAAATTTCATAAAGCATAATTATATGCCTAATGTAAAATATTAAGTATTAACAACATTAAAGCACCTTGATTCGTTCCAATATGCAGCCACTTCAAACTTTGGCAAAACAAGAGTTGCATTTAGTAATCGTGCAACGCCAACACCATCACATAACTGCAAACATCATATCATATTGCTCAAACATTCTTCAAAAGTAATGACCTAGTTTCTAATTAAACAACAAAATGGTAATGATCGTAAATAATTGGAGTACTTACATCCCTCCTCATTTGATTAAGGCCACCATAACAATCCACTCGAATGTAACCATTAGTTTCAGCAGGTAGAGCTGCAGCATTTCAACACATAAAACCAATTGCAATTGTCTGCATTCAACGCGATTCAAACATTTGACTCAATTAAAAAGCCTAAATCATGTATCAACATTTTACCGCATACATGAGATCGGCTCGCAAAAAAAGCACAAATCGAGCCGAAACATAAGCTTAATTAGTAAACGAGCCCGGCCTAAAAATAACCTTTGAGCCCGAACTTCACTTATCGAGCAGGCTCGTGAGCCAATTATATGTATAATTGTTTTTTTCGTACACATTTAATACTAAGTGTTATACATAAAATTATGATAAAAATAACTAAATAATACACACACACACATACAGATAATTATAAATATATAAAAATATATATAATAAATAATAAACGAGCCGAGCCTGAGCCTGAGCCTGAGCCTGAGCCTGAGCCTGAGCCTGAGTTTGAAAAACTATTTACGAGCCGAGCTCAAGCTTTAAAAACAAAGTTCGAAACGAGCCAAGCTCAAGCTCCTTACAAATGAAACAAGCTAAGCTAGAGCTTGAAAAACTACTTACGAGCCGATGCTCGGCTCCTTTACACCCCTACATGAAAACACTAGTGCTTGCATCAATCAGGCAAAACGGAAACCTAATTGTCCTACAGCATAACAAATAGTAGCTCTTATTGATGAACATTTATAAATTATATGTGAAAGGTAAACCTAAAATTAATGGCAGATGTTCAGGATATAACAGCATATGAAATAATCTACTAACATAAATGGAGCATTAGTGATAATTAGTAAATCAAACTAACCGGTTAAATGACCTTGAATCCACCATTTGCAAGGCCGCCAATCCAGAATCCGTTTAGCGCTCCATATATCAGACTCCGTACTGCAATTCAAAGTTCAATTAGATCCAGAATTAGTTAGTTAGTTATAGTGATTTATTAAAGGATGAGATTAGGGCTTACGTGGCGTAATTGAGATGGATCTGTGAAGACGAAGGAGATAGAGAGATGACGGCGAATAATAAGATGAGTGTGATGAATGTGAGTGTGAGTAACGGTTTCTTTATTAATATTGATAACATCTGGTACATACGTACATACAGATCGGATTGTTGCAGGATTTCAAGTGTTTTCAGTGACGATTATAGCAACTGGAGAAAATTTCAAACACCATGATCTGCTTTAGTCCATTGCAGTTGTAGCGCGACTTGCTTTACGAGCTTGAGAGCAGCTTGTTTCGAGCTTTGATTCTAAGGCGTGAACTCAGCTCGTGAGTTCGTGAGTTGTTTGGGCTTAGGTTCGAGCTCGACTTATAATTTTGTATTAATTAGTTTACATAAAGTTTTTAATTTAAATTATATATTTTGAGAAAAAACATTAAACGGACCAAAGCTCGGCTTCAAGTCGATCATGCAGTGTAAAATTAATACCTAGAAGCAGTGGCGAAGCTTGAGCGAGTTCGTCAGAGCGGGGGACTCAAAATGTATTAAGAAACTCATTAATAAAGAGGGTCAGGCTCAAATTTTCGATCGAAACAGGTAAATTTACGCTATGTATACAAATTTTCGGACGAAAACGAGTAAATTTACACTGCTGCATTATAAAACAGGGGAGAACCCAGGCCACCCGTGCCCTCACTAAGCTTCGCCAATGCCTAGAAGGTCAAAAAAAGCTAAAACTTAACAATATAAAAGGCTAGACGAGTCTAAACGAGCTTTCTGTACAAGGTTTGATCTTGGGCTTGGTAACTAGACGAACTTTATTTGAGCCTCAGGCTCGAAAAAGACTGTCCCCTCGAGCTTGAAAAGGACCGGCCCATTTAAGTAGATTTATCAATCTAATCTCGAGTAGCTCACGAGCGACTCGAATCGTTTGCACCTCTAGGGGCACCCTTCGGATACCCCATTGGGGCATCGATGATATCTCCAAAAGCATCCGCAGTCCATCGGTTTCCACTATTCGAAATCAGTTAGGTGAAGTGTGTGATGGAACCCCAAATGATTGGTTAGAACATATTTAAGTAGTTTGGTATAGATTAAACACCACCCCTATCAGTTTGACAAACTTTTTGATACTTTGGTATAAAAAAAATGAGGTATTCTCTCTTTTGAAATCAGTTAAACCGAACCTGTCAAAAAACTGGTTTCAATTCAAACCGGATTTCGTCAACCCAGTTTTGACTTTTGTTAATCAATCCGAAACCGATTCTTGCACCCACTTGTATGTTAGTATGGGACATGATCGATCAATATCATGCATTTGGGATTTAGTGACGTCAATTGGGCCTGAAAAAAATGCGGGATATGTGGGCCTGTAATTAAATGGAATGGAGCCTGTTTGCTTTAATTACAGGATAGAAAAGCCCATTAAGATTTGAGTGAACTGAGGCCGCCCCTAGCCCTAGGCTAGCACTAAATTCGCCTCACCATTTTGATTTTTTTCATCCGCGTCGGTTCGGTTTGGGTCAAAATCGGTTTTGTTAGAACCAAATATTGCACTATCGATCAAACCTGTTTCGGACCATAGGGTTAAACCTGATATCAACACTACATTTTGGGTCGGTTCCTAAACGATTCTCATCAAGCTAGATTTAATGTCAGTTTCGGCTCTGGAACCATTGTTTTTACACCTCTACTCCAACTATAACTAGTGTAATTATTATAACGTAGGTGTAAGACACAAGAAAAGTATATAAGATGTTATATGATATCTCATATCTACGTGTACACACGTAGAAAATCATTATGAAATGAATATGCACAATTAAATTATCATGATGAAGCTATGTGTAACGTCTAGCTTTGTAAAAGAATAAAATCATTTATTTGATTGGTACAAGATAGCTTCCTTAGTTTCATATAGTGATTGACGGTTATATTTGCTTGTGTCCCCATCAATATTCTCATTCTATCACATTCAACCACTTCATTAATTCATTGTATAAAGGTTTTCCATAATTATTCTTAGTTTATTCGATGTGTCATACAAGAACACAAATTATTTTATATTCAACCTATAATAATAAATAAATGGATATGTTGATACATGAAGATCGGTTCATGTGACTAATGGATATATTGTCACCACATCTAATTAATATAGTGTTTGGTTTTACATTTAAAAATATAAATATTTATAAAAATAGTGTTTAATCATTTGAAAAACAAAATGATTATTTACATCTTTAGACAAAGTGAAAGATTTCTACAGTTTATTTCATTTTATGGGGTTTTGAGCTTTGTTATTAGTTAGATCATTCTCAGCTTATTCCTTATAGTTGTGTGAGAGGATTTTGTAAATTATATGGTATGGTTTTGAGTGGTTGTGAGTAGAGGAGAGAGAAAATGTTATATAGGAAAGTTAAATTTGGGGTTTCATTATTCATACCGTATAATATTTTAATATTTTTTAAAAGTGATTGTGAGTGAAAGAGAGAGAAAATATAATGATAAAGGTATAAAAAATAGTATTATTTAATTATAATGTCCTATTTGGAGGAGAGAGAGAATCTAGGTGGAAGAGAGATGTGCCAAGTGGAGGATAGATTGAGGGAGATGTATTGGATTTTCAATACGGGTCTTTGAAGAATAAGAGAGGAGAGTGGAGAGAGAATGAGGGTGAGTTGGGTTAGTGGGTAAGTAAGATAGAGATAAATGGTTTGTGTTTTAAACATCTCCATATTATTGGAGATGCCCTAACAATGTATATCATTAAAAGGAAATATCTATACAAACTCATAATCTAGCAAAAATGTTTTTAGACACTTTCGGTTCGGTTTGGTTATTCTTACCATAAGTGTATTATTACTTTTATTATTATCTTTTTCAGTATTATTTTTTCGATCGATCAAGCTTTATATGTATTTATTGATATGAATGCCCTGAAAACATTATTACATAAAATACGATATCAGACTGTGTAAGTTTTGCAAACACAACTCGAAGATAGAGCCTAGAGCAATGCATTTATCCAATAGATCAAAAGGCCTTTATTAAGAAAACAAGCTATGCCAACTGTTTGTAATATTGTTCTATAAAAAGGTTCATAATGAGTAATGCCAAATTAACAGGTTATGGATTCAAGTCCAAGTCAATTGTAATGAGTTGATCCACCAAAATAGATCATCATCTAGTTCGTGATTGTGACACCCGGTAAATTCCCAATCCCTTAAACTAAGTAATCAACCTAATAATTAGGTGATTGTAAATATGATGCGCGCCATGTCAGTCAGCGCGTGCATTTGTTATGTGCGCCCTGCGCGAGCGCGCCATGTTAGTCAGCACGTGCATTTGTTATGTGCGCCCTGCGCGAGCGCACCATGTTAAGAACCAGCGTGAGCATATGGTATATGCGCCATGCGTGAATGTTTTGGCTTTATGTTTTCATGTAACTTAACGTTATGTTGTCTATGAGTTGACCATCCCGCATGATGCTAAGGCGGGTGCATCCTAAATCGTTTATGCGCGTGCGGAAGGGAACTAACCTCCCCGCATGGCGGGAACATTGAGAGCTAGTTTGTCTGAAGCTCCAAGATGGAATTGACTTCAACATGACTGATCACTATGTTGAAATACCAAGACCACCTGGAGAATCTACAAATGAAACTCAATATCCCCAACTGCGAGAAGGTTACGCACCTACCCGCAGCAAAGAAATGTCATTCACGCAGAAAGCTATGCGCACAAAGTGATGCGCACAGAACACTTAGTCTATTCTCCAGACATAAGGAGATTACTCCCGCCCAAAAGGAAACAGTAGCGTGTTTCAGAGATTTTTCCACTTTTTTTACTGTACACTGATAAAAGTACCTGAAAAAGCACACTGTAACATGAAAAGTCAACTGTCAGCCACCCTATTCTCACCAACCCCAGACCTACATGTCCTGTCCAAATCAAATCAAGATCTTTTGTCCACTCCTCCACTTTTAAGTAAACAATAAACAATAATAATTTCCATACTTTATCATCATTACACCTAGATATGAAAAGATTTCAATCCCCTAAAGCAAGGGATTGTGTTCCCTTGAGTTTGCCTATAAATATGTAACCTAAATTATCACCCAAAACACACTTCAAAGAACTACAAACTTGCACTAATCCTCTCCCAAGCATCCGTTGTTTCCAGCTCCGATCCTGTTACTAGGTAAGCCGAGAATATAACCTTGAGACCTACTATCCAACCCTTATATTCTCCTATTTCTTGATCTTAATATATATACTTGTTATTTAATCGTATTCTAGACCTTCGATTCCGAGGCCAACACCAAGAAAACCCGAATCTCGATTAATCCCTTAACAAGAACCACAGGTGAGTCTCACAGCCCCTATTTTCACTGTTTTCACTATTTTTAAACTGTTTTCGGGGCGAGGGACACGTACCTAAATAATGTTTTATCACGGTATACTTACAAGCTATGCAAGCGATTATGTGTTTAAGTTATGTTTCATGATGAGTAATGCAAACGGTTATCTAAGGTTTTCGATGTATGTGCGCTAGAACTCGAGTAAGTGATCACTTTACCATTGGAACTCTAAGGGTAGGGACTGCTGGTTTGATCCACCCACTCGTAGGGGTCGCACCTCTTTGCATGGACGAGTGCCTAGTATGGTCATGGGGCAGTACTATGGGTTTGAACCCGCTCGTAGGGGTCGCGCCTCTTTGCATGGACGAGCGCCTTGTTTTCCGGCACAACGTCCGCGCGTAACCCGCGGGACGGAATTATTATTTTAGCTCGTAGTGGCAGCGCCACTTTGCATGGACGAGCACATGTTCCTGAAACGTTCGCGCGTAACCCGCGGGACGGTATTACTTATTTTAGCTCGTAGTGGCAGCGCCACTTTGCATAGACGAGCACAGTTCCCAGAAATGTTCGCGCGTAACCCGCGGAACGATTTTATCAGAATATGTTGATATAATTATGTTTTACCAAGCATGTGTTTTAATGATGCTATCAGAATTATGTTTCAGAATGATTTGTATCAAGATTATGATGCAATACGATTTATCAAGTTGCTAAAACTTGTGAACTCACTCAGTTTATACTGATTCAAATGTTTTTACGTGTCTTTCAGGAGATAACTAGGTAGCGCATGGAGTCACACTTAGAGCACCTCACGCTGAACATCTAAACTAGCTTTTTGGAAGATTTTAGTTCTATCCCTTCGATGCGCGTGGTTGTTCCCGCCGCGCATGGGGATATGGCGTGGAAATCTTCAATAATTTTTATACTTGGATGTTTTTATAATTTTTAATCAATGTAATGTATTTGTATTAAACTTTTCATGCGCAATGAAAATCTTACTTTGAATGTTTGCAATGGCCCGTGCTTAAGTATCAATTCCCACTCGCGCGCGCCCGGCTGTTTCCGCCGCTCAGGGCCGGGTGTGACAGATTGGTATCAGAGCACTGGTTATAGCGAACTAGGAAAAGAAGTTTTAACCTAGACTATAACCGTTGGGGAATCGCATGAAATATTTTTCAAAGAAAATATTTTCAAAAGAAACTATACACACACTTAGGAACACGGGTCACACTGTCTAGTAAATAATGATAACACTATGTGCTCTGAGTACATGCGCTAAGTCTGATATTTTCACTCTTTTAAAGCGAGAATGCCTCCAACTAAAGCCAAGGGAATTACCATGACACCCGAGGAACTCGCGGAAATAATCGCGCAAGCGATTGCGACACATGAGGCCAGCAAGGCCGAATCAAGTCAGGGTCGTCAGAATGAGACCCCAGAACCCGAATCAGGAGCCTTGGACAAAGGATGCTCCTATAAGACATTCATGGCCTGTAAGCCTTGGCCATTCAAGGGAACCGAAGGGGCCGTTGGGCTCTACAACTGGATTGACAAGATGGAGACAGTTCTCTCCATTAGCGGATGTAGTGAGAACCAGAAGGTCCTTTACGCGACCTGTATGTTCCAAGAGGCAGCTTCGTCTTGGTGGAAGCTTCAAACGAAAACATTGGGGCGAGAAGTTGCTCTCCACAAGACCTGGGAGGAACTGAAGGAGATGATGATGAGGAAGTTCTGCTCTCGCGCAGAAATCCAGAGTCTACAACAGGAATTCTGGAACCACACCATGGTAGGAACGGACATCGACGCCTACAACAACCGGTTCAACGAACTTTGCCAGTTGGTGCCAGACATGGCAAACACGGAGGAAAAGAAGATCGAGAGGTATATTTTTGGGTTGCCTCCTGTTGTTAGGGTTCCGCTCAACGCCGCAGCGCCTCCAACCTTTGATGAGGCGGTAGCGCGGGCCATTACCCTTACAAGGGATACGATCCGTGCGGGTATGTTGACTACGCGCGGAATCGAGCAGCGAACCTCTGATCCCAAGAGGAAATGGAACTCTCACCACCGAGGGTCTGACTCCAAGCAGCCACCGTTCAAGAAGCAGGAAAGCGCAAGGGTTTACGCGATTCAGGCCGCGGAGCCACCACGAAAAGGATACAGCGGGCCTCGCCCATGGTGCAACAAATGCAAGTACCACCACGAGGGTGAATGCGCAAGAATCGAATGTGCCAAATGTGGCAGACCAGGGCACAAGACGTTGAATTGCCGTGTCAGAGACGCTGGAGCAAGCGACAACTGCTACGCATGCGGGAAGCCAGGGCATTTTAGTCGGGATTGCCCGCAAAAGGGGAACCAAGCTCGCGGGAGAGCTTTTGTGATCGGCGCAGGCGAAGCTAAAGAAGAGCCGAATGTGGTAACCGGTACGTTTTTGCTTAACGGACAGTTTGCATCTGTCTTATTTGATACTGGCGCTGACCTAAGTTTTATATCCGCCGAGTTTAAAGACTCCCTAGGCCTAGCAACCAGTAGACTAGACACGCCATATACTATAGAACTAGCCAATGGTAGGCAGTTATGCGCGAACGAAAGAACTGAACAATGTGTTATAGTCATGGGAGGTCACGGGTTCAATATTAACTTGTTGCTAATAGACTTGGGAAGTTTTGACATTGTGGTAGGTATGGATTGGTTAGTCGAGAACCGCGCGGAAGTTATTTGCCATGAGAAGCAGGTTCGGATCCCACTGTTGAACGGAGAAACCTTGGTAATTCAAGGGGAAAGAAGGGGAGTTGCGACGAAACTGATTTCGTGCCTAAAGGCGCGAAAGTGCCTAAGGAAAGGGTGCTACGCCTTCCTGGCGCATGTCGTAGAAAAGAAAGGAGATGAGCGAAGAATTGAAGACTTACCAGTAGTGCGCGAATTTCCAGAAGTTTTTCCTGAAGATCTGCCCGGGTTACCGCCGCCGCGACAAGTCGAGTTTCGTATTGATTTAGTCCCAGGAGCTGCGCCAGTAGCTCGAGCGCCTTATCGATTAGCTCCATCTGAGATGCAAGAGCTATCCAATCAGTTACAGGAACTATTGGATAAGGGTTTCATACGCCCAAGCTTTTCACCTTGGGGAGCTCCAGTACTGTTTGTTAAGAAGAAGGATGGTTCGTTCAGAATGTGTATTGACTACAGGGAGCTGAACAAGCTGACAGTCAAGAATCGGTACCCCTTACCGAGGATTGACGACTTATTTGACCAGTTGCAGGGATCCAGTTATTATTCGAAGATAGATCTACGGTCAGGATACCACCAACTTAGGGTCCATGAGGAAGATGTGCCGAAAACAGCCTTCCGAACTAGATACGGCCATTATGAGTTCTTAGTAATGCCTTTCGGGCTAACTAATGCGCCGGCTGTGTTCATGGATCTGATGAACCGTGTGTGCAAACCATACTTGGACAAGTTTGTGATTGTGTTTATAGATGATATTCTGATTTACTCACGGACCAAGGCCGAGCATGAGCAACACCTGAGATTGATTTTGGAATTGTTGAGGAAAGAAAAGTTGTATGCGAAGTTTTCCAAGTGCGAGTTTTGGCTTAGAGAAGTTCACTTTCTCGGTCACGTTGTAAACGAGAAAGGAATTCACGTTGATCCTTCCAAAGTCAAGGCCATCGAAAACTGGGAAGCGCCAAAAACCCCGACTGAGGTGAGGCAATTCCTAGGACTAGCTGGCTACTATCGACGCTTCATTGAGAACTTCTCCAAAATAGCTCTACCTCTGACCGCGCTAACTCAGAAAGACAAGAAGTTTGTTTGGGGCGAAAATCAGGAAACAGCATTTCAAATGTTGAAACAGAAGTTATGTAGTGCGCCAATTTTGTCTTTGCCCGAGGGGATGGATGACATTGTTGTTTACTGCGACGCTTCACATCAGGGACTTGGATGTGTCCTTATGCAGCGAGACAAAGTCATAGCGTATGCCTCACGCCAACTCAAGACCAATGAAAAGAACTACACCACGCATGATTTAGAACTTGGAGCGGTTGTCTTCGCGCTAAAGATTTGGCGCCATTACCTCTATGGTACAAAGTGTATAATCTTTACGGATCACAAGAGCCTTCAGCATATATTTGATCAAAAGGATTTAAACATGAGGCAACGAAGATGGGTGGAGTTGTTGAACGATTATGATTGTGAGATTAAGTATCACCCTGGAAAGGCGAATGTGGTAGCAGACGCGCTAAGTAGGAAGGAGCGAATAAAAACGCTACGAGTCAAGGCTCTAAGGTTGACCATTCGCGCAGATCTCTCTACCCGCATCCGAGACGCTCAGCAAGAAGCCTTGAAACCAGAGTTTGTTAAAAACGAATGCCTTGGGGGTATGGTTAAGAATTTGGAACTTAAAGAGAACGGCAATCTATATTTCGCTAACCGCATATGGGTCCCTCTCAAGGGAGGATTGCGCGAGCAGGTATTGAACGAAGCTCACAAGACGCGGTATTCCGTACATCCTGGCGCAGACAAGATGTACCAAGATGTTAAAACGCTGTATTGGTGGCCCAATCTTAAAGGCGCCATCGCGACGTATGTCAGTAAGTGCCTGACGTGTTCGAAGGTAAAGGCTGAATACCAGAAACCATCAGGGTTGCTTCAGCAGCCAGAAATTCCCATGTGGAAGTGGGAACAAATCTCTATGGACTTCATCACCAAACTGCCAAGGACACCTGGGGGTTATGACACAATATGGGTTATTGTGGATCGGCTAACTAAGTCAGCGCACTTCCTGCCTATCAAGGAAACCGATAAGATGGAAAAGTTAGCCCGACTGTATATTCGAGAAGTAGTTTCAAAACATGGAGTCCCAGTGTCCATCATTTCTGATAGAGATAGTCGGTTCACATCAAGGTTTTGGAGATCGTTACAAGGGGCTTTAGGTACTCGTCTTGACATGAGTACGGCATATCATCCTCAAACGGATGGGCAAAGCGAGCGAACAATCCAGACATTGGAAGATATGCTACGCGCGTGCGCAATCGATTTCGAAGGTAGCTGGGATACTCATCTCCCATTGGTTGAATTTTCTTACAACAACAGCTATCACACAAGCATTAAGGCTGCGCCGTTCGAAGCTTTGTATGGGCGCAAGTGTAGATCCCCACTGTGCTGGGCTGAAGTGGGTGACAAGCAAATGACTGGTCCAGAGTTGATCCAAGAAACAACAGACAAGATTTTTCAGATAAGGGATCGCCTTAAGACAGCGCGCGACAGACAGAAGAGCTACGCAGATGTGCGAAGGAAACCATTGGAATTTCAAGTAGGGGATAAAGTACTTTTGAAAGTCTCTCCATGGAAAGGAGTCCCCCGTTTCGGCAAGCGAGGAAAGTTGAATCCGCGCTTCATTGGACCATTCGAGATCCTGGAAAGGATCGGTCCGGTTGCTTATAAACTCCGTTTACCCGCCGAACTCAGTGGAGTTCATGATACGTTTCATGTGTCCAACCTCAAAAAGTGCTTATCTGACGAAACGTTGATTTTGCCGATGGAAGAGATTCACATCGACAAACAGCTGCACTTCATAGAAGAACCTATAGCAGTAACCGATTGGAAAGAACAAAAGTTACGCAGGAGCAAAATCAAGTTAGTAAAGGTTCAATGGAACTCGAGGCGTGGGCCTGAATTCACTTGGGAAAGAGAAGACCAAATGCGCAAGAAATACCCACACCTCTTTCAGAACATGGCTTCTGCCAGCAACGTCTCCTAAATTTCGGGACGAAATTCGTTTAACGAAGGGAGAATGTGACACCCGGTAAATTCCCAATCCCTTAAACTAAGTAATCAACCTAATAATTAGGTGATTGTAAATATGATGCGCGCCATGTCAGTCAGCGCGTGCATTTGTTATGTGCGCCCTGCGCGAGCGCGCCATGTTAGTCAGCACGTGCATTTGTTATGTGCGCCCTGCGCGAGCGCACCATGTTAAGAACCAGCGTGAGCATATGGTATATGCGCCATGCGTGAATGTTTTGGCTTTATGTTTTCATGTAACTTAACGTTATGTTGTCTATGAGTTGACCATCCCGCATGATGCTAAGGCGGGTGCATCCTAAATCGTTTATGCGCGTGCGGAAGGGAACTAACCTCCCCGCATGGCGGGAACATTGAGAGCTAGTTTGTCTGAAGCTCCAAGATGGAATTGACTTCAACATGACTGATCACTATGTTGAAATACCAAGACCACCTGGAGAATCTACAAATGAAACTCAATATCCCCAACTGCGAGAAGGTTACGCACCTACCCGCAGCAAAGAAATGTCCTTCACGCAGAAAGCTATGCGCACAAAGTGATGCGCACAGAACACTTAGTCTATTCTCCAGACATAAGGAGATTACTCCCGCCCAAAAGGAAACAGTAGCGTGTTTCAGAGATTTTTCCACTTTTTTTACTGTACACTGATAAAAGTACCTGAAAAAGCACACTGTAACATGAAAAGTCAACTGTCAGCCACCCTATTCTCACCAACCCCAGACCTGCATGTCCTGTCCAAATCAAATCAAGATCTTTTGTCCACTCCTCCACTTTTAAGTAAACAATAAACAATAATAATTTCCATACTTTATCATCATTACACCTAGATATGAAAAGATTTCAATCCCCTAAAGCAAGGGATTGTGTTCCCTTGAGTTTGCCTATAAATATGTAACCTAAATTATCACCCAAAACACACTTCAAAGAACTACAAACTTGCACTAATCCTCTCCCAAGCATCCGTTGTTTCCAGCTCCGATCCTGTTACTAGGTAAGCCGAGAATATAACCTTGAGACCTACTATCCAACCCTTATATTCTCCTATTTCTTGATCTTAATATATATACTTGTTATTTAATCGTATTCTAGACCTTCGATTCCGAGGCCAACACCAAGAAAACCCGAATCTCGATTAATCCCTTAACAAGAACCACAGGTGAGTCTCACAGCCCCTATTTTCACTGTTTTCACTATTTTTAAACTGTTTTCGGGGCGAGGGACACGTACCTAAATAATGTTTTATCACGGTATACTTACAAGCTATGCAAGCGATTATGTGTTTAAGTTATGTTTCATGATGAGTAATGCAAACGGTTATCTAAGGTTTTCGATGTATGTGCGCTAGAACTCGAGTAAGTGATCACTTTACCATTGGAACTCTAAGGGTAGGGACTGCTGGTTTGATCCACCCACTCGTAGGGGTCGCACCTCTTTGCATGGACGAGTGCCTAGTATGGTCATGGGGCAGTACTATGGGTTTGAACCCGCTCGTAGGGGTCGCGCCTCTTTGCATGGACGAGCGCCTTGTTTTCCGGCACAACGTCCGCGCGTAACCCGCGGGACGGAATTATTATTTTAGCTCGTAGTGGCAGCGCCACTTTGCATGGACGAGCACATGTTCCTGAAACGTTCGCGCGTAACCCGCGGGACGGTATTACTTATTTTAGCTCGTAGTGGCAGCGCCACTTTGCATAGACGAGCACAGTTCCCAGAAATGTTCGCGCGTAACCCGCGGAACGATTTTATCAGAATATGTTGATATAATTATGTTTTACCAAGCATGTGTTTTAATGATGCTATCAGAATTATGTTTCAGAATGATTTGTATCAAGATTATGATGCAATACGATTTATCAAGTTGCTAAAACTTGTGAACTCACTCAGTTTATACTGATTCAAATGTTTTTACGTGTCTTTCAGGAGATAACTAGGTAGCGCATGGAGTCACACTTAGAGCACCTCACGCTGAACATCTAAACTAGCTTTTTGGAAGATTTTAGTTCTATCCCTTCGATGCGCGTGGTTGTTCCCGCCGCGCATGGGGATATGGCGTGGAAATCTTCAATAATTTTTATACTTGGATGTTTTTATAATTTTTAATCAATGTAATGTATTTGTATTAAACTTTTCATGCGCAATGAAAATCTTACTTTGAATGTTTGCAATGGCCCGTGCTTAAGTATCAATTCCCACTCGCGCGCGCCCGGCTGTTTCCGCCGCTCAGGGCCGGGTGTGACAGTGATCCATAATTAAATCAAGTAGTTATGATGGCCATCGACCCCGTGAACACACATGACACACGAGTAAGACATAGGATGAAAGAAAACATAAAGATTATTACAGGTTATGTAAGAAAGATGAAAGAAAAAATGATTGGTTCATTAATAATGAGAGAAAGCAGTTACAGGCTTAGACCATCCGTACTTGGCCTTCGTTGCGGGGTTTAGGGCTTGAAATGCCGGGGGCACCCGCCCCCCCACCCCTCCCCGGCTTTTTGGCTTGGCGTTTTGGGCCAAACGTTTCCTACAAAACGCGTATATGGCACAATTTTTGAGGGTTTTGTGAGAGAGGTAGAGAGAGGGGATGAGAGAGAGGCGTTTTGGAGTTTTTTTCCCACTACACCCATTTTGTACTAAATGCCCAAAAGCTAACTATGCGCTACATGACGTAAAATGCCCAAGTATGTCTATTTTTGACTACGCAGGATCTTACAACCCATTAAACAGCTGCTAGACCGATGAGCTATTTCATATTTGGCATGCATGGTAGATGTGTAGGATCACAAGATATTATATATTTATAATATATAAGATTATATTACATGACATGATTCAATAATATGCATGTGACATGTGAGAAAGAAAACGCGAGAAATATTTATGTATATATTTAATACAATAGAAATAATATATGGTCACATGTCGTGGCCAGCGTGTTTAAGGCTCTAAGCTGGATCTTTAATCATATATAATGTAATATTTTCATGTGACAAAAATAATAAAATGTCATCACTAAACCTTTTAGCTCAAGGACAGATTACGGGTATTGTTTATTTTAGATATAACTTTTAGCAGTCTTTAATCTTTTATTAAATATTTTATTACGATATGGTGGCTGATTAGTATAATTTGGCTTATTCCATTCTTTATTTATTGATTTACTTACCACTCAATTAATATAACTGTTTATATTAGATCATGATGTCTTTAACTAATGTTCGGAAGCTTAGGCACAACATGTCGTACAAAAAAGGCCAAATTAATTTTTATTTGTTAATTTGTTTATTTTTTGAAACTTTATGTTTTATTTGTTTAAAGCTTCCTATCTTATTAATATTATAAATTCACATAAAAAGATAAACTAGTTTCATATACTATTTTATAGTCGTTATGCAATTAACCTTTTTAATTTTGAATTATTTATAATGTCATTTAAGTTTTGAAATTAATTTGAATTGTTTAATCAGTAATCTAGTAAGACGACTGGTTATACTATGAACCCGAATATGAAAACATTGTTTGTATAAAAGTAAATAGGATTTTGTTTAAGGAAGAATTGGATGTGCTTAAGGATGGATGGGTACGTTTGTTCACCTCCTTCATGCTAATTTCTTTTATTAATAGGTGTGATAGTTTTATTGTAAATCGTCGTTGTTGTGTGGTTGTTAAACTAGTTGAAAAAATGTAAAATAAAGGTTTGTTGTTGCTCCTTAAGGCGTGTAATTTGTATCACACTATCATGACATTTAAGCTAATGGTATTAAGGTGTGTAAATAGTGGTATTCCTTTTTAGATGGTGACCGTTTAAGTCCCAATGTAGACAAATATTTAAATTAGAACTAAAGCTAGCGGGTTATGCGAGTTGATATATTCGTTCTAAAAGAACAAAACGTTTAAGTCCACAAGTGATTATAACATATCAATATCTAAAAGAACTCTTTCCAATTTCAGTTTATGTGGTACAATAAGTTTCTAAAAATGGCTAGATTGTTATTTTCTAGAAAATATATATACAAGCGGATGCCAATTGTTATCATTCTAGAGTTGCTATTATTCTAGAGCTCTGTTATAACTGGCATTGCACATAAAAGTTCATTTAAATGTAACGAGTGTAAAAATTCTCAATCGCGTATGAAGAAACATCACTATATACGTGTTTTAATACCATTAATAATTTAATATACAAGCCTATGCTATTTACTACATTATGTGCTTAAGTAACTAAAACTTTGTGATTATTTTATAAAGTATATTTTAATTCACATATGACCTACTCAGCTTTCAATATATTATTAATTATTATACATGGTAATGGTAAAACTCTATAAGAAATCAATAATGTTTCTGGTTATAATTTGATTAAATAAACAGGTCACTTGAGTATGCGAAGAGCCGATCTAGGATTACCTGGTGTTAGTTGGGCATGATCAATCAATCACGTGCAACCAAATTAATCGACCCTTTGTACAAAATGATTTATTTTCTTTTGATGTGATGCTCCTTTTTTGTCATATACTCATATTGTGATCTCTAATTCATAATAAGTCCAAATCACATAAAAAATTAACATTTTTTTAGCTTAAATTAAATACTAAGTTGAGTTCCATCAAAGCTAATGGTTACACATGCAAACATACTTAATTACTTATAGAGCGAGTACAAAAACTAAATTAAATATAACTAATTAAACCGACTTTCATAATACATTGCACATAAACTATACTGCTTTATTTTTAATTTTTTAATTGTTAAATAGTTATAACTGAGAATAATAATATGAATATATATGGTTTAACCCGTGAGGGTGTTATAATATTCACATCGAGGATGTCATACATGACAATATTGATAACCGACACTTATAGATATGTATCTCTATTCTATTTATTCATCATTGTGATGTGTTACATGACAGTTATTGATAAATGACGATTATAGACAATGAATATATATTCATTTAAATTCTATTTATACATGATTGTGAAGTGTTACAAGACAAGTGTTACACTTATAGTATTTCTATTATGTTTATTTATAGCTTTTGATGGAAAGACACAAAAGTAATCAATATCAATATACTTAACAAAAAACTTATTACTTATTAGTTAAATTATTATTCTTTTAGGACTTTTCGAGCTTTTACAATGTAACACGTATTATTTAAAAAAAAGTTAATATTTTAATTTTCATAGAAAATGAGTGCCGCAAGGTGCGCCATTTGGATTGTGCTAAACCGTAGTTGAACGACCCGAGTCACGTTAATAAGCTATACCATATGATCCGGACACATTCACACCATTGTGTTGCGACCCCATGCTAGGCCAGTCGTGCTCCAAAGTCACACCACATAGCCCATCATGGCGCGCTATAGCAGCCGGCCATCCGTGTCTCAATCAGGTGTGTTGCACTTCATAAGGATGGTTTACATTCTTAGGATTCCCACTAATTTATGTATCTAAAAAACAATTACCAAGAACTCTTACTAAACTTAACTCTTTATTTATCTTTTCATATTCACATGTAACAGTTTCAAACTTAACTTCACATCTAGAGATATAATTTATCTTAACTCCATTGTAAGAAAGATTAATTTATCACAAAGCTCCCACATAACATATATAACACAAACCTAAAAAATAATGCTTACACCACTCAAATTTCCATATAAATATTTATTTACAAAGTAAATAAAAACTATTTTACACTTACACTACAAAACACACATGTCGTCACTAAAGACCATAAAGATCACCGCTAATACTTACAATGCGGCGCGTCGCCGCTAAAAAAATTACTTTCTTCAACCATCTTCTCGACCATACTAGATATAACATCATTGTTGCAACATCTAATATAAAATTAGAGAGCTAGGTTTAACTTATCTTAATCCAACATGTCCCATACCTAATATTTACAGTTGTATATATTATATTATATTATTATTAACATTAACCAAACCAAGCTGATGACTATGAGGTTTGCCTCTCTGGCCCACATAGATGGCATAGCAACGTGGAACCACGTGTCAACTTGTAAGACTATATGCCACGTGGACAAGAAAACTTCAGAACATATAACAACCTTATTAAATCTTCACTCTATAAATAAACTCACCTCTACTCTCAAAACATGTATATCCATCACTCCCAATATTATTATTATTATTAACATAACATATACAAGTACAGGAATTCTTTCACAATCTCTTGCATAATATTCACATCAACTTTGATTAATAACAATCGTTTAATCATCCTCGTCGTGTAATTCGGTTGGTTTACGAGTGTCTTATCGACTATCGTCGAAAAATGAAGGAAATTGCTGGAAACCCTTTGCACTTGAAGTCGTTAAATCATATATCGCTTGTATGTCGATCGGTCGAAGAATCGATTGATTTCTATACCAACGTGCTAGGGTTTGTCCCGATAAGAAGGCCTGGTTCTTTTGATTTTGAAGGTGCATGGTAATTATTTCATTCTCATGTTAGCATAATATGGTTAAAGTAACATTTTTTTAAGTGTACGTAACATGCTATTTAGTGTCATAAATATTAAATGATATATGTATCATTTTGGTATATAAATGTCTATTTATTTTCTACAAAATGAAATTACATATCAAGATTATCATAAGGGTTATGATGTATATCTACACCACCTTCAAATGTCAAAAAAAATATTAGTCAGAAAAGCCGTTTGAACGATATACAGACGACCGTATGGACCATTTGGGGTCTAACTATTAAAATTGTTGGTTAGAACAGCAGTTTGTCCAATATTCAAACTGTCGTTCTGACAACTAATGGTCGGACTTTGAAAAATTTCAAAACAGTCGTTCGACCTTTATTCAGAAACAGTGTGAGATTAGATGTTAGACTGTGTGTATAGATGGCCACTTATCATAACTGATCTTCGAGATTAGTTCTCATATTCTTATTGATTGATTTATTCACAGGTTATTCAATTACGGAATTGGAATTCATCTTTTACAATCAGAAAACCCTAATAACATGACCAAGAAAAGCGAAATAAACCCTAAAGATAATCATATTTCTTTTCAGGTAATAAATTCTTATATCCTGTTACTCCATCCGTCTCATTAAAAGTGTCAACATTTTCTTTTTTATTTGTCATATTACAAATGTCAATTTTCAAAATTTATTAGTCAATTTCTAAGTTTACCCTTAAACACACAACTAATAATAATAAACAATATTCATGGACTCAATTTCCGAGGATATTATTGTCATTTGGTAAGAAACAAAACAATTATTTAATCTACTTTAAACTCTGTCTTTTTCAAACTAAGACACCTTGACCGCGACGGAGGGAGTATTATTGTTTTGGGTAGTATGAGTGGGATTTTACTGGATATGTTTGTTTGTTTATATCTGATGTTCGAGTTTTACGTAATTAAAGTGTGAGAGCATGGGAGCAGTGGAAAAGAAGCTAACGGAGATGAATATAGTTTACAAGAGACAAAGAGTCGAAGAAGGCGGAATCTATGTGGATCAGTTATTCTTTCATGATCCAGATGGGTTCATGATTGAGATATGCAACTGTGATAACCTTTCCGGTGATCCCGATAGCCAGAGAGACAGTTCGATCATGCTCGCGGGTTAAGTTGGATATCATTTCCCAGAAACAAATGCAAACATTTGTTCAGATGTAATGCATGTGTGTTTGGCCTTTGGTTTTGTTATCATATTTTATGGTTAATTAGTAAGTAGTAACTATGCAAGTTTTAAGCTTTTAAGTTCGGTTTAATTAGGGGTTTTTATGTAGTGTTTTGTTTTGTGTGTTTAGTGTTGAATAAATTTGATTAAGTTTCAATTTTTATATTGATGCCAAATGAACTCCATACTTAAGGTTAAACCTTTCACTACAAGAAATTGCATCTATGACATGACTAGGGCTATCGAGACGCTAACACCTATAGTACGAGGTTGCTAACGAGTAACGACATGCTGTTTGCGTAGGATGGCAGCCATACTATGTTTTTGACAAATGTCGTTGCTACAAGCTTGAAAGGAGGGGGATACAGACACAACGACATGTCGTTAGCATAGGATGATGATTTTAAAATTTTATCTAATTGTAGTGTCCTGACGATATATCGTTGCAACAAGCTTGAACGAGTGAGTGAGAGAGAAAAAAAGGACACCTTTTTAAAAAGGTATCCCGACAACAAGTCTCGCTATAGGTTGTAAACAAATATACATTTTTATACATTTTCTTATATTATGAATAACTGAAAAGGTAAAATGGCATCGTTTCGAATATGAACTCTGTCACGACAACTTACAAGCTTTGATGGAAGAGGGAAAAGACTCATCATTTTGAAAAGTTGTCCCGAGAACAAGTCATCGCTATTGGTTGTAAACAAATATACATTTCTATACATTTTCTTATATTATGAATAAATGGAAAGGTAAAATAGTGTCGTTTCGAATATGGACTCCGTCATGACAACTTGTCGTCATTACAAGCTTTGATGGAAGAGAGAAAAGACTCATCATTTTGAAAAGTTGTCCCGAGAACAAGTCATCGCTAGCTTCGATGGAAGAGGGAAAAGACTCATCATTTTGAAAAGTTGTCCCCGACAACAAGTCATCGCCATAGGTTAAGGAGATTAAATTTTGTACCATAAGCAAACATCATACTAAAGATATACGTACCTAGACATGTATTATACTAATAATAACATATTTAGGTAAATATTATACTAACATTTAACACGTCTACAAGAACACGATGACCACATCAACACGTGTAAACATTCCGTGCCATGTGTTTAATGCAAATTAACACGTCTACAAGAACACGATTACCACATCAACACGTATACCATAACATGTGTTAACATTTCATGCCATGTGTTTAATGCAAATCAACACGTGTACAAGAACACGTCTAAAAATTTCGTGCCATGTGTTTAACGCAAACATGAGCATATCACATGTAAATTTTCAACGTAAACGTCATTTTAAGAAAATCAAGTCAGTCAAGAGTAATCACAAACATTAACTAAAACAACAAAAAGTTAACAAAAATAGTCGAACAATTGAGATTTTTAATGGTTAATTGTTATACATAACCGGTATTTATATTTTGTTATAGTTATATGTTTATAGATGATCAAAATAACTAAATAATCACAAATTCACAATCAATAATACCAACATACATATTAATTTTATTATCTTAGATGTTATTAATTTTTATAGTTTTTTTAGAAAAATAAAACTTCATAGAACCCAACATATATTAATATATTTACACGTGAGAAGTATTTTCTTAATATTTTTTTCTAAATAATATAGTACCCGCCTTCTTCAAATTTATAAATTTAAAAAATTTTAATTGGGTTATACTTATTGCTTAGCACTTATGTACTTACGTTTACTATATATTAATCTTGCATTCGGTAGTTTGTGCAAACACTACCTTTATATATTACTAGCTGCGTGCCAGCGCAATGCGGCGGAGTTTGCACGCAAACATGACATCGGATGCGTAACCGGTGTTACCGGTGTGTATGTGCGAGACTTCACAATAGTACGCGTGTAAACCGAAGATAGTATGTTCGTATTGCGGCATTGTAATCTTAACCGGTGTTAGTAAGCACGTCACACAACGGTTGTACGCACACAATCAGGTGTCGGTGCGCACGTAATGTTACATTGAACTCGTCTTGACCCGCAACCCATACCACTTGACACTGTTCTAACCCGAAATTTGTTATGACTTGACCCCTCTCAACCCAAACCCGCCCCGACCCAAACCAAATTAACCTTTTAGACCCATGACCAGAACGACTGAAAGAAAATCGGTTTTAAATAATCCCAACTATGACCAATCGACAAATAATAGTCCCAACTTCACACTTGGCTGGTGGCGGTCCCAGCTAAAGGTGTATCTGTTTCCAACGGTCCACGACTAACAGACGGTTTAAATGTTTAATACATTAGTCCGATGCTTACGTGCCACGTAAGCATCGGACTAACGGAGTTAACCATCCGTTAGTCACGGCCCGTTAAAAACAAATACACTTTCAGCTGGGACCACCACCAACCAAGTGTGAAGTTGAGACTGTTATTCGCCGATTGGTCATAGTTGGGATTATTTAAAAACCAATTTTCCGTTTAATTATTAACTTATAATTTTGATTTCTTACCCTTCGTAGCTTTTGAATGTAACATAACGAAAACCCGCTGAGCTCATCATCTGAGATGACCTCTCTCCATAATTATACGGAACTACTTAAAAATTGAATTTTTAATAAAATATCTTGTTTTTGGAATTTACCGTGCACCGGGAAGCCATCCACTTAATCCAACTACGGCTCTCAAGTTAATCGGGTACGGGTTTCGTTTCCATATTTTCCTTGAGCAAAACAAGCAGCAGAGTAAAGTGCACACGCAGCGCCCATACTGAATCCTCCAATACCGAGTTTTACTGTTTAAAAAAACCAAAAAAGAAAAAAAGAAAAATTGAAACTTTTATAACTTTAAATGCATAAAAATAAAAAATATATAAATTAAAAATAAAACACGCCGTTAAAAAAATGAATAAAAGAAGTAACAAAATACCATCAGAGGGCTCCGTTGATAACAAGTTTGCTATGTGTGCGACCGAAGCATCTAAACCTTCAACATCATTCGGACCGTCTTCTGAAAGCTCACCTTCATCAAACCCTGTTAACAACCCAAAAATATTATTTTATCATATTTTTATTTGAATTAAAGAATATATTTTTTCGTTTTAATCTTACATGCAGTACAAGGGAATCCCCCAAGCACGGTCACGGGCCGAGTAGGAGCAGTTGGGCATATCCATTTAACCTGCAAAATTTAAAACATCATTAAATCCCATTTTACTAAAAATAAAAAATAAAAAAAATAATTACAAAAAACATGCTTACATTTGGAAGATTCAAATAGTTATTACTTTATATTTTTAGTAATTTATGAGAATTTAATAAATATGGAAGTCAAATATTTTAGCATTCAATAATAATAATAATAGTAATAATAATCAACTAGTTATTGGTTAACAAAACTATTTAGGCCCAAATCATTATTTTGGGCCAATTATTTTTTTTCAAATTTTCAAACTCAAATGTCAAATAAAAAAAACAAACAGCGCACACGCACGCCCGAACAAATATATTAATCTTTCAATAATCAAGATTCAAGAATAACAAGTAAAACAAAGACATAATAATTATGTTGAATGAAATCTAGAAATAGTTGATTAGGATTTTTGTTTGTTTATGTTAGTCTAGAAGACAGGAACAGAATTCATGGGCATCTTGTACCCTTTTAAAATTCAAATTCATTCAAATTTAATAAATATGTAAATATAATAATAATAATAATAATAATAATAATCAACTAGTTATTAGTTAACAAAACTATTTAGGCCTAAATCATTATTTTGGGCCAACTCTTTTTTTCAAAATTTTCAAAATCAAATGGCAAATTGAAAAAACCAAACAGCACACACGCACGCCCAAGCAATTATTAATCTTTCAATAATCAAGATTCAAGAACACCAAGTAAAACAAAGACATAATAATTATGTTGAATGAAATCTAAAAAAAAATAGTGATTAGGATTTTTGTTTGTTTTTGTTAGTTTACAAGACAGGAACAGAATTCATGGGCATCTTGTACCCTTTTAAAATTCAAATTCTCATTGATTTCACTGCTCGGTACATTCATTCCTCGTGCACCTTTTTTGGAACTACTCTATTTTGTACTTTACTAAGTGACTCATTACTTTTATTGGTTTTTATATTTTAGCACTAGTATTAGATACTAGGGGTATCCTCGGCCCGGGTAGTGTTTTCGGCTTTTATCGCCTCCTTCAGCTATTCCATTCACTGTTGTTTTGTTTCATCTGGTGGTGTATTTGGTTTCTAATTTTGGTTTCTAATACCCGAGTGAGACCTTGTGAGGGTATTCAGAATCGGCTTTTGTGGCAAGTGCCCTAGGTTCATCAGCTGATTAAGCAGACCGAAGATGAATATTAGGTGGCACCCGGCTTGTTCGATTTTAGCCACATGGGCCATCCCTAAGAATCGTGAAAAAAATTTGGGCCGAAATCGAAAATATTTGGGCCTTAAAGTAGTTGGGTAATTAGGTTTAAACATGAAGATTACATATATTTTTTTTCAAATATATATAATGTAAAAAGAAAAAGAAATTTGGGCCTATCAAGGTGTTGGTCGACCATCCGGCCCTGCCTCATAACCGGCCTTGCATGCAACGCTAGTACCCTTTTTTGGGATATATATATATATATATATATATATATATATTGGTTTCATTTAAGAACTCTAGAAAAGTTAAAAACTTTTAGGAATTCTAAACAATCAAACATTTTTTTAATTTTTTTTATATATTAACATTATTGAAGAGTAGTTTTATCATAATTTATATAAAAAATTTTGATTACATATATTAATCACAAGTTTACATATGTGTAAAATTTATGTACTAACAAATTTACATAAATGTAAAACAAAACATAAACATGTATAAAAACTATTTTTCAAAATTGTAATTGTAAATATAAATATAAAAATGATAAAGCTACACTTAAATAACATTAACATACAAATTTTTTTACAAAAAAACATTAGTTTTCATGGTTTCCTTCTAGTTCTTAAATTATTTAACAGTTCTGTAATGATATTCATCATATATATATATATATAAGTTACATGAGTGTAAGATGTTCACAAGATGTAATTTAAGCGGGTACACCACCCTCTAAGTTAGTACAAGGGATTGGCTAAATTGAGCGAGATAGTAGGGTGACAAGAACAACATTGGGTGTCACCTGCCGCCGTAAGGCAAATCACACATTCTCTCTCATCTCCTCTCACATAATCCGTAGGAGGGTCTTCGTGTGAACAAATGTCTCTCCTCCCTTACTCTATCTCTCTCCTCCATATTAGTGGCATAACATTAAAATGACTAAAAGCATTCCCATTAAGGGTGCATTTAGTAGTGTATAAGCTTATAATTTGTATCATAGTAACTCACACACTCTCAACTTTGTTACTAAATTACAATTTTTTTAGACAACTACACGACTTGAAACCTAGCCATTTAGAAAAGCAAAGCCTTATGCAACACCTTTGTAGCATTTGGTCAAGACCCTTTGGTACATAGTACTGAATAGCTGACCATGACTTTTTTTAGCGCCTAGATCGAAAGTTCATATGAAGTACGCCAAAACTGCATATTTACACAAGCACCATCTCCAAGTCTCATAGTTTTTTCAAATATATATTTTTTTGTTTTATTTCGTTGTTTAATATAATTATCACTAATTAAATTGATAGAATCATATTGACTAGCGTCATATTCATTATCTACGGTTAAAGTAAAGAGCATGAAGAGAAGAATTTTAGTTGGTATCAAAGCATCGAGTTTCGCCTTTCGCCTTTTCTTGTTTTCTTATTATATTTGTTTATTTTAATACTTTGTGCTGTTAATTTATATTCGAAGTTTCATAAAATAAAATTTGACGGTGCTCATTTAGGTTTAGGGTGGACTTAGAGAATTAATTAAAAAGATAACAAACTTTAAATGTTCCTTGTTAGGTTAATTCTTTTTAAACAAGAGACAACATATGCTGTTGCCACTAACTTCGTCAACTACCATTATAGTAATAATTTTTTATACTTAAAAATAAGTTTAGTTATGGCATCTTTGCTTATCGAAATCCAACCATCAAAACATTTACATTCTATCACTTAAAGGTTTTTTTTTTCCTTTTATTTTCAATTTATTATATTATTATTATTATTAAAACGAAAACTGATTAGCGAAAAACTAATCAGAATACGAAAATAAATAAACAAATAAAAATAGTTATGCAAATCAACCAAATCTCAAACCATGATGTCCCCCTTCCTTTCATCACTCATCAAGTCTTATTTTTCTTAAAGAAATTAAGTATTAAAAAAATATGTATTAGCAATGACATGTTGTTGTTAAAGCTACAAAATTATTTTAATAAATCTTTATTTTTCTAAAATTGTAGCGACAACATGTCATCGCTAAAGTATTTAATTTAATCAAATATTCATTTTTAATTTATTATAAAATTTTAACGAACCTTTTATCGATCAGATGTCGTTTATATAGACCAAGGTTTAGCAACAAGAACTATACCGACGACATTTGTAGCTATTGCGACCAAATTCTAGTGACAAACTTCTACCGACGACGGCCGTCGTTCACATTCTTCTAGTGTAACCATATACCAATAGTCCAACATCATAGTAATCACCATTTTCCCAGAAAAAATATATAAAAATGCATATCTTCAATGAGTGAATACACGTCTATTACGCTTAATAATTGTCAACTTTTCGACTTTTCGGTCTCATACCTAAATATAATATGTGATCTTATAACTCAACTTCATCTACATCATAATTTATTAATTTTATGTGTTTTATGCAAATTTATTGTTTATAAGTAAACTATATACATTAACATCCATATAACCAAGTAATAATAAAGATAAAAAAAACGTATTATAATTTAAACTAAAAAGTTAACTTTATTGGTTGTTGAAATTAGTAAACATCAACTCAAAGAATCCGATTCATTTTTATATCAAAAAATCATGAATTAATTAATACATTATATCACAAATGGAAAAAGCTATGGAATAAACTTTAGCTACATATAGAACTCTAGTAATTTATTTTATATTTACCTATATAACAATGTGAACTTTTTACAAACAAATAAGATTAAACCCGGTTTTAATAAGATACTTTTGTTTTGGGGGAAAGTCAAAACGCGTTAAGAATCGGAATATTTACTGTTTTAATAAAAATATATTTATTAAATATTTTTTTTATATTTCTTTTCCAAAACAAGAAGCAAGATTCAGCATGTAAACACGTAATGCGATTGTGGCTTAAAAGTTATTTTCATACTATAAATCCAAGAATAATGTAATGTCATTATCTAATATCACAAGAAGGTCATGGCATGTTAAAGTAGGTTTGAGTGTGGGTTCTGGCCGAGGAAAAGTTACAAGCGCGTAAAATAGAAAAAAATACGCTGATGGGAAACATGCATACTAATATTTGAGTTGTGTGTCTACACAAAAGTTTTGGTAATTAGATATTTAAAATGAACGGGTTTTTTATTATAAGATGTTTATTAATTTATGTATTTATATTATTTTACTAGTTTTTATCTCCTGTATTACGCTGTTGTTTTACATTATTCGTTTTTAATATTTATATATTTTTTAAGATTTTAATTTTATTTATTGTAAGGAAGTTAATAATATACTTAGGATTTGATGATGAAAAGGTTTCACAAATAAATGAGATATTATAACCCGGTTTAAAAGCTATATGAGTTTGATGAGACTCATGACCTGTTTTTTTTACTATAAAAATGTTTCTTAATTATAAATATTATCTTAAAAAATCTGGATATTAATTTTTAGTATTATCCCTATTTTATATGATTTACATATCAAAATGGGATTAATTTTTAATATAATGAGATGTTATAATCCGTTTAACGGCTATCTGGGTTTGGTGAGACTCATACCCGTGAATTCGTGTCAAATGCATAAGAAATCTTCATTTACAAATAAAACAATCTGGTGACTTGAGAAAATTTAGAAATGTTTCGTTTATATATATTTAAGATTATTATAGAGAAGTTGATTTGATTAATTTGGTTATAAATCCTTTAAGTTAATTTATAAATCTATACTCTTTAATAAAAGACTACAAGTTTTTTCACTTGTCACTCATACATTAAACCCCACCTTTTTAACAAATTTATAATAATAAAATAATAGTTACCATTCTTAGAATTTATGCTTCAAAATTTGTTAATTTAATATTTAATTCCTATTTTTTTCAAGCATTTGATATTTATTTTTCAAGCATTTGATATTTATAATTATCTATTACTTTAAAATTGTTTTAAATTGTACAACAATTGTGTTAATAGTGTTTAACGGGTTTATTATTTCTTATATACTGGTTATTTATTAAATATTGTATTTTTAAGAACTACCCGTATAGTACACGGACCTCAAACTAGTAATAAATAAGTAACCATTCATTGTCTCATGTCACAATTCTGTTAGCTCAATATACGTTTCTCGTTTCTCTTGTCTAACATTTCACTCTTTCGTAACATATATAAATAACAAAATCTATAACCTAGTTACTTGTTATCTAACTCAACTACCACCTAACTTGAGAGTCAAGTAACTAAATTACCAAGACAAGACTAAACCAGGCTTCTTGTACGTTGTAATCTAACTTAAATTAACCAACTCTAATGAGCTTGTCAATTCTGGTCCTCTTATATTTACCGACTTGTGAACAAAAAGTTACGTACTGTACGATAAAAAATGTAGGATTGAAGACATAGACACGACGCCACATGCAACTTCAATACAGGTGTCCAAATGTTCTAAATGTTTTAAAAGAAGTGTCGTATATATATATTCTTAATTTCTATGATCAAGGAATATATTTTTGCTTGGCCAATTCTGTATACATATCATATTATACCTACCGTTGCTGTCAAGAATATTTGTTGTACCTTTGATGCTTGTGTACATCAGTACATGCACGTGTTTCTATGCGTTTGGTCTTTGGTAGCTTTAGATTAATTGAAAGATCATATGCCAAAACTGCATGGTCATGATCATATGTATATGTTAGGTAAAATTTCGGATTTATTAGAACTTGAAATGATTGAGAATGAGATGATTAAGAAAGATAGACCAAGCTTCAATGTTTCAAGTGCATTGATTGCTCCCATGAGAAATCTGTCCACCAAGAATCAACCGCAAATTCCCATCATAGAAGAACCAGCTGAACAAAATGTTGTCACTCCAAAATTTTTCATTGGGGGTAGCACAAGCATTCAAGGAAATCAGCAGAGGTTCAATGTGCAACTGATTGATGATTCTGACTCTGCCTCTATGTCTAGTGGAAATGTTCCTAATACTGGAACAGGACATAGTCAAAGCAATGAAACACAAGCCTTGTTTTCTATGTTTACTGAGTCATATAATGCATTTGTTTCAAAGAACATGATTCACACAAGTGTGGTACAAGATGATTTAGAACAAATTGATGCAGATGACTTGGAAGACATGGATTTGAAGTGGCAAGATGCCATGTTGGGTTTGAGAAGTAGAAGGCTGTATAACAGAACTGGTAGATCTCTGGTTTCTGGTCCTAATGACAGGATTGGGTTTGACAAGTCGAAAGCAATATGCTACAACTGTCAGCAACCTGGTCATTTTGCAAGAGAATGCAATCAACCAAGAAATTTTCAGATAAATCAATTTCAGAATCAACAACCAGGAGGTCAGCATCAATATCAACAGAATCAACCAAGAGGTCAGCAGCATTACCAACAAAATCAACCAAGATTCAACAACAACAGCAATCAAATGAACAACTTCAACAACAACAATTACAACCCAAACTTCAATAACTTTCAGCCTCAAATGAATAATCAACAACAAAGTATGCAACAGAATCAAGGTTTTCAAATGAATAACAATCAAAACCTTCAAGCTGTTCAAAATGTTCCAAACAACACTGTTCCAGCAAATCAAAATCAGATCAGAAATCAAGGAAATGTGGCGGTGACTACACAACATGAAGGAAGTTTTGATTGGAGCAGTCATGAAGAGGACATTGCAGATGATATCAGGAAAGCAAATGTGGCATTCATGGCCATAATTGAGAAAGAAAAGGGATCATCTTCTCAGGTACACTCTGCTCCTACAGTTGATTTAAATGAACTTGTCAGTGAATTGAAAACAAAAGTGGGCAAGCTGGAAGGTGAGTGTTTCAGAAAACAAAGTATCATAAATGAGTATGAGGCAAGTGAGATGATCAGTGATGAAAAGACTAAAAGCCTTGAAGATGATTGCATGATCATTTACAGAACTCAAACCAGATACATCACTGAGATTGATGGATTGAAGAAGATGTTAGTTGAAGAAAAGGTGCAAAACACAAGACTAAAGGTTGAAACTGAATTTCTGAAGAATTTAGTATCAACTGGCAACATATGTGGAATACTGAATCAAGTGAAAGAACAAGACAAATACAAAACAGTTCCACCTTCATTCAACAACAATTTTATTCCTAAAGTTGACAAAGAGAAAAAAGATGCATACTTACAACAATTCAAAGATATCTTTCAAGACAGGAAAGAATTTGTTGATTTGTACAAAAAGGTAGAAGTAAATGAAGATGGAGAGTTTGTGATTAAGAAAGAAGTGAAAGAGAAAAAATCAATTGGAGTTCAAGTCTCTGAGGATGACTTTGATTCAGATGAGTTGGATCAAGATGATTTGAGTGATCAAATTACTGAAAAGAAAATCAAAGCTGCTGAAAGAGGAAGAAAATACAAGAAACCTGAATCTGTTGATAAACTTCCAAAGTATCCACCAGTCCCACCAAGATTAAAGAAGCAAAATGATAAAATGAAAAGAGAACATGTTTCTTTTGATATCTGTGAAAGGAGGAAGATAAACTACAATGCTGTCAGACCACCAAGAAAAGCTGTATTGGCTAGAATAAAGCAGAACAACAAAAGGAAAATGGTGACTGAAAAAGTTGAAACAGGAAATTTTATCCCAGTTTATCCAATCTTTTCTAGTCATGAGGTGTTGGATGTTGGAGAATTGGAAACTATGGAAGAATATAAGAAAAGACAGTAAAGGGTTAGAGAAAGCAGTGATGAAGAACCTATGATTATGAAGAAAATTGTCTTTGTCAAAAGCAAAGTTGAAAGACAAGACATCAAGATTGAGGAATTTGTTCCTTTTTCAATTGATTTTGATGGTCTAAAGAATCATAAGACTTTAGGAGTCAATACACCTAAGCCAAGTGAAAGATTCAAGAAACCAAAAGAACATGAAGCCTTCAAGGGCAAGGTTTGGTGCAAAAAGTGTGATGAATATGGTCACCACACAGATTCATGTAATGATATTCATCATATATATATATATATATATATATAAGTTACATGAGTGTAAGATGTTCACAAGATGTAATTTAAGCGGGTACACCACCCTCTAAGTTAGTACAAGGGATTGGCTAAATTGAGCGAGATAGTAGGGTGACAAGAACAACATTGGGTGTCACCTGCCGCCGTAAGGCAAATCACACATTCTCTCTCATCTCCTCTCACATAATCCGTAGGAGGGTCTTCGTGTGAACAAATGTCTCTCCTCCCTTACTCTATCTCTCTCCTCCATATTAGTGGCATAACATTAAAATGACTAAAAGCATTCCCATTAAGGGTGCATTTAGTAGTGTATAAGCTTATAATTTGTATCATAGTAACTCACACACTCTCAACTTTGTTACTAAATTACAATTTTTTTAGACAACTACACGACTTGAAACCTAGCCATTTAGAAAAGCAAAGCCTTATGCAACACCTTTGTAGCATTTGGTCAAGACCCTTTGGTACATAGTACTGAATAGCTGACCATGACTTTTTTTAGCGCCTAGATCGAAAGTTCATATGAAGTACGCCAAAACTGCATATTTACACAAGCACCATCTCCAAGTCTCATAGTTTTTTCAAATATATATTTTTTTTGTTTTATTTCGTTGTTTAATATAATTATCACTAATTAAATTGATAGAATCATATTGACTAGCGTCATATTCATTATCTACGGTTAAAGTAAAGAGCATGAAGAGAAGAATTTTAGTTGGTATCAAAGCATCGAGTTTCGCCTTTCGCCTTTTCTTGTTTTCTTATTATATTTGTTTATTTTAATACTTTGTGCTGTTAATTTATATTCGAAGTTTCATAAAATAAAATTTGACGGTGCTCATTTAGGTTTAGGGTGGACTTAGAGAATTAATTAAAAAGATAACAAACTTTAAATGTTCCTTGTTAGGTTAATTCTTTTTAAACAAGAGACAACATATGCTGTTGCCACTAACTTCGTCAACTACCATTATAGTAATAATTTTTTATACTTAAAAATAAGTTTAGTTATGGCATCTTTGCTTATCGAAATCCAACCATCAAAACATTTACATTCTATCACTTAAAGGTTTTTTTTTTCCTTTTATTTTCAATTTATTATATTATTATTATTATTAAAACGAAAACTGATTAGCAAAAAACTAATCAGAATACGAAAATAAATAAACAAATAAAAATAGTTATGCAAATCAACCAAATCTCAAACCATGATGTCCCCCTTCCTTTCATCACTCATCAAGTCTTATTTTTCTTAAAGAAATTAAGTATTAAAAAAATATGTATTAGCAATGACATGTTGTTGTTAAAGCTAAAAATTATTTTAATAAATCTTTATTTTTCTAAAATTGTAGCGACAACATGTCATCGCTAAAGTATTTAATTTAATCAAATATTCATTTTTAATTTATTATAAAATTTTAACGAACCTTTTATCGATCAGATGTCGTTTATATAGACCAAGGTTTAGCAACAAGAACTATACCGACGACATTTGTAGCTATTGCGACCAAATTCTAGTGACAAACTTCTACCGACGACGGCCGTCGTTCACATTCTTCTAGTGTAACCATATACCAATAGTCCAACATCATAGTAATCACCATTTTCCCAGAAAAAATATATAAAAATGCATATCTTCAATGAGTGAATACACGTCTATTACGCTTAATAATTGTCAACTTTTCGACTTTTCGGTCTCATACCTAAATATAATATGTGATCTTATAACTCAACTTCATCTACATCATAATTTATTAATTTTATGTGTTTTATGCAAATTTATTGTTTATAAGTAAACTATATACATTAACATCCATATAACCAAGTAATAATAAAGATAAAAAAAACGTATTATAATTTAAACTAAAAAGTTAACTTTATTGGTTGTTGAAATTAGTAAACATCAACTCAAAGAATCCGATTCATTTTTATATCAAAAAATCATGAATTAATTAATACATTATATCACAAATGGAAAAAGCTATGGAATAAACTTTAGCTACATATAGAACTCTAGTAATTTATTTTATATTTACCTATATAACAATGTGAACTTTTTACAAACAAATAAGATTAAACCCGGTTTTAATAAGATACTTTTGTTTTGGGGGAAAGTCAAAACGCGTTAAGAATCGGAATATTTACTGTTTTAATAAAAATATATTTATTAAATATTTTTTTTATATTTCTTTTCCAAAACAAGAAGCAAGATTCAGCATGTAAACACGTAATGCGATTGTGGCTTAAAAGTTATTTTCATACTATAAATCCAAGAATAATGTAATGTCATTATCTAATATCACAAGAAGGTCATGGCATGTTAAAGTAGGTTTGAGTGTGGGTTCTGGCCGAGGAAAAGTTACAAGCGCGTAAAATAGAAAAAAATACGCTGATGGGAAACATGCATACTAATATTTGAGTTGTGTGTCTACACAAAAGTTTTGGTAATTAGATATTTAAAATGAACGGGTTTTTTATTATAAGATGTTTATTAATTTATGTATTTATATTATTTTACTAGTTTTTATCTCCTGTATTACGCTGTTGTTTTACATTATTCGTTTTTAATATTTATATATTTTTTAAGATTTTAATTTTATTTATTGTAAGGAAGTTAATAATATACTTAGGATTTGATGATGAAAAGGTTTCACAAATAAATGAGATATTATAACCCGGTTTAAAAGCTATATGAGTTTGATGAGACTCATGACCTGTTTTTTTTACTATAAAAATGTTTCTTAATTATAAATATTATCTTAAAAAATCTGGATATTAATTTTTAGTATTATCCCTATTTTATATGATTTACATATCAAAATGGGATTAATTTTTAATATAATGAGATGTTATAATCCGTTTAACGGCTATCTGGGTTTGGTGAGACTCATACCCGTGAATTCGTGTCAAATGCATAAGAAATCTTCATTTACAAATAAAACAATCTGGTGACTTGAGAAAATTTAGAAATGTTTCGTTTATATATATTTAAGATTATTATAGAGAAGTTGATTTGATTAATTTGGTTATAAATCCTTTAAGTTAATTTATAAATCTATACTCTTTAATAAAAGACTACAAGTTTTTTCACTTGTCACTCATACATTAAACCCCACCTTTTTAACAAATTTATAATAATAAAATAATAGTTACCATTCTTAGAATTTATGCTTCAAAATTTGTTAATTTAATATTTAATTCCTATTTTTTTCAAGCATTTGATATTTATTTTTCAAGCATTTGATATTTATAATTATCTATTACTTTAAAATTGTTTTAAATTGTACAACAATTGTGTTAATAGTGTTTAACGGGTTTATTATTTCTTATATACTGGTTATTTATTAAATATTGTATTTTTAAGAACTACTCGTATAGTACACGGACCTCAAACTAGTAATAAATAAGTAACCATTCATTGTCTCATGTCACAATTCTGTTAGCTCAATATACGTTTCTCGTTTCTCTTGTCTAACATTTCACTCTTTCGTAACATATATAAATAACAAAATCTATAACCTAGTTACTTGTTATCTAACTCAACTACCACCTAACTTGAGAGTCAAGTAACTAAATTACCAAGACAAGACTAAACCAGGCTTCTTGTACGTTGTAATCTAACTTAAATTAACCAACTCTAATGAGCTTGTCAATTCTGGTCCTCTTATATTTACCGACTTGTGAACAAAAAGTTACGTACTGTACGATAAAAAATGTAGGATTGAAGACATAGACACGACGCCACATGCAACTTCAATACAGGTGTCCAAATGTTCTAAATGTTTTAAAAGAAGTGTCGTATATATATATTCTTAATTTCTATGATCAAGGAATATATTTTTGCTTGGCCAATTCTGTATACATATCATATTATACCTACCGTTGCTGTCAAGAATATTTGTTGTACCTTTGATGCTTGTGTACATCAGTACATGCACGTGTTTCTATGCGTTTGGTCTTTGGTAGCTTTAGATTAATTGAAAGATCATATGCCAAAACTGCATGGTCATGATCATATGTATATGTTAGGTAAAATTTCGGATTTATTAGAACTTGAAATGATTGAGAATGAGATGATTAAGAAAGATAGACCAAGCTTCAATGTTTCAAGTGCATTGATTGCTCCCATGAGAAATCTGTCCACCAAGAATCAACCGCAAATTCCCATCATAGAAGAACCAGCTGAACAAAATGTTGTCACTCCAAAATTTTTCATTGGGGGTAGCACAAGCATTCAAGGAAATCAGCAGAGGTTCAATGTGCAACTGATTGATGATTCTGACTCTGCCTCTATGTCTAGTGGAAATGTTCCTAATACTGGAACAGGACATAGTCAAAGCAATGAAACACAAGCCTTGTTTTCTATGTTTACTGAGTCATATAATGCATTTGTTTCAAAGAACATGATTCACACAAGTGTGGTACAAGATGATTTAGAACAAATTGATGCAGATGACTTGGAAGACATGGATTTGAAGTGGCAAGATGCCATGTTGGGTTTGAGAAGTAGAAGGCTGTATAACAGAACTGGTAGATCTCTGGTTTCTGGTCCTAATGACAGGATTGGGTTTGACAAGTCGAAAGCAATATGCTACAACTGTCAGCAACCTGGTCATTTTGCAAGAGAATGCAATCAACCAAGAAATTTTCAGATAAATCAATTTCAGAATCAACAACCAGGAGGTCAGCATCAATATCAACAGAATCAACCAAGAGGTCAGCAGCATTACCAACAAAATCAACCAAGATTCAACAACAACAGCAATCAAATGAACAACTTCAACAACAACAATTACAACCCAAACTTCAATAACTTTCAGCCTCAAATGAATAATCAACAACAAAGTATGCAACAGAATCAAGGTTTTCAAATGAATAACAATCAAAACCTTCAAGCTGTTCAAAATGTTCCAAACAACACTGTTCCAGCAAATCAAAATCAGATCAGAAATCAAGGAAATGTGGCAGTGACTACACAACATGAAGGAAGTTTTGATTGGAGCAGTCATGAAGAGGACATTGCAGATGATATCAGGAAAGCAAATGTGGCATTCATGGCCATAATTGAGAAAGAAAAGGGATCATCTTCTCAGGTACACTCTGCTCCTACAGTTGATTTAAATGAACTTGTCAGTGAATTGAAAACAAAAGTGGGCAAGCTGGAAGGTGAGTGTTTCAGAAAACAAAGTATCATAAATGAGTATGAGGCAAGTGAGATGATCAGTGATGAAAAGACTAAAAGCCTTGAAGATGATTGCATGATCATTTACAGAACTCAAACCAGATACATCACTGAGATTGATGGATTGAAGAAGATGTTAGTTGAAGAAAAGGTGCAAAACACAAGACTAAAGGTTGAAACTGAATTTCTGAAGAATTTAGTATCAACTGGCAACATATGTGGAATACTGAATCAAGTGAAAGAACAAGACAAATACAAAACAGTTCCACCTCCATTCAACAACAATTTTATGCCTAAAGTTGACAAAGAGAAAAAAGATGCATACTTACAACAATTCAAAGATATCTTTCAAGACAGGGAAGAATTTGTTGATTTGTACAAAAAGGTAGAAGTAAATGAAGATGGAGAGTTTGTGATTAAGAAAGAAGTGAAAGAGAAAAAATCAATTGGAGTTCAAGTCTCTGAGGATGACTTTGATTCAGATGAGTTGGATCAAGATGATTTGAGTGATCAAATTACTGAAAAGAAAATCAAAGCTGCTGAAAGAGGAAGAAAATACAAGAAACCTGAATCTGTTGATAAACTTCCAAAGTATCCACCAGTCCCACCAAGATTAAAGAAGCAAAATGATAAAATGAAAAGAGAACATGTTTCTTTTGATATCTGTGAAAGGAGGAAGATAAACTACAATGCTGTCAGACCACCAAGAAAAGCTGTATTGGCTAGAATAAAGCAGAACAACAAAAGGAAAATGGTGACTGAAAAAGTTGAAACAGGAAATTTTATCCCAGTTTATCCAATCTTTTCTAGTCATGAGGTGTTGGATGTTGGAGAATTGGAAACTATGGAAGAATATAAGAAAAGACAGTAAAGGGTTAGAGAAAGCAGTGATGAAGAACCTATGATTATGAAGAAAATTGTCTTTGTCAAAAGCAAAGTTGAAAGACAAGACATCAAGATTGAGGAATTTGTTCCTTTTTCAATTGATTTTGATGGTCTAAAGAATCATAAGACTTTAGGAGTCAATACACCTAAGCCAAGTGAAAGATTCAAGAAACCAAAAGAACATGAAGCCTTCAAGGGCAAGGTTTGGTGCAAAAAGTGTGATGAATATGGTCACCACACAGATTCATGTAATGAAAAATTCAACCTCAAACCATTTCATGTCCCAAATGGAACAATGTATGGTCAAGACTTTGTTTTGTACAAACAGAAGTATGATATGTATTTGGGAAAAGGAAATGTGTGTGGAAAGGAGACAAGTAACAAAAAGAATGCTGAAATCAAAGGAAAGAAACAAATGACTGGGTCCGCAAGAAGAAGTAAGTCACCACAGAAGCACAAGAAGGTGACAAAGAAGAAAAGTCAGTCATTGAAGATTAATCAAGACATTCAATCAGTTAAGTCTGATGAGTCTTAAGAATCATCAAACAGTGAGAAGACAAGAAGGAAAGAAATTTATCAGAGAATAAAACCAAATGAACTTACTGGTGATGAAAAGTTCTTGATGAAACATGGATATGAACCACAAGGTTTCACTTGGAAACCTAAAGCAGAAACTAAAATTGAAGATGTGACTGATGTAAGAGACTACTCAGAAACAAAGGACTATGTCTTAAAAGAGAATGTCACTGACTCAGTTGAGCCTCAAAGTTCAGTTTCACCTGTTAAAACAGCAAGAGAATGTGGATATGAAACTGACAATTCTGATAATCTGGAGATCACTCATGCAGATCCTAAACCTACAACACTCACTTCCCAAGCTACCACTGAAAATGACACTGATAAGTTGCAAGTTGATGAAGCTTGCACTTCATCACTTAACTAATCAAATTTCTCTTTTGCAGGAACAGGCCACTCCTTTGAATGATATATGGTATATGGATAGTGGTTGTTCTAGGCACATGACTTGTGACAAGAGGTCACTTGTGAATTATGAAGAGAAATATGAAGGTCCTGTTGCCTTTGGGAGTGATGAAAATGGTGGAAAGATTGTGGGAAAAGGAATCTTGACAAATGGAAAGGTATCATTTGATAATGTGTTTCATGTTGAGGGACTTCAATACAATCTGCTGAGCATATCACAGATGTGTGATAAGGGTTACAAAGTTAGCTTTGATGATTCTCATTGTTTCATCTTAAAACCTGAGTTTGTAATTCTACCTGAGATGATTATGATGATGGCACCAAGAAATGGCAACTTGTATGAGTTGAATATGAAAGAAGCTTTTTCAAGAGGTGGTGCATGTTTTGTTTCCAAAGCCACTGAAAATGAATCTAAATTGTGGTATAGGAAACTGTGTCATGTAAACTTGAAGAACATGAACAGACTGGTCAAAGGTGAGCATGTGATAGGTTTACCTACAAGAGAATTCAAGTTGGATGATCATTGTGACTCATGTCAAAAGGGAAAACAACACAAGTCCACTCATAAGACAAAGCTCATCAATTCAATTGATCAACCACTTGAGTTACTTCACATGGATCTTTTTGGTCCTGTGAGTGTGCCAAGTATTGGAAAGAAGAGATACTGTCTGGTGATCATTGATGATTATTCAAGATATACTTGGGTTTATTTCCTAAGTACCAAGGATGAGTATGCAGAGTTGATTAAAGGTTGTGTTACCATGATTGAGAACAAACTGAATAAGAAAGTCAAAATGATGAGAAGTGACAATGGTACAGAGTTCAAGAATGGAGTTATGGAAGAATTCTGCACACAGAAAGGAATATTTCAACAATTTTCAGCTCCTAGAACTCCTGAATAAAATGGAGTGGCAGAAAGAAGAAACAGAACTTTGATAGAAGCTGCCAGAACCATGTTGGCTGATGCAAATTTGCCTGTCACTTTTTGGGCTGAAGCAATCAATACAGCCTGTTATGTTCAGAACAGGGTGCTTGTAAACAAAAGGCATAACAAGACTCCATATGAAATTTTCAATAATAGAAAGCCTTACATCAAGTTTTTCAAGCCCTTTGGTTGCAAATGTTTTCTTTTGAACACTAGAGATTATTTGAACAAGTTTCAAACTAAATCACTAGATTGTTTCTTTGTTGGTTATTCTACTCACTAAAAGGCACACAGAGTATATGTGAAAGATCACATGAGTGTGATAGAGTCATCTGACATCATTTTTAATGAGAATCAATTCAATACAGTCAATGGTGCAGTATGGCTATTTGATCATGAGAAGTTGATAAAGTCATTCAAGATTTATTCTGAAGACTTTGATGATTCATTCTACAAGACCAGTGTACTTGAAGAGAATAAGAAGAAAGAACTGGACTTGGAAGAATTATGGAAAAAGGTTGCTAGAAAAGAAAAGGAATACACTTTTGTGAAGAGCTCCTCAAGCAATGCCACTGAACCAGATCAGGAGGTGAACAATCAGGACAGTACAAATGTACAAAATGGTCATGTTCAGAATGGGAGTGACACAAGCAACCAATCAAATGAAGATGAGAATGCTTCCACAGCAAGATTTCAAGACTTATTTCAAAGCTTGAATCTGGGAAACAATGGTGCATCTACTTCAGGACAAAACAATGATGAAGCACCAGAGTTTCATGATGCAGAAGCTGATTTGATCATTGAAGAACCTTAACTCAATGAAACAAATCTTGACACAAATTTGTCTACAAATATGATAATACAAACTCCTACTGTTGAAAAGAATCATCCTGCTGAAAATATCATTGGTGACTTGCATGAAAGAGTCACAAGGAGTCATTCTGAGATTGCAAACATCTGTCTGTACTCTTGCTTTCTATCTCAAATAGAACCAAAGAACATTGCTCAAGCTTTAAAAGACAATAGTTGGGTAGAGGCAATGCAAGAGGAATTGGCACAGTTTAGAGATCTACATGTTTGGGATCTTGTAGACAAGCCTTATGACAGATATGCAATTGGAACCAAGTGGGTTTTCAGAAACAAAAGGGATGAAAGGGGTTTGGTGATTAAGAACAAAGCTAGACTTGTAGCACTGGGATGTCTTCAAGAAGAAGGGATAGACTTTGAGGAAGTATTTGCACCAGTTGCAAGACTGGAAGCCATAAGAATTTTCCTTGCATATGCTGCCTCAAAGAATATTAGAGTATTCCAGCTTGATGTTAAATCTGCATTCTTAAATGGAAAGATTGATGAAGAGGTGTATGTAGCTCAGCCACCAGGTTTTGAGGATCCCATGTATCCAAACAGGGTGTATAAGTTAAACAAAGCCCTTTATGGACTGCATCAGGCTCCCAGAGCATGGTATGATGAGCTATCAACTCATCTACTTGAAAATGGTTTCACAAGGGGAGCCGTTGACAAGACACTCTTCTACAAAAGAAAGGGGTCAGATTTGTTACTTTTACAAGTCTATGTTGATGATATCATCTTTGGATCTACAAATGAAGTTATGTGTTTGGAGTTTGAAGGGGTGATGAAATTCAAGTATAGCATGAGTTCCATGGGTGAAATGAACTTCTTTCTGGGACTGCAAGTTCTACAAAAGGCTGAAGGGATCTTCATTCACCAAACTAAATATGTGCAGGACATTTTGAACAAGTTCAACTATCATGATTACAAGACTGCTTCAACTCCAATGGACACCAAAGAAAAGATGATAACTGATGAAAAGGGGGAGTCAGTAGATGAACATGAATACAGAGCCAAGATTGGATCTCTGATGTATCTGACTGCAACAAGACCAGATATCGTGTTTGCTGTGTGTGTATGTGCAAGGTTCCAGTCAAATCCAAAAGTCTCCCACATGAATGTTGTTAAAAGAATATTCAGATATTTGAAGGGAAGACCAGACTTAGGAATTTGGTATCCTAAGAATCAAGCCTTTGATATGCTTGCATATACAGATAGTGATTATGATGGGTGTAACATGAGCAGAAAGTCAACATCAGGGGGATGCCAGTTTTTGGGTGAAAGGCTAGTGTCATGGCAATGCAAGAAACAGACCACAGTATCAATCTCCACTGCAGAAGCTGAATATGTTGCTGCATCTGCATGCTGTGCACAAGTTCTCTGGATTCAAAATCAGATGCTGGACTATGGTTTGATTTTTCTAAACACCCCAATTCTGAATACTGCTGCATATTTTACTGTTAAGAATCCTGTGCAACATTCTAAGACTAAGCACATTGAAATCAGACATCACTTCATCAGAGATTGCAGTGAAAAATGTTTGATTGAAATGCAAAGAGTTGATACAAGTGATAATTTGGCTGACCTATTCACCAAACCACTTGATAGAACCAGGTTCAACTTTCTTTTGAAAGCCCTGGGGATGATCAACTCTGATGAAATCTGATTAAGGATGTGTGCTTTGTTGTGTGTCTCTATGTGCTAACTGAATATTGTAGAGGAGTCACACATGCTGAATATGTTACTGAGTATGTTAAATGTTATGTGACTTAACTGTTTCTATGTGTGTCTCTCTGTGATAACTGATTATTTTATTAGAGATTACACATATTGAATGTGCTTCAACTGAATGTTGATTGATTATGTTTTGAATATTTCACTGTTTTGAAGTTAACTGTAGGTGCTTAAGTAAATATCTGTGCAATTTGTTTGAAATTGATGATAATTCTTGACTATCATGTTAACTGATCTGATGTTATGATAAGTAGTTTAATCTGTTTGGGTGAAATTAAATACTTGTCTGATGTCATGAGTATCACATGTTTATGGTTACTTGAATATGTTCTTTAATCTGATCTTCTGATGTTGTTAAGATAGGATAGACATTGAATGATAGAACAGTCTGTTTTTCTTGATGATGTTAAGAATGATTAAGATTTGATTATGTGATGCAACTGTTTATGTCAAAATGAGTTTTATGTCAAAATTAAGTGATTCAATGAATTTTATAATGAATTTTGCATAAATACTATATTTTGGTCAAACCATGAGCAAGTTGATTAATGGTGCTGAGATATGATAAGATTATTCAGTTCAAGCTTTTAAGAAGCTTAAAAGAAGGATTTTTAAAGAAAAGTCTCAAGTAGTTGTTTTTGCTGAAAATTATGTCATTTGCCCAGTTGGAAGGACATGCACTTGTGTATGTTTGGTCCTTAAATCTCTATAGATTCAAAGGATGGCCATTGACCTGAAAACTGAATGCATTTGGGGCAATTATGACTTGTTTCTTATTCCTTCACTTAAAACTATGTCAATAGCTCTGACTTTGAAAGGACATATACTCATATGTATGTTTGGTCCTATTAACCACTTCTGGTCAAACAGGATAGCCATTAACCTGACAATAAAGAAATATTGGGGTGATTGAATAATTAACTGAATTTTGATGGGAAATGATAGTACATTGACTACTTAGCTGATCATATGGAATTAATAGGCTAAAAAGACCTTAGTATAGTCATTAACAAGTATGGTTGCTTTCCCATGATGATGTAAAATCTAAGGTGATATAAACATAATGAATATGCTAATCTTTATGTGGAGATGCATAGTTGTTTTGTATGTCTCAAGATAAATCTCTCCAAATGATAGGCAGAAAAGTGATTACCCAGTCATACACGAGCCTGTTGTTATTTGGTCAACCAAAAATGAAACATCTTTAAATATGACAAGGAACATACTTTAAGAAAATTTAAGAAAATATCAAAAACAAGGGGAAGAATGAATAAATCAACCAAAAAGTTGATAAGTGTTTTAAATATTTTATCAAACAAGAGGGTTACAACTAGAACTGCAAAGATGTTGGCAAAAAAACTGTCTCATCTTGAATAAAAGGCATGTTTCTAACTGTAAGTCCAATGTTCAACCTCTAGATATGTTTGAATGTAAAAAATACAAAAATACAATAAGTTCTGTCATACAAAAATATTTTTGACCAAATACAGGAGGTTGGAGTCAATTTGGGGTGATCTGGGGAAAACCAAATAAGCTTTGAGAAGAGATATGAGGCATCATTACACAGTGTTGACCATTAATGAATTATGCTTTAAATGAACCTAAATCATATCACCAAAGAGATGAAATTCATGCTAAGTTCATACCTGCTGTTAACCTATCTAAGTTGTCATAATAATGCTGAGAGTGAAGTATTGAGATAGCTACTTAGTCAATATGATCCCACACTTGAGATCTTTTCAGAAAGTGGAAGAAAATGTTTTGAAAAGAAATATAACTGAAATTTGATCTCTAAATGCACCATTTGCTCTTAAACTATGATCTGAAATGATACATAACTTAGAAATATCTTTGACAAGTGGTTTAAGTCAAAAATAGTTGCATTTTGCCAAAAACAGGTTGAATATGTAAGTTCGGGTAAGGTTTGATGCTTTATAACCTTCCCGGGCACAAACTGTTTGAATATGTATTTTCGGGTAAGGTTTAATGATTTACAACCTTTTCGAGTACAAAACAGTTGATTATGTGTGAATATGTTGTTTCGGGTAAGGCTTGATAGTTTTCAACCTTTCCGAGTAAGCTTAGTCATTTTTGACTTGTGTATGTGTGAATATGTTGTTTCGGGTAAGGCTTGATAGTTTTCAACCTTTCCGAGTAAGCTTAGTCATTTTTGACTTGTTTATGTGTGAATATGTTGTTTCGGGTAAGGATTGATGGTTTTCAACCTTTCCGAGTAAGCTTAGTCATTTTTGACTTGTGTATGTGTGAATATGTTGTTTCGGGTAAGGCTTGATAGTTTTCAACCTTTCCGAGTAAGCTTAGTCATTTTTGACTTGTTTATGTGTGAATATGTTGTTTCGGGTAAGGTTTGATGATTTTCAACCTTTCCGAGTAAGCTTAGTCATTTTTGACTAACTTTATGACTCTCGGGCATGCTTTGAAGTGTTTACACTTTCCGGGTAGAGTACACTGTTGTACTCATTTCCCGAGCAAGCTTGAAGTCTTAAGATGATTATGTGTTGTTATAGCTGTCTTTTAATAAGAAATTCTTGTTTCGGGCAAGCTATGCATGTTGTATGCTAGTTTCGGGCAAGCTATGCATGTTATATGCTAGTTTCGGGCAAGCTATGCATGTTTTATGCTAATTGTGTTTCCAAGCAAACTTTGTGAACTTAAGTGAGTACACCAAGTAAGCTTTGTGTGAATATGGTGTTAGGAAAGGCTTGTTAATCTTTCCGGGCACGCCTAGATGTTACTGTTTAAGTTTGTCATATTTCGGATATGATTTGATATGATGAGATCCCTCGAGCAAGGGAATACCTGATGTTTGAATGTGTTTATCCTAGCAAGCTTAGTGCTAACATAGGATTTTCAGGCAAGCTCTATGAAATTTTAGACTATAGCATACTTAAATGTTTATGTGTTTAATTTCATTCCGAGCATGCTCTATGATATGTGTGTTTATGATTTCTTTGAAATTACTAGTGTTTTCGGGTAAACTTTGTTTTCCGAGCACACTTTATATTTCGGGTACACTTGTGTTCCTTCAATATACTTGGTAATTTCAAAACTTAACTTTCCGAGTACACTGTCTGCCAGAATTCCTTTCCAGGCACACTTTGTACTATATGAAGGTTATTCGGGTATACTTTGCATAAGATTGTTGTTCGGGCACACTTTACATCAGAAAGATTGCTCGAGCACACTATATTTTCAAGCATACTTGAATGAATGTGTTAATTGATTATGATTCTTATTAGGGTTTATGCTAGATAAGTTTTAATTTGAAATTGAGAAATCTATATGGGGATCTTAATTGATTCTTAGAAAGGATGTTTATTTGATGATTATACTTGATTATATGCCTTGTGATTAATTTCTCAAGAAATCAAGTATTTCGGGTAAGCTTTCTTCATTATGTCTTAACTTTAAATTAATTTACTTATTCGAGCAAGGGTTGTAAATGGCGTATTCGGGCAAACTTTGTATATTCCAAAATGAAAATTAAACCGAGCAAAGTTTGACCGAGTAAGGTTTGTAAGTGGAAGTATACCAAGTAAACTTTGGATATATAAATCTTTCAAGTAAGGTATTATGGACTTAAATGAAATTAAATGTTTTTAATATATCAAGTGGATAATGTTACTGGTTGACAGTTAATAATTCACAAGAGGACAAAAAAACATTTAAAACCCACTTTCAAAAGATATAAAAGAGGGAGTAAGGCAAATTTTTAAACACTATTTCCCTCTCTCTCTTTCCACTGCAAATCTGGTATCACAAAGCAAACCATTCTTGAAATAGATAAGAAATTTATGAGATAAAAGACAAAATACTTTAAAAATCTCTCACTTTATCTGACATGCTGAAGAAAAGCAAAATATGCAGACCTTTATTCATAACTCTTTTCTGATGAAGCTACAGATATGTACCTTACATTTGTCTTAACTCTCATTAAAAGAAGACCTGCATATGCTATTCAAAATTCAAACTTCACATTTCAAGTGTAACTCATTCAAGACAACGGTTTAAATTGAAATATTCTGTTTTCTGTTAAATATTTTTATTGTTTTAGATCTAACTGATAATGTGCATTCATTGATATAACAGATAATCAGCAATGGATCCAACTCCAAGTAATTACAATTCCTACAAACATCATCTTTCTGAAGAACTGAAGAAAGCATTGCAACGAGTTCAAACCCTAATCTCTGAGGTTGAGAAGATCTCATCTGCCCCAAAACAGGGGGAGAAATCACCAAAACAGGGAGAGAAAGTACTGAATCAGGGGGAGAATTCGCTGAAGCTTCTCTCAATTTATGAAAAGAACAGCTCAGATGATGAAGCTGACAATGTTCCAGAAGATGAAAAGAAGGATCTTGAGGAAAGAAAGAAATTGAAAGGGAAAGAAATTGCTCAAGAGGATGATGAAATTAAGACTTTAAACTCTCAGAAGGAGAATACAATGGACTCAGAAATGAATGAATCTGAATCAGAAGCCAAAAGAGTCTATGTGCAAAGAATGACAGAAATTCATGACAGAGAATTTCTGAGTCAAATGTTGTCTGACAAAGACTTTGAAGAACAAGAAAATTTGTTGAAAATGTTTGAAGATGAGAAAAGGCTAAGAGATGAAGTGATGAATAAACAGAGAGAAGTCCCACAAGAAGTAATTGACAACTGCTTAAATGATAAAGAAATTCCAAATGGTGTACTAGTATCTCTACTCAAGTTGATTAAACAAGAAGAACTAGAGACAGAAGTGAAAGAGAAACTAGATACTGTTATTGATAAAATTTTTAGATGACACTGAGTGAAGAAAAGATTGTTCAAGACAAGAAACTAAAAGGTTTGAAATTGAAAGATGATTTGGAACAAGAAATGGAAATTCAAAAATTCTTAAGCAGATATGGTGGTAAACCAAGATTTCTGGTTAAGAATGGAATTTCTTTTGATCATGTAAAAGTAATGAAAAGAAAAGAGATTCTGAGCAATTTCAAGAAATTGAAAGGACAACAATTGAAATTGAAAAAGGGGGCCGCTCAGTCTCTGGTCGGTAAGGACAAAGGAATATCCAAGAAGATGGTTGATCTATCAAGGATGACAATGAATGGGAAATTCAAAGTAGAGGAACTCTGCAAACAGACAACATCCGCGCTTTCAAAACAGAACAATACAAAGAAAAGGAAGATGTCTGTATCTACTCAGGAAAAACCAAAGCAGATGCACTTGAAGATGGATAAACCCACTGTCAATGTTGCTGTAAAATCCAAAAACCCTTCAGTCAACCACAATGTTATGCCAAGTTGAATATTCTATGATTCCAGGACTGAACATCTGAATGTTATGATGGAAAATGGAGAGATTGTGAAGATCTTCTCTAAAAATGACTTCAGAAAATTCAATCTATGGCAATTAACTGTGATTGCGGCATTGTATCTCTCTGATTGTAAGGAAAGGCAAAGGCCTACAAGTGACAAGCAATCAGAATTGCTAAGATTCTTGAGAGATCAAGAAATGTTGGACTTTCCATGCCTAAATAAGCATCTTTGGCTAAATTGAAAATTTTTAACTTAGGCTTTTCTTTGTAATGTCTTCGGACACTTTTGATTATGTAATTTTGTTTATGCAATTTGATTATGAAATTTGACTTTTAATTTGATGTGTATTTTGCTAAGTGTATGTAACCATAGAGTGTTTTGGGTCAGCTGAGGTGTTCCAATCTAGGGGGAGATTGTTGGGTCAAGAGTTTGACCCACATAAGGAGATTTGACCTAAACGAAGAATGTGGAAGATTGGAATCTTCTCAACCTCCTCAGAAACTGCTAAATATTGAATCCGAGCACACCTTGGGTTCCGAGCAAGCTTTTACTTAGCCGAGTACGAGATCTTGCCTCACGGGCAAGGTTTACTTATTATAGTCTTCTTAAGTGGATATCCGGGCAAGGTATGCTAATCAATGCATTTCCGAGTAAGGATCACTGATTTGGTATATCCGAGCAAGGTTTACTTTGTCAAGCAGGTTTGTTCTTCAAGACCAAGTATTTTACTCATCCAAGTAAGGTTTGGTCAACCAAGTCCAAGAAACCAAGAAATTGGAAGATCGGGCAAGGTATTCTTTAATAATTATGGTCCGAGTATGCTTGATAATCTAATGAAATATAATTAAGTAACATCGGGCAAGGTTCAGCTCGAGCAAGGAACTGTACTCCCGAGTACACTTTGCTAATAAGCTATTTTATAGCAAAGAGCCGAACAGGATCATAGAAGAACAGGGTTGCTCGTAAGGAGTTGTCGGGCAAAGTCTGATAAATTCAAGAAGATTGAAGTCTACTCGGTGAATATTTTACTTGGTAAAATATTCTTTAAGTAAAGTTTACCCGGAAACTGATCCCGAGTACACTTCTATGTTTACCAAGTCTGAAGGAAGGCCGAGTACACTGCGTACTCGGAGACTGAAGTTTAATGAAAAGCCTACCTGGAAGACTTGTTTTACACTTAGTTTATTTTTGAATATGTAATTTGAATATGTATTATCGGATAGGTTTTCTAGAAGGAATGACAACTGTCCTAGGTTGGCAGGCCTATAATTATGCCAAGACGCCACCCCCGACCCGTTCAAAATTTTGCCGCTATTGCCTAAGGGGTAGGTTAACTGAACCGGAGAAAAAACTGAGTATGGGTTGAACCACTGAATCGGATCAGAAATTCGGTCTTGGTGACCTCCATACAATATTTTATGACCCTACGAAAGAATCAGATCAATAATTATGCCCAGATGCCACCCTGCGGCTCGTTCGAAATTTTGACGCTATTGCCAAAGGGGTATGTTCACTAAACTGGAGAAAAAAGTGAGTATGGGTCGAACCAGTGAATCGGATAAGAAAGTCGATCTTGGTGACCTCCATACAATATGTTATGACCCTATGAAAGAATCGGATCAATAATTACGCCCAGATGCCACCCCGCGGCTCGTTCGAAATTTTGACGCTATTGCCAAAGGGGTATGTTTACTCAACTGGATAAAAAAGTGAGTATGGGTCGAACCAGTGAATCGGATAAGAAAGTAGATCTTGGTGACCTCCATACAATATTTTATGACCCTACGAAAAAATCGGATCAATAATTATGCCCAGATGCCACCCCGCGGCTCGTTCGAAATTTTGACGCTATTGCCAAAGGGGTATGTTCACTAAACTGGATAAAAAAGTGAGTATGGGTCAAACCAGTGAATCGGATAAGAAAGTCGATCTTGGTGACCTCCATACAATATTTTATAACCCTACGAAAGAATCAGATCAATATTTATGCCAAGACGCCACCCCCCGACACGTTCGAAATTTTGCCGCTATTGCCAAAGGGGTATGTTCACTAAGCCGGAGAAAACACTGAGTACGGGTTGAACCACTGAATCAGATCAGAAATTTGGTCTTTGTGACCTCCATACAATATTTTATTACCCTACGAAAGAATCAGATCAATTATTATGCCCAGACGCCACCTCGCGGCCCGATCGAAATTTTGCCGCTATTGTCAAAGGGGTATGTTAAATGAGCCGGAGAAAAAACTTAGTATGGGTCGAACCACTGAATCGGAAATTTGGTCTTGTTGATCACCATACAATATTTTATGACCCTACGAAATAATCAGATCAATAATTATTCCCAGACGCAACCCCGAGCCACGATCGAAATTTTGGCGCTATTGCCAAAGGGGTATGTTCACTGAACCGGAGAAAACACTGAGTATGGGTCGAACCATTGAATCGGATCAGAAATACGGTCTTGGTGACCACCATACACTATTTTATAACCCTACGAAAGAATCAGATCAATAATTATGCCCAGACGCCACCCCGCCGCCCGTTCGAAATTTTTTGCCGCTATTGCCAAAGGGGTATGTTCACTCAACTGGTGAAAAAAGTGAGCATGGGTCGAACCACTGAATCGGATAAAAAATTCGTTCTCGGTGACCTCCATACAATATTTTATGACTCTATAAAAGAATCAGATCAATAATTATGCCAAGACGCCACCCCCGACCAGTTCGAAATTCTGCTGCTATTGCCTAAGGGGTATGTTAACTGAGACGGAGAAAAAACTGAGTATGGGTTGAACCACTGAATCGGATCAGAAATTCGATCTTGGTGACCTCCATACAATGTTTTATGACCCTACGAAAGAATCGGATCAATAATTATGCCCAGACGCCACCCCGCTGCCCGATCGAAATTTTGCCGCTATTGCCAAATGGGTATGTTCACAGACCCGGAGAAAAACACTGAGTATGGGTTGAACCACTGAATCGGATCAGAAATTCGATCTTGGTGACCACCATACAATATTTTATGACCCTACGAAAAGGATCAATAATTATGCCCAGACGCCACCCCGTGGCCCATTCGAAATTTTGACACTATTGCCAAAAGTGGGTATGTTCACTGAGCCGGAGAAAAAACTGAGTATGGGTCTAACCACTGAATCGGATCAGAAATTCGATCTTGGTGACTGATGTGCGAAAATATATATATAAATAAAACACAAGTCGCAACTAAGCTTTAAAAACCAAACAATCTATCATAGTTCACACAAACGGCAAGTGTACCGATCGCGTATAGCACAGATGAAAAAAGTCCGGATATCGAACTCGAAAACACGTGAAAACGTTTATAATTACTAAACTCTAACCAAGACTCACCAAAATATTTAGTTAATTTATTTTAGAATTTATTTTAACTACTTAACTTAACTAAATGAAAACTTTTGACAAAACTTTGAAAACTTTGGTTTAAATTCAATGAATAAAGACGTCTACCTAGGAATGAATCATGTCGACAGAAATAACAAGACAACGGATTGAAAATATTCATGACACCGGTTATAAAAGATGACACAACTATAACTTGTTTAAGAAAGTCAAATCACCTCTCAGTCTCTCTAACAAACTCTAACTTATTTTAGTTGATTTTAAAGAATAAACCGGAAAAACAATTATTAACGTGTTCAAATGACGACTCTCCTCTCGGTCTCATCGACACACTATCCTAATGGAGACAAATACTATGTCACCAAGGATAGAGGAACAATTTAACTTAACCCAAATTAAACCAACTAATTGCAAATAAACACTCAAACTTGACAAGACAAAAATCCGCTCTCGCGCGGTCTTATTTCTAACAAGTAAAAGCAACGAGACAATATTACTTCTTATCACCTCTCGGTCTCAAAGAAGGTGTATTTTAACTGATTTTAGATGATTTATATTACCCACTTATCCCTACAGTTGTACACCCCGCAAATAAACCCGAAACACCAAGTCAAGAGTGTAACAAGCAATCAATTAATCAAAACTAATTCAATTAACTAATGCAAGAGGATTATAAGTAATAACACATAAAACACAGCCATCACACACAATCTAATTTATGGTTTAGTTAAACTTTACATCAATAATTCAAGTCTTGAACATTAACAATCCATTATACAAGTATAAACTACTCAACAATCATCTATCCTAGGTAGAACAAGCAAGTTTAGCTTAACATAACTTTTGGACAGCCATGTATACTTAAGAAAAACATCATAAACATCATCATAAACATAATCAAATTCATTCAAGATTCAAACACAATCAATCACAAGTCAAACTATCAATCACTTGCAAAACAATCCAAAGCAAAAGACTAATTCAACAAAGTTAGGGTTCTTGAACAATAACCAAAGTTTAAAGATGATTACTTAGGGTTTATGGCTGAGATTTATGATGTATAAGACTCCTAGAAGCTGCACAAGATCCCCCTTGATGTTCCTCTTCCTCTCCAGCCGCCACAATCACCAACAGCCGCCTTTCTTTCTTTTTTTTTCTTTCTTCTTTTGGCTGTTCCGATCGGAACTTGGGAATAGGTTAGGGTTCTTTGAATTTCGGGATTAGGGCTTAGATAATGGCTGAATTCTCCATTAATTATCTTCATATAATATTATAAAAGGCTTCTAACTTGTGGGCTTGGGTTGGGCCTTGAGTTATATCTTCAAAACTTGACCAACAAGTACTCTAGAATCTTCTAAATTGACTCTTTTTTCACAATCTTTCATAAACCTATAATTAACATTTAAACTTTGTAAATTATTACACTTAGCCCCCAATACTTTCATAAATTAAACAAATAAGCATAAAAACCATGATAAATTCATAAGAAAAGTAAGTGTGTTTCACTACACATCAAACATCCCCACACTTAAGACTTTTTCGTCCCTGAAAAAGATTTGACTGCAGTTGGATCAGAATCGGAAAATCAAAGTTAAATCAAACATATAGGTTATATTTTAAAGCTCAGAAAAACACAAAAACCGCGATCATCGATATTGTTGTCCACTTAAACCCATGCCTTAATCTTTACCGGGACAAATAAGATCCGACAATAATATTACTTAGTGGTTTACACAATTAAGACCCGCTTATTTTCTGCTTTTACCGGACCAGACCACCGCAACTTGACTTAAACCTCAAAGTTAGCAGAATTAAAACTTTGTTTCTCCATATTTATGAATAGTTAAGACGATCAAGGGTATTGTTTATCCACCTAAGCTTAAGCATCAAAGTCTACCAAGCAGCCATTAGATATGATTAAGGTTCAATTAATTTATGGCTAGTGCTCCCCACAACATGACATACCCCCGTTATCAAGCAATACCCCAAATCCATCACCATAGGTGAGTATGCAAAATTTCATCTGTAGGGCTTACATGTAGCGTGTCCCTTGTGGTCCGTTTCTTAATGGTAATGAGACGCGAGCAAGGGGACCCCACATGGCTAACAGCGTGGATGATCAAGTCTGTAGTGTATTTGTATTTTTGTACTTTTTTGTGATCATGTTTATAGACTTATAGGGGTTTGCTCTTTGGCTTTATTTTTAAATATCCACAACCCCACTTAGGAATTGTGAATACCCAGATAAATAGATTGCATACATACCCATGATCTCCGGACCCGAAGCATCCCATCAATACAGGATTTAAGGTTATAAAACCATACACCAATGAGGTGTAAAACACTAAACTAGCATTTTAAGATTTATATCACAGGCTACACGGCATACTCTAACGTTAAACCTACCCAAGCATCATATGATAACGGATTCAAATTTTTAAAACTCATGATACTACCACTTTGTCATACCAAAATTTGAGGCTTGAGTATGGCCCGACCTTTCATTGCTTATTTTCCACGGACAAAACGCTTTACCCACAAAAGATTTCCGTTTAACCGTTTTATCAAATTTGCCCTTTCATTTTCAAGGCTGAGCCTACCGACACATCCCAAGTTAAGTGCGTTTTCTTTTATTTATCTCATATTATTAGTAGTTTGAAAAACCGATTTCCGATAAATATGATGTCTCCCACTTTAATGCAACAGAAGCTAAAAACAAGGGACATTTATTATTATTATTATTATTATTATTATTATTATTTATTTTTTTTAACTTAAACAACGTACGAAAACGAAAAACAAGTGAAAACTTTTTATTTTAAAATTTTTTTTTCTAATTTTTTTTCTACAACTAAGTAAAATAAATTCCCATCCCCACACTTAGAACGAAATCGTCCTTGATGAGAACAAGGAAAAGAAATAAAATAAAAATAAAACGTAAAGCATAAAATTAAAACTTGAAAGAATCAGAAATTAAAATAGAGAACGGGTTACTCCCCTGGTTTAGATGCAGATTCTTCATCAGCCGTGTATGACTCGAACGAAAGACCGTATAGCATTTCATTCGCGGCCGCAACCACGGGTGAACCAGTTCCAAAACGCCATCAAAGCTACCATGCGCATAATAATACCTGTAACAACTCAAACTCGCTCGCATGTAGCGGCGTACAAAACAGAAAACAGAAACATAAGAAATAAACATATTTTTGTGTTTTTGAATTTTTTAATTTTTATGATTTTTATTAAATATTTATTTTTTTTTGTATTTTTATGTTTTTATAAATATAAATAAAAATAAAACAAATAAAAACAGATAATAAAGGGAATCATAATACAAACTCTACAACTCGGGTTGTCTCCCGAGTGATGCATCCATCACGACTATTCCTCGGTGAATGAGTCAAGGTAGAACACCTCGACTGTCTGATCAGTTATCGGCTCTCCTATGTAATGCTTCAATCTATGGCCGTTCACCTTGAACTTCCCGCTTCGATCTTGTATCTCAATCGTGCCATACGGGAAAACCTCAGTGACCGTGAACGGTCACGACCATCGGGATTTCAACTTTCCCGGGAATAACCTCAATCGTGAGTTATACAGTAAAACCTTATCCCCACACTTAAACTGCTTATTGATCCGATTCAATCTTAGTGACCACCATACAATATTTTATGACCCTACGAAAGAATCGGATCAATAATTATGCCCAGACGCCACCCCCCGACTCGTTCGAAATTTTGCCGCTATTTCCAAAGGGGTATGTTCACCAAGCCGGAGAAAACACTAGTATGGGTTGAACCACTGAATCGGATCAGAATTTTGGTCTTTGTGACCTCAATACAATATTTTATGACCCTACGAAATAATCGGATCAATAATTATGCCAAGACGCCACCCCCCGACCCGTTCGAAATTTTGCCGCTATTTCCAAAGGGGTATGTTCACTAAGCCGGAGAAAACACTGAGTATGGGTTGAACCACTGAATCGGATCAGAATTTCGGTCTTTGTGACCTCCATACAATATTTTATGACCCTACGATATAATCAGATCAACAATTATGCCCAGACGCCACCCCGTGGCCCGTTCGAAATTTTGTCGCTATTGCCAAATGGGTATGTTAACTGAACCGGAGAAAACACTGAGTATGGGTCGAACAACTGAATCGGAAATTTGGTCTTGGTGATTACCATACAATATTTTATGACCCTAAGAAAGAATCAGATCAATAATTATTCCCAGACACAACCCCGCGCCACGGTCGAAATTTTGCCGATATTGCCAAAGGGGTATGTTCACTGAACCGGAGAAAAAACTAAAGTATGGGTCGAACCATTGAATCGGATTAGAAATACGGTCTTGGTGACCACCATACAATATTTTATGACCCTACGATAGAATCGGATCAATAATTATGCCCAGACGCCACCCCTCGGCCCGTTCAAAATTTTGCCGCTACTGCCAAAGGGGTATGTTAACTGAACCGGAGAAAAAACTGAGTATGGGTCGAACCACTGAATCGGAAATTTGGTCTTGGTGATCACCATACAATATTTTATGACCCTAAAAAAGAATCAGATCAATAATTATTCCCAGACGCAACCCCGCGCCACGGTCGAAATTTTGCCGCTATTGCCAAAGGGGTATGTTCACTGAGCCGAAGAAAAAACTGAGTATGGGTCTAACCACTGAATCAGATCAGAAATTTGATCTTGGTGACCTCCATACTATATTTTATGACCCTACGAAAGATTCGGATCAATAATTATGCCAAGACGCCACCCCCGACCCGTTCGAAATTTTGCCACTATTGCCAAAGGGGTATGTTCACTAAGCCGGAGAAAACACTGAGTATGGGTTGAACCACTGAATCGGATCAAAAATTCGGTCTTTGTGACCTCCATACAATATTTTATGACCCTACGAAAGAATCGGATCAATAATTATGACCAGATGCCACCCCGCGGCCCGATCGAAATTTTGCCGCTATTGCCAAAGGGTTATGTTCACTGAGCCAGAGAAAAAATTGAGTATGGGTCTAACCACTGAATCGGATCAGAAATTTGATCTTGGTGAGAACGAGTAGTGTAGGCTTCGATTTCTGAGCCCACCATCTTCAGCGACCAAAATTCTGACTCCAACTTTGAAATCTTTTCTCTCGGACAGTACTCCTCTCGCATCATGTTCTTGAACTCCTCCCTGTTCATAGCGTTAGCCAGTTCCAATCCATGATCTGCACGTTCTAATTCCACCAAGTGAGGGCAGAATCCTCCAGTGTTCCAGCAGCGAATTTGACCCTACTGGCAGGGGGACAATTACACATCTCAAATGCCGACTCGGCCTTCTCAGCCCAACGCAGGAAGCCTATAGCTCCCTCAGTGCCCTTAAACGAACTGGGCTTGCAGTCAAGGTAATTCTTGAAAGTACACGTTCCACTTGGACCTCCAGCTTGATTCTGAACGTGTGCTGCTAGAGCGCCCGCTGCATGGTCGTTCAGCAGAGTTTGGAGTTCAGCTGCAGTCAAGTTGATGTTACCACGTCCGTGTCCAGCGTTTCTTCCAGCCATTTCCTAGAATCACAGTATAAAATGTTAAACATGAATTTTTCTTTCATATACAACACACTATACATGCAATAAAAAGATAGGTAAGAAAGAAATAAGAAACAACATCACATCACAACCATATATTAATCTAATTAATAATTCATGATTAAAACCATTGTATTCACTACAAAGTATTTCCAATCAATCCTTAAAATCATAGAAAATAATAGTTCGGATGGAGACAACCCCTCCATCTAGGTGTCATCATCACTAGATGTCATCATCTGAGGACACCTCTGAGTGTGCCTCCTCCTCAGCCGGTTCTTCCTCCGGTTCTTCTTCGGGTTCCTCCTCGGGATCTTCCTCGGGATCTTCTTCAGGTTCCTCTTCAGGCTCTGCCTCAGGCTCGGCCTCAGGTTCGGCTGCGTTCTGAGCAATTTGCATTTGTAACACATCGCAACGCTCTAAAGCCATCTCGGTTCGGGTCCTTGCTACTTGGAGTTGCTCTTGCAAGTCTATCATCTCGGCTTGCATCTTCCTCATAATTTTCATCTGTTGATCACTAGCCTCTTGCATTTCCTTCATTGCCGCTGCCATGCGGGCAATCTCCTCCTTAGTCTCGGTTCCGTCTTTTAATAGTCCGCAAACGTTCGCTCTCGTATAGCGCATGTAACCCACGTCACGCTCCAAACAAGAAACAACAGCTGTGAGCACACGCTCTACAGGTTCGGTTATGGGTGGTAGGGTGTTGGGGTAAGCAGGGTGGTTCGGGTGAGGTAACGGGGGAACTTGTTCGCGATAGACCATACGTCTGATCATATTAGGGTACCAATCCCAGCTAACTTCGTTTTCGTACATGCCTCCGGATAAGCGGTACCTCTTCGGTGCGGGAGCTTCGAGTTCCGGAACTACACGGGGTGGCGATGCGGTAGTAACTGCGGGTTCTTCCCGTGAGCATGAGTCATCGGATCAGATGAGGATGAGGGTGGCGGGTCGACATTCCTACAGGTAAGCCGTGTATGCGCGCGCGTATGAGTGAAAGAGGTAAAGAGATAGGATAACAAAGACTACACAAATCTATGCAGTGCGTATCATTATAACTAATGGGTCGTCGCGGTTATAGTCTAGTATGCATGCAGCTTCTAGTTCGCTATAACCAATGTCTCCGATACCAATCTGTCACACCCTCAAAATCCACTAACGGAGTTTTACCGTCAGAGGGTGTGAACTAACAGGATCGGAATCATTAGTTATAATCAAACCATAAAAACGTTTAAATAAAAATAAGTGCGGAAGCGTAAAACCATAGAAACCAATGTTGCGTCACGCAGGACGACTTAAAACCCAATGATAACAGTTTAAAATAAGTTTGCATAATTAAAAGTGTTTCAAGCAATGCATGATCCTAACCCGCGCGCCCGCCTCGGCTACCTGAGAATAACATACTAAAAGTGTCAACACAAGGTTGGTGAGTTCACAGTTTATATAAAATAAAGCGTTTAGCGTTTGCGTTCAGCGTTTTGCGTTACAGCGTTTTGCGTTACAGCGTTGCGTTACCAGATAGTGTTATGTCAATTATATATCTATAGGTAGCTAGCCTATAAAACAAGTATCACTAAGTGTTCGACACCGAAGCTGACTGTTTATCATTTGCCTTGCCACCAGGTCATCCAGACCATGGTATGTGTTTAGCCAAGATTACACCCACTCGACCTCCAGTCGAGTTTAGCGTTGGGTGGGGTTTGTCAAACCCAGTAGTACTACTCAACAATGACTCGCTATTATCCAATATTAAACGGTTCGATGTGACTGAAGGACTTTAGTTAACGCGTTTGCCACTTAGTCTTTACAAGTGATATATAATCTATATTAACAAAATCTTAAATGCGTTTTCGGAGTATGTTATCTCCCCCAAGTGAAAAGCGTTTAAAAAGTTTAAAAGGGGAAAGTGAAACTCACTGTTTGCGAAGTATTCCCAAAATAATTCACCAAGATGCGCGTCACAGAAAAACTCTCTCTAGCGTTCTAAAACAATAAAGAGATTTTTCTAAGTGTCGGAATATTATCGAGTCTCTAGACCCGGCACATAATACCTATGCACATAACATGTTTCGTGTTTCGTTTGTGAATCGTGTGTGACTTTAACAAGTGTATTTGTGATACGTTACATGTGTGAGCAATTATTTACGTGTCATGTATTCATAATGTACATCACTAGCAATTACTCCCCGTAAGGGCAATTTGGTCAACACATAACAATTAACTAGCAATTATTCCCCACGAGGGAAATTTGGTTAAATCATGACAATCAATTAGCAATTATTCCCCTCAAAGGCAATTTGGTCAAAACACGATAATAAATTAGCAATCACGTTGTTTCATGCAACTTTCACAAAACTCAGCAGCTAGTTTCACCGAGACAGAAATTCTACTTGAAAGATTGTACTATCTCACCGATCATAGCATCACAATTAATTTACCAAAAATCATCACAAAAGCATATATGTCTTAGGTTTCCAGAGCATATTTTATTATATTTTTATTCCACATAGGTTTCTCACAATCATCAAATCATTACAGCAAACTCATAACAGTCAAATTCATGCGCAACAGAATGTTATTTGAAATTCCCGTTAAACGAAAAATCCAATAAATGCAAGACCACTTGGGTTAGGTTCCTAACTCAATAAGTCAACTTCCAGAAGTGGAACCAACCCAATTGGTCTCGTAGTTCATGAGATATAACATTTACAAAACAACCAAACAGCAGGTCTAACAACTCAGCTTTGCACAACATTTTTTGTAAAATCATAAAAGTTAACTTTTACACGTCCAAAAATTGCAAATTTATATTTTTTAGAAACTAGACTCAACCTAGTTCACTGTAGTATCAATAATCTCAACCAATTCTCACATTTACACCCCGTTACAGTCAATCAAACATCAACAACACAATCTGTCCAGAAACTGTTTGCATCCAAACTCAACAATTTAACTATCTATGGACCATCATGCATTCATATAACACTCTAGACTCCATAATCACTATCCATGCACATCAATTACACATTACATACATGATTAGGGTTTTTGTTTGAACTCAAATCAAAGACACAAGCAATTAACATGTAACAATATCCATTCTAGTTATCATATCATCATCAAATCAACAACAATCATATAAACTACATACACACATAAAAATCGGCTCTTAGGGTTTTCAATTAACCCATTAAACATCAAAATTAAGTATAAAGGATGCATAGGATAGTCGTTTATACCTTCCTAGCACCTTAATCTTCGATCAAAGACTTGAGAGCTTGATTGTATGTGTGTATATAGGTGGCGGCAGCAAGGGGGAAGTGGGAGAGGAGTTCCGATCGGGATTTGTGTGGGAAGAAGAATAATAAGTTAGGGTTTATTATTATTATTATTTATAATAATCTATGTTACACTTTGGCCCCTCCACTTCCAAGTATTACTTATCTAGCTTAAACTAACTTATTTACATCTTGAGTTAGTGTTTATAACGATGTTATTACACAACACATAAGTCTAACACATAATTATCACATAATTATTGTTTTGACATTTTTCGTTTATTCACCAATCGTTTGTGTCAACTCGTTTGCGTTTCGGTGTAATTCCCGAAAGACTATACATGTTGTAAGTGTTAAGCGTCATTTAAACCCTAGTTTAAATGTAATGAGGTATGCGTTATAGATTCAGTGATCTTAAGTTTGAATTGACGGAGTTGAGTTAACGGAGTTAACCTGAAATTGACGATTGTCACATCATTCCCATGTTAAAGAATTTTCGTCCCGAAAATTTGAGTCAAGTCGTGATGAGTGTCTGAAAAAGTAAGAAAAATTTTCAGTTTGTCATATCATCCCCTAGTAGAAAGAAATTTCGTCCCGAAATTTAATTCATACCTCCGGTGATTTCTGACGGTTTGCCGGGTTTCTCGGTTTTCTGTGTTTGGTCAGCCCTTCAAAAAGGTGAGGATACTTTTTCATCATTTGATCCTCGCGTTCCCACGTGAACTCCGGTCCACGTCTCGAGTTCCAACGAACCTTAACGATTGGAATTTTGCTGTGCTTGAGCGTCTTGGTTTCCCAATCCAAAACCTCGACTGGTTCCTCAATGAAACGTAACTGTTCATCAAGTTGTAGTTCATCCAAAGGGACTACTTGGGTTTCATCGGATAAGCATTTCTTCAAATTGGATACGTGGAATACATTGTGTACGCCACTGAGTTCCGTTGGTAGGTCCAGTCGGTACGCCACCGGACCAATGCGCTCAGTTATCCTGTAGGGACCAACATATCGTGGGTTGAGTTTGTTTCGCTTTCCAAAGCGAACCACACCTTTCCAAGGTGAGACTTTGAGTAACACTCGATCGCTCACTTGAAATTCGAGAGGTTTTCGGCGCTTGTCGGCGTAACTCTTTTGGCGATCTCGTGCTGCTGCCATGCGATTTCGGATTTGTACATTCTTTTCCGAAGTTTCGAGTACCAGTTCTGGACCAGTGATTTGGCTGTCACCCACCTCTGCCCAGCAGAGTGGTGATCGACACTTCCGCCCCTACAGCGCTTCAAACGGCGCTGCTTTAATACTTGCGTGGTAGCTGTTATTATACGAAAACTCTACCAAAGGTAAGTGAGGTTCCCAACTTTTTCCGAAATCCAACACACATGCACGCAACATATCCTCCAAGGTCTGAATAGTTCGTTCACTTTGCCCATCCGTCTGAGGATGGTAGGCTGTGCTCATATCAAGACGGGTGCCTAGTGCGCTTTGCAGCGACTTCCAAAAGTGCGAAGTGAAACGAGAATCTCGATCAGAAATGATTGAGACAGGCACTCCGTGTCTAGATACCACTTCTTTCATGTAAACACGAGTCAGTCTTTCCATTTTGTCCGATTCCTTAATCGCTAAGAAGTGTGCAGACTTAGTCAACTGGTCAACGATCACCCAGATGGTATCGCATCCCATCGGTGTCTTAGGTAAACCCGTGATAAAATCCATTGAAATGTGTTCCCATTTCCACATTGGGAGTTCCGGTTGTTGCAGTAGACCAGATGGTTTCTGGTATTCTACTTTGACTCGGGCGTAAGTCAAGCATTTGCTCACGTAGGTGGCAATGTCGGCTTTCATGTTCGGCCACCAGTAAAGTGCCTTTAAATCATGATACATTTTATCTGAGCCAGGGTGGATAGAATATCGGGACTTGTGTGCTTCGTCCATCACCAGAGTTCTCAACTCTCCGTACCGTGGAACCCAAATCCGGTTCTCAAAATATCGGACCTGGTTTCAAGTTGCTTGTTCATGCCCCGCATGAGTTCCGATGGAAGATTATCATCTTTCAAAGCTTCGAGTTGCGCCTCGCGAATCTGGTCAGGTAAGTTGGCATGAATCGTGAGTTGCAATGCTCGCACTCGTCTGGGTTTATCTGTTTCTTTTCTACTGAGGGCGTCGGCCACTACATTGGCCTTGCCAGGGTGATACTTGATGGCACAATCATAATCCTTAAGCAACTCGACCCAACGACGCTGTCGCATGTTCAGCTCCTTCTGATCGTAGATATGTTGGAGACTCTTGTGGTCGGTGTAAATGGTAAACTTGGTACCGTACAAGTAATGCCTCCATATCTTAAGGGCAAACACCACAGCTCCGAGTTCCAAATCATGGGTCGTGTAGTTCTTCTCGTGAATCCGTAGTTGCCGAGAGGCATAGGCTATAACCTTCTCGAGTTGCATCAGCACACAACCGAGACCTTGTATCGATGCGTCACAGTGTACCTCAAAATTTTCCGTTCCCTCGGGGAGGGCTAGAATAGGGGCGCTACAGAGTTTGGTTTTCAACAGTTGGAAAGCGGATTCTTGCGCGTCACCCCAATTGTACTTAGTGCCTTTGTGAGTCAAAGCGGTGAGGGGTTGAGCAATCTTTGAAAATCCCTCGATGAAACGTCGGTAGTAGCCGGCCAGTCCTAGGAATTGCCGCACCTCAGTCGGAGTCTTAGGTGCTTCCCAGTTTTTGATGGCCTCTACCTTACCGGGATCGACATGGATACCATTCTCGTTGATCACATGTCCTAAAAAGTGAACCTCGCGAAGCCAAAACTCACATTTCGAGAGTTTAGCATACAGTTGTTCCTTCTTCAATAACTCCAGGATTACCCTTAAGTGTTCTTCATGGTCAGCTTCGTTCTTGGAGTAGACGAGAATATCATCAACGAAAACAATCACAAACTTGTCGAGGTAGGCCTTGCATACTCGATTCATGAGATCCATAAATACGGCTGGTGCGTTGGTTAGTCCAAAAGGCATAACCGAAAACTCGTAGTGACCATACCGTGTTCTGAATGCCGTCTTTGAGATATCTTCTTCGCGCACTCTTAGTTGGTGGTAACCAGATCGCAGATCGATCTTCGAGTAATAACTCGATCCTTGAAGCTGGTCAAACAGATCATCAATTCGGGGTAAAAGATAACGGTTCTTGACCGTCACCTTGTTCAACTCCCGGTAGTCGATACACATTCGGAAAGTCCCGTCCTTCTTTCGGACAAACAAGACAGGGGCTCCCCATGGTGATGAGCTAGGTCAGATAAAACCCTTATCCAACAAATCTTGCAACTGAGTGGACAACTCCTGAAGCTCCTCCGGTGCGAGCCGATACGGGGCTCGTGCTATGGGTGCTGCACCGGGTGTCAACTCGATTTGGATTTCGACTTGTCGTATAGGAGGGAGTCCGGGCAAATCATCCGGGAAAACTTCCAGAAAATCTCGCACAACTGGTATATCTTCAATTTGCTTCTCCTCCGCGGGTTTCTCCATAATCTGCGCCAAAATTGCCGGATGACCCTTTCGTAGGTACTTCTGCGCCTTCATGAGGGTAATGACGCTGGTGGTCATGCCGCTTCTCTCACCTCGGATCGAAATGATCTCGCCGGAAGGGGTAGTAATGTGGACTATCTTGTCGTGACATATAATCTCCGCTCGGTTCTCGGATAACCAGTCCATGCCGACCACGACATCGAAACTACTAAGCGTAAAAGGAATAAGGTCGATATCAAAGACATGACCTGACAGTTTTAACTTACATCCCGCAAGTACATGCGTCGTTACTATAGTCTTACCGTCAGCTAATTCAACAGGAAACTTAGCATCTAACGGAGTTGGAGTTAAGTCTAAGAGTTGACTAAAGGCTTTCGACACAAAACTCCTATCAGCTCCAGTGTCAAACAATACAGAAGCAAAACAATCGTTCACAGGGAACTTACCAGTCACCACGTACGGATCATTGCGGGCTTGACCCGACCCAATAACGAAAGCTCTTCTTTTGCCATTGCTTCCACCACTACTGCCACTTCCATTACCTCCGTTGTTGTCGTTCTGTTTCAGCTTGGGACAATCTTTTCTGAAATGACCTTCCTGCCCACATTCGAAACATCCCTTCGTCGTCATAGGTGGTTTAGGAGCACCCTTTGCCGCAAGGTCTCCTCTACATTCCTTCGCCTGGTGACCCATCTTTCCGCATCTCTGACACTTGACACGGTCACACGGGCCAACATGATGATAGTTGCACCTATTGCACTTCGGATATTTCCCAGCATATCCGCTCGAACCCTGCCCGCTACCGTTGTTATTGTTGTTGTGATTCTGATTGTTAAAGCTCCGAGTGAATTCGGGCTTACGGTAGTGTTGTTGCTGTGGGAGGTTCGAGGACGAGGATCTGGTGTTGTCAAACTTTCTCTTTCCGCTGCTCGGGTTGCTGTTGCTGTTGTTGTCATTACTCAGTTTGTCACGGGCTTTCGCGGTTGAACCCCTAGGTGGTAACGCGCCTTGGGTCACAGCTTGATCCGTCAGTTTGTGAGCTAAACGGATCGCTTGTTGAATCGTGGCTGGTCTGGAAGACGTCACCATGCCCTGAATTTGCGGTGCTAACCCATCAATATACATTTCAATCCTCTTACTCGGCGGATCTACCATCCGCGGACACATCACCGCTAACTCGTGAGAACGAGTAGTGTAGGCTTCGATTTCTGAGCCCACCATCTTCAGCGACCAAAATTCTGACTCCAACTTTGAAATCTCTTCTCTCGGACAGTACTCCTCTCGCATCATGTTCTTGAACTCCTCCCAGTTCATAGCGTTAGCCAGTTCCAATCCATGATCTGCACGTTCGAATTCCACCAAGTGAGGGCAGAATCCTCCAGTGTTCCAGCAGCGAATTTGACCCTACTGGCAGGGGGACAATTACACATCTCAAATGCCGACTCGACCTTCTCAGCCCAACGCAGGAAGCCTATAGCTCCCTCAGTGCCCTTAAACGAACTGGGCTTGCAGTCAAGGTAATTCTTGAAAGTACACGTTCCACTTGGACCTCCAGCTTGATTCTGAACGTGTGCTGCTAGAGCGCCCGCTGCATGGTCGTTCAGCAGAGTTTGGAGTTCAGCTGCAGTCAAGTTGATGTTACCACGTCCGTGTCCAGCGTTTCTTCCAGCCATTTCCTAGAATCACAGTATAAAATGTTAAACATGAATTTTTCTTTCATATACAACACACTATACATGCAATAAAAAGATAGGTAAGAAAGAAATAAGAAACAACATCACATCACAACCATATATTAATCTAATTAATAATTCATGATTAAAACCATTGTATTCACTACAAAGTATTTCCAATCAATCCTTAAAATCATAGAAAATAATAGTTCGGATGGAGACAACCCCTCCATCTAGGTGTCATCATCACTAGATGTCATCATCTGAGGACACCTCTGAGTGTGCCTCCTCCTTAGCCGGTTCTTCCTCCGGTTCTTCTTCGGGTTCCTCCTCGGGATCTTCCTCGGGATCTTCTTCAGGTTCCTCTTCAGGCTCTGCCTCAGGCTCGGCCTCAGGCTCTGCCTCAGGTTCGGCTGCGTTCTGAGCAATTTGCATTTGTAACACATCGCAACGCTCTAAAGCCATCTCGGTTCGGGTCCTTGCTACTTGGAGTTGCTCTTGCAAGTCTATCATCTCGGCTTGCATCTTCCTCATAATTTTCATCTGTTGATCACTAGCCTCTTGCATTTCCTTCATTGCCGCTGCCATGCGGGCAATCTCCTCCTTAGTCTCGGTTCCGTCTTTTAATAGTCCGCAAACGTTCGCTCTCGTATAGCGCATGTAACCCACGTCACGCTCCAAACACGAAACAACAGCTGCGAGCACACGCTCTACAGGTTCGGTTATGGGTGGTAGGGTGTTGGGGTAAGCAGGGTGGTTCGGGTGAGGTAACGGGGGAACTTGTTCGCGATAGACCATACGTCTGATCATATTAGGGTACCAATCCCAGCTAACTTCGTTTTCATACATGCCTCCGGATAAGCGGTACCTCTTCGGTGCGGGAGCTTCGAGTTCCGGAACTACACGGGGTGGCGATGCGGTAGGTAACTGCGGTTTCTTCCCGTGAGCATGAGTCATCGGATCAGATGAGGATGAGGGTGGCGGCGTCGACATTCCTACAGGTAAGCCGTGTATGCGCGCGCGTATGAGTGAAAGAGTTAAAGAGATTGGATAACAAAGACTACACAAATCTATGCAGTGCGTATCATTATAACTAATGGGTCGTCGCGGTTATAGTCTAGTATGCATGCAGCTTCTAGTTCGCTATAACCAATGTCTCCGATACCAATCTGTCACACCCTCAAAATCCACTAACGGAGTTTTACCGTCAGAGGGTGTGAACTAACAGGATCGGAATCATTAGTTATAATCAAACCAAAAAAACGTTTAAATGAAAATAAGTGCGGAAGCGTAAAACCATAGAAACCAATGTTGCGTCACGCAGGACGACTTAAAACCCAATGATAACAGTTTAAAATAAGTTTGCATAATTAAAAGTGTTTCAAGCAATGCATGATCCTAACCCGCGCGCCCGCCTCGGCTACCTGAGAATAACATACTAAAAGTGTCAACACAAGGTTGGTGAGTTCACAGTTTATATAAAATAAAGCGTTTAGCGTTTGCATTCACCGTTTTGCGTTACATCGTTTTGCGTTACAGCGTTGCGTTACCAGATAGTGTTATGTCAATTATATATCTATAGGTAGCTAGCCTATAAAACAAGTATCACTAAGTGTTCGACACCGAAGCTGACTGTTTATCATTTGCCTTGCCACCAGGTCATCCAGACCATGGTATGTGTTTAGCCAAGATTACACCCACTCGACCTCCAGTCGAGTTTAGCGTTGGGTGGGGTTTGTCAAACCCAGTAGTACTACTCAACAATTATGCGCAGACGCCACCCCGTGGCCCGTTCGAAATTTTGCCGCTATTGCCAAATGGGTATGTTAACTGAACCGGAGAAAACACTGAGTATGGGTTGAACCATTGAATCAGATCAGAAATTCGGTCTTGGTGACCTCCATACAATATTTTATAACCATACGAAAGAATCAGATCAATAATTATGCCAAGACGCCACCTCCGACCCGTTCGAAATTTTGCCGCTATTGCCTAAGGGGTAGGTTAACTGAACCGGAGAAAAAACTGAGTATGGGTTGAACCACTGAATCGGATCAGAAATTCGGTCTTCGTGACCTCCATACAATACTTTATGACCCTACAAAAGAATCGGATTTATATTTATGCCCAGACGCCACCCCGCGGCCCGATCGAAATTTTGCCTCTATTGCCATTGGGGTATGTTCACTGAGCCGGAGAAAAAACTGAGTATGGATCGAACCACTGAATCGGATAAGAAATTCGATCTTGGTGATCACCATACAATATTTTATAACCCTACGAAAGAATCGGATCAATAATTATGCCCAGACGCCACCCCGCGACCCGTTCGAAATTTTGACGCTATTGCCAAAGGGGTATGTTCACTAAACTCTAGAAAAAATTGAGTATGGGTCGAACCAGTGAATCGGATAAGAAATTCGATCTTGGTGACCTCCATTCAATATTTTATGACCCTACGAAAGAATCGGATCAATAATTATGCCAAGACGCCACCCCCGACCCGTTTGAAATTTTGCCGCTATTACCAAAGGGGTATGTTCACTAAGCCGGAGAAAACACTGAGTACGGGTTGAACCACTGAATCAGATCAAAAATTTGGTCTTTGTGACCTCCATTCAATATTTTATTACCCTATGAAAGAATCTGATCAATTATTATGCCCAGATGCCACCTCGCGGCCCGATCGAAATTTTGTCGCTATTGCCAAAGGAGTATGTTTTCACTGAGCCGAAGAAAAAACTGAGTATGGGTCGAACCACTGAATCGGATCAGAAATTCGATCTTGGTGACCATCATACAATATTTTATGACCCTACTAAAGAATCGGATCAATAATTTTGCCATGACGCCACCCCCGACCCGTTTGGAATTTTTGCCGCTATTGCCAAAGGGGTATGTTCACTAAACTGGAGAAAAAAGTGAGTATGGGTCGAACCAGTGAATCGGATAAGAAATTTGATCTTGGTGACCTCCATACAATATTTTATGACCCTACGAAAAAATCGGATCAATAATTATGCCAAGACGTCACCCCCCGACCCGTTCGAAATTTTGCCGCTATTACCAAAGGGGTATGTTCACTAAGCCGGAGAAAACACTGAGTACGGGTTGAACCACTGAATCAGATCAGAAATTTGGTCTTTGTGACCTCCATATAATATTTTATTACCCTACAAAAGAATCGGATAAATTATTATGCCCAGACGCCACCTCGTGGCCCGATCTAAATTTTGTCGCTATTGCCAAACGAGTATGTTTTCACTGAGCCGGAGAAAAAACTGAGTATGGGTCGAACTAATGAATCGGATCAGAAATTTGATCTTGGTGACCTCCATACTATATTTTATGACCCTACGAAATAATCGGATCAATAATTATGCCAAGAAACCACCCCCCGACCCGTTCGAAATTTTGCCGCTAGTTCCAATGGGGTATGTTCACTATGAAGGTTCCCAGCCGGATCTACACGGAATATCTCGTTCTACGTAGGTGCGGAATCCCTACGTAAGACGATACGAGCGTAGAAGACGATACACGTTAAACACAAGCAAACACACGTTACAATATTCACAAGACACGTTGTATTGCAACTAATAACACGTGATTCACCGATCACAATTACACGTACTGAACAACTGATTACATACAAGCCGTATCCCAACCTTAAATATACTTCGACAACATCGCCTAACATGCTAGGCGAAGTTGTCACTAACTTCGCTTGTTCCACAAGTTCGCCTATTTCAGGCGAACTTGTGAGACAAGTTCTCTTAAACATTAATACAAAAACCAAATAACACGATTACAGACACTAGATACTTAACTACTGACATCATGCACCAACAGACTCCCCTTTGGCAGTAGCTTCATATCTCTATCTTCAAACACGTGTCTCGAAATCCCAAAAATCTTGTATCTTCCATCTTCAAGCATGACCGCCTTCTCGTACACAAACTGAAACTACTCTTTGATATTTCTTTGCTTCTTCTTTCCAGGCAGGAATATAAAATATCTTTTTCTCATTTAGCACCTGCAGATCAGCTTGAGACAAATTCACTAAGTGCATTGGATCATACACTCTCATCAGCTCCTGTTCATCTTCATCCTACATCACTGCCTCAGCCGTTTCACTATCAACGCACCACCATTTCAGATTCTTTAGCATATCCTTGGGCATTTGTTTCATCGGCACTTCTTTTAGACACCGGATCGGCTTATACTTCATTATCATCCAAGGCTTGCCATCTGCTCTCATTCCTTTGTCTTTGTCTTCAACGAGCTTTCCTTTCTGCGGTTTCAACAGCTCGAACTTTTTCTCCTTTATGCTTTCTTTCCAGACTATCTTTCCAATGATCCTAGCCATGTTATCATCACTCCTGTTTATCAACCCCAACCTGGCTAAGTCCTTCACTTCACACTCAGGCAACGTATTCAACGACCTCAACAATCTTTTGAAATACTGAACCCCATCATACCGTTTAATCACAAAGAGCCTCAACTGCTCATCATATAACCAGCAAATAATCCCCTTTTTCGATTCAGCATAACCCTTGATGTTGTAACTTTTCTTGAACATAGTAGGGACCGCCGGTTTCTTAGTCTTTACGAACCACTGAGTGTAACCTTCTTTCCATCTTGGCTGCTCCTCCCATTCAGTCTCATCACATCCCGTATCTTGACCCAAATATGACTTTTCAACTTCTGGAATTTCATGTTCAACGTTATCCTCCACAATCTCTCCCTCTTCGACTTCATTGTCAATCACAATCTCAGCCCCTATCTTCTCAATCTCTTCCATCGGTAACACATCATCATCGCACATAACATTATCATCCAACACCTCCTCAGCCTCCACAACCACCACATCATCACCCCCTGAACCGCCAGCTGCACTCGTTGACTCCCCCTGAGATGTGGAAGTCCCAAGAGCTTGTTCAGTTCTTGGCAACTCTCCACCTACATCTTTCGATGCATTGGGGATCATCGTCTCGATCGTTTCTCTTCTTCGTCCTCAGTTCGTCACCCTTACAGCTCGTCTCCCCCTGAGATGCCAAGAACTGTTTCAAGGCATCAAATATTTTACCATGCTCGATCAGGAGGGACGACTGAATTTGATTCTCCGCAACGAGGCTCTGAATAGCATGAGTCTGGATTAGATTACTCTTGATTGTTCTGCCACGACCCTTTCAAGCGCTGCTATTCTTTCCGAGTCGGATAAGGTTGCATCGAAATCAAACCTCATATGTGATATGTCTTGAGCGTACGGAGGAGGGATTCCCAATGTGCCTCAGAAACAAATGGAAACGTAACCGCAGGTGGTATCGTAACCGACAACCCTGCAGTGGCAACAACTGTCGACTCAACAAACCTTGCTACGACCTCCGATGGAGTAAGAGATGGAGGTGGCAAGGACACAATCTCCGGAGCCGAGAGCTGGAATGTAGTGGGTGGGATGCCGAAAGAAGATGAGGTAGTCAACACGGGAACACCCAAGGTGATCGACCCTGTAACAGTCAATGATGAAGGGACCATAGTCATACCAGACAGTGCGGGTGGAGTGAAACGAACCACCCTTGAGCTCTCACCAGCTCTCGAACCCGCACCTGCCCTTTCCCTTCTCGCTCTACAGACCAACCGATGTAAATCTTCCTTAAAATCCGAATCACTGTCATCGGTGTCTCTCTTTCTCTTCCCATGAATTCTTTTTTGAGAGATCAAAATTTGTCTAGCTTCAGCCACATCATCATCTGAGGAATCATAATCAGCCTCCGTCGTAGCTGCCACCGACACATCCACACTAGAAACCCGGCCAAACGAGACCTGTACCTCTTCCTTTGGATCAACACGTTCTATATCAAAGAATCCTTGACCGCCAAACGCAGCTTCAAGGTCTACATTTTCCTCCGGTGCCACAACAGGAGCAGCAGGTAAAGCTTGCTGAACCACAGGTGGTGGTTGAGGTGCTTCAGCCTGTTGTGTGCAGGATCCCGAAACTCGTCCCTACGAGCTGCAACATACTCTGGATTGATCAAATACCCAAACAACGGATTATGTCGAGGACGGAGCTCAGGTTTACTTCTCGCACTTGATGATCTACACTGAGCGAATATTCTCTTGCTTACACTCTCCACATATCTAATCGGGCGGCGCTGAGGTAACGTGGGAGCAACGTGATTCAAGATCATTTGAAGTAATCCTGGATACATCAGGAATCTCTCACGCGCCACCGCTCGTCTTTGACGGTCTATCTCGTAGAACACCATCTGACTAAAGCTATAACGCTTATTGTAAGTCAGTGCTGTCATCGCCGACTGCATCGTCGCACCCATTCCATCTGTACCGGCCTTTCTACCCGACATACACACGATCATCACGTGCATGAGATAGCGCCATTGGTCTAATAAAAACCCCTTGCGTCTCTGAGTATCCCCCAAAGGACCAGAATAGCCCATTCTCAGAAAAGCACCATCTCTAAATGGAGCCACGAAGTCTGTAGGGTCATTTCTCGTTTCATCCCCAAACTGTAAAGCCACTCTTATCTGCTCAGACGAGAACTGCACTTCCTGATTGTTAACCGTTGCACGCATAACTGGGGGCTCGACTCGACAATCATATTCCACTGTCTCCCAGAAATCTTCTATGTTTGGTAGGGAGATGGGCAATGTTGTAGTAATAGCGTGGAATATATGCGAGCGGATAAGAAACGTGATGATCTCGCGGAAATCATCAACACCACTCGCATCCGGGTCCAGAGTAATGTAAATATTATGCCCCGGGAAAAACTGTCGGTTGTTGTCTCCACCTTCATCACCACCTGCACCACCGGCTCCAGCTACAGCTGCCATTTCTGCAATAAAAACAGTCTAAGTTAGAGAATCGTCAAGTCAAATCACAAGTTCGCCTGTTACCATGAGCGAAGTTATGATTTATTCTGTATAGGCGAAGTTAGGGGTGGGGCGAAGTTGGTAATAACTTCGCCTTAACTTTAACTTCGCCTGATAAATGTTAATTAAAAAAAGTTAAAAGGGCCAGGCGAAGTTAATGATAACTTCGCCTCACCACAACTTCGCCTCATATACTGTTAAAAAATTAAATATCAGGCGAAGTTAAACCTTAGGCGAAGTTAAGGATAACTTCGCCTAAACTGTAACTTCGCCTGAATCTGAAGCGGCAACAGTATAGACGGCCAAACGAGGTGAAATTGGATAATTTGAGGATTGTGGATTCTTAAACACATGATTTTATGGAGATCTCGACGATCAAGATGATTACGACCACGTGAAAATAAGTTTGAAAAGCGGGTGTTGAGGGTTTGAATGAACGGGGTCACGAATCGGGTCGAAACGACCTTTGATTAACGTCAATGACAAAGATTATAAGATACAACAACCCTACACACCTTTAACACGGAATGAGCGAGATTAAGATTGAGTTTTGAGTCAGCAAGACAACTTCGCCGTGTGTTAAGAGTTTGATAAGTTCGCTGGTTTTAGAAAATAATAATGAGTTTGACCAAAAATTTCTTTATATAGGGTCAAAGTTATACAGGCGAAGTTAGGGTTAACTTCGCCTTTCCCATAACTTCGCCTGTTTAAACAACTTCGCCTATATTAAACTTTACAAAACAAGCCCTTATAATTTGAACATATTGCAATTAACTTTTAAAACTTCCTTTAAAGAGTTAAATGATACGATCAAAGGCCAAGTAACCAGGTATGAAATCATAAAACGACATAAGTAGAATAAGATTTAGAAATAAAGTACACGGGATCAAATTTCAGTCTCGACAGGGACTACCAAGTTTTAGAAAAGATCCGAACAGGAATCATACTAATTAAGTGACTGTCACACAGATCCATGTTCAGCTGTATTAAGACATAAAGAAACAGGTTGTAAGCAGGTAAACAACTTAGTATGGTTTTCATCGCTTCTGTGATACGGGTTAGGTTCAATTAAGCTCAAAATATAAATGGGCAACACATCAGAGAATGTGATGTCTTCTATCTATTCTCAAAGCGTATTTGGCTTTCCCCAAGTCACCCGAGTTGACCTCGACCCGTAGTGTCTGATTAAGCTATAAATACATCTCGATATTCATCTCGTTCTCGGTCTTTCCTATTGATTGATAAGTATAACATAATAGACTTCAGAAGGCTTAAATAATAATATTTTTTTTTTATTTTTTTATTTTTTATTTTTTTTAAGATTTCCATAGCCGTAAACAGTAGACTACTGCAAGTCCCGAATCTGGATCACTGCAGGTTCTTGACACACTATCTTCTCGGGAAACAGAACACTCACGGGCTCGTGTATGACTGGTAATCGCTTTTCTGCCTATCATTCGGAAAGATATATATGAAGACATGCACAACTCTTAATGAGTTTCCACTTAAAATCGAGGAGAGTTAGTTAGTATCACTTCTACTCTTACGCACCATAAAAGGCTACCATGACATATAATGACTGTTCTAAAGTCTTTTAGGCCTAATAACTTCACTAGTTAAGCACACAGAATTAGTTTGTGTATCACTTTCCAAGGTTGGATCAATTTTCATAGACACTTCTTACGAAGTAGTAGACTTGAAAAATTATTTCATCTAAAAAAAAAAAAAACTTTTAAGTTCTATCACCCCGTTCAAGTCAAAGTCATCAGGTAAACGGCTATCCCGAGGATCCAGTGGATCAGCTGGACTGACCACATACGAGTATGTGTCCTTCTAACTAAGTATGAACGACTAATTTTCAGCGAAAGAATAAAAACACATCATAAACTGCCCCGGTCACTTTCAGTCAGTTGGTTAATGGCTATCCTCATAATCTACTGGTAGAAGTGAGGACCAAACACATCCGAAGATATGTCCTTCAAACTGAAGCAACCGACATAATTCTAAGCGATAGTGACGTTTTTTTTTAAATAAAAGAAAAACACGGTTACTCGGGATTGATCATCCCATTTAGCTCAACAAGGTTTTGAAAACGATTTTTGTCAAAAGCTTTAGTAAACAAATCAGCGAAATTATCTAACGAATCAACCTTTTCGAGCACTATCAATTTCTTCTCAGCACAATCCCGTATAAAATGATGACGTATGTCAATGTGTTTAGTTTTACTGTGCTTTACGGGATTGTTAGTTACTGAGATCGCTGCAGTGTTGTCAATGCAAATAGGAGTTTGAGTGAAATTCAGACCGTAATCGCGTAACTGCTGTTGTATCCAAAGAACCTGGGAGCAGCAGTTCGATGCTGCCATGTACTCTGCTTCACAGGTAGAGATGGCGACAGAGGTCTGCTTCTTGCACTGCCATGACACTAATCTGCTTCCAAGAAACTGGCATCCACCTGTTGTCGACTTCCGATTCTGATTGCATCCCCCATAGTCAGAATCCGTGTAAGCGACTAACTCCAAGTCTCCCCCTTTCGTGTACCACAACCCCAGCTTAGGCTTGCCCTTGAGATACCGCAATATCCTCTTCACACCCTTCATGTGAGATTCCTTTGGGTTTGCCTGAAAGCGAGCACAAAGACAAGCTGCAAACATAATATCAGGTCTAGATGCAGTTAAATACATTAAAGAACCTATGATTGCCCGATATTGTGTGGGGTCCATGTCTGCATCATTGTTTGAGTCAGCACCCAGTTTGTGGTTGACGCAAACTGTAGTATCAAATGGAGTGCTGTCCTTCATCTTGAAGCGTTTGAGAACGTCTTGGACATATTTAGTCTGATGAATAAACATCTCATCTTTCTTCTTATCAACCTGCAGTCCTAAAAAGAAAGTTAGTTCACCCATAGCACTCATTTCAAACCTCTTTTTCATGACGGCTTCAAACTCCTGACACATGGCGATCTTTGATGCAGCAAAGATGATGTCGTCCACGTAGACTTGAACCAGAAGAAAGTCTCTTCCTTTTCTCTTAACGAACAGTGTGCTATCGATCTTTCCCCTTTCAAACCCATTCTCAAGCAAGTAATCGGATAGAGTTGCATACCAGGCACGAGGGGCCTGATGTAGCCCATATAGCGCTTTACTTAGCTTGTACACGTGATCAGGAAAGTCTGGGTCAGGAAAACCCGGAGGCTGCTCAACGTACACAACCTCATCGACTTTACCGTTAAGAAACGCACTTTTCACGTCTAACTGGAACACCTTCATCTCCTTGTGTGCAGCAAATGCCAAAAACAAACGAATCGCTTCCAATCTCGCCACAGGAGCAAACACTTCATTGTAGTCGATCCCTTCTTGCTGATTAAAACCTTTTACAACCAGCCTTGCCTTGTTCCTGATAATTATCCCTTTTTCATCTCTCTTGCATTTGAAAACCCATTTTGTGCCAATCGCATGCACATTTTTTGGTTTTGCAACCAATTTCCAAACCTCCATCTTCTCGAACTGGGCTAACTCTTCTTGCATGGCTTCGACCCACGAGCTGTCTTTTAGAGCCATTTGATAGTTCTTTGGTTCAATCTGGCTAATGAAACAGGTGTACAAGCACTCGTTAATGATACCTGTTTCTTTGAAACTTGCGTATACACAGGTGTCCTCATTCAAGCTTCGTCTTGTTTGTACACCATCAGACAGATCACCTATCACGTTCTCCAAAGGGTGATATTTATGAACTCCTGTAGTCGGAACCGAACTGACTAGCAGATTGTCTTCCAGGTTCGAAGATAGTTCATTAATGGGCGATTGTTGTTGAGAGTGAAAAGGATTGAAGAATTCGTCTTCAGTAGAGGCAGCAGGGGTGTCGACATCAGTTGACGAGGAAGGTTGACATACATCGTACTGCGGTCGTTGCACAAAATTTTCTTCCTCATCATAAAGAATCTGCGTAGCTATTCTCTCATCAACTTCTGCACAATCCAAGTAAGGCAAATTAAAAGACTTAAAAAGCTTATCATAGTCAAAAGCCTCAGCGGGTCCCGTGCTTGGTTTTGGTGGTTTGTAACTTGTGATGTCAGTGTTACACATCACCTCAACATTGCTGGTCGATAGATTGAAGGCTCGTCTGTTGGGTGTCCCAACAACATATCCGACTAAAATACCTTCGTTGGCTATCTCACCAAATTTTGAGTTCGTCTTTAATATTGAACATGGGGACCCGAATGGTTCAAGACCATTCAAGTTAGGCTTTCTACCATGCATAAGTTCATAATATGTTTTATTCAATCTTTTAACAGTTAAAACTCGATTAAGGATATAACAGGCTGTTGCAACAGCTTCAGCCCAGAACACCACAGGAAGTTTAGTATCAGCCAGCATTGTTCTGGCTCCTTCAATTAATGTCCTGTTCTTCCTCTCAGCCACCCCATTTTGTTGCGGAGTATACGGGGCGCTGTACTGGTGGTCTATCCCTTTCTGTAAGCAGAACATCTCCATCTGGTAGTTTTTGAACTCTGTCCCATTGTCACTCCTGATGTATTTAACCTTTCTCCCCACGATGTTCTCAACTTTGATAATCAAGTTAATTACCAACTGAAATGTTTCATCTTTTGTCTTCAGGAAATATACCCAAGAATATCGAGAGAAATCATCAGTTATCACCAAGCAGTACGATGTTCCACCTAGGCTTTTTACATTCACGGGACCAAAGAGATCCATGTGAAGTAGGTCTAGGGTACTGACTATTGAATTGATCTTCTTGGTGTGATGAGATTTCTTGTGTTGCTTTCCCTTTTTGCACGATAAGCATTGGTCTTCAAAGTTGAAGTTTTTTAAGGGAACACCAAGCACCAGCTCATTTTTGACAATGTAGTTCATTTTTCAAAGATGTATATGTCCCATTCTTCGATGCCATAACTCGGACTCTGATTCAGTTGCTTTTGACAGAAGACATGACTCATCTGTTGCCATTTCAGTCGACCTTATATCCATTACGTATGTGTTCTTTTCCCTTGGAGCCTTCATCACTATCCATGTCTCTGGTATCTTGAAACCAGGATACAGTACAATCGCTTCATTTTTGGTAAAGTGCACAGTGTAATCTTCATTTTACCATTAGTCACTGTCCCAATTCCAGTAATTCTACCACCACTCTCTCCAGCAAAACTTACTCTACCTCCCTGAACAGGTTTCCATTCGTGTAACAAATTTTTGTTACCAGTCATGTGTCGGGAACAGCCGCTATCCACAACCCATAGATTGTTTGCAGCCCTGTTCAACTGTTCCTGCACGATTAAAGCAAAGGATTAAAATCTGGGAACCCAAGACCTATTGGTCTTGGGTCGCCTGTTAAAAGGCATCCCGTACTTTGGCTGTCCAAAGTTAGTATTAGAATGATTTCTGTAAGTCCTAAAAGGATACATTCTTGTGGATTGACTATGGGGTCATCCAAACCTTCGTGAATTAAATGAATTGTACCCAGTGGCTTGGTTGTTAACAGGGAAAAACTGAGATTGACATCTTTGAAATCTTGGTTTAGTCCAATGTCTGAACATTGGTGAGTTAGCATTCTTACCATTATAACGATTACCGTTAGGCTTATTCTCAGTTTTAGGAGGCCTTATATCTCTGAATCTTCGATTTAGAGGGCAATTAGCAATCAGGTGTCCTATTTGATTACATCTGAAACAACTCCTGTGTTCAACTTTCATCTCAACAGTTGTTTCTGATGTTGAGGTAGCATTACTGCCCGTTTGTCTAACATATGGTGGGACATACGGGTTTAGAGGAGACTTCTTTTCAGTAGGCTTATACTCCTCCCCACGTCTTAGTAACACTACCTCTTCTTTTGTTTCACTAGATTCGGATGTATGGTCCGAATTTGATGAGACAGAACTTGGAACAGAAATCTTAACACTCGAAACAGGCTTAGTCGTATCTTTTTCACTCAATTCAGGTTTTTTAATTGAAACTTTGACAGGAACTGTCTGACTAATCTCAACATCAGCAGATTTCTGATTACTAGGATCATATGTATAGTTATGATTATAAGGTGGTGGAACTTCATAATATCCAATTCCTCCCCTTTTAACTGGGGAACGTTGATCACTTACGAGGTGATCAAGTATTGCAGAGGAATTTCTAAACTGCTCAAGCTTTCTGTTTAGTTCCACCACTTTCACATGGTAATCAACTATCTGTTTATCCCTTTCCGCAATTAGTTTGGTTTTCTCTTCTAACACTTCATAGCTAAGATCAATTACTTGTATTTTTTCAGCAAGACTTGCTTTAAGACTTCTGATATCCTTTTCACTAGCCTTAATCTTTACTGAATAACTATTTTCTCTAGTTTTAGTGTAATGATGATCTTCTTTTAACGTTTTAAATTGAGAGTCCAAACTAACAAACTGATCAGTTAAAGTTTTCAATTGTTCAGACAGATTTTCACATTGCCTACAAGGGAGTTCAGAACTTACCTCAGAGAGCTGATCATTCACCTCTGCCATATAAGCTTGATCTTCTCTTGTCTCTCTGTTGTTTCCTTCAGTTTCGATGTTAACCAAGTTGGCCTGGTCGAACACTTCCTCAACTTGTAGATTCCAGTTATACCCACTATTGTGTCTAGATACCATAGCCTTATTTTCACTACCTCCACCACTCTGTTGTGCATGCCTGTTTTGACTGCGTTCAACTCTTTCATTTGTACATTCTTTTGCAAAATGACCATTCTGTTGGCAGTTATAACATCTAACCTTCGATTTGTCAAACCCTGGTCTTTCGCCAACGAACTTTCTACCTGTTTTCTTCATGTACCTTTTAACCCTTCTTACTATCATTGCCATCTGCCACTGCAGATCTATCTCTTCTAGATCATCAGCATCAATCTGATCATAGTCTTCATCGAAAGTTGCGGGATCGACTATTTTACCTTTGATGTAGTTTTCGTAAGAAGCAATGAAAGATGCATAGAGAGCAAACTGCTGTTCAGCTGATTTAACACTCATGGGCATCTAAGAGTAGTTGTTGGTCGGAATATTTGAAGGAAAACTACTAGTTGTGGCTTGAGATTTTGAAGACTTACTTCCTCCAGCTACAAAACATACATCACCATCCATGTTGAGAGTCACATGACCATCTTGAGTTGAATTTGAGCTTGAGTCTCCCTTTGAGTAGTAGGCAGTTGATTCTGATCTTGAAGTTGAACTTGAACTAACTTTTGCACCATACGTTCCTGGATCCTGAACCTGATCAGTTGGTGTCTTTTTTCGATCAATGTTAAGTTCAAAAGTTCGTAATTTATTGACTGCCGTTTCCAAATCAAAATCGGCAAACTCTTTATCTTCTCTCATCAACACAGTGTACATTTCCCATTTCGGTGGAAGAGCATCAAGAAGTTTCTCTACTATCTCCTCTTCTTTGTAAACAATGGAGTAATTGCTGAGTTCGGTCATCAGGTGATAATATCTTGTGATGATATCATCAAGTGCTTCATTTTTTAGATATTTGAACACCGAGAATTGGGTTTTTAGTAGCTTAATTTTGGATGCACGTATTCCCACATTACCTTCATATCGGTTTTCCAATGCTTCCCATAGCTCTCTAGCGGTTTTGTATTTCCTGAAGGTGTGAAGAATCTCTTGTGGAAGAGCCATGGTGATAGCCGCATGAGCTTTACTCTCTGCCTCATACATTTTTCTCTCCTCCTCATCCATCTTACTGTATTTCTTTATTTGATCACGACCCTCAAATAGGGCCGTTGGTGGAATGCATCCATCTTGAATGCACACCCACATCTTAGCATCTTGATATTTAACATATTGTTCAAACCGATCCTTCCAAGCCACGAAATCGGTACCCTTAAGCATTTTTGGTGCCTTAGTAGCTGAACCTGCTTCCACCTCCATTTTCACCAGTTCCGTAATATTTATAGAAGTCATCTTTATAAGAAATACAAACGAGCACTCAAAGAAACCAAAAATAATTTTTTTTTTATTCTGAACAGTACTGTAGGCGAAGTTAATGATAACTTCGCTTAAGTCTTAACTTCGCTTGATTTATCAACTTCGCCTGATTAGGCGAAGTTGTAGATAACTTCGCTTAAGTTAAGCGAACTTGTGAGGTAGGCGAAGTTGTTAATAACTTCGCTTAAACTTATATCTTCGCCTAAACCCTACAAAAAGTGGCGGCAACTTCGGCTGATGAACACAACGTTTTTGCATGTTTGATTTTGACGTTTTGCGAGGTATGCGAAGGTGTAATGGGTTGTTTTTTGGTGAAGTGAGGTGAGTAGGACACAAAAACTCGGTATTCCAACGTAAACTCATCCCGCGAATAGTCGAACGGAACGATTTCTACACTCGTGTGATAATCCCGAACCACACAATCACGAGCAAATGCTCTGATACCAATTGAAGGTTCCCAGCCGGATCTACACAGAATATCTCGTTCTACGTAGGTGCGGAATACCTAGTTAAGATGATACGAGCGTAGAAGACGGTACACGTTAAACACAAGCAAACACACGTTACAATACTCACAAGACACGTTGTATTGCAACTAATAACACGTGATTCACCGATCACAATTACACGTACTGAACAACTGATTACATACAAGCCGTATCCCAACCTTAAATATACTTCGACAACATCGCCTAACATGCTGGGCGAAGTTGTCACTAACTTCGCTTGTTCCACAAGTTCGCCTATATCAGGCGAACTTGTGAGACACAACCCCGCGCCACGGTCGAAATTTTACCGCTATTGCCAAAGGGGTGTATTCACTGAACCGGAGAAAAAACTGAGTATGGGTCGAACCATTGAATCGGATCAGAAATACGGTCTTGGTGACCACCATACAATATTTTATGACCATACGAAAGAATCAGATCAATAATTATGCCAAGATGCCAGCCTCCGACCCGTTCGAAATTTTGCCGCTATTGCCAAAGGGGTATGTTCACAGAGCCGGAGAAAAAACTGAGTATGGGTCTAACCACTGAATCAGATCAGAAATTTGATCTTGGTGACCTCCATACTATATTTTATGACCCTACGAAAGAATCGGATCAATAATTATGCCAAGACGCCACCCCCCGACCCGTTCGAAATTTTGCCGCTATTACCAAAGGGGTATGTTCAATAAGCCGGAGAAAACACTGAGTATGGGTTGAACCACTTAATCGGATCAAAAATTCGGTCTTTGTGACCTCCATACAATATTTTATGACCCTACGAAAGAATCGAATCAATAATTATGCTCAGATGCCACCTCGCGGCCCGATCGAAATTTTGCCACTATTGCCAAAGGGGTATGTTCACTGAGCTAGAGAAAAAACTGAGTATGGGTCTAACCACTGAATCGGATCAGAAATTTAATCTTGGTGACCACCATACAATATTTTATGACACTACGAAAGAATCGGATCAATAATTATGCCCAGATGCCACCCCGCGGCCCGTTCGAAATTTTGACACTATTGCCAAAGGGGTATGTTCACTGAGCCGGAGAAAAAATTAAGTATGGGTCGAACCAGTGAATCGGATAAGAAATTCGATCTTGGTGACCTCCATACAATATTTTATAATCCTACGAAAGAATCGGATCAATAATTATGCCAAGACGCCAGCCCCCGACCCGTTCGAAATTTGCCGCTATTGCTAAAGGGGTATGTTCACAGAGCCGGAGAAAAAACTGATTATGGGTTGAACCATTGAATCAGATCAGAAATTCGGTCTAGGTGACCTCCATAAAATATTTTATATCCATACGAAAGAATCAGATCAATAATTATACCTAGACGCCACCTCCGACCCGTTCGAAATTTTGCCGCTATTGCCTAAGGGGTAGGTTAACTGAACCGGAGAAAAAACTGAGTATGGGTTGAACCACTGAATCGGATCAGAATTTCGGTCTTTCTGACCTCCATACAATACTTTATGACCCTACGAAAGAATCGGATCTATAATTATGCCCAGACGCCACCCCGCGGCCCGATCAAAATTTTGCCTCTATTGTCATTGGGGTATGTTCACTGAGCCGGAGAAAAAACTGAGTATGGGTCGAACCACTGAATCGTAAATTCGGTCTTGGAGACCTCCATACAATATTTTATGACCCTACGATAGAATCGGATCAATAATTATGCCCAGACACCACCCCGCGGCCCGTTCTAAATTTTGCCGCTATTGCCTAAGGGATATGTTAACTGAATCGGAGAAAAAACTGAGTATGGGTCGAACCACTGAATCGTAAATTCGATCTTGGTGATCACCATACAATATTTTATGACCCTAAGAAAGAATCAGATCAATAATTATTCCCTGACGCAACCCCGCGCCACGGTGGAAATTTTGCCGCTATTGCCAAAGGGGTATGTTCACTAAGCCGGAGAAAAAACTGAGTCTGGGTCTAACCACTGAATCGGATCAGAAATTTGATCTTGGTGACCTCCATACTATATTTTATGACCCTAATAAAGAATCGGATCAATAATTATGCCAAGACGCCACCCCCCGACCCGTTCGAAATTTTTCCGCTATTGCCAAAGGGGTATGTTCACTAAGCCGGAGAAAACACTGAGTATGGGTTGAACCACTGAATCGGATCAGAAATTCGTTCTTTGTGACCTCCATACAATATTTTATGACCCTAAGAAAGAATCGGATTAATAATTATGCCCAAATACCACCCCGCGGCCCGATCAAAATTTTGCCGCTATTGCCAATGGGGTATGTTCACTGAGGCAGATAAAAAACTGAGTATGGGACTAACCACTGAATCGGATCAGAAATTTGATCTTGGTGACCACCATACAATATTTTATAACCCTACGAAAGAATCGGATCAATAATTATGCCCAGACGCCACCCCGCGGCCCATTCGAAATTTTGACACTATTGCCAAAGGGTATGTTCACTGAGCCAGAGAAAAAAGTGAGTATGAGTCGAACCAGTGAATCGGATAAAAAATTCGATCTTGGTGACCTCCATACAAAATTTTATGACCCTACGAAAGAATCGGATCAATAATTATGCCAAGACGCCACCCCCGACCCGTTCGAAATTTTGCCGCTATTGCCAAAAGGGTATGTTCACAGAGCCGGAGAAAAAACTGAGTATGGGTTGAACCATTGAATCAGATCACAAATTCGGTCTTAGTGACCTCCATATAATATTTTATGACCATACGAAAGAATCAGATCAATAATTATGCCAAGACGCCACCCCCGACCCGTTCGAAATTTTGCCGCTATTGCCTAAGGGGTAGGTTAACTGAACCGGAGAAAACACTGAGTATGGGTTGAACCACTGAATAGGATCAGAAATTCGGTCTTGGTGACCTCCATACAATATTTTATGACCCTACGATAGAATCGGATCAATAATTATGCCCAGACACCAACCCGCGGCCCGTTCGAAATTTTGCCGCAATTGCCAAAGGGATATGTTAACTGAACAGGAGAAAAAACTGAGTATGAGACGAACCACTGAATCGTAAATTCGGTCTTGGTGATCACCATACAATATTTTATGACCCTAAGAAAGAATCAGATCAATAATTATTCCCAGACGCAACCCGCGCCACGGTCGAAATTTTGTCGCTATTGCCGAAGGGGTATGTTCGCTGAGCCGGAGAAAAAACTGAGTATGGGTCTAACCACTGAATCGGATCAGAAATTCGATCTTGTTGACCCCATACTATATTTTATGACCTTACGAAAGAATGGGATCAATAATTATGCCAAGACGCCACCCCCCGACCCGTTCTAAATTTTGCCGCTATTGCCAAAGGGGTATGTTCACTAAGCCGGAGAAAACACTGAGTATGGGTCGAACCAGTGAATCAGATAAGAAATTCGATCTTGGTGACCTCCATACAATATTTTATGACCCTACGAAATAATCGGATCAATAATAATGCCAAGACGCCACCCCCCGACCCGTTCGAAATTTTGCCGCTATTGCCAAAGGGGTATGTTCACAGAGCCGGAGAAAAAACTGAGTATGGGTTGAACCATTGAATCAGATCACAAATTCGGTCTTGGTGACCTCCATACAATATTTTAAGACCATACGAAAGAATCAGATCAATAATTATGCCAAGACGCCACCCCCGACCCGTTCGAAATTTTGCCGCTATTGCGTAAGGGGTGGGTTAACTGAACCGGAGAAAACACTGAGTATGAGTTGAACCACTGAATCGGATCAGAAATTCAGTCTTGGTGACCTCCATACAATATTTTATGACCCTACGATAATATCGGATCAATAATTATGCCAAGACACCACCCCGCGGCCCGTTCGAAATTTTGTCGCTATTGCCAAAAGGATATGTTAACTGAACCGGAGAAAAAACTGAGTATGAGACGAACCACTGAATCGTAAATTCGGTCTTGGTGATCACCATACAATATTTTATGACCCTAAGAAATATTCAGATTAATAATTATTCCCAGACGCAACCCCGCGCCACGGTCGAAATTTTGTCGCTATTGCCAAAGGGGTATGTTCGCTGAGCCGGAGAAAAAACTGAGTATGGGTCTAACCACTGAATCGGATCAGAAATTCGATCTTGTTGACCCCATACTATATTTTATGACCTTACGAAAGAATGGGATCAATAATTATGCCAAGACGCCACCCCCCGACCCGTTCTAAATTTTGCGGCTATTTCCAAAGGGGTATGTTCACTAAGCCGGAGAAAACACTGAGTATGGGTCGAACCAGTGAATCAGATAAGAAATTCGATCTTGGTGACCTCCATACAATATTTTATGACCCTACGAAATAATCGGATCAATAATAATGCCAAGACGCCACCCCCCGACCCGTTCGAAATTTTGCCGCTATTGCCAAAGGGGTATGTTCACAGAGCCGGAGAAAAAACTGAGTATGGGTTGAACCATTGAATCAGATCACAAATTCGGTCTTGGTGACCTCCATACAATATTTTAAGACCATACGAAAGAATCAGATCAATAATTATGCCAAGACGCCACCCCCGACCCGTTCGAAATTTTGCCGTTATTGCGTAAGGGGTAGGTTAACTGAACCGGAGAAAACACTGAGTATGAGTTGAACCACTGAATCGGATCAGAAATTCAGTCTTGGTGACCTCCTTACAATATTTTATGACCCTACGATAGAATCGGATCAATAATTATGCCCAGACACCACCCCGCGGCCCGTTCGAAATTTTGCCGCTATTGCCAAAGAGATATGTTAACTGAACCGGAGAAAAAACTGAGTATGAGACGAACCACTGAATCGTAAATTCGGTCTTGGTGATCACCATACAATATTTTATGACCCTAAGAAAGATTCAGATTAATAATTATTCCCAGACGCAACCCCGCGCCACGGTCGAAATTTTGTCGCTATTGCCAAAGGGTTATGTTCATCGAGCCGGAGAAAAAACTGAGTATGGGTCTAACCACTGAATCGGATCAGAAATTCGATCTTGTTGACCCCATACTATATTTTATGACCTTACGAAAGAATGGGATCAATAATTATGCCAAGACGCCACCCCCCGACCCGTTCTAAATTTTGCCGCTATTGCCAAAGGGGTATGTTCACTAAGCCGGAGAAAACACCGAGTATGGGTCGAACCAGTGAATCAGATAAGAAATTCGATCTTGGTGACCTCCATACAATATTTTATGACCCTACGAAATAATCGGATCAATAATAATGCCAAGACGCCACCCCCCGACCCGTTCGAAATTTTGCCGCTATTGCCAAAGGGGTATGTTCACAGAGCCGGAGAAAAAACTGAGTATGGGTTGAACCATTGAATCAGATCACAAATTCGGCCTTGGTGACCTCCATACAATATTTTAAGACCATACGAAAGAATCAGATCAATAATTATGCCAAGACGCCACCCCCGACCCGTTCGAAATTTTGCCGTTATTGCGTAAGGGGTAGGTTAACTGAACCGGAGAAAACACTGAGTATGAGTTGAACCACTGAATCGGATCAGAAATTCAGTCTTGGTGACCTCCTTACAATATTTTATGACCCTACGATAGAATCGGATCAATAATTATGCCCAGACACCACCCCGCGGCCCGTTCGAAATTTTGCCGCTATTGCCAAAGGGATATGTTAACTGAACCTGAGAAAAAACTGAGTATGAGACGAACCACTGAATCGTAAATTCGGTCATGGTGATCACCATACAATATTTTATGACCCTAAGAAAGATTCAGATTAATAATTATTCCCAGACGCAACCCCGCGCCACGGTCGAAATTTTGTCGCTATTGCCAATGGGTTATGTTCATCAAGCCGGAGAAAAAACTGAGTATGGGTCTAACCACTGAATCGGATCAGAAATTCGATCTTGTTGACCCCATACTATATTTTATGACCTTACGAAAGAATGGGATCAATAATTATGCCAAGACGCCACCCCCCGACCCGTTCTAAATTTTGCCGCTATTGCCAAAGGGGTATGTTCACTAAGCCGGAGAAAACACCGAATATGGGTCGAACCAGTGAATCAGATAAGAAATTCGATCTTGGTGACCTCCATACAATATTTTATGACCCTACGAAATAATCGGATCAATAATAATGCCAAGACGCCACCCCCCGACCCGTTCGAAATTTTGCCGCTATTGCCAAAGGGGTATGTTCACAGAGCCGGAGAAAAAACTGAGTATGGGTTGAACCATTGAATCAGATCACAAATTCGGTCTTGGTGACCTCCATACAATATTTTATGACCATACGAAAGAATCAGATCAATAATTATGCCAAGACGCCACCCCCGACCCGTTCGAAATTTTGCCGCTATTGCGTAAGGGGTAGGTTAACTGAACCGGAGAAAACACTGAGTATGAGTTGAACCACTGAATCGGATCAGAAATTCAGTCTTGGTGACCTCCTTACAATATTTTATGACCCTACGATAATATCGGATCAATAATTATGCCAAGACACCACCCCGCGGCCCGTTCGAAATTTTGTCGCTATTGCCAAAAGGATATGTTAACTGAACCGGAGAAAAAACTGAGTATGGGACGAACCACTGAATCGTAAATTCGGTCTTGGTGATCACCATACAATATTTTATGACCTTAAGAAAGAATCAGATCAATAATTATTCCCAGACGCAACCCCGCGCCACGGTCGAAATTTTGTCGCTATTGCCAAAGGGGTATCTTCACTGAGCCGGAGAAAAAACTGAGTATAGGTCTAACCACTAAATCGGATCAGAAATTCGAACTTGTTGACCCCATACTATATTTTATGACCTTACGAAAGAATGGGATCAGTAATTATGCCAAGACGCCACCCCCGACCCGTTCGAAATTTTGCCACTATTACCAAAGGGGTATGTTCACTAAGCCGGAGAAAACACTGAGTATGGGTCGAACCAGTGAATCAGATAAGAAATTCGATCTTGGTGACCTCCATACAATATTTTATGACCCTACGAAATAATCGGATCAATAATAATGCCAAGACGCCACCCCCCGACCCGTTCGAAATTTTGCCGCTATTGCCAAAGGGGTATGTTCACAGAGCCGGAGAAAAAACTGAGTATGGGTTGAACTATTGAATCAGATCACAAATTCGGTCTTGGTGACCTCCATACAATATTTTAAGACCATACGAAAGAATCAGATCAATAATTATGCCAAGACGCCACCCCCGACCCGTTCGAAATTTTGCCGCTATTGCGTAAGGGGTTGGTTAATTGAACCGGAGAAAACACTGAGTATGAGTTGAACCACTGAATCGGATCAGAAATTCAGTCTTGGTGACCTCCTTACAATATTTTATGACCCTACGATAGAATCGGATCAATAATTATGCCCAGACACCACCCCGCGGCCCGTTCGAAATTTTGCCGCTATTGCCAAAGGGATATGTTAACTGAACCGGAGAAAAAACTGAGTATGAGACGAACCACTGAATCGTAAATTCGGTCTTGGTGATCACCATACAATATTTTATGACCCTAAGAAAGATTCAGATTAATAATTATTCCCAGACGCAACCCCGCGCCACGGTCGAAATTTTGTCGCTATTGCCAAAGGGTTATGTTCATCGAGCCGGAGAAAAAACTGAGTATGGGTCTAACCACTGAATCGGATCAGAAATTCGATCTTGTTGACCCCATACTATATTTTATGACCTTACGAAAGAATTGGATCAATAATTATGCCAAGACGCCACCCCCCGACCCGTTCGAAATTTTGCCGCTATTGCCAAAGGGGTATGTTCACTAAGCCGGAGAAAACACTGAGTATGGGTCGAACCAGTGAATCAAATAAGAAATTCGATCTTGGTGACCTCCATACAATATTTTATGACCCTACGAAATAATCGAATCAATAATAATGCCAAGACGCCACCCCCCGACCCGTTCGAAATTTTGCCGCTATTGCCAAGGGGGTATGTTCACAGAGCCGGAGAAAAAACTGAGTATGGGTTGAACCATTGAATCAGATCACAAATTCGATCTTGGTGACCTCCATTCAATATTTTATGACCATACGAAAGAATCAGATCAATAATTATGCCAAGACGCCACCCACGACCCGTTCGAAATTTTTCCGCTATTGCGTAAGGGGTAGGTTAACTGAACCGGAGAAAACACTGAGTATGAGTTGAACCACTGAATCGGATCAGAAATTCAGTCTTGGTGAACTCCTTACAATATTTTATGACCTACGATAGAATCGGATCAATAATTATGCCCAGACACCACCCCGCGGCCCGTTCGAAATTTTGCCGCTATTGCCAAAAGGATATGTTAACAGAACCGGAGAAAAAACTGAGTATGGGACGAAACACTGAATCGTAAATTCGGTCTTGGTGATCACCATACAATATTTTATGACCCTAAGAAAGAATCAGATCAATAATTATTCCCAGACGCAACCCCGCGCCACGGTCGAAATTTTGTCGCTATTGCCAAAGGGGTATGTTCACTGAGCCGGAGAAAAAACTGAGTATGGGTCTAACCACAGAATCGGATCAGAAATTCGATCTTGTTGACCCCATACTATATTTTATGACCCTACGAAAGAATCGGATCAGAAATTAATCCAAGACGCCACCCCCCGACCCGTTCGAAATTTGGCCGCAATTGCCAAAGGGGTATGTTCTTTAAGCCGGAGAAAACACTGAGTAAGGGTTGAACCACTGAATCGGATAAGAAATTCGGTCTTGCTGACCACCATACAATATTTTATAACCCTACGAAAGAATCAGATCAATAATTATGGGTCTAACCACTGAATCGGATTAGAAATTTGATCTAACCACTGAATTGGATTAGAAATTTGATCTTGGTGACCACCATACAATATTTTATAACCCTACGAAAGAATCGGATCAATAATTATGCCAAAACGCCACCCCGCGGCCCGTTCGAAATTTTGCCGCTATTGCCAAAGGTTATGTTCACAGAGCCGGAGAAAAAACTGAGTATGGGTTGAACCATTGACTCAGATCAAAAATTCGGTCTTGGTGAACTCCATACAATATTTTATGACCCTACGAAAGAATCGGATCAATAATTATGCCAAGACGCCACCCCCCGACCCGTTCGAAATTTTGCCGCTATTGCTAAAGAGGTATGTTCACAGAGCCGGAGAAAAAACTGAGTATGGGTTGAACCATTGAATCAGATCAGAAATTCGGTCTTGGTGACCTCCATACAATATTTTATGACCATACGAAAGAATCAGATCAATAATTATGCCAAGACGCCACCCCCGACCCGTTCGAAATTTTTCCGCTATTGCCTAAGGGGTAGGTTAACTGAACCGGACAAAACACTGAATATGGGTTGAACCACTAAATCGGATCAGAAATTCGATCTTGGTAAACTCCATACAATATTTTATGACCCTACGAAAGAATCGGATCAATAATTATGCCCAGATGCCACCCCGTGGCCCGACCGAAATTTGGCCTCTATTGCCAAAGGGGTATGTTCACTGAGCAGGAGAAAAAACTGAGTATGGGTCTAACCACTAAATCGGTTCAGAAATTTGATCTTGGTGATCACCATACAATATTTTATGACCCTAAGAAAGAATCAGATCAATAATTATGCCCAGATGCCACCCCGCGGCCCGTTCGAAATTTTGACGCTATTGCCAAAGGGGTATGTTCACTGAGCCGGAGAAAAAAGTGAGTATGGGTCAAACCAGTGAATCGGATAAGAAATTCGATCTTGGTGACCTCCATACAATATTTTATAACCCTACGAAACAATCGGATTAATAATTATGCCAAGACGCCACCCCCCGACCCGTTAGAAATTTTGCCGCTATTACCAAAGGGGTATGTTCACAGAGCCGGAGAAAAAAGTGAGTATGGGTTGAACCATTGACTCAGATCAGAAATTCGGTCTTGGTGACCAACATACAATATTTTATGACACTACGAAAGAATCGGATCAATAATTATGCCAAGACGCCACCCGCCGACCCGTTCGAAATTTTGCCGCTATTGCCAAAGGGGTATGTTCACTGAGCCGGAGAAAAAACTGAGTGTGGGTTGAACCATTGAATCAGATCAGAAATTCGGTCTTGGTGACCTCCATATAATATTTTATGACCATACGAAAGAATCGGATCAATAATTATGCCAAGACACCACCACCGACCCGTTCGAAAATTTGGCCGCTATTGCCTAAGGGGTAGGTGAACTGAACTGAAGAAATAAGTGAGTTTGGGTTTAACCACTAAATCGGATCAGAAATTCGGTCTTGGTGACCTCCATACAATATTTTATGACCCTACGAAAGAATATGATCAATAATTATGCCTAGATGCCACCCCGCGGCCCGACCGAAATTTGGCCTCAATTGCCAATGGGGAATGTTCATTGAGCCGGTGAAAAAACTGAGTATGGGTCTAACCACTGAATCGGATAAGAAATTTGATCTTGGTGATCACCATACAATATTTTATGACCCTAAGAAAGAATCGGATCAATAATTATGCCCAGATGCCACCCCGCGGCCCGTTCGAAATTTTGACGCTATTGCCAAAGGGGTATCTTCACTGAGCCGGAGAAAAAAGTGAGTATGGATCGAACTAGTGAATCGGATAAGAAATTCGATCTTGGTGACCTCCATACAATATTTTATGACCGTACGAAAGAATCGGATCAATAATTATGCCAAGACGCCACCCCCGACCCGTTCGAAATTTTGCCGCTATTGCCAAAGGTTATGTTCACAGAGCCGGAGAAAAAACTGAGTATGGGTTGAACCATTGACTCAGATCAAAAATTCGGTCTTGGTGACCTCCATACAATATTTTATGACCCTACGAAAGAATCGGATCAATAATTATGCCAAGTCGCCACCCGCCGACCCGTTCGAAATTTTGCCGCTATTGCCAAAGGGGTATGTTCACAGAGCCGGAGAAAAAACTGAATATGGGTTGAACCATTGACTCAGATCAAAAATTCGGTTTTGGTGACCTCCATACAATATTTTATGACCCTACGAAAGAATCGGATCAATAATTATGCCAAGACGCCACCCGCCGACCCGTTCGAAATTTTGCCGCTATTGCCAAAGGGGTATGTTCACTGAGCCAGAGAAAAAACTGAGTATGGGTAGAACCATTGAATCAGATCAGAAATTCGGTCTTGGTGACCTCCATACAATATTTTATGACCATACGAAAGAATCGGATCAATAATTATGCCAAGACCCGTTCGAAAATTTTGCCGCTATTGCCTAAGGGGTAGGTGAACTGAACTGAAGAAATAACTGAGTTTGGGTTTAACCACAAAATCGGATCAGAAATTCGGTCTTGGTGACCTCCATACAATATTTTATGACCGTACGAAAGAATAGGATCAATAATTATGCCCAGATGCCACCCCGCGGCCCGACCGAAATTTGGCCTCTATTGCCAATGGGGTATGTTCATTGAGCCGGGGAAAAAACTGAGTGTGGGTCTAACCACTGAATCGGATAAGAAATTTGATCTTGGTGATCACCATACAATATTTTATGACCCTAAGAAAGAATCGGATCAATAATTATGCCCAGATGCCAACCCGCGGCCCGTTCGAAATTTTGACGCTATTGCCAAAGGGGTATCTTCACTGAGCCGGAGAAAAAAGTGAGTATGGATCGAACTAGTGAATCGGATAAGAAATTCGATCTTAGTGACCTCCATACAATATTTTATGACCGTACGAAAGAATCGGATCAATAATTATGCCAAGACGCCACCCCCGACCCGTTCGAAATTTTGCCGCTATTGCCAAAGGTTATGTTCACAGAGCCGGAGACAAAACTGAGTATGGGTTGAACCATTGACTCAGATCAAAAATTCGGTCTTGGTGACCTCCATACAATATTTTATGACCCTACGAAAGAATCGGATCAATAATTATGCCAAGACGCCACCCGCCGACCCGTTCGAAATTTTGCCGCTATTGCCAAAGGGGTATGTTCACAGAGCCGGAGAAAAAACTGAGTATGGGTTGAACCATTGACTCAGATCAAAAATTCGGTTTTGGTGACCTCCATACAATATTTTATGACCCTACGAAAGAATAGGATCAATAATTATGCCAAGACGCCACCCGCCGACCCGTTCGAAATTTTGCCGCTATTGCCAAAGGGGTATGTTCACTGAGCCAGAGAAAAAACTGAGTATGGGTAGAACCATTGAATCAGATCAGAAATTCGGTCTTGGTGACCTCCATACAATATTTTATGACCATACGAAAGAATCGGATCAATAATTATGCCAAGACGCCACCCCCGACCCGTTCGAAAATTTTGCCGCTATTGCCTTAGGGGTAGGTGAACTGAACTGAAGAAATAACTGAGTTTGGGTTTAACCACAAAATCGGATCAGAAATACGGTCTTGGTGACCTCCATACAATATTTTATGACCGTACGAAAGAATAGGATCAATAATTATGCCCAGATGCCACCCCGCGGCCCGACCGAAATTTGGCCTCTATTGCCAATGGGGTATGTTCATTGAGCCGGGGAAAAAACTGAGTGTGGGTCTAACCACTGAATCGGATAAGAAATTTGATCTTGGTGATCACCATACAATATTTTATGACCCTAAGAAAGAATCGGATCAATAATTATGCCCAGATGCCAACCCGCGGCCCGTTCGAAATTTTGACGCTATTGCCAAAGGGGTATCTTCACTGAGCCGGAGAAAAAAGTGAGTATGGATCGAACTAGTGAATCGGATAAGAAATTCGATCTTGGTGACCTCCATACAATATTTTATGACCGTACGAAAGAATCAGATCAATAATTATGCCAAGACGCCACCCCCGACCCGTTCGAAATTTTGCCGCTATTGCCAAAAGTTATGTTCACAGAGCCGGAGAAAAAACTGAGTATGGGTTGAACCATTGACTCAGATCAAAAATTCGGTCTTGGTGACCTCCATACAATATTTTATGACCCTACGAAAGAATCGGATCAATAATTATGCCAAGACGCCACCCGCCGACCCGTTCGAAATTTTGCCGCTATTGCCAAAGGGGTATGTTCACAGAGCCGGAGAAAAAACTGAATATGGGTTGAACCATTGACTCAGATCAAAAATTCGGTTTTGGTGACCTCCATACAATATTTTATGACCCTACGAAAGAATCGGATCAATAATTATGCCAAGACGCCACCCGCCGACCCGTTCGAAATTTTGCCGCTATTGCCAAAGGGGTATGTTCACTGAGCCAGAGAAAAAACTGAGTATGGGTAGAACCATTGAATCAGATCAGAAATTCGGTCTTGGTGACCTCCATACAATATTTTATGACCATACGAAAGAATCGGATCAATAATTATGCCAAGACGCCACCCCCGACCCGTTCGAAAATTTTGCCGCTATTGCCTAAGGGGTAGGTGAACTGAACTGAAGAAATAACTGAGTTTGGGTTTAACCACAAAATCGGATCAGAAATTCGGTCTTGGTGACCTCCATACAATATTTTATGACCGTACGAAAGAATAGGATCAATAATTATGCCCAGATGCCACCCCGCGGGCCGACCGAAATTTGGCCTCTATTGCCAATGGGGTATGTTCATTGAGCCGGGGAAAAAACTGAGTGTGGGTCTAACCACTGAATCGGATAAGAAATTTGATCTTGGTGATCACCATACATTATTTTATGACCCTAAGAAAGAATCGGATCAATAATTATGCCCAGATGCCACCCCGCGGCCCGTTCGAAATTTTGACGCTATTGCCAAAGGGGTATCTTCACTGAGCCGGAGAAAAAAGTGAGTATGGATCGAACTAGTGAATCGGATAAGAAATTCGATCTTGGTGACCTCCATACAATATTTTATGACCGTACGAAAGAATCGGATCAATAATTATGCCAAGACGCCACCCCCGACCCGTTCGAAATTTTGCCGCTATTGCCAAAGGTTATGTTCACAGAGCCGGAGACAAAACTGAGTATGGGTTGAACCATTGACTCAGATCAAAAATTCGGTCTTGGTGACCTCCATACAATATTTTATGACCCTACGAAAGAATCGGATCAATAATTATGCCAAGACGCCACCCGCCGACCCGTTTGAAATTTTGCCGCTATTGCCAAAGGGGTATGTTCACAGAGCCGGAGAAAAAACTGAGTATGGGTTGAACCATTGACTCAGATCAAAAATTCGGTTTTGGTGACCTCCATACAATATTTTATGACCCTACGAAAGAATAGGATCAATAATTATGCCAAGACGCCACCCGCCGACCCGTTCGAAATTTTGCCGCTATTGCCAAAGGGGTATGTTCACTGAGCCAGAGAAAAAACTGAGTATGGGTAGAACCATTGAATCAGATCAGAAATTCGGTCTTGGTGACCTCCATACAATATTTTATGACCATACGAAAGAATCGGATCAATAATTATGCCAAGACGCCACCCCCGACCCGTTCGAAAATTTTGCCGCTATTGCCTTAGGGGTAGGTGAACTGAACTGAAGAAATAACTGAGTTTGGGTTTAACCACAAAATCGGATCAGAAATTCGGTCTTGGTGACCTCCATACAATATTTTATGACCGTACGAAAGAATAGGATCAATAATTATGCCCAGATGCCACCCCGCGGCCCGACCGAAATTTGGCCTCTATTGCCAATGGGGTATGTTCATTGAGCCGGGGAAAAAACTGAGTGTGGGTCTAACCACTGAATCAGATAAGAAATTTGATCTTGGTGATCACCATACAATATTTTATGACCCTAAGAAAGAATCGGATCAATAATTATGCCCAGATGCCACCCCGCGGCCCGTTCGAAATTTTGACGCTGTTGCCAAAGAGGTATCTTCACTGAGCCGGAGAAAAAAGTTAGTATGGATCGAACTAGTGAATCGGATAAGAAATTCGATCTTGGTGACCTCCATACAATATTTTATGACCGTACGAAAGAATCGGATCAATAATTATGCCAAGACGCCACCCCCGACCCGTTCGAAATTTTGCCGCTATTGCCAAAGGTTATGTTCACAGAGCCGGAGAAAAAACAGAGTATGGGTTGAACCATTGACTCAGATCAAAAATTCGGTCTTGGTGACCTCCATACAATATTTTATGACCCTACGAAAGAATCGAATCAATAATTATGCCAAGACGCCACCCCCGACCCGTTCGAAAATTTTGCCGCTATTGCCTAAGGGGTAGGTTAACTGAACCGGAGAAATAACTGAGTTTGGGTTTAACCACTTAATCGGATCAGAAATTCGGTCTTGGTGACCTCCATACAATATTTTATGACCCTACGAAAGAATATGATCAATAATTATGCCCAGATGCCACCCGTCGGCCCGACCGAAATTTTGCCGCTATTGCCAATGGGGAATGTTCATTGAGCCTGGGAAAAAAGTGAGTATGGATCGAACTAGTGAATCGGATAAGAAATTCGATCTTGGTGACCTCCATACAATATTTTATGACCGTACGAAAGAATCGGATCAATAATTATGCCAAGACAGCACCCCCGACTCGTTCGAAATTTTGCCGCTATTGCCAAAGGGGTATGTTCACTGAGCCAGAGAAAAAACTGAGTGTGGGTTGAACCATTGACTCAGATCAAAAATTCGGTCTTGGTGACCTCCATACAATATTTTATGACCCTACGAAAGAATCGGATCAATAATTATGCCCAGACGCCACCCCGCGGCCCGTTCGAAATTATGACACTATTGCCGAAAGGGTATGTTCACTGAGCCGGAGAAAAAAGTTAGTATGGGTCGAACCAGTTTTTCAGATCAGAAATTCGGTCTTGGTGACCTCCATACAATATTTTATGACCATACGAAAGAATCGGATCAATAATTATGCCAAGACGCCACCCCCGACCCGTTTGAAATTTTGCCGCTATTGCCTAAGGGGTAGGTTAACTGAACCGGAGAAATAACTGAGTTTGGGTTGAACCACTGAATCGGATCAGAAATTCGGTCTTGGTGACCTCCATACAATATTTTATGACCATACGAAAGAATAGGATTAATAATTATGCCCAGATGCCACGCCGCGGCCCGACCCAAATTTGGCCTCTATTGCCGATGGGGTATGTTCATTGAGCCGAGGAAAAAACTGAGTATGGGTTGAACCACTGAATCGGATCAGAAATTTGGTCTTGGTGACCTCCATACAATATTTTATAACCCTACAAAAGAATCGGATCAATAATTATGCTCAGATGCCACCCCGCGGCCCGGCGGAAATTTGGCCTCTATTGCCAATGGGGTATGTTCACTGAGCCGGAGAAAAAACTGAGTATGGATCTAACCACTGAATAGGATCAATAATTTGATCTTGGTGATCACCATACAATATTTTATGACCCTAAGAAAGAATCGGATCAATAATTATGCCCAGAGGCCACCCCGCGGCTCGTTCGAAATTTTGACGCTATTGCCAAAGGGTTATGTTCACTAAGCCGGAGAAAAAAGTGAGTATGGGTCGAACCATTGAATCAGATCAGAAATTCGATCTTGGTGACCTACATACAATATTTTAAGACCCTACGAAAGAATCGGATCAATAATTATGCTCAGAAGCCACCCCGCGGCCCGACCGAAATTTGGCCTCTATTGCCAAAGGGGTATGTTCACTGAGGCAGGGAAAAAACTGAGTCTGGGTCTAACCACTGAATCGGATCAGAAATTTAACCTTGGTGACCACTATACAATATTTTATAACCCTACGAAAGAATCGGATCAATAATTATGCCCATACGCCACCCCGCGGCCCGTTCGAAATTTTGACACTATTGCCAAAGGGGTATGTTTACTGAGCCGGAGAAAAAAGTGAGTATTGGTCGAACCAGTCAATCGGATAAGAAATTCGATCTTGGTGACCTCCATACAATATTTTATGACCCTACGAAAGAATCGGATCAATAATTATGCCAAGACGCCAACCCCCGACCCGTTCGAAATTTTGCCGCTATTGCCAAAGGGGTATGTTCACAGAGCCGGAGAAAAAACTGAGTAAGGGTTGAACCATTGAATCAGATCAGAAATTCGGTCTTGGTGACCTCCATACAATATTTTATGACCATACGAAAGAATCGGATCAATATTTATGCCAAGACGCCACCCCCGACCCGTTCGAAATTTTTCCTCTATTGCCAATGGGGTATGTTCACTGAGCAGGAGAAAAAACTGAGTGTGGGTCTAACCACTGAATCGGATCAGAATTTTGATCTTGGTGATCACCATACAATATTTTATGACCCTAAGAAAGAATCAGATCAATAATTATGCCCAGATGCCACCCCGCGGCCCGTTCGAAATTTTGACGCTATTGCCAAAGGGGTATGTTCACTGAGCCGGAGAAAAAAGTGAGTATGGGTAGAACCTGTGAATCGGATAAGAAATTCGATCTTGGTGACCTCCATTCAATATTTTATAACCCTACGAAAGAATCAGATTAATAATTATGCCAAGACGCCACCCCCCGACCCGTTCGAAATTTTGCCTCTATTGCCAAAGGGGTATGTTCACAGAGCCGGAGAAAAAAGTGAGTATGGGTTGAACCATTGACTCAGATCAGAAATTCGGTCTTTGTGACCTCCATATAATATTTTATGACACTACGAAAGAATCGGATCAATATTTATGCCAAGACGCCACCCGCCGACCCGTTCGAAATTTTGCCGCTATTGCCAAAGGGGTATGTTCACTGAGCGGGAGAAAAAACTGAGTATGGGTTGAACCATTGAATCAGATCAGAAATTCGGTCTTAGTGACCTCCATACAATATTTTATGACCATACGAAAGAATCGGATCAATAATTATGCCAAGTAGCCACCCCCGACCCGTTCGAAATTTTGCCGCCATTGCCTAAGGGGTAGGTTAACTGAAACGGAGAAATAACTGAGTTTGGGTTGAACAACTAAATCGGATCAGAAATTCGATCATGGTGACCTCCATACAATATTTTATGACCCTACGAAAGAATATATGATCAATAATTATGCCCAGACGCCACCCCGCGGCCCGACCGAAATTTTGCCTCTATTGCCAAAGGGGTATGTTCACTGAGATAGAGAAAAAACTGAGTATGGGTCTAACCACTGAATCGGATCAGAAATTTGATCTTGGTGACTACCATACAATATTTTATAACCCTACGAAAGAATCGGATCAATAATTATGCCCAGACGCCACCCCGTGGCCCGTTCGAAATTTTTCCGCTATTGCCAAAGGGGTATGTTCACTGAGCCAGAGAAAAAACTGAGTATGCGTCTAACCACAGAATCGGATCAGAAATTTGATCTTGGTGACCACCATACAATATTTTATAACCCTACGAAAGAATCGGATCAATAATTATGCCCAGACGCCACCCCGCGGCCCGTTCGAAATTATGACACTATTGCCAAAGGGGTCACTGAGCCGGAGAAAAAAGTTAGTATGGGTCGAACCAGTGAATAGGATAAGAAATTCGATTTTGGTGACCTCCATACAATATTTTATGACCTTACGAAAGAAACGGATCAATAATTATGCCAAGACGCCACCCCCGACCCGTTCGAAATTTTGCCGCTATTGCCAAAGGGGTATGTTCACAGAGCCGGAGAAAAAAGTGAGTATGGGTTGAACCATTGACTCAGATCAGAAATTCGGTCTTGGTGACCTCCATACAATATTTTATGACACTACGAAAGAATCGGATCAATAATTATGCCAAGACGCCACCCGCCGACCCGTACGAAATTTTGCCGCTATTGCCAAATGGGTATGTTCACTGAGCCAGATAAAAAACTGAGTATGGGTAGAACCATTGAATCAGATCAGAAATTCGGTCTTGGTGACCTCCATACAATATTTTATGACCATACGAAAGAATCGGATCAATAATTATGCCAAGACGCCACCCCCGACCCGTTCGAAAATTTTGCCGCTATTGCCTAAGGGGTAGGTGAACTGAACTGAAGAAATAACTGAGTTTGGGTTTAACCACAAAATCGGATCAGAAATTCGGTCTTGGTGACCTCCATGCAATATTTTATGACCGTACGAAAGAATAGGATCAATAATTATGCCCAGATGCCACCCCGCGGCCCGACCGAAATTTGGCCTCTATTGCCAATGGGGTATGTTCATTGAGCCGGGGAAAAAACTGAGTGTGGGTCTAACCACTGAATCGGATAAGAAATTTGATCTTGGTGATCACCATACAATATTTTATGACCCTAAGAAAGAATCGGATCAATAATTATGCCCAGACGCCACCCCGTGGCCCGTTCGAAATTTTTCCGCTATTGCCAAAGGGGTATGTTCACGGAGCCAGAGAGAAAACTGAGTATGGGTCTAACCACTGAATCGGATCAGAAATTTGATCTTGGTGACTACCATACAATATTTTATAACCCTACGAAAGAATCGGATCAATATTTATGCCCAGACGCCACCCCGCGGACCGTTCGAAATTATGACACTATTGCCAATGGGGTCACTGAGCCGGAGAAAAAAGTTAGTATGGGTCGAACCAGTGAATCGGATAAGAAATTCGATCGTGGTGACCTCCATACAATATTTTATGACCTTACGAAAGAATCGGATCAATAATTATGCCAAGACGCCACCCCCGCCCGTTCGAAATTTTGCCGCTATTGCCTAAGGGGTAGCTTAACTGAAACGGAGAAATAACTGAGTTTGGGTTGAACCACTAAATCGGATCAGAAATTCGGTCATGGTGACCTCCAAACAATATTTTATGACCCTACGAAAGAATATATGATCAATAATTATGCCCAGACGCCACCCCGCGGCCCGACCGAAATTTTGCCTCTATTGCCAAAGGGGTATGTTAACTGAGCAAGAGAAAAAACTGAGTATGGGTCTAACCACTGAATCGGATCAAAAATTTGATCTTGGTGACCACCATACAATATTTTATAACCCTACGAAAGAATCGGATCAATAATTATGCCCAGACGCCACCCCGTGACCCGTTCGAAATTTTTCCGCTATTGCCAAAGGGGTATGTTCACTGAGCCAGAGAAAAAACTGAGTATGGGTCTAACCACTGAATCGGATCAGAAATTTGATCATGGTGACCACCATACAATATTTTATAACCCTACGAAAGAATCGGATCAATAATTATGCCCAGACGCCACCCCGCGGCCCGTTCGAAATTATGACACTATTGCCAAAGGGGTCACTGAGCCGGAGAAAAAAGTTAGTATGGGTCGAACCAGTGAATCGGATAAGAAATTCGATCTTGGTGACCTCCATACAATATTTTATGACCTTACGAAAGAATCGGATCAATAATTATGCCAAGACGCCACCCCCGACCCGTTCGAAATTTTGCCGCTATTGCCTAAGGGGTAGGTTAACTGAAACGGAGAAATAACTGAGTTTGGGTTGAACCACTAAATCGGATCAGAAATTCGGTCATGGTGACCTCCATACAATATTTTATGACCCTACGAAAGAATATATGATCAATAATTATGCCCAGACGCCACCCCGCTGCCCGACCGAAATTTTGCCTCTATTGCCAAAGGGGTATGTTAACTGAGCCAGAGAAAAAACTGAGTATGGGTCTAACCACTGAATCGGATCAGAAATTTGATCTTGGTGACCACCATACAATATTTTATAACCCTACGAAAGAATCGGATCAATAATTATGCCCAGACGCCACCCCGTGGCCCGTTCGAAGTTTTTCCGCTATTGCCAAAGGGGTATGTTCACTGAGTCAGAGAAAAAACTGAGTACGTGTCTAACCACTGAATCGGATCAGAAATTTGATCATGGTGACCACCATACAATATTTTATAACCCTACGAAAGAATCGGATCAATAATTATGCCCAGACGCCACCCCGCGGCCCGTTCGAAATTATGACACTATTGCCAAAGGGGTCACTGAGCCGGAGAAAAAAGTTAGTATGGGTCGAACCAGTGAATCGGATAAGAAATTCGATCTTGGTGACCTCCATACAATATTTTATGACCTTACGAAAGAATCGGATCAATAATTATGCCAAGACGCCACCCCCTACCCGTTCGAAATTTTGCCGCTATTGCCAAAGGGGAATTTTCACAGAGCCGGAGAAAAAAGTGAGTATGGGTTGAACCATTGACTCAGATCAGAAATTCGGTCTTAGTGACCTCCATACAATATTTTATGACACTACGAAAGAATCGGATCAATAATTATGCCAAGACGCCACCCGCCGACCCGTTCGAAATTTTGCCGCTATTGCCAAATGGGTATTTTCACTGAGCCAAAGAAAAAACTGAGTATGGGTTGAACCATTGAATCAGATCAGAAATTCGGTCTTAGTAACCTCCATACAATATTTTATGGCCATACGAAACAATCGGATCAATAATTATGCCAAGTAGCCTCCCCCGACCCGTTCGAAATTTTGCCGCCATTGCCTAAGGGGTAGGTTAACTGAAACGGAGAAATAACTGAGTTTGGGTTGAACCACTAAATCGGATCAGAAATTCGGTCATGGTGACCTTACATACAATATTTTATGACCCTACGAAAAAATAAATGATCAATAATTATGCCTAGACGCCACCCCGAGGCCCGACCGAAATTTTGCCTCTATTGCCAAAGGGGTAAGTTCACTGAGCCAGAGAAAAAACTGAGTATGGGTCTAACCACTGAATCGGATCAGAAATTTGAGCTTGGTGACCACCATACAATATTTTATAACTCTACGAAAGAATCGGATCAATAATTATGCCCAGACGCCACCCCGTGGCCCGTTCGAAATTTTTCCACTATTGCCAAAGGGGTATGTTCACTGAGCCAGAGAAAAAACTGAGTATGGGTCTAACCACTGAATCGGATCAGAAATTTGATCTTGGTGACCACCATACAATATTTTATAACCCTACGAAATAATCGGATCAATAATTATGCCCAGACGCCACCCCGCGGCCCGTTCGAAATTATGACACTATTGCCAAAGGGGTCACTGAGCCGGAGAAAAAAGTTAGTATGGGTCGAACCGGTGAATCGGATAAGAAATTCGATCTTGGTGACCTCCATACAATATTTTATGACCTTACGAAAGAATCGGATCAATAATTATGCCAAGACGCCACCCCCGACCCGTTCGAAATTTTACCGCTATTACTAAAGGGGTATGTTCATAGAGCCGGAGAAAAAACTGAGTATGGGTTGAACAATTGACTCAGATCAGAAATTCGGTCATGGTGACCTCCATACAATATTTTATGACCCTACGAAAGAATCGGATCAATAATTATGCCAAGACGCCACCCGCCGACCCGTTCGAAATTTTGCCGCTATTGCCAAATGGGTATGTTCACTAAGCCAGAGAAAAACTGAGTATGGGTTGAACCATTGAATCAGATCAGAAATTCGGTCTTGTTGACCTCCATACAATATTTTATGACCTTACGAAAGAATCAGATCAATAATTATGCCAAGACGCCACCCCCGACCCGTTCGAAATTTTAACGCTATTGCCTAAGGGGTAGGTTAACTGAACCGGAGAAAACACTGAGTATGGGTTGAACCACTGAATCAGATCAAAAATTCGGTCTTGGTGACCTCCATACAATATTTTATAACCCTACGAAAAAATAGGATCAATAATTATGCCCAGATGCCACCCCGCTGCCCGACCGAAATTTGGCCTCTACTGCCAATGGGGTAAGTTTATTGAGCCGGGGAAAAAACTGAGTATGGTTCTAACCACTGAATCGGATCAGAAATTTGATCTTGGTGATCACCATATAATATTTTGTGACTCTACGAAAGAATCGGATCAATAATTATGCCCAGATGCCACCCCGTGGCCCGTTCGAAATTTTGACGCTATTGCCAAAGGGGTATGTTAACTGTGCGGGAGAAAAAATTGAGTATGGGTCGAACCAAGGAATCGGATAAGAAATTCGATCTTGGTGACCTCCATACAATATTTTATGACCCTACGAAAAAATCAGATCAATATTTATGCCCAGACGCCACCCCGCGGACCGTTCGAAATTATGACACTATTGCCAATGGGGTCACTGAGCCGGAGAAAAAAGTTAGTATGGGTCGAACCAGTGAATCGGATAAGAAATTCGATCGTGGTGACCTCCATACAATATTTTATGACCTTACGAAAGAATCGGATCAATAATTATGCCAAGACGCCACCCCCGCCCGTTCGAAATTTTGCCGCTATTGCCTAAGGGGTAGCTTAACTGAAACGGAGAAATAACTGAGTTTGGGTTGAACCACTAAATCGGATCAGAAATTCGGTCATGGTGACCTCCAAACAATATTTTATGACCCTACGAAAGAATATATGATCAATAATTATGCCCAGACGCCACCCCGCGGCCCGACCGAAATTTTGCCTCTATTGCCAAAGGGGTATGTTAACTGAGCAAGAGAAAAAACTGAGTATGGGTCTAACCACTGAATCGGATCAAAAATTTGATCTTGGTGACCACCATACAATATTTTATAACCCTACGAAAGAATCGGATCAATAATTATGCCCAGACGCCACCCCGTGACCCGTTCGAAATTTTTCCGCTATTGCCAAAGGGGTATGTTCACTGAGCCAGAGAAAAAACTGAGTATGGGTCTAACCACTGAATCGGATCAGAAATTTGATCATGGTGACCACCATACAATATTTTATAACCCTACGAAAGAATCGGATCAATAATTATGCCCAGACGCCACCCCGCGGCCCGTTCGAAATTATGACACTATTGCCAAAGGGGTCACTGAGCCGGAGAAAAAAGTTAGTATGGGTCGAACCAGTGAATCGGATAAGAAATTCGATCTTGGTGACCTCCATACAATATTTTATGACCTTACGAAAGAATCGGATCAATAATTATGCCAAGACGCCACCCCCGACCCGTTCGAAATTTTGCCGCTATTGCCTAAGGGGTAGGTTAACTGAAACGGAGAAATAACTGAGTTTGGGTTGAACCACTAAATCGGATCAGAAATTCGGTCATGGTGACCTCCATACAATATTTTATGACCCTACGAAAGAATATATGATCAATAATTATGCCCAGACGCCACCCCGCTGCCCGACCGAAATTTTGCCTCTATTGCCAAAGGGGTATGTTAACTGAGCCAGAGAAAAAACTGAGTATGGGTCTAACCACTGAATCGGATCAGAAATTTGATCTTGGTGACCACCATACAATATTTTATAACCCTACGAAAGAATCGGATCAATAATTATGCCCAGACGCCACCCCGTGGCCCGTTCGAAGTTTTTCCGCTATTGCCAAAGGGGTATGTTCACTGAGTCAGAGAAAAAACTGAGTACGTGTCTAACCACTGAATCGGATCAGAAATTTGATCATGGTGACCACCATACAATATTTTATAACCCTACGAAAGAATCGGATCAATAATTATGCCCAGACGCCACCCCGCGGCCCGTTCGAAATTATGACACTATTGCCAAAGGGGTCACTGAGCCGGAGAAAAAAGTTAGTATGGGTCGAACCAGTGAATCGTATAAGAAATTCGATCTTGGTGACCTCCATACAATATTTTATGACCTTACGAAAGAATCGGATCAATAATTATGCCAAGACGCCACCCCCTACCCGTTCGAAATTTTGCCGCTATTGCCAAAGGGGAATTTTCACAGAGCCGGAGAAAAAAGTGAGTATGGGTTGAACCATTGACTCAGATCAGAAATTCGGTCTTAGTGACCTCCATACAATATTTTATGACACTACGAAAGAATCGGATCAATAATTATGCCAAGACGCCACCCGCCGACCCGTTCGAAATTTTGCCGCTATTGCTAAATGGGTATTTTCACTGAGCCAAAGAAAAAACTGAGTATGGGTTGAACCATTGAATCAGATCAGAAATTCGGTCTTAGTAACCTCCATACAATATTTTATGGCCATACGAAACAATCGGATCAATAATTATGCCAAGTAGCCTCCCCCGACCCGTTCGAAATTTTGCCGCCATTGCCTAAGGGGTAGGTTAACTGAAACGGAGAAATAACTGAGTTTGGGTTGAACCACTAAATCGGATCAGAAATTCGGTCATGGTGACCTTACATACAATATTTTATGACCCTACGAAAAAATAAATGATCAATAATTATGCCTAGACGCCACCCCGAGGCCCGACCGAAATTTTGCCTCTATTGCCAAAGGGGTAAGTTCACTGAGCCAGAGAAAAAACTGAGTATGGGTCTAACCACTGAATCGGATCAGAAATTTGAGCTTGGTGACCACCATACAATATTTTATAACTCTACGAAAGAATCGGATCAATAATTATGCCCAGACGCCACCCCGTGGCCCGTTCGAAATTTTTCCACTATTGCCAAAGGGGTATGTTCACTGAGCCAGAGAAAAAACTGAGTATGGGTCTAACCACTGAATCGGATCAGAAATTTGATCTTGGTGACCACCATACAATATTTTATAACCCTACGAAATAATCGGATCAATAATTATGCCCAGACGCCACCCCGCGGCCCGTTCGAAATTATGACACTATTGCCAAAGGGGTCACTGAGCCGGAGAAAAAAGTTAGTATGGGTCGAACCGGTGAATCGGATAAGAAATTCGATCTTGGTGACCTCCATACAATATTTTATGACCTTACGAAAGAATCGGATCAATAATTATGCCAAGACGCCACCCCCGACCCGTTCGAAATTTTGCCGCTATTACTAAAGGGGTATGTTCATAGAGCCGGAGAAAAAACTGAGTATGGGTTGAACAATTGACTCAGATCAGAAATTCGGTCATGGTGACCTCCATACAATATTTTATGACCCTACGAAAGAATCGGATCAATAATTATGCCAAGACGCCACCCGCCGACCCGTTCGAAATTTTGCCGCTATTGCCAAATGGGTATGTTCACTAAGCCAGAGAAAAACTGAGTATGGGTTGAACCATTGAATCAGATCAGAAATTCGGTCTTGTTGACCTCCATACAATATTTTATGACCTTACGAAAGAATCAGATCAATAATTATGCCAAGACGCCACCCCCGACCCGTTCGAAATTTTAACGCTATTGCCTAAGGGGTAGGTTAACTGAACCGGAGAAAACACTGAGTATGGGTTGAACCACTGAATCAGATCAAAAATTCGGTCTTGGTGACCTCCATACAATATTTTATAACCCTACGAAAAAATAGGATCAATAATTATGCCCAGATGCCACCCCGCTGCCCGACCGAAATTTGGCCTCTACTGCCAATGGGGTAAGTTTATTGAGCCGGGGAAAAAACTGAGTATGGTTCTAACCACTGAATCGGATCAGAAATTTGATCTTGGTGATCACCATATAATATTTTGTGACTCTACGAAAGAATCGGATCAATAATTATGCCCAGATGCCACCCCGTGGCCCGTTCGAAATTTTGACGCTATTGCCAAAGGGGTATGTTAACTGTGCGGGAGAAAAAATTGAGTATGGGTCGAACCAGGGAATCGGATAAGAAATTCGATCTTGGTGACCTCCATACAATATTTTATGACCCTACGAAAAAATCAGATCAATAATTATGCCAAGACGCCACCCCCCGACCCGATCGAAATTTTGCCGCTATCACCAAAGGGGTATGTTCACAGAGCCGGAGAAAAAACTGAGTATGGGTTGAACCATTGAATCAAATCAGAAATTCGGTATTGGTGACCTCCATACAATATTTTATGACCATACGAAAGAATCGGATCAATAATTATGCCAAGACGCCACCCCCGACCCGTTCGAAATTTTTGCCGCTATTGCTTAAGGGGTAGGTTAACTGAACCGGAGAAATAACTGAGTTTGGGTTTAACCACTAAATCGGATTAGAAATTCGGTCTTGGTGACCTCCATACAATATTTTATGACCCTACGAAAGAATAGGATCAATAATTATGCCCAGATGCCACCCCGCGGCCCGACCGAAATTTGGCCTCTATTGCCAATGGGGTATGTTCAATGAGCCGGGGAAAAAACTGAGTATGGGTCTAACCACTGAATCGGATAAGAAATTTGATCTTGGTGATCACCATACTATATTTTATGACCGTAAGAAAGAATCGGATCAATAATTATGCCCAGATGCCACCCCGCGGCCCGTTCGAAATTTTGACGCTATTGCCAAAGGGGTATCTTCACTGAGCCGGAGAAAAAAGTGAGTATGGATCGAACTAGTGAATCGGATAAGAAATTCGATCTTGGTGACCTCCATACAATATTTTATGACCTTACGAAAGAATCGGATCAATAATTATGCCAAGACGCCACCCCCCGGCCCGTTCGAAATTTTGCCGCTATTGCCAAAGGTTATGTTCACAGAGCCGGAGAAAAAACTGAGTATGGGTTGAACCATTGACTCAGATCAAAAATTCGGTCTTGGTGACCTCCATACAATATTTTATGACCCTACGAAAGAATCGGATCAATAATTATGCCAAGACGCCACCCGCCGACCCGTTCGAAATTTTGCCGCTATTGCCAAAGGGGTATGTTCACTGAGCCAGAGAAAAAACTGAGTATGGGTTGAACCATTGAATCAGATCAGAAATTCGGTCTTGGTGACCTCCATACAATATTTTATGACCATACGAAAGAATCGGATCAATAATTATGCCAAGACGCCACCCCCGACCCGTTTAAAATTTTACCGCTATTGCCTAATGGGTAGGTTAACTGAACCGGAGAAATAACTGAGTATGGGTTGAACCACTAAATCGGATCAGAAATTCGGTTTTGGTGACCTCCATACAATATTTTATGACCCTACGAAAGAATAGGATCAATAATTATGCCCAGATGCCACCCCGCGGCCCGACCAAAATTTGGCCTCTATTGCCAATAGGGTATGTTCATTGAGCCGGGGAAAAAACTGAGTATGGGTCTAACCACTGAATCGGATCAGAAATTTGATCTTGGTGATCACCATACAATATTTTATGAGCCTAAGAAAGAATCGGATCAATAATTACGCCCAGATGCCACCCCGCGGCCCGTTCAAAATTTTGACGCTATTGCCAAAGGGGTATCTTCACTGAGCCGGAGAAAAAAGTGAGTATGGATCGAACTAGTGAATCGGATAAGAAATTCGATCTTGGTGACCTCCATACAATATTTTATGACCGTACGAAAGAATCGGATCAATAATTATGCCAAGACGCCACCCCCGACCCGTTCGAAATTTTGCCGCTATTGCCAAAGGGGTATGTTCACAGAGCCGGAGAAAAAACTGAGTGTGGGTTGAACCATTGAATAAGATCAAAAATTCGTTTTTGGTGACCTCCATACAATATTTTATGACCCTACGAAAGAATCGGATCAATAATTATGCCAAGACGCCACCCGCCGACCCGTTCGAAATTTTGCTGCTATTGCCGAAGAGGTATGTTCACTGAGCCAGAGAAAAAACTGAGTATGGGTTGAACCATTGAATCAGATCAGAAATTCTGTCTTGGTGACCTCTATACAATATTTTATGACCATACGAAAGAATCGGATCAATAATTATGCCAAGACGCCACCCCCGACCCGTTCGAAATTTTGCCGCTATTGCCTAAGGGGTAGGTTAACTGAACCGGAGAAATAACTGAGTTTGGGTTGAACCACTGAATCGGATCAGAAATTCGGTCTTGGTGACCTCCATACAATATTTTATGACCATACGAAAGAATAGGATCAATAATTATGCCTAGATGCCACGCCGCGGCCCGACCGAAATTTGGCCTCTATTGCCAATGGGGTATGTTCATTGAGCCGGTGAAAAAACTGAGTATGGGTCTAATCACTGAATCGGATCAGAAATTTGATCTTGGTGATCACCATACAATATTTTATGACCCTACGAAAGAATCGGATCAATAATTATGCCCAGATGCCACCCCGTGGCCCGTTCGAAATTTTGACGCTATTGCGAAAGGGGTATGTTCACTGAGCCGGAGAAAAAAGTGAGTATGGGTCGAACCAGGGAATCGGATAAGAAATTCGATCTTGGTGACCTCCATACAATATTTTATGACCCTACGAAAAAATCTGATCAATAATTATGCCAAGACGCCACCCCCCGACCAGATCGAAGTTTTGCCGCTATTGCCAAAGGGGTATTTTCACAGTGCCGGAGAAAAAACTGAGTGTGGGTTGAACCATTGAATCAGATCAGAAATTCGGTCTTGGTGACCTCCATACAATATTTTATGACCATACGAAAGAATCGGATCAATAATTATGCCAAGACGCCACCCCCGACCCGTTCGAAATTTTGCCGCTATTGCCTAAGGGGTAGGTTAACTGAACCGGAGAAATAACTGAGTTTGGGTTGAACCACTAAATCGGATCAGAAATTCGGTCTTGGTGACCTCCATACAATATTTTATGACCCTACGAAAGAATATATGATCAATAATTATGCCCAGACGTCACCCCGCGTTGCCTCTATTGCCAAAGGGGTATGTTCACTGAGCCAGAGAAAAAACTGAGTATGGGTCTAACCACTGAATAGGATCAGAAATTTGATCTTGGTGACCACCATACAATATTTTATAACCCTACGAAAGAATCGGATCAATAATTATGCCCAGACGCCACCCCGTGGCCCGTTCGAAAGTTTTCCGCTATTGCCAAAGGGGTATTTTCACTGAGCCAGAGAAAAAACTGGGTATGGGTCTAACCACTGAATCGGATCAGAAATTTGCTCTTGGTGACCACCATACAATAATTTATAACCCTACGAAAGAATCGGATCAGTAATTATGCCCAGACGCCACCCCGCGGCCCGTTCGAAATTATGACACTATTGCCAAAGGGGTATGTTCACTGAGCCGGAGAAAAAAGTTAGTATGGGTCGAACCAGTGAATCGGATAAGAAATTCGTCCTTGCTGACCTCCATACAATATTTTATGACCGTACGAAAGAATCAGATCATTAATTTTGCCAAAACGCCACCATCGACCCGTTCAAAATTTTGCCGCTATTGCCTAAGGGGTAGGTTAACTGAACCGGATAAAACACTGAGTATGGGTTGAACCACTGAATCAGATCAGAAATTCGGTCTTGGTGACCTCCATACAATATTTTATGACCCTACGAAAGAATCGGATCAATAATTATGCCCAGATGCCACCCCGCGGCCAGACCGAAATTTGGCCTCTATTGCCAATGGGGTATGTTTATTGAGCCGGGGAAAAAACTGAGTATGGGTCTAACCACTGAATCGGATCAGATATTTGATCTTGGTGATCACCATACAACATTTTATGACCCTAAGAAAGAATCGGATAAATAATTATGCCCAGATGCCACCCCGCGGCCCGTTCGAAATTTTGACACTATTGCCAAAGGGGTATGTTCACTGAGCCGGAGAGAAAAGTGAGTATGGATCGAACTAGTGAATCGGATAAGAAATTCGATCTTGGTGACCTCCATACAATATTTTATGACCCTACGAAAGAATCGGATCAATAATTATGCCAAGACGCCACCCCCGACCAGTTCGAAATTTTGCCGCTATTGCCAAAGGGGTATGTTCCCTGAGCCGGAGAAAAAACTGAGTATGGGTTGAACCATTGACTCAGATCAGAAATTCGGTCTTGGTGACCTCCATACAATATTTTATGACCCTACGAAAGAATCGGATCAATAATTATGCCCAGACGCCACCCCGCGGCCCGTTCGAAATTATGACACTATTGCCAAAGGGGTCACTGAGCCGGAGAAAAAAGTTAGTATGGGTCGAACCAGTGAATCGAATAAGAAATTCGATCTTGGTGACCTCCATACAATATTTTATGACCTTACGAAAGAATCGGATCAATAATTATGCCAAGACGCCACCCCCGACCCGTTCGAAATTTTGCCGCTATTGCCTAAGGGGTAGGTTAAATGAACCGGAGTAATAACTGAGTTTGGGTTGAACCACTAAATCGGATTAGAAATTCGGTCTTGGTGACCTCCATACAATATTTTATGACCCTACGCAAGAATATATGATCAATAATTATGCCCAGACGCCACCCCACGGCCCGACCGAAATTTTGCCTCTATTGCCAAAAGGGTATGTTCACTTAGCCAGAGAAAAAACTGAGTATAGGTCTAACCACTGAATCGGATCAGAAATTTGATCTTGGTGATCACCATACAATATTTTATAACCCTACGAAAGAATCGGATCATTAATTATGCCCAGATGCCACCCCGTGGCCCGTTCGAAATTTTGACGCTATTGCCAAAGAGGTATGTTCACTGAGCCGGAGAAAAAAGTGAGTATGGGTCGAACCAGGGAATCGGATAAGAAATTCGATCTTGGTGACCTCCATACAATATTTTATGACCCTACGAAAAAATCGGATCAATAATTATGCCAAGACGCCACCCCCGACCCGTTCGAAATTTTGCCGCTATTGCCAAAGGGGTATGTTCCCAGAGCCGGAGAAAAAACTAAGTATGGGTTGAACCATTGAATCAGATCAGAAATTCGGTCTTGGTGACCTCCATACAATATTTTTTGACCATACGAAAGAATCAGATCAATAATTATGCCAAGACGCCACCCCCGACCCGTTCGAAATTTTTCAGCTATTGCCTAAGGGGTAGGTTAACTGAACCGAAGAAAACACTGAGTATGGGTTGAACCACTAAATCGGATCAGAAATTCGGTCTTGGTGACCTCCATACAATATTTTATGACCCTACGAAAGAATTGGATCAATAATTATGCCAAGACGCCACCCCGTGGCCCGACCGAAATTTCGCCTTTATTGCCAATGGGTTATGTTCACCAAGCCGGAGAAAAAACTGAGTATGGGTCTAACCACTGAATCGGATCAGAAATTTGATCTTGGTGACCACTATACAATATTTTATAACCCTACAAAAGAATCGGATCAATAATTATGCCCAGACGCCACCCCCTGGCCCGTTCGAAATTTTTCCGCTATTGCCAAAAGGGTTCACCGAGCCAGAGAAAAAACTGAGTATGGATCTAACCACTGAATCAGATCAGAAATTTGATCTTGGTGACCACCATACAATATTTTATAACCCTACGAAAGAATCGGATCAATAATTATGCTCAGACGCCACCCCGCGGCCTGTTCGAAATTTTGACACTATTGCCAAAGGGGTATGTTCACTGAGCCGGAGAAAAAAGTGAGTATGGGGCGAACCAGTGAATCGGATAAGAAATTCGATCTTGGTGACCTCCATACAATATTTTATGACCCTACGAAAGAATCGGAACAATAATTATGCCAAGACGCCACCCCCCGACCCGTTCGAAATTTTGCCGCTATTGCCAAAGGGGTATGTTCACAGAGCCGGAGAAAAAACTAAGTATGGGTTGAACCATTGAATCAGATCAGAAATTCGGTCTTGGTGACCTCCATACAATATTTTTTGACCATACGAAAGAATCAGATCAATAATTATGCCAAGACGCCACCCCCGACCCGTTCGAAATTTTTCAGCTATTGCCTAAGGGGTAGGTTAACTGAACCGAAGAAAACACTGAGTATGGGTTGAACCACTAAATCGGATCAGAAATTCGGTCTTGGTGACCTCCATACAATATTTTATGACCCTACGAAAGAATTGGATCAATAATTATGCCAAGACGCCACCCCGTGGCCCGACCGAAATTTCGCCTCTATTGCCAATGAGGTATGTTCATTGAGCCGGGGAAAAAACTGAGTATGGGTCTAACCACTGAATCGGATCAGAAATTTGATCTTGGTGACCACCATACAATATTTTATAACCCTACGAAAGAATCGAATCAATAATTATGCCCAGACGCCACCCCCTGGCCCGTTCGAAATTTTTCCGCTATTGCCAAAGGGGTTCACTAAGCCAGAGAAAAAACTGAGTATGGGTCTAACCACTGAATCGGATCAGAAATTTGATCTTGGTGACCACCATACAATATTTTATAACCCTACGAAAGAATCGGATCAATAATTATGCCCAGACGCCACCTCGCGGCCCGTTCGAAATTTTGACACTATTGCCAAAGGGGTATGTTCACTGAGCCGGAGAAAAAAGTGAGTATGGGTCGAACCAGTGAATCGGATAAGAAATTCGATCTTGGTGACCTCCATACAATATTTCATGACCCTCAAAAGAATCGGATCAATAATTATGTCAAGACGCCACCCCCAACCCGTTCGAAATTTTGCCGCTATTGCCAAAGGGGTATGTTCACAGAGCCGGAGAAAAAACTGAGTATGGGTTGAACCATTGAATCAGATCAGAAATTCGGTCTTGGTGACCTCCATACAATATTTTTTGACCATACGAAAGAATCAGATCAATAATTATGCCAAGACGCCACCCCCGACCCGTTCGAAATTTTTCCGCTATTGCCTAAGGGGTAGGTTAACTGAACCGGAGAAAACACTGAGTATGGGTTGAACCACTAAATCGGATCAGAAATTCGGTCTTGGTGACCTCCATACAATATTTTATGACCCTACGCAAGAATATATGATCAATAATTATGCCCAGACGCCACCCCACGGCCCGACCGAAATTTTGCCTCTATTGCCAAAAGGGTATGTTCACTTAGCCAGAGAAAAAACTGAGTATAGGTCTAACCACTGAATCGGATCAGAAATTTGATCTTGGTGATCACCATACAATATTTTATAACCCTACGAAAGAATCGGATCATTAATTATGCCCAGATGCCACCCCGTGGCCCGTTCGAAATTTTGACGCTATTGCCAAAGAGGTATGTTCACTGAGCCGGAGAAAAAAGTGAGTATGGGTCGAACCAGGGAATCGGATAAGAAATTCGATCTTGGTGACCTCCATACAATATTTTATGACCCTACGAAAAAATCGGATCAATAATTATGCCAAGACGCCACCCCCGACCCGTTCGAAATTTTGCCGCTATTGCCAAAGGGGTATGTTCCCAGAGCCGGAGAAAAAACTGAGTATGGGTTGAACCATTGACTCAGATCAGAAATTCGGTCTTGGTGACCTCCATACAATATTTTATGACCCTACGAAAGAATCGGATCAATAATTATGCCAAGACGCCACCCGCCGACCCGTTCTAAATTTTGCCGCTATTGCCAAAGGGGTATGTTCACTGAGCCAGAGAAAAAACTGAGTATGGGTTGAACCATTGAATCAGATCAGAAATTCGGTTTTGGTGACCTCCATACAATATTTTATGACCATACGAAATAATCGGATCAATAATTATGCCAAGACGCCACCCCCGACCCGTTCGAAATTTTACCGCTATCGCCTAATGGGTAGGTTAACTGAACCGGAGAAATAACTGAGTATGGGTTGAACCACTAAATCGGATCAGAAATTCGGTTTTGGTGACCTCCATACAATATTTTATGACCCTACGAAAGAATAGGATCAATAATTATGCCCAGATGCCACCCCGCGGCCCGACCGAAATTTGGCCTCTATTGCCAATGAGGTATGTTCATTGAGCCGGGGAAAAAACTGAGTATGGGTCTAACCACTGAATCGGATCAGAAATTTGATCTTGGTGACCACCATACAAAATTTTATAACCCTACGAAAGAATCGGATCAATAATTATGCCCAGACGCCACCCCGTGGCCCGTTCGAAATTTTTCCGCTATTGCCAAAAGGGTTCACCGAGCCAGAGAAAAAACTGAGTATGGATCTAACCACTGAATCAGATCAGAAATTTGATCTTGGTGACCACCATACAATATTTTATAACCCTACGAAAGAATCGGATCAATAATTATGCTCAGACGCCACCCCGCGGCCTGTTCGAAATTTTGACACTATTGCCAAAGGGGTATGTTCACTGAGCCGGAGAAAAAAGTGAGTATGGGGCGAACCAGTGAATCGGATAAGAAATTCGATCTTGGTGACCTCCATACAATATTTTATGACCCTACGAAAGAATCGGAACAATAATTATGCCAAGACGCCACCCCCCGACCCGTTCGAAATTTTGCCGCTATTGCCAAAGGGGTATGTTCACAGAGCCGGAGAAAAAACTAAGTATGGGTTGAACCATTGAATCAGATCAGAAATTCGGTCTTGGTGACCTCCATACAATATTTTTTGACCATACGAAAGAATCAGATCAATAATTATGCCAAGACGCCACCCTCGACCCGTTCGAAATTTTTCAGCTATTGCCTAAGGGGTAGGTTAACTGAACCGAAGAAAACACTGAGTATGGGTTGAACCACTAAATCGGATCAGAAATTCGGTCTTGGTGACCTCCATACAATATTTTATGACCCTACGAAAGAATTGGATCAATAATTATGCCAAGACGCCACCCCGTGGCCCGACCGAAATTTCGCCTTTATTGCCAATGGGTTATGTTCACCAAGCCGGAGAAAAAACTGAGTATGGGTCTAACCACTGAATCGGATCAGAAATTTGATCTTGGTGACCACCATACAATATTTTATAACCCTACGAAAGAATCGGATCAATAATTATGCCCAGACGCCACCCCCTGGCCCGTTCGAAATTTTTCCGCTATTGCCAAAGGGGTTCACTAAGCCAGAGAAAAAACTGAGTATGGGTCTAACCACTGAATCGGATCAGAAATTTGATCTTGGTGACCACCATACAATATTTTATAACCCTACGAAAGAATCGGATCAATAATTATGCCCAGACGCCACCCCGCGGCCCGTTCGAAATTTTGACACTATTGCCAAAGGGGTATGTTCACTGAGCCGGAGAAAAAAGTGAGTATGGGTCGAACCAGTGAATCGGATAAGAAATTCGATCTTGGTGACCTCCATACAATATTTCATGACCCTCAAAAGAATCGGATCAATAATTATGTCAAGACGCCACCCCCCGACCCGTTTGAAATTTTGCCGCTATTGCCAAAGGGGTATGTTCACAGAGCCGGAGAAAAAACTGAGTATGGGTTGAACCATTGAATCAGATCAGAAATTCGGTCTTGGTGACCTCCATACAATATTTTTTGACCATACGAAAGAATCAGATCAATAATTATGCCAAGACGCCACCCCCGACCCGTTCGAAATTTTTCCGCTATTGCCTAAGGGGTAGGTTAACTGAACCGGAGAAAACACTGAGTATGGGTTGAACCACTAAATCGGATCAGAAATTCGGTCTTGGTGACCTCCATACAATATTTTATGACCCTACGAAAGAATCAGATCAATAATTATGCCCAGATGCCACCCCGTGGCCCGACCGAAATTTGGCCTCTATTGCCAATGGGTTATGTTCACTGAGCCGGAGAAAAAACTGAGTATGGGTCTAACCACTGAATCGGATCAGAAATTTGATCTTGGTGATCACCATACAATATTTTATGACCCTAAGAAAGAATCGTATCAATAATTATGCCCAGATGCCACCCCGGGCCCGTTCGAAATTTTGACGCTATTGCCAAAGGGGTATGTTCACTGAGCCGGAGAAAAAAAGTGAGTATGGGTCGAACCAGTGAATCGGATAAGAAATTCGATCTTGGTGACCTCCATACAATATTTTATGACCCTTCGAAAGAATCGGATCAATAATTATGCCAAGACGCCACCCCCCTACCTGTTCGAAATTTTGCCGCTATTACCAAAGGGGTATGTTCACAGAGCCGGAGAAAAAACTGAGTATGAATTAGATCAGAAATTCGGTCTTGGTGACCTCCATACAATATTTTATGACCATACGAAAGAATCGGATCAATAATGTCAGGTCCCAAAATATGATGGTCGTTTCGAATCAGATCTTAATCAATCATGTCATAACTCACACAAAATTAATCGTGTTGACAAGAGAGTTAATGACGGGTTACTATATTTAGAAAGATGACCGTTTGTTAAAGGCTGAATCAATAACAAACATATGGTTGCAATGAATATTCAATATACGAAGACACACGAAGGATTCACTCAAAAGATTTCCATTTATATAACGTTAATCTTACAAAAGGATAATCGATTAGGGTTTAGGAGGAATCCTAGGACAGCCGTCACACACAAAATATTCTCTTAATTAATGTGTCGGTCTTATCCACTATGTCTCTCGTATATTCTCCTCTCTTCCGTGTGTCATTGGCGGCGTGCCCTAATTATTCTATTTATAGGCCTGCCAACCTAAGACAGGCTGTCATTCCTTCTAGAAACCCTATCCGATAGTACAAACTCAATTTACATATTCAAAAATATACTAAGTGTAAAACAAGTCTTCCGGGTAAGCTTTTCATTAAACTTCAGTCTCCGAGTACGCAGTGTACTCGGCCTTCCTTCAGACTTGGTAAACATAGAAGTGTACTCGGAATCAGTTTCCGGGTAGACTTTACTTCGAGAATATTTTATTAAGTAAAATATTCACCGAGTAGACTTCAATCTTCTTGGACTTATCAAACTTTGCTCGACAAATCCTCACGAGCAACCTTGTTCTTCTATGATCCTGTTAGGCTCTTTGTTAGTTGAATAACTTATTGATAAGGCGTACTCGGGAGTACATACCTTACTCGAGCAGAACCTTACTCGATATAACTTAGAGATATTCCATCAACTCATCAAGTATACTCGGACCATAATTATTAAATAATACCTTGCCCGGTCTTCTAATTACTTGGCTTCTTGGACTTGGTTGACCATACCTTACTCGGAAGAGTAAAATACTTGGTCTTGAAGAACAACCCTGCTTGACAAAGTGAACCTTACTCGGATATGCCAAATAGATGAACGTTACTCGGAAATCACCAAAAAGTATACCTTGCTCGGATATCCACTTAAGAAGATTATTTGAAGTAAACCGTGCCCGGAAGGCAAAATCTCGTACTCGGCTAAGTAAAAGCTTACTCGAAGGTCCAAGGTGTACCCGGGTTCAATATTTAGCAGTTTCTGAGGAGGTTGAGAAGATTCCAATCTTCAATATTCTTCAATTAGGTCAAATCTCCTCATTTGGGTCAAACTCTTGACCCAACAATCTCCCCCTAGATTGGAACACCTCAGCTGACCCAAAACATTCTATGGTTACTTACACTTAGCAAAATACAAATTGAATTACATAAGTAAAAATTACATAATCAAAGATTTGTCCGAAGACATTACAAAGCAAAGCCTATTCTATCTCATTTGTCTTTTCCTCTCATTGTAGGCTGCTTGTCTTCTCAGCTGGATCACAGATGCTGCCCTTTCTCTGAATATATTGAGCACTGGGTAGTGAATGTGTCCTTCTTGTATCACCAAGTCTCTTATATCAGCAAGATCATCATTATGTAGGCATGTCAGATCTGCATCCTTCTTGATTGTTGCCAAGGCCTTCCCATCTGAATTCCTCAGCACATAGTGGCCAGTGTCTTCTCTGTATTCAACTTCTGTAATGACACCATTTTTCTGCACTGTGTAATTCGGCCTTCTCATCCTTCTTCCCAAGCTTATACAAGTCTCCATGTTGGACAGAGGATTTTGATCTCGGTCTCTCATCTGGAAGTTCAGCTCAGCCCTGTCCATTTTCTTCAGTTTTTCTGACCTCCTTGACTTGTGAAGTTGGATCAGTCTCCAACTTCTCTTTTCTTTTAAAAATTTGAAGCCATCAGCCGCCTGTTCTTGCAGATACTTAGATAAATCATTCATTTGTCTTCCTGCTGATCTGTCTCTGTCCTTGAAATCATATAAGTGAAGTGACTCCATTCTTCTTAGTTGTTCTTCTTTGTATTCTCTGAAATCACTTCTTACAACAATCTCCCGTAACTGCCTACTTTCCATTATGACTTTCAAAGAATCAGTAACTGAATCATAGTAAAGCTCTCTTGGTAGATCCACACCAGACTGTGGTCTTGTTCTTTGTTGCACTGAGCTACTTGATTCCCCTCTTCCTGCTTGTCGTCTTCCTCTTTGCATTCTTTTATGGATTGGTGGTCTGAATGGAATTGATTTCTTGGGCTTTTGAGGTCCCAAGTTGAATGTCTTCACATATATTGCTTCCACCATCTCAGTAGGAAGGTTTGCAATCTCTACAATGTCATGTCCTGCTGACTCCAGTTCTTTTAACATTTTAATCATTCCCGGAGTTCTAGCCAGTCCAGCAGGCACAAATCTGCCATCAGAGTAATATCTGGGATTTTCTCCCTCCCTTAAGGCTTTTTCCCACTCATTCTTCTGCAGATAGAAAAGAGTCTTTAGATCCTCTTTCTCCAAAGCATTAAAATCTGCCTCAGTCATCCCTCTTTTTTTTATCATTATGTTTCTTAGGATGCTGATCATTTCCTCATTCTCCCAAGGCATAAATGGTTCAGTTTCTTGTTCAGGCTTTACATCATCTTGAGGGATATGAGTTTCAATAGGTTTGACTTGCTCCTTTTCCATTTCTCTTAATGTCTGAATTCTTCTTTTCTTCTTTTGAGGCTCATCAGGTAGTTCAGTTTGAATTGTGCTCTCAGTATAGACCCTTTTCATCTCTTTCTGTTTCATCTTGGAATTCTGGTCAAATACTGCCTCTTTACTCAAATTTCTCACAACCTCAGGCTTTATCCCTTTCTCAATCAGATAACCACACATTCCATCATACTTTTTCTTTAATTCTTCCAATTCAATCTTATCATCTTGTTTCACAAATTTTTCTGCAACTATCCCTTTTTCACTGTTATAAAGATCTTGAATTTGTTCAGCAGTGTATCTTTCTAAAGCAGCTTCAGGATACCCTCTAACCTTCAAAAAGGTTTTATAGTGCTCAGTGTTTTTCTTTCTTTTCTCAACCTTCTTTAGGACTTCCTCTGCATTTATTTCAATTATGCCCCTTTGAATATAAGTCATTTCAGCTTAAGGGGTCTCAGCATTAGAGCTTGTGTCAACTTTCTTACCTCCTTGATCAGGGTGATCATCACCCTTTCCATCAGACTCCTCAGAGTCATCCTCCCCATCATCTGATAGATCATTCATGGCATCTATCTTTGGTTCATCAGAGGCAGGATGCTCTGGTTCAGCAATATCAAAATCATGAACCTCAACCTCAGGGACATCAACATCAGGAACCCCTGGTAATTTTTCTCCTGGTTTCAGTGTTTTCAAGGGGATTGCTCTGATTGGTTCATCATCAGTCTGTTCAGCAGATTTCTTTCTTCTTTGATAGGTCTTTTCATATCTTCTTTCTCCCCATTTACTAGCAGGGTTCTTTTTCATGTCTTCTTTTACTTGATCAACCCATTTCTTAGCAGCTTCAGATGCAATCGACTCCCCAATCTCTTCAGGTATAATCATGTCATTGTTAAGATTGGTTGATGGTTCAGCATTCTGCTCTTGTTGCTCTTGAAACTTGTTAACCACCTTTCTCAAAGAGTCATCAACCTCTTGAGTTTTGTTCATATTCACCAGTATTTCAATAACCTCTTGATCTGCCACATCTTGAAATATTTCTTTTGCTACATTGGCTTCATTGATCAACTCTTCTTCCGTCAAGGAATGGGCAATTTCTTCCCTTTCCATTGACTCTTTAATCAGTCTTTCTCTCTCAGCAAGAGCAGCAGCAGCAGCAGTATCAACAAAGGATACATCTTTCTCAACATATACAGCAGGCTCATCCTCTGTTGCTATTCCTTTGCCTTTTTCTTTTCTTTTTCTCAATTGCTCTTCATTTTCTTGCTCATCACCAGTTTCATAATCATCAATTTCTTTGAACAATTGATCTAATTCCGAATCATGCTCTGCCCTCTTGGAACTAGCTTCTTGATCATCTTCAGGTTCAGTGTTTATCAGTTCCTCAGTAGTAGCATTCTCATTCACTTTCTCTACAGTCATCTCCTCATCCACAATATCAGTCAACTCTTCTGTAATCACATTCTCATCATCATTTGTTTCCTCTTCACACACCTCTTCTTCATTATCATCACTAACATCATAATCATTCATAATCCTCATCAAACCATCAATATTTTCAGCACATTCAGCATCAGTCATACCCACAACATCATCATAAATATTCCCCCCTGTTTTGGGGCAGCCGAGTTCTTCTCAAGCTCCTGCCTTAGGGTTTGAATCATCAGTTCAGCTTCAGCTAACCTTATTAACAACGTTTCATTTTCATTTGTTAGCTCTTCATTCTTTCTACTCAACTCAGCATTTTCATCCCTAACCTCCTCAACTCTCCTATTCAACTCATCATTCTCCAACATTAGTTCAATATTTCTTTGAAGTGTGTTTTCTTGTTGGCTTGAGGGTGGGGTTGTAGGTAATGGTTCATAAGTGGGTAGTTCAGTGATGGATGGGGATTGTGTGTGTTGTGTGGAGGTTTCTGGTTGTTCTAAGTTGAAAGATTGAGGTGGTGTTTGATGTGGTGAAGTATGTGGTGGTGATTGTGGTAGTGTAGGGATAGGTTGTTCAAGTTCTTCATGTTGCTCCCCCTGTACTTGTGCCATAATCTCCATATCCAGACCATCTCCCCCATCATTTCCATCTACATCATCATCAGAGTCTCCTCCAGCACTCTCATCATCACTCCCTTCTTCCTCCTCTAAGCTCAGCTCAGGTACAGGCATAACAGCCAAATCATGGTTTAATAACCATGGCAGAATTTCAAGTGGAACACTTGCATCAAAATTGTTTGAAACACCAGGATTCTTTATTCTCTTGTATGCATCGGGATCTTGCAGTTTGTGGGTGGTTCCAATTGTTGGTAAATCATGCAGTGTGCTATTAAATATGATCTGCAGGAATCTCGGGTACTGTAAAAATCTTTTGCTTTCTGGTTTCTTCAGATTCCCCACTAGCCCATCAAAAATCATCTTGGAAAAATTAAATGGCAGATCAAAAATTGTACCAATGGTGGCATTTGCTAGATCAAGGCTCATCAGAGTCCATGATCCCTTTCTTGGAGCAAATCCATGAATAATGTGGTGAATCAGAAATCTGTACAGCATCGGAAATAAACCCTTCTGAAACTGTCCCTCATGGACATTTCCTTGATACCCCATTGTTTCTCTGAAAATCTTCAACAGATGCTTTGTATCGAAGCTGATGTGATTGTGATCATCGTCATTCAGTTTTAAACATCTTCTAATCAATCTTTTAGTGATGTGTATTTCCTGTCTGGCCACGGTCGCCTCGATTCGTTTTTCATTACCTTCTTCGATCAATTCTGCTGATCTCCAGAAATCCAAGGAGTGATTTCTGTAGATAATCGGGCTTTCAGTGAGTGCAAAATTGATGCTTGACCGCGCCATCCATGATATCATTAGAGCCATCGTTTCATTCTCTGGTGTCACTTGTAGTAGTGCGCACATGTTGTGCTTTGGCTCAAACACATACTTTGGCTCGTTATCTGCCATATCTGTAACACATAAACAAGCATATTCAAAGTGAAATTAGACATAAAGTTTAAAACTTTAGACAATTTCAAGTTATAAAAATGAAGAAGAAAGATAGAAATCTTCAAGAACCTGTTCTTCGACAAATTAATAACCTAAACACATAAACAGAGTGTTAGTACTCGAATACATAATCAAGTAACAATCACAATCTGATCGTGATCGGAAAACATAAAATTTTATGCTTACCGAGTCGGAAATAAGTGGCTGATAAAAATTAGGGTTTGGATTAATCTTGAATTCGATAAGTCGGTTAATTTTCTTAGTAAGAGAGATTTGCAGTGGAAGGAGAGAGATAGAGGGAAATAATGTAGAAGAAATTTGCCTAAGTCCCTTTTTTATACATTTCGAATGTGGGTTTTAAATGCTTTTTGTCTTCTTGTGAATTACTAGCTGTCAACCAGTAACATTATCCACTTGATATATTAAAAACATTTAATCTCATTTAAAATCATAAGACCTTACTCGAAAATTTAATTTAACCAAAGTCTACTCGATCTTCTTCCACTAACAGCCTTACTCGGTCAAACTTTACTCGAAAAGATTTTCATTTTGAATATAAAGTTTGCCCGAATACTTCTCTTTTCCAACCTTGCTCGATCAAGTAAATTAATTTAAAGTTAAGATATAATGAAGAAAGCTTACCCGAAATACTTGATTTCTTGAGAAATAATTCTCAAGACAAATAATCAAATATAGTTATCAAATAAACATTCTTACTAAGAATCAATTAAGATCCTCCCAAAAATTTCTCAAATTCAAATTAAAACTTATCTAGCATGAACCCTAAAAATCACAATCACTAACATATTCAAACAACGTATTCATTCAAGTATGAGTCTAAACAATTTTATCATACTAACTCACATATTCAATCAATGCATTCATTCAAGTATGCTTGTATGAAAATTGTGCTCGAGCATTCTTTCAAATGTAAAGTGTGCTCGGACAATAATCTTATGCTAATTATACTCGAATAACTTTCATATAGTACAAAGTGTGCTCGAAACCAAATTCTAGCAGACAGTGTACTCGTAAAGTTGGGTTTTGAAAATTACCAAGTATATTAAAGGAACACAAGTGTACCCGAAATATAAAGTGTGCTCGGTAAACGAAGTTTGCCCGAAAAAACTTGTAATTTCAAAGAAATCATATACAAACATATCAAAGATCATGCTCGACATGAAATTAAACACAAAAACATTTAAGTGTGCTATAGTCTAAAATTTCATAGAGCTTGCTCGAAAATCCTAAGTTAGCATAATGCTAGCTAGGATAAACACATTCAAACATCAGGTATGCCCTTGCACGAGGTAACTTATCATATCAAACCATACCCGAAAATGACAAACTTAAACAGTAACATTTAAGCGTGCCCGGAAAGGTTAACAAGTCTTTCCTAACAACATATTCATTCAAAGCTTACTCGGTACACTCACTCAAGTGCATGAAGTTTGCTTGACAACACAATCAGCATATAACATGCATAGCTTACTTGAAGCTAACATATAACATGCATAGCTTACTCGAAACAAGAATTTCTTGTTGACAGTTAGCTATTTCAACACATAATCATCTCAAGACTTCAAGCTTGCTCGGAAAGTGAGTGCAATAGTGCAAACATTTCAAAGCATGCCCGAAAATCATAATGTTAGTCAAAAATGACTAAGCTTTGTTGGTGCATTCTGTCAAAGGGGAGACTGTTGGTGCATGTTTTGTAACAGATAATCTTCTAATTTCATTTCCCACATGTTAGTGCATGTTTTGTAACAGATGATCTTTCGTGTTTGTTAGAATTGAGAGCAACGGTCAAAGGGGAGACTGTTGGTGCATTCTGTGACCGTCGCTATGCAATTCTGACCAGCGGATCGTCACAGGCGAAGTTAGCACAACTTCGCCTAGGCGAAGTTATAACAACTTCGCCAACGGCGAAGTTGTAACAACTTCTGCCTTAGGCGAAGTTATCACAACTTCGCCCTAGGCGAAGTTATGAACAACTTCGCCTACTGAAGCCCAAGCCCGTGAAGATTGTCTATATATACATGTGTCGTGTTAGGTTATGCAGAGTGAATCCAGTAATTCAGAGAGTGTGTGTTACAGTTTGAGTGTCAAGAGAGAGCAAGAGAGTGAGAGTCGTGTGAGACGACCCGAGGTAGAGCTCACCTCGGGTCAGTCGTGTTTCTGTTTATGTTATGGTATGTAACGTGTTTTATTATTATATGAATCTGCAGATTTGATTATCCATTCTTGTATTTGTTTGTGTATTTGATCGTGTACGTGTTTGTGTTCTTCGTCTATACACCATATACGAGTCTAGGAGGATTCCGCACTCCTAGACCTCGTGCGGATCTCGTATCGATCAGCACCGGGGACTAACATGTGGTATCAGAGCCTTAGGCTCTTATGCTATGGTTCGAGATCTGCGTTTTGGTGTTTCTGGCACGTTTCTGTGCGTTTCTGGCCGAACAGCGCCGCAGGCGAAGTTATTGTTCATCAGGCGAAGTTATTGTTCATCAGGCGAAGTTGCCGTCACTGTTCGTAGGGTTTCAGCGAAGTTATGAACAGGCGAAGTTATGAACAGGCGAAGTTATGGCCAGGCGAAGTTATGGCCAGGCGAAGTTATGGCCAGGCGAAGTTATAGCCAGGTGAAGTTAAAAAAAAAAAAAAAAAAAAAAAAAAAAAAATTATTAAAAAAAAAAAAAAAAATTGTTTGGAGTTTTCGTCTGTATGGCCAGGTGTACACGATTATTGTGAGACCGAAGATGTTGTTCCGTCAACGAGTGATCTTGTTATCTTTTGGTTTTACGTGTGAACAAATACGTGTCAACTCTGATTTGGAGTTGAGGTTGTGAATGGGTTATTGTTTGTAACTGGATATTGACACATATTCGGGTGTTTGTGGGCAATGAAATTGTTGTTGTTCGTGGTGACCAACCGAAGAAAGTCAAATTGAACTGAAGGTTTTTCGTCATTACTGGATTGCGGTCAGAGCATATTATTTATGTTATTTTCAAGGCGTTCGAGAATTGGATCCTGAAACGTGATGCTTATTTATTAGAGTGAAGATTCTGGAACAAGTTGGATTTAACCGGGAATTAAAGTCTCTATGTTCTTGATTGTTATCCCTGGTGATTGAAGATGCTTCGGATGAATTAATGGTCATGTGTTAGATTCTGTCAAGGTGGTTTTGTGATGAAATTGATCACCTGATGTTGAGTAGTTGAAGATTAAACCTTATCGTATGCCGACGAGATGGTGAAGTTGTGGAGGAAGCCCAACTTCATGTGTTGGTGAAGTCAGATGGACTCACGTGATTGGTTGAGATGATCTATTGGCACGAGGATGCATGCATTTCAAAGACCTCAATCGTTATAGTCGGAGAAGCTTACACTGAAGGGGAGATCTGATATGGAAGACGCTGGGTGATTGGTAGATTTGTGAAGCTACAGGACAGATTCAGACACGGCTGGTTGATGAACAAAACAGAAGATCATCAGTTAAGAGGGAGTCTGTTAGTGCATGTTTTGTAACAGATGATCTTTCGTGTTTGTTAGAATTGAGAGCAACGGTCAAAGGGGAGACTGTTGGTGCATTCTGTGACCGTCGCTATGCAATTCTGACCAGCGGATCGTCACAGGCGAAGTTAGCACAACTTCGCCTAGGCGAAGTTATAACAACTTCGCCAACGGCGAAGTTGTAACAACTTCTGCCTTAGGCGAAGTTATCACAACTTCGCCCTAGGCGAAGTTATGAACAACTTCGCCTACTGAAGCCCAAGCCCGTGAAGATTGTCTATATATACATGTGTCGTGTTAGGTTATGCAGAGTGAATCCAGTAATTCAGAGAGTGTGTGTTACAGTTTGAGTGTCAAGAGAGAGCAAGAGAGTGAGAGTCGTGTGAGACGACCCGAGGTAGAGCTCACCTCGGGTCAGTCGTGTTTCTGTTTATGTTATGGTATGTAACGTGTTTTATTATTATATGAATCTGCAGATTTGATTATCCATTCTTGTATTTGTTTGTGTATTTGATCGTGTACGTGTTTGTGTTCTTCGTCTATACACCATATACGAGTCTAGGAGGATTCCGCACTCCTAGACCTCGTGCGGATCTCGTATCGATCAGCACCGGGACTAACAAGCTTACTCGAAAAGGTTGAAAGTTGTCAAACCTTACCCGAAACAACATATTCACACATAATCAACTGTTCTGTACTCGGAAAGGTTATAATTCAATAACCTTACCCGAAAGTACATATTCAAACAGTTTGTGCTCGAGAAGGCTGGAAATCATCCAACCTTACTCGAACTTACATATTCAGACATAATCAACTGTTTTGTACTCGGAAAGGTTATAATTCAATAACCTTACCCGAAAATACATATTCAAACAGTTTGTGCTCGAGAGGATTAGAAATCATCAAACCTTACTCGAACTTACATATTCAGCCTATTTTAGGCAAAATGCAACACTTTTTGACTTAAACCACTTTTCAAAGACATTTCTAAGTTATGTATCATTTCAGAACATAGTTTAAGAGCAAATGGTGCATTAAGAGATCAAATTTCAGTTATACTTCACTTCAAAACAATTTCTTTTATAAACTGGAAAGATCTCAGGAATGGTATCATATTGACTAAGTAGCTATCTCATTACTTCACTCTCAGCATTATTATGACAACTTAGATAGGTTAACAGCATGTATAAACTTAGCATGATTTTCATCTCTTTGGTGATATGATTAAGGTTCAATTTGAGCATAATGCAATAATGGTCAACACTGTGCTATGATGCCTCATATCTCTTCTCAAAGCTTATTTGGCTTTCCCCAAATCACCCCAATTTGACTCCAACCTCCTGTATTTGGTCAAAAATAGTTTCTTATGACAGAACTTATTATTTTATTTTTGAACCTTTGATATTGTAACACCCCGAAATTTCTAAAGTAATATTTAATATATTATTTGTCGGGTGAAATAAACGAGTTAGTGGAACGATAATAATAATAGCAAAATATGAAGACTTAGTAGGATAATTAGATGGGATTAGATAGGGACCAAAAGGAAATATGGGCCTTCGGTCCATGGGCTTAAGGGAGTATAAATACCCCCTTAAACCCCAATCATTTTCATTCCATCCATTTATCCATCCTAATCTATACACACTCCAAAACACACAACCCGAACCAAGATCCAAAGGCGAGGACCCGAGCTTGTTGGTGCTAGATCGTCGTGACGAACCAAAGCAACATCAAAGACCAGCTCGTGTTCGTAGTTCGACTCATTTACGGTACGTTTATATCGAGAAAATGTTCGTTTAGGTTTGGATTAGTATAGAAATGATAGATCTGTGTTTGTATGGTAAAAACGAATCCAACAAAGCTAAACTTACTGAAAATGGTTAAGATTTGATGGGTTAATCGATTGATAAAAGAACCCGTAACCTATATGCCTAAATCGCACCCCTTAAACATCGATGTTAGGTCGATTTGATGGTTGGGGTTTTTAGGCGCTGGTCAGACGATTCCGTGGATATCTAAATCGAGATATTTGGTTAAGAAACGAAGATGATTAAGGACGAACAGTAGCTGCAGCTGACAACTTCGCCTGCAAGCTAAGTTCACCTGATGAACTTCGCCTGCAAGCTAAGTTCGCCTGATGACAATTTCGCCTAAAGCTAAGTTCGCCTAAGGTTTAACTTCGCCTAAAGCTAAGTTCGCCTAAGGTTTAACTTCGCCTAAAGCTAAGTTCGCCTGATGACAACTTCGCCTGCAAAGCTAAGTTCGCCTAAGGTTTAACTTCGCCTAAAGCTAAGTTCGCCTAAGGTTTAACTTCGCCTAAAGCTAAGTTCGCCTGATGACAACTTCGCCTGCAAAGCTAAGTTCGCCTAAGGTTTAACTTCGCCTAAAGCTAAGTTCGCCTAAGGTTTAACTTCGCCTAAAGCTAAGTTCGCCTGATGACTGCCCCCGGACCCCCGTTCGTTGTGGGTAGTAATTAAGATTAGAAAGATGATATAAGTAGTGATAGTTAATTGATATGTATACTTGTTATACAGTCAGCCGTGCACAACTGAGGAAAGGGATTACGATTAACGGTGAACGTAACCGTGTTCGAGTGAGTTTCTAGCCCCATTTATGTGTTATGTTTTCGGGGCTGTGTGCATACTCGATATGTTTGTTAATACGCTTATCCTAAGAGATAAGTGTATGCCTTATGTGAATAATGTGATATGTATGAATGATGGCTTGACGGTACGTGAACGATCTTCGGATATTGCACGTACTGTCAGGTTGTAACGCTAAGTATAAGATAAGTATGATATGTATGCTTATGTGTATGAATGTGATAAAGTTAATAAAAGAATGAAAGGATGGTTGGATGGTTACGAAGAGGGTACCGGGCCCTAATAATACTCGAGGTATGATGTGTGGTTGTATGGTAACGAAGAGGGAATCGAACCCTACTAATATTCGAGAACTAGGGAACCGAACCCTACTAATATTCGAGGAAAGAGGGACCAGACCCTTATAATATCTGTGATGTTAGGGACCAGACCCTTATAATATCTGTGATGTTAGGGACCAGACCCTTATAATATCTGTGATGTTAGGGACCAGACCCTTATAATATCTGTGAGGTTATAGGGCGAAAGGCTCTTTAAAACGTATGATTATGTATGTAAAGAAAGTATGAAGGTAAGAATGAAAGTATATGCAATTATGTGTGTATGAAAGAAAGTTAAGAGGTTAAGTATGAAATGTAAGAAGGTATTGTATGATTATGTGATTAACTAGAACTCACTCAGCGTAGCTGACTTTTAGTATGCACGCAGGTGAGTAGGATGAGGCTGCTCGCTTGAGGAGACACGTGGCACTGAATAAGAGGCTGGCATCGGAAGACTCAAGACGTTTAAGTTTAATGTTTCGTTTATTTTGAAAGACAAAATGATGTTTTAAGACAAGACGTGTTTTGTTATGAAATGTTTTATGAAAGTTTTTATATTCTGCGAAAGTTTTAATGAACTCTGATTTGTAAGAACTGTGTTTATGAGTAAATCCGACGCTAAAGTAAGGCTACCGGGTTCGGGGCCTTACAAGTTGGTATCAGAGCAAACTTCGAGAGATTTAAGTATCCTACATGCTTAGACTCGAACAGAGAATGGGATTTAAGTAAGAAAGGAAAGAAGATGCCAGTTCAAGAATGCCATGTGTCGCTCAAGCAAGATCAGTAAAGGTAAAGTGTATGATTAAATGATATATGTTAATGAGAAAGAAAAGATATGTGATCGGCAGAGATAAGAATAATTGATTGTTTGATTTGACTAACTGCTTAAGTAGAACCAGCACAAAGAGACTCATAAAAGGAAGTGTATAGGACACGGAAAGCAACGTGATCAGCTAGTCACAGCTGGCCACTGTTATTACCTGTTAGCCTTGCTATCCTTGTAATAAATAGTTCCTTGAGTGATGATGTTTGTGTTTTCCCTTTTAGAATACGATGGCTGGAGCTGGAGACATTGCTCGAGCTGGAGGTCGCACTGGACGACGCGGCAGGCCTCGTCGTGTCCAGCAACTTTCGGTTGAGACAGCTTCTAACACCGAAGATGAAGGAAACGCAGCTGGAGGAGACCAGAACAACAACGAAGAGGTTCAAATTAGCCCTGCAGTTCAAGCAGCCATTGTTCAAGCTGTAGTTGTTGCTGTGAAGAACCTGAATCCCGAAAGATCTGCTGGAAGCCGTGAACGAACTGCTGAAGGGGCGGGTGGTGATGGTAGGAAGGATGGGGAAGGAGAAAGAGAGGCCTCGAGTGAGGATAAGTCTGTGAAGGTCGATGATAGGAAAAGAGGCCAAGATGGGTGCAACTACAAGTCCTTCAAAGGATGCGACCCGCCAAAGCTGACTGGTTTGGGAGACGCAATCGCTACTCTCCAATGGATAACCACTATGGACAAGATTATCCACATTAGCGAATGCCGTCCCGACCAAGCTGTGGGTTATGTTACTCAGTCATTTGAGGAAGAAGCTATGTATTGGTGGGAAAGTGTGGAGCAGAGAAAGACTAGGGATGAGATCAGGGCGTTGAGATGGGACGATCTGAAAGAGTTGGTGATGAAGAAGTTGTGTGCAGATGCCGAGGTTGAAAGGACGGAGATGAAGTTCCTAAATTTAAAGGCCGGTATGATGACACATCGTGAGTACACCACTGAATTCAACCGCATGTCTAGGCTGGTTCCTGACATGATGAACACCGAGGCGAAACGGATCAAGTGCTACGTTAGAGGACTTCCCCAGAAGGTCCGCATGTTAGTCAGGGCCAACAAACCTGTTACCTTTGAGTCTGCGGTCGAGTTGGCAGAGATGGTCTATGTTGATCTGGCGGCGGATGATGTGGAAGTGGAAGATGAGGAAGAAAGGAAAGGAATTAAAAGAGCTAGGGATGTCGTGGAGTGTGCAGGGAGAAAGACACAGAAGATGGCAGGAAAGGAAGCATGTAAGGTGTGCGGGAAGATGCACTTGGGGAAATGCAAGGCTGGTCCAAATCAGTGCTACCGATGTGGGAGGAAGGGGCACATCTCCCGTGAATGCACCGAGGACCAGAAGTGTTACAAGTGTGGTAAGTCAGGTCACATAGCTAGGGAGTCTCGAGAAGCCGTGGCAGTGGGGGAAGGAGGAGGAGACGCGTGAAAGGATGGTCTATTAGCTGCTGAGGAGGTTGCAGGAGAATAAGTGGCATGTCACAGTTGTTTTATGTTTAGTAGTTAAAGAGTGTTTTATGTTACAGTTGAACCTATGTTTGTTTAGCAAGCTTCAATGATTTCCTTTTATGATATGAAGTACTTGTGATTTCTTGTGATTTTGTATGAACGACCTATGAATTTATCTTGAATGCGTGTTGGTTATGATAAATAGTTGTGTAAGGGTAAAGCGTCGCCTTAGGAGTTAGCGTTATTATATAAAACAAGGTTCCTCGGGAAGGTGAGATGAGACTTGGCACATTGAGGGCCTCATGGACAAGCTACCTTAATAGCTAAAACACATGATCACCGCTCGATGACTACAAGTCAGGAGTAAGAAGGATAACCCGGAAAGCAAAGGCGATTAAATAAAGTGTGTAAATATAAGAAGTTTTCCTTTTAAAGAAATAAGCTAGGTTTCGGGGACGAAACCTCTTTAAGGAGGGAAGACTTGTAACACCCCGAAATTTCTAAAGTAATATTTAATATATTATTTGTCGGGTGAAATAAACGAGTTAGTGGAACGATAATAATAATAGCAAAATATGAAGACTTAGTAGGATAATTAGATGGGATTAGATAGGGACCAAAAGGAAATATGGGCCTTCGGTCCATGGGCTTAAGGGAGTATAAATACCCCCTTAAACCCCAATCATTTTCATTCCATCCATTTATCCATCCTAATCTATATACACTCCAAAACACACAACCCGAACCAAGATCCAAAGGCGAGGACCCGAGCTTGTTGGTGCTAGATCGTCGTGACGAACCAAAGCAACATCAAAGACCAGCTCGTGTTCGTAGTTTGACTCATTTACGGTACGTTTATATCGAGAACTTGTTCGTTTAGGTTTGGATTAGTATAGAAATGATAGATCTGTGTTTGTATGGTAAAAACGAATCCAACAAAGCTAAACTTACTGAAAATGGTTAAGATTTGATGGGTTAATCGATTGATAAAAGAACCCGTAACCTATATGCCTAAATCGCACCACTTAAACATCGATGTTAGGTCGATTTGATGGTTGGGGTTTGTAGGCGCTGGTTAGACGATTCCGTGGATACCTAAATCGAGTTATTTGGTTAAGAAACAAAGATGATTAAGGGCGAACAGTAGCTGCAGCCGACAACTTCGCCTGCAAGCTAAGTTCGCCTGATGAACTTCGCCTGCAAGCTAAGTTCGCCTGATGACAACTTCGCCTAAAGCTAAGTTCGCCTACGGTTTAACTTCACCTAAAGCTAAGTTCGCCTAAGGTTTAACTTCGCCTAAAGCTAAGTTCGCCTGATGACAACTTCGCCTGCAAAGCTAAGTTCGCCTAAGGTTTAACTTCGCCAAAAGCTAAGTTCGCCTAAGGTTTAACTTCGCCTAAAGCTAAGTTCGCCTGATGACAACTTCGCCTGCAAAGCTAAGTTCGCCTAAGGTTTAACTTCGCCTAAAGCTAAGTTCGCCTAAGGTTTAACTTCGCCTAAAGCTAAGTTCGCCTGATGACTGCCCCCGGACCCCCGTTCGTTGTGGGTAGTAATTAAGATTAGAAAGATGATATAAGTAGTGATAGTTAATTGATATGTATACTTGTTATACAGTCAGCCGTGCACAACTGAGGAAAGGGATTACGATTAACGGTGAACGTAACCGTGTTCGGGTGAGTTTCTAGCCCCATTTATGTGTTATGTTTTCGGGGCTGTGTGCATACTCGATATGTTTGTTAATACGCTTATCCTAAGAGATAAGTGTATGCCTTATGTGAATAATGTGATATGTATGAATGATGGCTTGACGGTACGTGAACGATCTTCGGATATTGCACGTACTGTCAGGTTGTAACGCTAAGTATAAGGTAAGTATGATATGTATGCTTATGTGTATGAATGTGATAAAGTTAATAAAAGAATGAAAGGACGGTTGGATGGTTACGAAGAGGGTACCGGGCCCTAATAATACTCGAGGTATGATGTGTGGTTGTATGGTAACGAAGAGGGAATCGAACCCTACTAATATTCGAGAACTAGGGAACCGAACCCTACTAATATTCGAGGAAAGAGGGACCAGACCCTTATAATATCTGTGATGTTAGGGACCAGACCCTTATAATATCTGTGATGTTAGGGACCAGACCCTTATAATATCTGTGAGGTTATAGGGCGAAAGGCTCTTTAAAACGTATGATTATGTATGTAAAGAAAGTATGAAGGTAAGATTGAAAGTATATGCAATTATGTGTGTATGAAAGAAAGTTAAGAGGTTAAGTATGAAATGTAAGAAGGTATTGTATGATTATGTGATTAACAAGAACTCACTCAGCGTAGCTGACTTTTAGTATGCACGCAGGTGAGTAGGATGAGGCAGCTCGCTTGAGGAGACACGTGGCACTGAATAAGAGGCTGGCATCGGAAGACTCAAGACGTTTAAGTTTAATGTTTCGTTTATTTTGAAAGACAAAATGATGTTTTAAGAAAAGACGTGTTTTGTTATGAAATGTTTTATGAAAGTTTTTATATTCCGCGAAAGTTTTAATGAACTCTGATTTGTAAGAACTGTGTTTATGAGTAAATCCGACGCTAAAGTAAGGCTACCGGGTTCGGGGCCTTACAGATATTCAAACATATAGAGGTTGAACGTTGGACTTAGAGTTAGCAACATGCCTTTCATTTAAGATGAGACAGATTTTGTCAACATCTTTATAGTTCTTGTTGTAACCCTCTTGTTTGATAAAATATTTAAAACATTTATCAACTTTGGTTGATTTATTCATTCTTCCCCTTGTTTTTGATATTTTCTCAAATTTTCTTAAAGCATGTTCTTTGTCATATAAAAAATGTTTCATTTTGGTTGACCAAATAACAACAGGCTTGTGTATGACTGGGTAATCACTTTTCTGCCATATCATTCGGAGAGATCTATCTTGAGACATGCAAAACAACTATGCATCTCCACATAAAGATTAGCATATTCATTATGTTTATATCACCTTAGATTTTACATCATCATGGGAAAGTAACCATACATGGTAATGACTATACTAAGGCCTTTTTAGCCTATTAATTCCATATGATTTGCTAAGCAGTCAATGTACTATCATTTCCCATATATACAGTTTAATATTCAATCACCCCAATACCTCTTCATTGTCAGGTTAATGGCTATCCTGTATTGACCAAAAGTGGTCAACAGGACCAAACATACATATGAATATATGTCCTGTCAAAGTCAGAGTTATTGATATAGTTTTAAGTGAAGGAATAAGAAACAAGTCATAATTGCCCCAAAAGCATTCAGTTTTCAGGTCAATGGCTATCCTTTGAATCTATAGAGATTTAAGGACCAAACATACACAAGTGCATGTCCTTTCAACTGGGCATATGACATAATTTTCAGCAAGAACAACTGTTTGAGATCTTTCCCTTTAAAAATCCTTCTTTTAAGCTTCTTAAAAGCTTGAACTGAATAATCTTATCATATCTCAACACCATTAATCAACTTGCTCATGTTTTGACAAAAATCTAGTATTTATGCAAAATTCATTAAAAATTTCATTGAATCACATAATTTTGACATAAAACACATTTTGACACAAACAGTTGCATCTCATACTCAAATCTTAATCATTCTATCATCATTAAGAAAAACAGACTGTAATCTCATTCAATGTCTATTCTACCTTAACAACTTCAGAATATCAGATTAGGATCATATTCAAGTAATCATAAACATGTGATTACTCATGACATTATATAAGCAATTAATATCACCTAAACAGATCTAATTAATTATCATAACATCAGATCAGTTAACAAGATAGTCAAGTATTATCATCAAAATCAAAAAAATTCCACAAGTAGTCGCTCAAGTACCTATCAGTTAACATCAAAGCAGTGACATAATCAAAACATATTAAACAACATATTCAGCAACATATTCAGCATGTGTGACCTCTTTTAAAATATTCAATTAGCTCATAGAGGTACACAACTAAGCACACATCCTTAATCAGATTTCATCAGAGTTGATCATCCCCAGGGCTTTCAACAGAAAGTTGAACCTAGTTCTATCAAGTGGTTTGGTGAATAGGTCAGCCAGATTATCACTTGTATCAACTCTTTGCATTTCAATCAAACCCTTTTCACTACAATCTCTGATGAAGTGATGTCTGATTTCAATATGCTTAGTCTTAGAATGTTGCACAGGATTCTTAACAGTAAAATATGCAGCATTATTATCAATCAGAATAGGGGTGTTTAGAAAGTTCAAACCATAGTCCAGCATCTGATTCTGAATCCAGAGAACTTGTGCACAGCAGGCAGATGCAGCAACATATTCAGCTTCTGCAGTGGAGATTGACACAGTGGTCTGTTTCTTGCATTGCCATGACACTAGCCTTTCACTTAAAAACTGGCATCCCCCTGATGTTGACTTTCTACTCATATTGCATCCATCATAATCACTGTCTGTGTATGCAATCGGATCAAAGGATTGGTTCTTAGGATACCAAATCCCTAAGTCTGGTCTTCCCTTCAAATATCTAAATATTCTTTTCACAGCATTCATATGGGAGACTTTTGGATTTGATTGGAACCTAGCACATACACACACAGCAAACATGATATCTGGTCTTGTTGCAGTCAGATACATCAGTGATCCAATCTTGGCTCAGTATTCATGTTCATCAACTGGCTCCCCCTTTTCATCAGCTATCATCTTTTCTTTGGTGTCCATTGGAGTTGATGCAGCCTTGTAATCATGACAGTTGAACTTATTTAGAATGTCCTGCACACACTTAGCTTGGTGAATGAAGATTCCTTCATCCTTTTGTTGAACTTGTAGTCCCAGAAAGAAATTCATTTCACCCATGGAACTCATGCTGTACTTGGACTTCATCACCTCTTCAAACTCCAAACACATATTTTCATTTGTAGATCCAAAGATGATATCATCAACATAGACTTGTACAAGCAGCAAATCTGACCCTTGTCTTTTGTAGAAGAGTGTCTTGTCTATGGCTCCCCTTGTGAAGCCATTTTCAAGTAAATGAGTTGATAATTCATCATACCATGCTCTAGGAGCCTGATGTAAACCATAAAGGGCTTTGTTTAGCTTATACACCCTGTTTGGATACATGGGATCCTCAAAGCCTGTTGGTTGAGTCACATACACTTCTTCATCAATCTTTCCATTAAGGAATGCAGATTTGACATCAAGCTGGAATACTTTAATGTTCTTTGAGGCAGCATATGCAAGAAAAATCCTTATGGCTTCCAGTCTTGCAACTGGTGCAAACACTTCCTCAAAGTCTATCCCTTCCTTTTGAAGACATCCCAGTGCTACAAGTCTTGCTTTGTTCTTAATCACCAAACCCATTTCATCCCTTTTATTTCTGAACACCCATTTGGTTCCTATTGCATATCTGTCATGTGGCTTGTCTACAAGATCCCATACATGTAAATCTCTGAACTGGGCCAATTCCTCTTGCATTGCCTCTACCCAACTATTGTCTTTCAAAGCTTGAGCAATATTCTTTGGTTCTAATTGGGATAGAAAGCAAGAGTACAGACAGATGTTAGCTATCTCAGAATGACTCCTTGTTACTCTTTCATGCAGGTCACCAATGATATTTCCAGCAAGATGATTCTTTTCAACAGTAGGAGTTTGTATTATAATATTTGTAGACAAATTTATGTCAAGATTTGTTTCATTGATTTCAGGTTCTTCAATGATCAAATCAGCTTCTGCATCATGAAACTCTGGTGCTTCATCATTGGTTTGTCTTGAAGTGGATGCACTATTGTTTCCCAGATTCAAACTTTGAAACAAGTCTTGGAATCTTGCTGTTGTTGCAGCTTCTTCATCATTTGTTTTGTTGCCTGTGTCACTTCCATTATGAACATGATTATTTTGTACATCAGTACTATCTTGACTTGTCATTTCCTGATCTTGTTCAATGTCATTGTTTGTGGAGCTATTCACAAAAGTGTATTCTTTTTCTGTTCTAGCAACTTTCTTCCATAATTCTTCCAAGTCCAGTTCTTTCTTCTTATTTTCTTCAAGTACACTGGTCTTGTAGAATGTTTCATCAAAGTCTTCAGAATAAATCTTGAATGACTTTATCAATTTTTCATGATCAAATAGCCATGTTGCACCACTGACTGTGTTGAATTGATTCTCATTAAAAATAATGTCAGATGACTCTATTACACTCATGTGATCTTTCACATAAAATCTGTAAGCCTTTGAGTGAGTAGAATATCCAACAAAGAAAGAGTCTAGTGACTTAGTTTGAAACTTGTTCAAATAGTCTCTAGTGTTTAGTAAGAAACATTTGCAGCCAAAGGGCTTGAAGAACTTGATGTAAGGCTTTCTATTGTTGAAAATCTCATATGGAGTTTTATCATGCCTTTTGTTCACAAGCACTCTGTTCTGAAAATAACAAGCAGTGTTGATTGCTTCAGCCCAGAATGTGACAGGTTAGTTAGCATCAGCCAACATGACTTTACGAAAGAATCACATCAATAATTATGCCAAGACGCCACCCCCCGACCCGTTCGAAATTTTGCCGCTATTGCCAAAGGGGTATGTTCACAAAACCGGAGAAAAAACTGAGTATGGGTTGAACCATTGAATCAGATCAGAAATTCGGTCTTGGTGACCTCCGTACAATATTTTATGAGCATACGAAAGAATCGGATCAATAATTATGCCAAGACGCCACCCCCTACCCGTTCGAAATTTTGCCGCTATTGCCTATGGGGTAGGTTAACTGAACCGGAGAAAAAACTGAGTTTGGGTTGAACCACTGAATCGGATCAGAAATTCGGTCTTGGTGACCTCCATACAATATTTATGACCATACGAAAGAATCGGATCAATAATTATGCCAAGACGCCACCCCCGACCCGTTCGAAATTTTGCCGCTATTGCCTAAGGGGTAGGTTAACTGAACCGGAGAAAAAACTGAGTTCGGGTTGAACCACTGAATCGGATCAGAAATTCGGTCTTGGTGACCTCCATACAATATTTTATTACCCTACGAAAGAATATGATCAATAATTATGCCCAGACGCCACCCCGCGGCCCGACCAAAATTTTGTCTCTATTGCCAATGGGGTATGTTCACTGAGCCGGAGAAAAAACTGAGTATGGGTCGAACCACTGAATTAGATCAGAAATTCGGTCTTGGTGATCACCATACAATATTTTATGACCCTACGAAATAATCGGATCAATAATAATGCCCAGATGCCACCCCGCGGCCCGTTCGAAATTTTGACGCTATTGCAAAAGGGGTATGTTCACTGAGCCAGGGAAAAAACTGAGTATGGGTTGAACCATTGAATCAGATCAGAAATTCGGTCTAGGTGACCTCCATACAATATTTTATGACCATACGAAAGAATCAGATCAATAATTATGCCAATACGCCACCCCCGACCCGTTCGAAATTTTGCCGCTATTGCATAAGGGGTAGGTTAACTGAACCGGAGAAAACACTGAGTATGGGTTGAACCACTGAATCGGATCGGAAATTCGGTCTTGGTGACCTCCATACAATATTTTATGACCCTACGAAAGAATCGGATCAATAATTATGCCCAGATGCCACCCCGCGGCCCGACCGAAATATTGCCTGTGGGGTATGTTCATTGAGCCGGAGAAAAAACTGAGTATGCGTCTAACCACTTAATCGGATCAGAAATTTGATCTTGGTGATCACCATACAATATTTTATAACCCTACGAAAGAATCGGATCAATAATTATGCCCATATGCCACCCCGTGGCCCGTTCGAAATTTTGACGCTATTGCCAAAGGGGAATGTTCACTGAGCCGGAGAAAAAAGTGAGTATTGGTCGAACCAGGGAATCGGATAAGAAATTCTATCTTGATGACCTCCATACATTATTTTATGACCCTACGAAAGAATCGGATCAATAATTATGCCAAGACGCCACCCCCCGACCCGTTCGAAATTTTGCCGCTATTGCCAAAGTGGTATGTTCCCAAAGCCGCAGAAAAAACTGAGTATGGGTTGAACCATTGAATCAGATCAGAAATTCGGTCTTGGTGACCTCCATACAATAATTTATGAGCATACGAAAGAATCGGATCAATAATTATGCCAAGACGCCAACCTCTACCCGTTCGAAATTTTGCCGCTATTGCCATTGGGGTAGGTTAACTGAACCGGAGAAAAAACTGAGTTTTTGTTGAACCACTGAATCAGATCAGAAATTCGGTCTTGGTGACCTCCATACAATATTTTATGACCATACGAAATAATCGGATCAATAATTATGCCAATACGCCACCCCCGACCCGTTCGAAATTTTGCCGCTATTGCCTAAGGGGTAGGTTAACTGAACCGGAGAAAACACTAAGTATGGGTTGAACCACTGAATCGGATCAGAAATTCGGTCTTGGTGACCTCCATACAATATTTTATGACCCTACGAATGAATCGGATCAATAATTATGCCCAGATGCCACCTCGCGGCCCGACCGAAATTTGGCCTCTATTGCCAGTGGGGTATGTTCATTGAGCCGGAGAAAAAACTTAGTATGGGTCGAACCACTAAATGGATCAGAAATTCGGTCTTGGTGATCACCATACAATATTTTATGACCCTACGAAATAATCGGATCAATAATAATGCCCAGATGCCACCCCGCGGCCCGTTCGAAATTTTGACGCTATTGCAAAAGGGGTATGTTCACCAAGCCAGGGAAAAAACTGAGTATGGGTTGAACCATTGAATCAGATCAGAAATTCGGTCTTGGTGACCTCCATACAATATTTTATGACCATACGAAAGAATCAGATCAATAATTATGCCAATACGACACCCCCGACCCGTTCGAGTTTTGCCGCTATTGCCTAAGGGGTAGGTTAACTGAACCGGAGAAAACACTGAGTATGGGTTGAACCACTGAATCGGATCAGAAATTCGGTCTTGGTGACCTCCATACAATATTTTATGACCCTACGAATGAATCGGATCAATAATTATGCCCAGATGCCACCTCGCGGCCCGACCGAAATTTGGCCTCTATTACCAGTGGGGTATGTTCATTGAGCCGGAGAAAAAACTTAGTATGGGTCTAACCACTGAATCGGATCAGAAATTTGATCTTGGTGATCACCATACAATATTTTATGACCCTACGAAAGAATCGAATCAATAATTATGCCCAGATGCCACCCCGTGGCCCGTTCGAAATTTTGACGCTATTACCAAAGGGGTATGTTCACTGAGCCGGAGAAAAAAGTGAGTATGGGTCGAACCAGGGAATCGAATAAGAAATTCGATCTTAATGACCTCCATACAATATTTTATGACCCTACGAAAGAATCGGATCAATAATTATGCCAAGACACCACCCCCCGACCCGTTCGAAATTTTGCCGCTGTTGCCAAAGGGGTATGTTCACAGAGCCGGAGAAAAAACTGAGTATGGGTTGAACCATTGAATCAGATCAGAAATTCGGTCTAGGTGACCCCCATACAATAATTTATGAGCATACGAAAGAATCGGATCAATAATTATGCCAAGACGCCACCCCCTACCCGTTCGAAATTTTGCCGCTATTGCCTATGGGGTAGGTTAATTGAACCGGAGAAAAAACTGAGTTTGGGTTGAACCACTGAATCGGTTCAGAAATTCGGTCTTGGTGACCTCCATACAATATTTTATGACCATACCACGAACCTTGAAATCGAAACGAAATCTGGAAAAAAGAACAAGGAATTGGAAAAACAACAAGTTCGCTGAAAAATGGTTAAGTTCGCCGGAATAAGTTCGCTTAGATCTGTGAATAATGAATCGTTTGACCTTTGAAAATCCTTATATAGGGTCAGAGATTATACAAGCGAAGTTACGGTTAACTTCGCCTAGGCGAAGTTATTCACAAGTTCGCCTGTTTAACAACTTCGCCGATATTTACAAAATCAAACCTTATAATTCGAAAATTTTGCAATTAAGTTCTAAAACTTCCCTTTAAGAATTAAATGACACGATCAAGTCCAAGTAACCAGATACAAAATTATAAAACTACCTAAGTACAAGAAACTTTTAAAAATTAAAGTATAAGGGATCAAATTTCAGTCTCGATATGGACTACTACGTTTTAGAAAAGATCCGAACAGGAATCATACTAATTACGTGACTGTCACATATATCCGTGTTTAGCTGTATTATGACATAAAGAGACAGGTTGTAAGCAGGTAAATAACTTAAGATGGTTTTCATCGTTTCTGTGATACAAGTTAGGTTCAATTATGGCTCAAAATTTAAGTGGGCAACAACTCAGAAATTATGATGCCTCCTATCTATTCTCAAAGCGTATTTGGTTTTCCCCAAGTCACCCCGAATTGACCTCGACCTATAGTGTCTGATTAAGTTTATAAGTACTCTTCATCTGCTTCCCGTTCTCTTTCTTACTCCATGATTGAGAAGTCTTGACATTTTCAGCTCTAGAATGTTTTCATAACTCATAATTTTTTTTATTTTTTTTTTATGATAAACATTTACATAGACTTCAGAGTAGTAAACAACTGCAAGTCCCGAATCTGGATCACTGCAGTTTCTTGAAACGCTATCTTCACGGGAATCAGAACACACATGGGCTCGTGTATGACTGGGTAATCGCTTTTCTGCCTATCATTCGGAAAGATATATATGAAGACATGCAAAACTCGTAAGGAGTTTCCACGTAAAATCGAGTAAAATTAGTTTGTATCACATCTACTTTTACGCACCATAAAAAGCTACCATGACATACAATGACTATCTAAAGCCTTTTAAGCCTAATAACTTCACTAGTTAAGCACACAGAATCAGTACATCTATTATTTTCCAAGGTTGGATCAATTTTCTGTTAAACATAGCAAACGAACTTCTTACGAAGTAGTAGACTTGAAAAATAATTTCATTTCCCTATTTAAAAAATTTTAACATTAATCGCCCCGACCAAAACAAAGTCTTCAGGTAAACGGCTATCCCGAAGATCCAATGGATCAGCTGGACCGACCACATACTAGTATGTGTCCTTCTAACTAAGTATGGTCGACTAATTTTAAGCGAAAGAATGAAAACTCATCATAAACCGCCCCGGTCACTTTCAGTCATCTGGTTAATGGCTATCCTCAAAATCTACAAGTAGAAAATGAGGACCAAACATATCCTAAGACATGTCCTTCAAACTGAGGTAACCGACATAATTTTAAGTGTTAGTGACGTTTTTTTTTTTTTTTTTTTTTTTTTAATAAACGTAACATGAAAAGCATGGTTACTCGGGATTGATCATCCCATTCAGCTCGATAAGGTTTTGAAATCTTGTTTTGTCAAACGCTTTAGTATAAAGATCAGCGAAATTATCAAGCGTATCCACCTTTTCAAGCATAATCAGTTTCTTCTCAGCACAATCCCGTATAAAATGATGACGTATGTCAATATGTTTAGTTTTACTGTGCTTCACGGGATTGTTAGTTACTGAGATAGCAGCTGTGTTATCAATGCAAATAGGAGTAAGTAAGAAATTCAGACCATAGTCGCGCAACTGTTGTTGAATCCAAAGAACCTGGGAGCAGCAGTTGGATGCTGCCATGTATTCTGCTTCACAGGTTGAAATTGCGACCGAAGTCTGTTTCTTGCATTGCCACGACACCAATCTGCCACCAAGAAACTGACATCCTCCAGTTGTTGACTTCCGACTCTGATTGCACCCTCCATAATCAGAATCTGTGTAAGCGACTAGCTCCAAGTCTCCTCCTCTCGGGTACCACAACCCCAGCTTCGGTTTGCCCTTGAGATACCTCAGTATCCTCTTCACACCCTTCAGATGAGATTCTTTTGGGTTTGCCTGAAAGCATGCACAAAGACAAACAGCAAACATTATATCAGGCCTAGAAGCAGTTAAGTACATTAAAGAACCTATAATAGCCCGATATTGAGTTGGGTCCACATCTGCATCACCGTCTGACTCAGCACCCAATTTGTGATTGACGCAGATTGGAGTGTCGAATGGAGTGCTGTCCTCCATCTTGAAGCGTTTGAGCACATCATGGACATACTTGGTCTGATGAATGAACATCCCATCCTTCTTCTGATCAACCTGCAATCCTAAAAAGAAAGTTAGTTCACCCATAGCACTCATTTCAAACCTCTTTTTCATGACAGCCTCAAAATCTTGACACATGGAGACTTTTGATGCAGCAAAGATAATGTCATCCACGTAGACTTGCACCAGCAGGAAGTCGCTTCCATCTCTCTTGAAGAATAACGTGCTATCTATCTTCCCTCTTTCAAACCCATTTACAAGCAAGTAATCTGATAAAGTTGAATACCAGGCACGAGGTGCCTGATGAAGTCCATACAATGCCTTGCTTAACTTGTACACGTGATCAGGAAAGTTTGGGTCAGGAAAACCCGGAGGTTGCTCAACATACACTACCTCATCAACTTTCCCATTCAGAAACGCACTCTTCACATCCAACTGAAATACCTTCATCTTCTTATAAGCAGCGAACGCCAAAAACAATCTAATGGCTTCCAACCTTGCCACAGGAGTGAACACTTCATTATAATCAATCCCCTCTTGTTGATTAAAACCTTTAACGACTAGCCTCGCCTTGTTTCTTATGATAATCCCTTTCTCATCTCTCTTGTACTTAAACACCCATTTTGTGCCTATCGCATGCACATGCTTCGATTTTTCAACCAAAGTCCAAACTTCCATTTTCTTGAATTGAGCCAACTCTTCTTACATAGCTTCGACCCACGAGCTGTCCTTGAGAGCCATTTGATAATTCTTCGGTTCAATCTGGCTGATAAAGCAGGTGTACAAGCATTCGTTGATTATGCCTGTCTCCTTGATGCTTGTGTAAACACAGGTGTGCTCATTCAAGCTACGTCTTGTTTGTACACCGGAGGACACATCACCAATCACATTCTCCAAAGGGTGATCATTATGAATTATCGTGGTCGGAACAGAACCGACATGCAAATTGTCTTCCAAGTTAGAAGAGAGCTCGTCAATGTTTGTTTCATGCTGAGAGTGAAATGGATTGAAAAATTCTTCTTCAGTCGAGGCAGCAGGGGTATCGACAGCATTTGATGAGGAAGGTTGACATTTATCGATCAGCTGTCTTTGCAATAGGTTTTCTTCCTCATCAAGGATCATCTTCGTAGCAACTCTCTCTTCTTCTTCAGCAATATCCAAATACGGTATGTTAAAAGACTTAAAAAGTTTAACATAGTCGAAAAACTCAGCAGGTCCGTTGCTTGGTTTTGGCGGTTGGTAACTTGTGATATCGGTGTTACACACCACCTCAACCTTGCTGGTCGATGTATTAAAGACACGTCTGTTGGGAGTCCCAGCAACATAACCGACTAAGATTCCTTCATCGGCTACTTCACCAAATTTAGAATTTGTCTTTAAAATCGAACAAGGGGATCCGAATGGTTCAAGACCACTCAAGTTGGGCTTTCTCCCATGCATAAGCTCAGAACACGTTTTACCAAGTCTTTTAACAGTTAAGACTCTATTCAGGATATAACAGGCTGTAGCAACAGCTTCAGCCCAGAACACCACAGGAAGCTTCGAATCAGCCAGCATAGTTCTGGCTCCTTCAATTAACGTTCTATTCTTCCTCTCAGCCACTCCATTCTGTTGCGGAGTATACGGAGCGCTGTACTAGTGCTCAATCCCTTTCTGAAGGCAGAAGATCTCCATTTCAAAATTCTTGAAATCCGTTCCATTGTCACTCCTGATGAACTTAACCCTTTTATCCATAACGTTCTCAACTTTGGTAATCAAATTCTTCACCATCTGAGCCGTTTCATCTTTTGATTTCAGGAAATATACCCACGAATATCGTGAGTAATCATCAGTGATCACCAAGCAATAAGAAGTACCTCCTAGACTTTTTGCATTCACGGGACCGAAGAGATCCATGTGAAGCAATTCTAGAGTACTGACAATAGAATTGACCTTCTTGGTGTGATGGGATTTCTTGTGCTGCTTTCCCTTCTTGCACGCTAGACATTTGTCTTCAAAGTTGAAACTTTTCAAGGGAACGCCCAGCACAAGTCCATTCTTGACAATGTGGTTCATCTTCCGAAGATGAATGTGCCCCATTCTCCTATGCCACAATTCGGATTCCAATTCGCTCGCTTTTGTCATAAGGCATGATTCTTCCGTGGCCATTTCAGTCGACCTCATATCCATAAAATACGTATTTCTCTCACGTGGAGCCGTCATCACAATCCACTCCTCTGGTATCTGAAAACCAGGATGCAACACAATCGCCTCATTCTTTGTAAAATGTACGGTGTACTCCTTATCACAGATCTGCGACACACTCAGCAGATTGTGCTTCAATTCTTCGACAAAGTTTTATGACCTCCATACAATATTTTATGACCCTACGAAAGAATCGGATCAATAATTATTCCAAGACGCCACCCCCGAACCGTTCGAAAATTTGCCGCTATTGCCAAAGGGGTATGTTCACAGAGCCGGAGAAAAAACTGAGTACGGGTTGAACCATTGACTCAGATCAGAAATTCGGTCTTGGTGATCTCCATACAATATTTTATGACCCTACGAAAGAATCGGATCAATAATTATGCCAAGACGCACGAAATTTTGCCGCTATTGCCAAAGGGGTATGTTCACTGAGCCGGAGAAAAAACTGAGTTTGGGTTGAACCACTGAATCGGATCAGAAATTCGGTCTTCGTGACCTCCATACAATATTTTATGACCCTACGAAAGAATATGATCAATAATTATGCCCAGACGCCACCTCGCGGCCTGACCGAAATTTTGCCTCTATTGCCAATGCGGTATGTTCACTGAGCCGGAGAAAAAACTGAGTATGGGTCGAACCACTGAATTGGATCAGAAATTTGATCTTGGTGATCACCATACAATATTTTATGACCCTACGAAAGAATCGGATCAATAATTATGCCAAGAAGCCACCCCCCGACCCGTTCGAAATTTTGCCGCTATTGCCAAAGGGGTATGTTCACAGAGCCGGAGAAAAAACTGAGTATAGGTTGAACCATCGAATCAGATCAGAAATTCGGTCTTGGTGACCTCCATACAATATTTTATGACCCTACGAAAGAATCGGATCAATAATATGCCCAGATGCCACACCGCGGCCCGACCGAAATTTGGCCTCTATTGCCAATGGGGTATGTTCACTGAGCCGGAGAAAAAACTGAGTATGGGTCTAACCACTGAATCGGATCAGAAATTTGATCTTGGTGATCACCATACAATATTTTATGACCCTAAGAAAGAATCGGATCAATAATTATGCCCAGATGCCACCCCGTCGGCCCGTTCGAAATTTTGACGCTATTGCCAAAGGGGTATGTTCACTGAGCCGGAGAAAAAAGTGAGTATGGGTCGAACCAGTGAATCGGATAAGAAATTCGATCTTGGTGACCTCCATACAATATTTTATGACCTTACGAAAGAATCGGATCAATAATTATGCCAAGACGCCACCCCCCGACCAGTTCGAAATTTTGCCGCTATTGCCAAAGGGGTATGTTCACAGAGCCGGAGAAAAAACTGAGTATGGGTTGAACCATTGAATCAGATCACAAATTCGGTCTTGGTGACCTTCATACAATATTTTATGACCATACGAAAGAATCGGATCAATAATTATGATAAGACGCCACCCCCGACCGGTTCGAAATTTTGCCGCTATTGCCTAATGGGTAGGTTAACTGAACCGGAGAAAAATTGAGTTTGGGTTGAACCACTGAATCGGATCAGAAATTCGGTCTTAGTGACCTCCATACAATATTTTATGACCCTACGAAAGAATATGATCAATAATTATGCCCAGACGCCACCCCGCGGCCCGACCGAAATTTTGCCTCTATTGCAAATGAGGTATGTTCACCGAACCGGAGAAAAAACTGAGTATGGGTCGAACCACTGAATCGGATCAGAAATTCGATCTTGGTGATCACCATACAATATTTTATGACCCTACGAAATAATCGGATCAATAATAATGCCCAGATGCCACCCCGCGGCCTGTTTGAAATTTTGACGCTATTGCAAAAGGGGTATGTTCATAGAGCCGGAGAAAAAACTGAGTATGGGTCGAACCAGTGATTCGGATCAGAAATTCGATCTTGGTGACCTCCATACAATATTTAATGACCCTACGAAAGAATCGGATCAATAATTATTCAAAGACGCCACCCCCCCGACCCGTTCGACATTTTGCCGCTATTGCCAAAGGGGTATGTTCACAGAGCCGGAGAAAAAACTGAGTACGGGTTGAACCATTGACTCAGATCAGAAATTCGGTCTTGGTGACCTCCATACAATATTTTATGACCCTACGAAAGAATCGGATCAATAATTATGCCAAGACGCGCGAAATTTTGCCGCTGTTGCCAAAGGGGTATGTTCACTGAGCCAGAGAAAAAACTGAGTATGGGTCTAACCACTGAATCGGATCAGAAATTTGATCTTGGTGACCACCATACAATATTTTTTAATCCTACGAAAGAATCGGATCAATAATTTTGCCCAGACGACACCCCGCGGCCCGATCGAAATTTTGACACTATTGCGAAAGGGGTATGTTCACTGAGCCGGAGAAAAAAGTGAGCATTGTGTCGAACCAGTGAATCGGATAAGAAATTCGATCTTGGTGACCTCCATACAAAATTTTATGACCCTACGAAAGAATCGGATCAATAATTATGCCAAGACGCCACCCCCCGACTCGTTCGAAATTTTGCCGCTATTGCCAAAGGGGTATGTTCATAGAGCCGGAGAAAAAACTGAGTATGGGTTGTACCATCGAATCAGATCAGAAATTCGGTCTTGGTGACCTCCATACAATATTTTATGACCCTACGAAAGAATCGGATCAATAATTATGCCCAGATGCCACCCCGCGGCCCGACCGAAATTTGGCCTCTATTGCCAATGGGGTATATTCACTGAGCCGGAGAAAAAACTGAGTATGGGTCTAACCACTGAATCGGATCAGAAATTTGATCTTGGTGATCACCATACAATATTTTATGACCCTAAGAAAGAATCGGATCAATAATTATGCCCAGATGCCACCCCGTCGGCCCGTTCGAAATTTTGATGCTATTGCCAAAGGGGTATGTTCACTAAGCCGGAGAAAAAAGTGAGTATGGGTCGAACCAGTGAATCAGATAAGAAATTCGATCTTGGTGACCTCCATACAATATTTTATGACCTTACGAAAGAATCGGATCAATAATTATGCCAAGACGCCACCCCCCGACCCGTTCGAAATTTTGCCGCTATTGCCAAAAGGGTATGTTCACAGAGCCGGAGAAAAAACTGAGTATGGGTTGAACCATTGAATCAGATCACAAATTCGGTCTTGGTGACCTCCATACAATATTTTATGACCATACGAAAGAATCGGATCAATAATTATGATAAGACGCCACCCCCGACCGGTTCGAAATTTTGCCGCTATTGCCTAATGGGTAGGTTAACTGAACCGGAGAAAAAACTGAGTTTGGGTTGAACCACTGAATCGGATCAGAAATTCGGTCTTAGTGACCTCCATACAATATTTTATGACCCTACGAAAGAATATGATCAATAATTATGCCCAGACGCCACCTCGCGGCCTGACCGAAATTTTGCCTCTATTGCCAATGCGGTATGTTCACTGAGCCGGAGAAAAAACTGAGTATGGGTCGAACCACTGAATTGGATCAGAAATTTGATCTTGGTGATCACCATACAATATTTTATGACCTTACGAAATAATCGGATCAATAATAATGCCCAGATGCCACCCCGCGGCCCGTTCGAAATTTTGACGCTATTGCAAAAGGGGTATGTTCACAGAGCCGGAGAAAAAACTGAGTATAGGTCGAACCATCGAATCAGATCAGAAATTCGGTCTTGGTTATCTCCATACAATATTTTATGACCCTACGAAAGAATCGGATCAATAATTATGCCAAGACGCCACCCCTCGACCCGTTCGAAATTTTGCCGCTATTGCCAAAGGGGTATGTTCACAGATGTTAGTGCACGGTTTTGCGTCTCGAGTCTTTGTAATTATCCTTAATGTTTATTTGATTATTTTAATGTAATAGTTAATGTTTATTTATCTAATTCGCTATGTTCAGTCTAGTTCGCTAGGGAATGTCAGCGAACTAAGACTAGTTCGTTAAGGTTAAGTTTAGTTCGCTTGGAATATTAGCGAACTAGGACGTTATAATGTATTCCCTCCTGATTCGTTAGGGGATGTTAACGAATCAGGGGGTAGTTCGTTAAGTTAATTTAGTTAACGAAGGGGAAGCTGGTTCGCTAGGGGATGTTAGCGAACCAGATCGTCTTCTATATATAGTGAACCATTGTTCACTTGAAAAGAGAAGTTTTGGAGAGAACTAATTATATTCAGAAAGGTTAAAGTATTCTCTCTCTCTCTCTCAAGCTTCACGATTAATATTATTGATAATATATATTACATAACAATCAAACTAAGGTATAAAAAAGAGTTAGATCCGTTTAATTAATATCAACATATAGATCTGGATCAGATCTAAGTTATTGATTAGAACGAGTGTAAATCAGGGGATCAAACAAGTGGTATCAGAGCTTTCGGGGCTCAATTCACTTGGTTTGATTGTTATTGTTATAGTTTTTGTGTTATTTTTCTGTTTGGATTGAATTTGAATCAATTTGGGTTGTTTTGGATTGAATCTGGATGGATTAGAGTGAATCTGGTTTAGTTAAGGTATTATTGAGGTTCAATTGTGTGGAATTGGATTGTGAATTGGATTTGTGATGTGTATTGTGCTTTCGGTTTGAGTCCGTGAACATGGGTATTATTTTGGTCGAAATTGGTTTGTGTATGGTGTTAATCGATTACGAGATGAGTTGATGTGAATTCGTGTTGTGATTACGAAGAGTTTGGTATTTTATTTGTTAAGATTGGTTAAGAATTGAGTGAGTATTACGGATCTGAAATTGATATGTTTCTGGGTTTGAACTTCATATTTTTGGAAATTTGTTCTCGAATATTTGAAGATTTGAAGATGAATGCAATTCGCTATAAAGTTTCAAGCGATTCGCTACGTCTTTAACTTGATTCGCTATCAATTCGTGCCATTCGCTAATCAGTTCGCTAACTGATTCGTGTGAGTTAATTAATTCGTGTTATCTAGTTCGTTAACTAGATAACTGATTCGTTTGACACGTGTTTGTCTTGGAATTTGTGCTCTAACAACTTTTTGCCACGTGGCAGAAAGGAATCAAGTTTGTTACAAACGGTTGTAACAACCTGATTCGTTATATTATAATTCGCTATAGTGTTGATTTGCTATCAACTGTAGCTGATTCGTTATCTTAATTCGCTAGCACTCCTTAGTAATTCGCTAAGTTGACTTGGTCAATTCATGTGATCAATTCGTTAAGTTGACTTGGTCAATTCGCTTGATCAATTCGTTAAGTTGACTTGGTCAATTTGCTTGATCAATTCGCTAAGTTGACTTGGTCAATTCGTTTAGTCAATTCGTTAAGTTGACTTGTGATTCGTTAAGCCTTTATCACATTCGTTATCTGTTTCGCCATTTGGGTGATTCGTTAAACTTAGTTGTGATTCGTTAAACTTGACTCGCTTAGTTGACTTTTGATTCGTTAACCTATTCTCCTCATTCGTTAAGAATTGATTCGTTAAGTCTTGATTCGCTACAACTGTTCACAGTTCGCTATTACTGTTCATTGATTCGTTAAGATATTTTATTATTTGTTTATTTTCGAAGATGGCTGGTATGTAAGTCTCAAAATATGTTGATGCAACAGATGTTGCAACTTGATACCGAGATAGGTTCACATTCTAAATGTCCAAGATTGATGAAGTTCAGTGACTTTGCCAAATGGGAACCTCGGTTTCGTGCACATTTGGGATCAGTTCATCCTGACTGTTCATATTGTCTTGATGAGGTTTATGTTGCACCAATGATTGGTGATGATACTATTGGGTATACTCCTAAGGCTGTCTCTCAATACTCGCAAGAAGAGAAGAAAGCTTTAGAAATCGAGATAAAAGCATATTCTACTTTGACTATGGCTTTACCAGAGAATATTTTTCATCAAGTTGGAAGTATCAAGAGATGTGCATCTTTGTTTCAACATCTGCGGATGAGAAGCATGGGAAACACAGCTGAGAGTAGAAAGTGATGCTCAAGTTTCAATTTCGAAACTTTAACTTATTGAAAGGAGAAACAGTTGAAGAGATGACTACAAGATTTAGTCACTTAATTGCTGAAATGGACAAGATGAAAATGGAAATTTCTGAAAGAGATAAAATTGACACTATCAAGAGTGTGCTTCCTAGTTCCTATTCAACATTTCTCATGGTTTTGAAAGAGAATGATTATTTTCTGAATGAAGATTTGACAGCACTTGAATTTCTACAAAAGATCGAAGCTAGAGAATATGATCTTAAGTGTCAAAAATCTTCCAAAGAAAATCAAGATCCAGCTTTCTATGGTGGAAGTATGCCTCTGAGTTCAACAATCTCACCAATTGTTGGTGCATAATGTCAGTAGTTCATAGTCTAGTGTCTGTAATCGAGTCTGTAATGTTTAATTATGTTTTGTATGTTTAAGCGAAGTTATTGACAAGTTCGCTTAGCAGGCGAACTTGTTAGTCAAGCGAAGTTATGGACAACTTCGCCTGAACATGCCAGGCGAAGTTGTCATGTATTTATATACCTAGGTTACGGCTTGGTTTGGTGTTCAGTTCCAATTAGTTGTTCATTTCAGTAGTTTATCAAGTTCATTGTAACGTGAGGACGAGAGTCTGTAATAGTGATATCGTATCACGTGTTTGAGTTATTATATAACGTGTGTTCGTTTCTTGTGTTCGTGTGATTCGTGTTCTATACTCGTAACGATCTACGCAGGGATTCCGCACCTGAGTTGATCGAGATATCTCGTGCGATCCGTCCAGGGAACCTACATGTGGTATCAGAGCCTTTGGCTCTTATGCTATGGTTCGAGATCTGCGTTTTGGTGTTTCTGGCACGTTTCTGTGCGTTTCTGGCCGAACAGCGCCGCAGGCGAAGTTATTGTTCATCAGGCGAAGTTGCCGTCACTGTTCGTAGGGTTTCACCGAAGATATAAGGTCTGGTGAAGTTATAGCCAGGCGAAGTTATGAACAGGCGAAGTTGACTTTAGGCGAAGTTGACTTCTCGGCGAAGTTAAAAATAAAAAAAAAGAGTATTTTGGTGTTTTCGTCTGTATGGCCAGGTGTACACGATTATTGTGAGACCAAAGATGTTGTTCGGTCAACGAGTGATCTTGTTATCTCTTGGTCTTACGTGTGAACAAATACGTGTCAACTCTGGATATGGAGTTGAAGTTGTGAATGGGATATTGTTTGAAACTGGATATTGACACATATTTGGGTGTTTGTGGGCAATGAAATTGTTGTTGTTCGAGGTTGACCAACTGAAGAAAGTCAAATTGAACTGAAGGTTTTTGTCTTTACTGGATTGCGGTCAGAGCATATTATTTATGTTATTTTCAAGGCGTTCGAGAATTGGATCCTGAAACGTGATGCTTATTTATTAGAGTGAAAATTCTGGAACAAGTTGGATTTAATCGGGAACTAAAGTGTTTATGTTCTTGATCGTTATCCCTGGTGATTGAAGATGCTTCGGATTAATTAATGGTCATGTGTTAGATTCTGTCAAGGTGGTTTTGTGATAAAATTGATCACTTGATGTTGAGTAGTTGAAGATTAAACCTTATCGTATGCCGACGAGTTGGTGAAGTTGTGGAGGAAGCCCAACTTCACGTGTTGGTGAAGTCAGATGGACTTCACGTGATTGGTTGAGATGATCAATTTGGCACGGGGATGCATGCATTTCAAAGACCTCAATCATTATAGTCGGAGAAGCTTACACTGAAGGGGAGATCTGATATGGAAGATGCTGGGTGATTGGTAGATTTGTGAAGCTACAGGACAGTTTAAGACACGGCTGGTTGTTGAGCAAATAGAAGATCATCAGTTAAGAGGGAGTCTGTTGGTGCATGTTTTGTAACAGATGATCTTTTGTGTTTGTTAGAATTGAGAGCAACGGTCAAAGGGGAGACTGTTGGTGCATTTTGTGACCGTCGCTATGCAATTCTGACCAGCGGAACGCCACAGGCGAAGTTAGCACAACTTCGCCTTAGGCGAAGTTAGAACAACTTCGCCAACGGCGAAGTTGTAACAACTTCTGCCTTAGGCGAAGTTATCACAACTTCGCCAACGGCGAACCTACACCGATCCTGTTAGTTCACACCCTCTGACGATAAAACTCCGTTAGTGGATTTTGAGGGTGTGACAACCCCGCGGCCCATTCGAAATATTGACGTTATTGCCAAAGGGGTATGTTCACTAAACTGGAGAAAAAAGTGAGTATGGGTCGAACCAGTGAATCGGATAAGAAATTCGATCTGGGTGACCTCCATACAATATTTTATGACCCTACGAAAGAATCGGATCAATAATTATGCCAAGACGCACCCCCCGACCCGTTCGAAATTTTGCCGCTATTGTCAAAGGGGTACGTTCACTAAGCCGGAGAAAACGCTGAGTTTGGGTTGAACCACTGAATTGGATCAGAAATTCGGTCTTGGTGACCTCCATACAATATTTTATGACCCTACGAAAGAATAAGATCAATAATAATGCCAAGACGCCACCCCCCGACCCGTTTGAAATTTTGCCGCTATTGCCAAAGGGGTATGTTTTCACTGTGCCGGAGAAAAACAGAGTACGGGTTGAACCAGTGAATCGGATCAGAAATTAGGTCTTGGTGACCTCCATACAATATTTTATGACCCTACGAAAGAATCGGATCACTAAATATGCCTAGACGCCAACCTGCGGCCCGTTCGAAATTTTGCCTCTATTGCCAAAGGGGTATGTTCACTAAACCGGAGAAAAACTGAGTATGAGTCGAACCACATAATCGAGTCAGAAATTAGGTCTTGGTGACCTCCATACAATATTTTATGACCCTACAAAAGAATCAGATCAATAACTATGCCCAGACGCCACCCCGCAGCCCGTTTAAAATTTTGAGGCAATTGCCAATGGGGTATGTTCACTAAACTGGAGAAAAAAGTGAGTTGGGTCGAACCAGTGAATCGGATCAGAAATTCAGTATTGGTGACCTCCATACAATATATTATGACCCTACGAAAAAATCAGATCAATAATTATGCCAAGACGCCAACCCCCGAGCCGTTCGAAATTTTGCCGCTATTGCCAATATGTTCACTGAGTCGGAGAAAAAACTGAGTATGGTTCGAACCACTGAATCGGATCAGAAATTCGGTATTGGTGACCTCCATAAAATATTTTATGACCCTATGAAAGAATCGGATCAATAATTATGCCCAGACACCACCCCGTGGTCTGATCGAAATTTTTCCGATATTGCCAAAGGGGTATGTTCACTGAGCCGGAGAAAAAACTGAGTTTGGGTCGAACCACTGTATCGGATCAGAAATTCGATCTTGGTGACTACCATACAATATCTTATGACCCTACGAAAGAATCGGATCAATAATTATGCCCAGACGCCACCCGGCAGCCCGTTCGAAATTTTGCCGCTATTGCCAAAGGGGTATGTTCACTGAACCGAAGAAAAAACTGAGTATAGGTCGAACCACATAATCGAGTCAGAAATTCGGTCTTGGTGACCTCCATACAATATTTTATGACCCTACAAAAGAATCGGATCAATAACTATGCCCAGATGCCACCCCGCCGCCCGTTCGAAATTTTTCCGCTATTGTCAAAGGGGTATGTTCACTCAACTGGAGAAAAAAGTGAGTATGGGTCGAAGCACTGAATCAGATAAGAAATTCGGTCTTGGTGACCTCCATACAATATTTGATGACCATAGGAAAGAATCGGAACAATAATTATGCCAAGATGCCACCCCCGACCCGTTCGAAATTTTGCCGCTATTGCCAAAGGGGTATGTTCACTGAACCGGAGAAAAAACTGAGTATGGGTTTAACCACTAAATCGGATCAGAAATTCGGTCTTGGTGACCTCCGTATAATATTTTATGACCCTATGAAAGAATCGGATCAATAATTATGCCCAGACGCCACCCCGCGGCCCGATCGAAATTTTGCCGCTATGGCCAAAAGGGTATGTTCACTGAGCCGGAGAAAAAACTGAGTATGGGTCGAACCACTGAATCGGATCAGAAATTCGATCTTGGTGACCACCATACAATATTTTATGACCCTACGAAAGAATCGGATCAATAATTATGCCCAGACGGCACCCCGCGGCCCGTTCGAAATTTTGACGCAATTGCCAAAGGGGTATGTTCACTAAACTGGAGAAAAAAGTGAGTATGGGTCGAACCAGTGAATCGGTTAAGAAATTCGATCTTGGGGACCTCCATACAATATTTTATGACCCTACGAAAGAATCGGATCAATATTTATGCCAAAACGCACCCCCGACCCGTTTGAAATTTTGCCGCTATTGCCAATGGGGTACGTTCACTAAGCCGGAGGAAACACTGAGTATGGGTTGAACCACTGAATCGGATCAGAAATTCGGTTTTGGTGACCTCCATACAATATTTTATGACCCTACGAAAGAATAAGATCAATAACAATGCCAAGACGCCACCCCCCGAACCGTTCGAAATTTTACCGCTATTGCCAAAGGGGTAAGTTTTCACTGAGCCGGAGAAAAAACTGAGTACGGGTTGAACCAGTGAATCGAATCAGAAATTAGGTCTTGGTGACCTCCATACAATATTTTATGACCCTACGAAAGAATCGGATCAATAAATATGCCTAGACGCCAACGTGCGGACCGTTCGAAATTTTGCCTCTATTGTCAAAGGGGTATGTTCACTAAACTGGAGAAAACTGAGTATGAGTCGAACCACATAATCAAGTCAGAAATTAGGTCTTGGTGACCTCCATACAATATTTTATGACCCTACAAAATTATCGGATCAATAACTATGCCCAGACGCCACCCCGCAGCCCGTTCGAAATTTTGAGGCTATTGCCAATGGGGTATGTTCACTAAACTGGAGAAAAAAGTGAGTATGGGTCGAACCAGTGAATCGGATCAGAAATTCAGTGTTGGTGACCTCCATACAATATATTATGACCCTCCGAAAGAATCAGATCAATAATTATGCCAAGACGCCAACCCCCGAGCCATTCAAAATTTTGCTGCTATTGCCAAAGGAGTATATTCACTGAGCCGGAGAAAAAACTGAGTATGGTTTGAACCACTGAATCGTATCAGAAATTCGGTATTGGTGACCTCCATACAATATTTTATGACCCTATGAAATAATCGGTTCAATAATTATGCCCAGACACCACCCCGTGGTCTAAACGAAATTTTGCCGCTATTGCCAAAGGGGTATGTTCACTGAGCCGGAGAAAAAACTGAGTATGGGTCGAACCACTGTATCGGATCAGAAATTCGATCTTGGTGACTACCATACAATATCTTATGACCCTACGAAAGAATCGGATCAATAATTATGCCCAGACGCCACCCGGCAGCCCGTTCGAAATTTTTCCGCTATTGCCAAAGGGGTATGTTCACAGAAACGGAGAAAAAACTTAGTATGGACCGAACCACTAAATCGGATCACAAATTCGGTCTTGGTGGCCTCCATACAAATTTTATGACCCTACGAAAGAATCGGATCAATATTTCTGCCCAGACGCCATCCCGTGGCCCGATCGAAATTTTGTCGATATTGCCAAAGAGGTATGTTCACTGAACTGGATAAAAAACTGAGTATCGGTCAAACCATTGAATCGGATCAGAAAATCGATCTTGGTGGCCTCCATACAATATTTTATGACCTTACGATAGAATCGGATCAATAATTATGCCCAGACGCCACCCCGCGGCTCGTTCGAAATTTTGCCGCTATTGCGAAAGGGGTATGTTCACTGAACCGGAGAAAAAACTAAGTATGGGTCGAACCACTGGATCAGAAATTCGGTCTTGGAGATCACCATACAATATTTAATGACCCTACGAAAGAATCAGATCAATAATTATTCCCAGACGCAACCTCGCACCACAATCGAAATTTCACTGAACCGGAGAAAAAAGTGAGTATGGGTCGAACCATTGAATCGGATCAGAAATACGGTCTTGGTGACCACCATATAATATTTTATGTCCCTACGAAAGAATCGGATCAATAAGTATGCCCAGACGCCACCCCGCCGCTATTTCTAAATTTTGCCGCTATTGCCAAAAGGGTATGTGCACTCGACTGGAGAAAAAAATGAGTATGGGTCGAACTAGTGAATCGGATAAGAAATTCGGTCTTGGTGATATCCATACAATATTTTATGACCCTACGAAATAATCAGATCAATAATTATGCCAAGACGCCACCCCCGACCCGTTCGAAATTTTGCTGCTATTGCCAAAGGGGTATGTTCACTAAGCCGGAGAAAAAACTGAGTATGGGTGGAACCACTGAATCGGATCATAAATTCGGTCTTGGTGACCATCAAACAATATTTTATGACCCTACGAAAGAATCGGATCAATAATTATGCCCAGACGCCATCCCGCGGCCCGATCGAAATTTTGTCGCTATTGCCAAAGAGATATATTCACTGAACCGGAGAACAAACTGAGTATCGTTCAATCCATTGAATCGGATCAGAAAATCGATCTTGGTGGCCTCCATACAATATTTTATGACCCTACGATAGAATCGGATCAATAATTATGCCCAGACGCCACCCCGCGGCCCGTTCGAAATTTTTACTCTATTGCCAAAGGGGTATGTTCACTGAACCGGAGAAAAAACTAAGTATGGGTCGAACCACTGGATCGGAAATTCGGTCTTGGAGATCACCATACAATATTTAATAACCCTACAAAAGAATCAAATAAATAATTATTCCCAGACGCAACCTCGCGCCCCGATCGAAATTTCACTGAACCGGAGAAAAAAGTTAGTATGGGTCGAACCATTGAATCGGATCAGAAATACGGTCTTGGTTACCAACTTACAATATTTTATGTCCCTATGAAAGAATCGGATCAATAAGTATGCCCAGACGCCACCTCGCCGCCCTTTCGAAATTTTGCCGCTATTGCCAAAAGAGTATGTTCACTCGACTGGAGAAAAAACTTAGTATGGGTCGAACTAGTGAATCGGATAAGAAATTCGGTCTTGGTGATCTCCATACAATATTTTATGACCCTACGAAATAAACAGATCAATAATTATGCCAAGACGCCACCCCCGACCCGTTCGAAATTTTGCTGCTATTGCCAAAAGGGTATGTTCAGTAAGCCGGAGAAAAAACTGAGTATGGGTGGAACCACTGAATCGGATCATAAATTCAGTCTTGGTGACCTCCATACAATATTTTATGACCCTACGAAAGAATCGGATCAATAATTATGCCCAGACGCCAACCCGCGGGTCGTTCGAAATTTTGTCGCTATTGCCCAAGTGGTATGTTCACTGAGCCGGAGAAAAAACTGAGTATGGACCGAACCACTAAATCGGATCAGAAATTCGGTTTTGGTGACCACCATACAATATTTTGTGACCCTACGAAAGAATCGGGTCAATAATTATGCCCAGACGCCACCCGGCGGCCCGTTCGAAATTTTGCCGCTATTGCCAAAGAGGTATGTTCACTGAACCGAATAAAAAAACTTAGTATGGGTCGAACCACTGAATCGGATCAGAAATTAGGTCTTGGTGATCTCCATAGAATATTTTATGACCCTACGATAGAATCGGATCAATAATTATGCCCAGACGCCACCCCGCGGCCCGTTCAAAATTTTTCCGCTATTGCCAAAGGGGTATGTTCACTGAACCGGAGAAAAAACTAAGTATGGGTCGAACCACTGGATCAGAAATTCGGTCTTGGATATCACCATACAATATTTAATGACCCTACGAAAGAATCAGATCAATAATTATTCCCAGACGCAACCTCGCGCCCCGATCGAAATTTTTCCGCTATTGCCAAAGGGGTATGTTCACTAAACCGGAGAAAAAAGTGAGTATGGGTCGAACCATTGAATCGGATCAGAAATACGGTCTTGGTGACCACCATACAATATTTTATGTCCCTACGAAAGAATCGGATCAATAAGTACGCCCAGACGCCACCCCGCCGCCCTTTCGAAATTTTGCCGTTATTGCCAAAAGGGTATGTTCACTCAACTGGAGAAAAAAGTGAGTATGGGTCGTACTAGTGAATTGGATAAGAAATTCGGTTTTGGTGATCTCCATACAATATTTTATGACCCTACGAAATAATCAGATCAATAATTAAGCCAAGACTCCACCCCCGACCCGTTCGAAATTTCGCTGCTATTGCCAAAGGGTTATGTTCACTAAGCCGGAGAAAAAACTGAGTATGGGTGGAACCACTGAATCGGATAAGAAATTCGTTCTTGGTGATCTCCATACAATATTTTATGACCCTATGAAATAATCAGATCAATAATTATGCCAAGACGCCACCCCCGACCCGTTCGAAATTTTGCTGCTATTGCCAAAGGGTTATGTTCACTAAGCCGGAGAAAACTGAGTATGGGTGGAACCACTGAATCGGATCATAAATTCGGTCTTGGTGACGTCCATAAAATATTTTATGACCCTACGAAAGAATCGGATCAATATTTCTGCCCAGACGCCATCCCGCGGCCCGATAGAAATTTTGTCGCTATTGCCAAAGAGGTATGTTCACTGAACTGGATAAAAAACAGAGTATCGGTCAAACCATTGAATCGGATCAGAAATTCGATCTTGGTGGCCTCCATACAATATTTTATGACCCTATGATAGAAACAGATCAATAATTATGCCTAGACGCTACCCCGCGGCCCGTTCGAAATTTTGCCGCTATTGCCAAAGGGGTATGTTCACTGAACCAGAGAAAAAACTGAGTATGGGTCGAACCACTGTATCGGATCAGAAATTCGATCTTGGTGACCTCCATTCAATATTTTATGACCCTATGAAAGAATCGTATCAATAATTATGCCCAGAAACCACCCCGCGGCCTAATCGAAATTTTGCCCCTATTGCCAAAGGGGTATGTTCACTGAGCCGGAGAAAAAACTAAGTATGGGTCGAACCACTGTATCGGATCAGAAATTCGATCTTGGTGACTACCATACAATATTTTATGACCCTACGAAAAAATCGAATCAACAATTATGCCCAGACGCCACCCTGCGGCCCGTTCAAATTTTGCCACTATTGCCAAAGGGGTATGTTCACTGAGCCGGGGAAAAAACTGAGTATGGATTGAACCACTGAATCGGATCAGAAATTCGGTCTTGGTGACCTCCATACAATATTTTATGACCCTACGAAATAATCAGATCAATAATTATGCCAAGACGCCACCCCCGACCCGTTCGAAATTTTGCTGCTATTGCCAAAGGGTTATGTTCACTAAGCCGGAGAAAAAACTGAGTATGGGTGGAACCACTGAATCGAATCATAAATTCGGTCTTGGTGACCTCCATATAATATTTTATGACCCAATGAAAGAATCGGATCAATATTTATGCCCAGACGCCACCCAGCTGCCCGATCGAAATTTTGCCGCTATGGCCAAAAGGGTATGTTCACTGAGCCGGAGAAAAAACTGAGTATGGGTCGAACCACTGAATCGGATCAGAAATTCGATCTTGGTGACCACCATACAATATTTTATGACTCTACGAAAGAATCGGATCAATAATTATGCCCAGACGCCACCCCCGCGGCCCGTTCGAAATTTTGACGCTATTGCCAAAGGGGTATGTTCACTAAACTGGAGAAAAAAGTGAGTGTGGGTCGAACCAGTGAATCGGATAAGAAATTCGATCTTGGGGACCTCCATACAATATTTTATGATCCTGCGAAAGAATCGGATCATTAATTATGCCAAGACGCACCCCCCGACCCGTTCGAAATTTTGCCGCTATTGCCAATAGGGTACGTTCACTAAGCCGGAGAAAACACTGAGTATGGGTTGAACCACTGAATCGGATCAGAAATTCGGTTTTGGTGACCTCCATACAATATTTTATGACCCTACGAAAGAATAAGATCAATAATAATGCCAAGACGCCACCCCCCGACCCGTTCAAAATTTTGCCGCTATTGCCAAAGGGGTATGTTTTCACTCGATGGAGAAAAAAGTGAGTATGGGTCGAACTAGTGAATCGGATAAGAAATTCGGTCTTGGTGATCTCCATACAATATTTTATGACCCTACGAAATAATCAGATCAATAATTATGCCAAGACGCCACCCCCGACCCGTTCGAAATTTTGCTGCTATTGCCAAAGGGTTATGTTCACTAAGCCGGAGAAAAAACTGAGTATGGGTGGAACCACTGAATCGGATCATAAATTCGGTCTTGGTGACCTCCATATAATATTTTATGACCCAATGAAAGAATCGGATCAATATTTATGCCCAGACGCCACCCAGCGGCCCGATCGAAATTTTGCTGCTATGGCCAAAAGGGTATGTTCACTGAGCCGGAGAAAAAACTGAGTATGGGTCGAACCACTGAATCGGATCAGAAATTCGATCTTGGTGACCACCATACAATATTTTATGACCCTACGAAAGAATCGGATCAATAATTATGCCCAGACGCCGCCCCGCGGCCCGTTCGAAATTTTGACGCTATTGCCAAATGGGTATGTTCACTAAACTGGAGAAAAAAGTGAGTATGGGTCGAACCAGTGAATCGGATAAGAAATTCGATCTTGGGGACCTCCATACAATATTTTATGACCCTACGAAAGAATCGGATCAATAATTATGCCAAGACGCAACCCCTGACCCGTTCGAAATTTTGCCGCTATTGCCAATGGGGTACGTTCACTAAGCCGGAGAAAACACTGAGTATGGGATGAACCACTGAATCGGATCAGAAATTCGGTTTTGGTGACCTCCATACAATATTTTATGACCCTACGAAAGAATAAGATCAATAATAATGCCAAGACGCCACCCCCCGACACGTTCGAAATTTTGCCGTTATTGCCAAAAGGGTATGTTTTCACTGAGCCGGAGAAAAAACCGAGTACGGGTTGAACCATTGAATCGGATCAGAAATTAGGTCTTGGTGACCTCCATACAATATTTTATGACCCTACGAAAGAATCGGATCAATATATATGCCTAGACGCCAACCTGCGGCCCGTTCGAAATTTCGCCTCTATTGCCAAAGGGGTATGTTCACTAAACCGGAGAAAAACTGAGTATGAGTCGAACCGCATAATCGAGTCAGAAATTAGGTCTTGGTGACCTCCATATAATATTTTATAACCCTACAAAAGAATCGGATCAATAACTATGCCCAGACGCCACCCCGCAGCCCGTTCGAAATTTTGAGGATATTGCCAATGGGGTATGTTCACTAAACTGGAGAAAAAAGTGAGTATGGGTTGAACCAGTGAATCGGATCAGAAATTCAGCATTGGTGACCTCCATACAATATATTATGACCCTACGAAAGAATCAGATCAATAATTATGCCAAGACGCCAACCCCCGAGCCGTTCGAAATTTTTCAGCTATTCCCAAAGGAGTATGTTCACTGAGCCGGAGAAAAAACTGAGTATGGTTCGAACCACTGAATCGGATCAGAAATTCGGTATTGGTGACCTCCATACAATATTTTATGACCCTATTAAAGAATCGGATCAATAATTATGCCCAGACACCACCCCGTGGTCTAATCGAAATTTTGCCGCTATTGCCAAAGGGGTATGTTCACTGAGCCGGAAAAAAAACTGAGTATGGGTCGAACCACTGTATCGGATCAGAAATTCGATCTTGGTGACTACCATACAATATCTGAAATTTTGCCGCAATTGCCTAAGGGGTATGTTCACTGAACCGGAGAAAAAAGCGAGTATGGGTCGAACCATTGAATTGGATCAGAAATACGGTCTTGGTGACCACCATATAATATTTTATGTCTCTACGAAAGAATCGGATCAATAAGTATGCCCAGACGCCACCCCGCCGCTATTTCTAAATTTTGCCGCTATTGCCAAAAGGGTATGTGCACTCGACTGGAGAAAAAAGTGAGTATGGGTCGAACTAGTGAATCGGATAAGAAATTCGGTCTTGGTGATATTCATACAATATTTTATGACCCTACGAAATAATCAGATCAATAATTATGCCAAGACGCCACCCCCGACCTGTTCGAAATTTTGCTGCTATTGCCAAAGGGGTATGTTCACTAAGCCGGAGAAAAATCTGAGTATGGGTGGAACCACTGAATCGGATCATAAATTCAGTCTTGGTGACCTCCATACAATATTTTATTACCCTACGAAAGAATCGGATTAATAATTATGCCCAGAAGCCACCTCGCGGCCCGATCGAAATTTTTCAGCTATTGCCAAAGGGGTATGTTCACTGAGCCGGAGAAAAAACTGAGTATGGATTGAACCACTGAATCGGATCAGAAATTCGGTCTTGGTGACCTCTATACAATATTTTATAACCCTATGAAAGAATCGGATCAATAATTATGCCCAAACGTCAACCAGCGGGTCGTTCGAAATTTTGTCGCTATTGCCAAAGTGGTATGTTCACTGAGCCGGAGAAAAAACTGAGTATGGGCCGAACCACTAAATCGGATCAGAAATTCGGTTTTGGTGACCACCATACAATATTTTGTGACCCTACGAAAGAATCGGGTCAATAATTATGCCCAGACGCCACCCGGCGGCCCGTTCGAAATTTTGCCGCTATTACCAAAAGGGTATGTTCAGTGAACCTAAGAAAAAACTGAGTATGGGTCGAACCACTGAATCGGATCAGAAATTCGGTCTTGGTGATCTCCATAGAATATTTTATGACCCTACGATAGAATCGGATCAATAATTATGTCCAGATGACACCCCGCGGCCCGTTCGAAATTTTTCCGCTGTTGCCAAATGGATATGTTCACTGAACTGGAGAAAAAACTGAGTATGCGTCAAACCACTGAATCGGAAATTTGGTCTTGGTGATCAGCGTACAATATTTTATGACCCTACGAAAGAATCAGATCAATAATTATTTCCAGACGGAACCCCGCGGCCCGATCGAAATTTTGTCGCTATTGCCAAAGGGGTATGTTCACTGAACCGGAGAAAAAACTGAGTATGGGTCGAACCATTGAATCGGATCAAAAATACGGTCTTGGTGACAACCATACAATATTTTATGACCCTACGAAAGAATCGGATCAATAATTATGCCCAGACGCCACCCCGCGGCCCGTTCGAAATTTTGCTGCTATTGCCAAAGGGGTATGTTCACTGAACCGGAGAAAAAACTGAGTATGGGTCGAACCACTGAATCGGAAATTCGGTCTTGGTCACCATCATATAATATTTTATGACCCTACGAAAGAATCAGATCAATTATTACGCCTAGACTCCACCCCGCGGCCCGATCGAAATTTTGCCGCTATTGACAAAGGGGTATTTTCTCTTAACCGGAGAAAAAACTGAGTATGGGTCGAACCATTGAATCGGATCATAAATACGGTCTTGGTGACCACCATACAAAATTGTATGACCCTACTTAAGAATCGGATCAATAATTATTCCCAGACGCCACCCCGCGACCCGTTCGAAATTTTGCCGCTATTGCCAAAGGGGTATGTTCACTGAACTGGAGAAAAAACTGAGTATGGGTCGAACCACTGAATCGGATCAGAAATTCGGTCTTGGTGACCACCGTACAAAATTGTATGACCCTACTTAAGAATCGGATCAATAATTATTCCCAGACGCCACCCCGCGACCCGTTCGAAATTTTGCCGCTATTGCCAAAGGGGTATGTTCACTGAACTGGAGAAAAAACTGAGTATGGGTCGAACCACTGAATCGGATCAGAAATTCGGTCTTGGTGACCTCCATACAATATTTTATGACCCTACGAAAGAATCGGATCAATAATTATGCCAAGACGCCACCCCCGACCCGTTCGAAATTTTGCCGCTATTGCCAAAGAGTATGTTCACTGAGCGGGAGAAAAAACTGAGTATGGGTTGAACCACTGAATCGGATCAGAAACTCGGTCTTGGAGACTTTCATACAATATTTTATACTCACACGAAAGAATCATATCAATAATTATGCCATGACGCCACCCCGGGGCCTGTTTGAAATTTTGCCAGTATTGTCAAAGGGGTATGTTCACCGAGCCGAAGAAAAAACTGAGTATGGGTCGACCCACTGAATCGGATCAGAAATTCGGTCTTGCAGATTTCCTTTCAATATTTTATACACATACGAAATAATCGAATCAATAGTTATGTCCTGACGTCACCCGGGTACATTTACTGATCATAGACCTCTTATTTAGTGATTTTTAGTACATATCATGTATCGTAACATGTTGTGAATTACATTACTAATTAGAAGTTTGATTCATACTTCTTATATGAATCTACAAGTAAAAATATAAATTAAAGTTTACCTATTTTACGAGTTTAATTAATATCATAATAATAATCACTTTAGGTACCAACCTAATAAACCCGTCCACTCTAATCCATTTTTTACCTAGCTCTAGGCACAAGTAGTGGGCTCGTTGTGGAGTCCGAAACGAGCCCCCCCCCCCCCTCATTTCCATCCTTCGCTTTGGCCAGCTCGGTACCCATCTTCGAGAATCGTGAAATTAAAAGGGTCGAAGGCGAAAAAAAATTTGAGTCTGAAATTTGTTGAGTATAATTAGATTTAAACATTAAAAATATATATACGGTTAAAAAAATCGGGCATATCGGGTGTCCGGCCAGGGTCGGCCAACCACCCAGCCCTGCCTCTTAGTCGGCCTTACTCGTTGTGTAGACAACGGTTGTTGGCAAGGTGAAGCCAAGAAGAGAAACCGGCCAATGGCCATTGGGGGGGGGGGGGGTTGGCCATTTCCCACTATTTACAAGGCCGGCGATGAGGTAGTGCTGGGTGGTCGACTGACCCCTGTCCGACACCCTAATACGTCCGAATTTTTTTATAAACTATATATATATATATATATATATATATAAACGAAACCATCAAAATCCTACGTGTCGCGATGTGGTCGCTCCCCCCTTTTTTGGAGTCATCAGATTTGCTTGATTTTTTAATGGAGGTTTCTCATGCATTTGACCTGAATTCACGGGGATGGGTCTTACCAAACCCAGATATTTTTTAAACAGGTTATAACATCTCATTAAATTAAAAATTATTCTCACCAAATATTGATGTGAAAATCCTATAAAATAGGATATACTAAAAATTATTATATGATTTTTTTTTAAATATATTTATAATTAAGAAACAATTTATAGTAAAAAAAAAATAAGCGGTTCTTGTGTCTTACCAAACCCAGATAACTTTTAAATCGGGTTATAACATCTTAGTTTTTTGTGAAACCTTTTTATAATCAAACTTTAGATATATTATAAATTTCATTACAATAAATAAAATTAAACCCAAAAAATATATAAATATTAAAAATGAATAATGTAAAACAGCCTCCGTAATACGGGGGATAAAAACTAGTATTTATATATATATAAATTAAAATATATGTATTCTTAAGGTTTAAACCCAACTACTCATCTAATTTAATGCCCGAATTTTTTCCACCTTCGGCCTAAAATTTTTTCAGAATTCTCAAAGATAGCGCTGACTACGTGTGGTCTTAAGATTGGTTAGAAATAGGGTCTATTGAGTGAACCTGCTTAAAAGTGCCTAAAGTTGAGACCATTAACTATCCTTTCTGAAAATGAGTGATTGTTAATTCATGGTTATGGTTATGGAAACCGTGATTGCAACATTCGAACAATATGAACTTGACATAAAAGACGAGAATAAAAGATCGAAAGAATATATGCTCGAAAAATGTAACGTAGCAAATCAAAACAAAATACAAAACACAAATCCTCAAGGCTATTGTAGAACTAATATTAGTTACATTGTAATATATATTGTCACTGGATTCGTATTCCATCCATCACTGATAAAAGTGGAAGCTGTTGCAGTATTTTATGACGTTCATATTCATCACCATGCACATCACCACTTCCTATAATGTCATATATTAGTTGGCTGCCTCATATAGTATTAAATGTCATAATCAAAATAGCATGTAGTTTGTGAAATAACCACTTAACTAGAGACTGACACGTGTCGTTCTGACGTGGGAGGATGAAAAATGACACGTACATGAGAAGTGGTGGTGCGACGCAAGATGGGTTGTCGTGGGTGATTCTCGTCATTGACCTATATTAATTACTTTGTATCAACTTTCCGATCTATATTCGCTATAAGGGTTATTAGTTTGATTGAAATGAAGGACGGCTTAGGAGGTCATGGTTTGCTACGCCATACGGCACATGAGAAGAAAAGTATTTTTTTTTCATGATGCCGCATGAGTTGAAGGGTTGACGCATGAGAAAAAGTAATAGGCGCCTGTTTTGATAATTTAAAAAATTCTAGGCTATTTTTGTAATTTTTTCAGGCAAGATGACTATTTTGATTATTTTCTCATAAATTAATCATGCATATGTAATTAACAAGAGTTTTAGCAAAAGTAGCATTAATCACATTTAATTGAGATGAGCTCAAAGTATTTTTTTTTTTTTTTTTGCTTTTTTTAATATCATAACCAAAATTGATGGGCCAATGGGCCCAAGGTATCCAATAAGTACTTGGTGCAAGTGTGCAACTGGGCTATAAATATAATGTTCAACTCAAGGTGAACAAAGATTACTTTTGATTTCAACTCAAAACGAACGAAGATTATCAAATGTTCATTTCTATATGATATCGGGTACTATAGTATCGAATTTAAAAAAAAGTGGGTACCGAACATCGTACCGAGTATCAGTAAAGATACTGGTACTTGATACCAAATACTCATCCCTAAACCACACCATGTCCCTTGGGGACTACTAATATACGAATTTACTAGTAAGGTGCCGACTGTCATAGTCCCTTACTAGAAACAATTAATTAGTGTGTAAGATCTTTATTTATTATATTTTTACTAAGAGCCTAAAATTAATGGTATGCAAAAACAAATACCATCTAATCAACAATACCTATTTAGTTTTAAAAACATTCATTACTTCATAAATCACAAGTTGCTCATATCTCTACTTCTAACATTCTAAGTGGTACAACTACAAAGTAATTAAGTAACACCAATTCGGATTCTCATAGCAAATGAGCGAACTCTCTAGCCAAGATGGCCGAACCAACACGACCCATGAACTCGTCAAATCAACTTTTGTTTGAGTCTCCTAGAAACGGTCACTTGACTTTGATCTTCCACTTGTGTTCTTAAGTTATGCAAGTCTTCATCGCTCACGACGCCATTTTGTTTCTTGTTCAACTCATATGCCGCAGCCATCTTCCTCTTACATTCTTTGCTTGCAATATCATGTGAAATTACTGAACAAGAATACATCATGCATTAAGATACATTAAAGTTTATAAAAATAACTAATTACAAGTAAACAAATGTCATATACTCATATATATGGTATATAACTATATATACTCACTTAGTTTTGGATAGTCTTTTCCAATAATACACTTGGCTTTTGTTTGAATGCTTAAAGGAGCCGTCCACGGCTCGTAGATATACTCCTTGGGCATATCTAAAAGAAATAATAATACGTGTTAATAGAGATAATATCTGATACTCGTTTTTCACGTGTTATTTACGTATCAAATACTAACCTTTAAGAACGGGAAGAAAGTGTCGGATGTATGCGCCACTAGGGTCATATTTCTTCCCAAATGAGATAGGAGAATAAATCCGATGATACTAACCAAAAAACATTAGCAAATTGATGAAATTCGTTGCTATTTTAATATTACGTGCGCTTGATAAAGTAAGAAGTAGAGTTAGTTACCTGGTAGAAAAATGATGAACAAGATAACCATAACCAGTTTCCATTGTTGATCGACCAATCCGAATCTACAAGAAGTCTCTCAAAAACGTCGCGTCCTTTTTCCCAATGAATAAACTATGAAGCAATACAACGTACGAAATTATAGTTTTTGCAACTAGCATCCGACCCCTCATACCAAAACATATTATTATTTGTGTCTAGGATGTTACAATAGTTTTAGAGTAAACTGTGGTTTTCGTCCTTTTAGCCCTGCTTGCGGTGCGCACATATGATGTATATATGTGTGAACCCTCGGGTGGGCAAAAGTGAAATTGCACTAATTTTGACGTTATTTTACTAATCTCGTGAAAATAACGTTAAAAGTGACGGACGGTTAATCAGGCATCATGTAGTGGCGTTGATAGCCGAAAGACAAGGGTACATGCACCGATCAGCCGGTGTCCCGATGATTGAGTGCTATGTGCCTTATGTCCAAGGCTTGATGCAAAACTACTATCGAGCCGGGGGTCTCACCGGAAGCAGCCTCTCTATCCTTATGGGGTAGAGGTAAGGCTGTCTACATCTTACCCTCCTCAGACCCTACTATAGCTTTGCTATTGGTGGGATATACTGAGTACGATGATGATGATGATGTGGTTTTCGTCCTTTTGGTTTGTTCAAATATGCGTTTCAGTCCAATAGTTTCAAATTTGCGATTTCCGTCCATGTAGTTTCATTTCACTTGCAATTAAACCCGAATTCATTAACTCCGTTAAGTCTGGTCGTTAAACTCATCAACGTGCCCCTCACGTGAGGTGCAGTTTTGTCCTTTTTTTCCCCAAATAAACCCAGTCCTAATTCGCAAACCCCCTCACGTGAGGGGCCGGGGTGTATTTAGGGAAAAAGGCACAAAATTGCCCTTCACGTGAAGGGCACACTAATGGGTTTAACGACCAGACTTAACGTGATTAGTGAATACGGGTTTAATTGCAAGTGAAATGAAACCAAAGGGACGGAAATCGCAAATTTAAAACTATTGGACTAAAACCGCAGATTTGGACAAATCACAAGGACAAAAACCGCAGTTCACTCATAGTTTTACATTGCGATATTAACGTTATCGACTTACAAGATCTCCACGAGTTAGAAAACAAGCAACGGAATGGCGCGCCAAATGATGAATCCAACCCCATTTTCGAAGCTACATCAACATGAAAAATTTTCAACTGAAAACTATTAAAGTAAAATACAAAAATGTAACACGAGTTAAGAGATTGTGATATGAGTATTAATTACCTGGACCATGATGGCATCGATCCAAGGATACCCGGTCCGAGCATCTCTCCATGCAGCCAGCAGTTCATCATCATTGTTCCAATGTATCTACAAAAAAAGAAAAGTTATTCATTTCATCTATGTTTCTTCATTGTATGTTAAATATTTTAAACATAAGTGGTTACCTGTCTGCAAATTTTATTACCCCTCATATGATCAAAATTAGGAGTGCCATAACTTACAGTGTAAAAAAAATCCCTCCAAAACAACTGTAAAAATCATAAACACAAACTAAGCCATCAGTTATATTATACAAATTTATATGTTTAACATAAAAAAATAAAAAAACTGACTTGTCCGAGAAGTGAAACAGGTGGAGACGTGTGGTTTTTGGACTCTTTTTCGATATCTTTGATGCACTGGTAGAAGTATCTTGAAGATAAGCAGCCAAACTATCATACATATGCAAACAAACATGTTCAGAAGCTTATAAAGAATTAAAGATAATAACAAAGAATGTTAAAATGGTATGCCACTAACTTTTAGGTATGGCGATAACATGGTCGTTGCAGGCTTTATAAATGCAGAAGGATCAGTATTCGGTTTCTCAAATTTCGCTACCCATTCCTGAAATATGCATTAATCAAGACCAAAAAGGCACAAACAGAACAAAAAGATCTAAATGAAAAAAAAAGAAAAAAAAAACTTGAACCGAAAAGGCGAAAATAACCTTATCCTTGGTTGATTCTCTAAGCCGCCGTAGCGCTTCAGATTCACCACCTTTGAAAATATGTGGTTCTTCCTACAAAAAGAGTATTAATCAACTGTTTATAGGAGTACAATAATGATAAGTACATTCCAGTAAATAATTACAATAACTATTATATGTGGGACCCAAGTAGGGCTGTAAATGAACCGGACAAGGCCTTGTCATGTCCGTATGTTAAGCTTTTATCATGCAAACGAACGGTTCAAGAATACCTAACCGAATGAAATTTCTTGTTTTCGTGTTCGTTCATTCACGAACGAACAAAAATTGAACATAAACAATGTATTATTTGATTTTGCTAACCGACAATGGTCAGTTTCAACGGTTCGGCCCAGCTACCAAGTTTGTGTTGGTGTCTTTTTTAACATTCATATTCATATGTTAATTTACATATAATATAATCACATAATACTCATATATATTATTTTTAGTATATCATTTTGCTTAAATCTATATGATAAGATCAGAAAAGTCATTAAAAAGATTAAAAAAACCTTAATGAAAAAACATAATCAAACAAACATTAGCGAGCATAAACGTTCATGAACATGGCCTCTATTTGCGTTCCTTCATTTAGCTAATCAAACAAAATTTCGTGTTCATATTCATTCATTTAATAAACAAACAAACAAACGTAAACGAACTTCCCGCCAACCAGTTCGTCGAACGTTCGGTTCGTTTACAGACCCAAGTATATATTTACTTTCTTATATCCCAAAAACTAAAAACACACACCTCTTGAATATCTTCATAACCAAGCTGTGTAACAGTTGGAACTTCAGAAACTTCACAATTTCCAACATCACCAACAGGAGGAACCGTCGAGAGCGTTGTGGAGAGCGACGACGATAACCATTCAGGCTCGCCCGCAACTTTTGAAAACGATAAGCAGTTCATTGGCGGCGTTCCACCATTCTGCTCATAAAAAAATTATAAAAATTATAAAATGTTAAGTAAACACAAAACATGAATATTGTGTTTTGATAATTTGACATAAGTACCTTTTGGATAATTTCTGCAGGATTAAACAGTGTATGACTAACTGGAGAGTATATCTCTATACCACTTTCTAATGCATAACTCTGTATGTAAAAAAGATAACTTATAATTATCATATTTACTAGAAAAAACATATTTAAGTAAAAGTGATTAACAAAATAACAAATACCTTTACTTTAGCATCTAAAGCTTGATAATATGGGTCAGTATCAAACTCAAAGCAGAGTCTTTTTATGTTCCACTGCAAGTAAAACAATGTATTTTGGAGGGTCAAAACGCTACACTACGCATGGTCTAAGGAATTTAATAATTCCGAAATCTTCCATTTATAACTAAATCATTGATTATTATTTATTACCCAAATATTATTTTATAATACCTAAATCCTTGTTACTACACTTAAGCAATATCCGAACCATTAACGAAAGCGAACCAAACTGAAATCCGGCGAAACCGAACCAAAATTAACCATTAACTGAATTAACCGAAGACTAATTTAACCGAAAATCATTTTCAGTTTTTTTCTATACCCGAATTAACCGAACCGAACCGAACCATTCATATTTTATCATGAATTTCTAGCTTTTATACGTCCATTTCACGTATTTCTAAGCAAAAACTTTAACCCAAGTTTAGTTTTGGTTATAAATCAAACAAGACCAAAAACCATCAAACTAACCTAATAAACCAAACCAGTTATCCAAATATCTATTGGTTAATAAAATAGGTTAACCGATAACTTCAGTTTCGTTGAGGCTAATAACCAGAGCCGGCTATGACGCAGGGCCGGGTGGTCGCGGGTCCACGGCCTGACACCCCTATAGACTCGAATTTTTATATATATTAGAAAAATATGTATTCTCAATGCTTAAACCCGATTACTCAACTAATTTAAGGCCCAAATTTGTTTCGCCTTGGACCCAAAAAATTTTCACGATTCTCGGAGACGGCCCTTCTAATAACCTTACGTAACCAAACCGAACAATGCGCAGTTGCACACCCCTAGATTATATAACATTAAATTTATTCAACCAGTGCAATACACGGTTTCTACTTTCTAGCCTAGTCACAATTATAAACTATGAAAACTTGAATCATGCATAAATAAATAAATAAAAATAATATTATTATTATTTAGAGACAAATTACAATATTATTATTACCTCTTTTAAACAACGAATCAAAACATCATGTGGTTCACCATGCAACACCAACAATCTTGAACCTATCTTCTTTAAACTACAATCCAAATCAACCAAGCTCTCAAGCAAGAACCGGATACGGGTCAACCCGGCAAACTTGGACCCGGGTGAGAATGCAGTCGGGTCGGGTTTCATGTAATGCGGGTCGATGATGAATAACGGATAGACTTGTGTTGAGTTTTTGGCAGCGTACTCTAAAGCCGGGTTGTCGTGGATCCGAAGACCCTTTCGGAACCACATTAACGAGTTCGGGTTCGAGTTCGAGGCGGGTGTCATGTTCGGGTGTTGAGTGAATGATGGGAGAGTGAAACGGGTCAAGGTTTGAGATGTGAGTCTCATTTTAATGTAGGGAGTTATGGTTTTTCAACTGCTGGTTAACTAACTTACATTATTATTATTATTATTATTATTATTATTATTATTATTGCAAGTTTGGTTCTTAGATTTAAAAATAGCAAACTTAGTTTAAATATTTGTGAGAGGGTTGTACGTTTAGTCCCTGACGGTAATCCTAGCTAGTTGTTAACGGAAAATTGATGTTCATGTGTTATTCATGCGAGGGTAAATCTAACTTTTCAAATTTGGATCCAAATTTGAAAATAAAAAAATACCCTTGTATTAGTGGCATGCGACATCATATTTATGTTAACAACTACCTAAGATTACCGACAGTGACTAAATGTACAACCTTCTCACAACTAAGTTTGCTATTTTTAAAATTTAAGAACCAAACTTGTAATAAGATTAAAACATTGGGACTGATAATTTTGTATTATAAATAAGTTTTAATCGTAATATATATTGTGTTAAAGTTTTATATTAAAAAAGTAAATGTAATAAACTTTCACTTGTTTTAACCTTTCATGATGATGTCTTTTTATAAAACTTCTAATAATTATAATATTTAATAACTAAGAGTAATAATTAAATAAACAATTTTAAAAGTTTGGTGTTATGAGTTATATAGAACAGGTTATAAAGCATGCCACGTTGCTTGTCTTTATCCATCCTACGTGGAACGTTTATCTCCACTATAGTTTCTTTTGAGCCTTGGTGGACCTATAATAACCCGACAACATGTTCGACCACATTAAAGGTAGATCATGGATGGGCTTAAGTTTAACCATGTAGGGCTTGGCACCACTTTGGTGAGTTTGGTCTAGATTTTTATTTTATAATATCTTTATCATATAATTAAAAAGATCAATTCATCATGTTTAAATCTGAACAAAGAGGATGTTTAGTATTGTTAGTCTAAAATAGAATATGAGTAATATTTGTTGTTAAAAAAAATGAAATTGTATTAACACAATGTATGGATCACTCTTTAGCATGTTAATGTTAATTATTTGAATAGGAATCGAACTTGTTTCACGTTCTTTAAAAGATCAATTACAAAAATTAGAAAATTTGTCAACTATAGAAAATAAATAAAAGATTAAAAATAAAAAGCAAACACGTGAAGTGTATTATACACACATCAACCTTAACAAGTAACATTCAATAACATAGTTGCAAAAACATGTTCCTCTGTCACACATGACAACTTAGTTCACAAAACACAAGTAAATAATAAATGCAAACTAACAAGAGTTTCGTTACGATATAGTTTTACGAATGGTAATATTAAGAACGTAACGTTTAGGGTTATTATATGTATTCCCGTTTATTTAACCATCAACACACTTACACTTGTAATGTTGAGGCCGAAATTACTACTTGTGACCATGAAATATTGATACCGGAGCTACTTATACGAAGCATCATACATGTTTCAACTGTAACATCCTATAGCAATATAGTCTCCGGTAACAAAAACAAGTTCATTAAACAAACATGACATTATGACAGGCAAATTACTTTATAAAACGCTAGGAAATTAAACTAGTACATTTCACTAACACACACAAACAAAGTTTACATTACCATATATATAGTCATACAAACATTGATATATATATATATATAATGTGACCATAACATTTATGTATCATATATATATTTCCTTATTAATCACCAAAACACTCATACTTGAAATGCTGATATCGAGCTACTTATACGAAGTGTAACTCCTATTCTCCATGTATTGAGCAAACTTAGATCTACTTGAACCTTGTTTGTATGTCTCAGACGACTCATACTCGCTCCACCACGTCATCAAACTGCTTCCCTCCAAGAATATATCCGGTGACACCAAGAATTCTTCGATTCCATGCATAACATAGTCCATAAACTCCTTAATATTTTCTTGATCGACGCTCGAATTAGCATTAATCTTCAACTCATTTAAAGATATCAACGCTTCTTCTACGTGAGCCCAAAAGCACGAATCCTCGTTAAGATTAGGAGCCTTATTTCTTTTGACGTCTTTCACGTCTTTCTGGTCTTCCTTTAACCAACTCTCTAACAATTTATAGCGATCAGGCCTATTCTCAAGGTACTTTGTTGGCCTCTCATGGTGTTCACCTACACCTAGTGGCTTTTTGTAGTGTTTGGCTATGTCGAGTGGCTCAATCATCCTTCTATAGTTGTTTCCACTAAGGAGCCAACGTTTGCGCAACTTAGCACCTTCCTTTTGTGGATTTTGATCTTTTTCTTTAACGAATTTCTCCCAGTAAATATTCTGATAGACATGTTGCTTGATAATGTTATGTTGGCCCTCGATTTCGTTTCTTGTTCGCTCCTTCTTGTAGCAATCGTAGTAACCCCCTTTCGATTGCCTAGTCTTTATGTGCCATTCTATGGATGTCATGCTTAAATTTATAATGCTGAAAGTTTTGTGGCATTCATTTATTTAGTAATTGTAAAAGACCAAGTCAAAAAGTCTTCATCCAAGTCTTCTATTAATACAACAACTTGCATATTGACTATTGAGTTGTGCTTATATTGCATATAAATTAATTCAAATTCAATTGAAAATATATAGTGGATTTCTAGGCTCAAATATGTCAAAACTTTCATGTACTCATTTACACTATTGTAGGCCTTGTGGCTACCCCATTTGTAATTTCTTAGAAATTTCTTATGATCTTATTGATTTCTATAACATTTAAAAAGAGCAAATATACGGTATAAAAACTACCTATATTCAACTTATCAATAGACGACAACGACCGGTGCAACTTCTTCTGGACACTTATTTTTAAAAAGCGAGTTAATAGTTTTGTCAACGTCTCGACAAAACTTATTTAATCATTTAACAACTGCAATACTGCATCATACCAAGAGAAAAGATATCGAATCCTAACAAATATAAATGACCTGTGCAGGTTGTGCTCGCGTAATACAAAGTTCATCGTAAAATAGGCGTTTGATGACTATACACTAGTGCAAAGTTAACGACTATAAAAAAATAGATAAATAACTCATTCGAAAAAAGAAGAAAACTAAGCAGTTTCGTGATTTTCTCGAGTATTAGATAACGTTTAAAAGAAATTATTTGATTTCTTGGTTATTCTAAGCCTAACGATTCGAATATGTCACCTCAACGTGCTTTGTATTTAACATTTTAACTTGGTCATTTCGACCCCGAAAACGAAAAACTTTAGTCTAAAAGCCCAGTGGGCTGTTTACTCTCAATGTTTTATTGGGCCTTTGGCCCATCTGTTCAGTTGTGGGCTTGTGGCTTTCACTCAGGCTGCTTATAGTCACCATTGTAAATTTGCTGCATCAAAAATGAAAATAGAAAAAAAAATTACACCATCATCTTAACATCATTGAATAATTTAAATTATAGTAATAATAATAATAATAAACGTTACCTGTATGCGTCTATCTTCTTTAAAGCTAAGATTTCGAACCTTAAGCTCCCCTCTACTTGTAGTAAGTTCATCTAGTATTTCATCATCACATATTGACACGTCACCGTCATCGCTCCCACCATCAGTACCCTCGAGATTAAAGCTGGGAGCGCGTGTTGGACCGCCCACAATTTCTTCATACTCAGCTGCATCAAGCTCCCTCAAATGGTGCATTTGGAACAGTTTCGGTAGAATATATTGTCGAATGCTAATGAGAAGAAAAAACGGGACAGGGAATAATATTCCCGCAACAGGAATCCACGTCATACCAAAACACACCAAGAAATAAACAGTTTGGAATATTGTGAATATAACTATGCTTCTGAATGGGACCGACTCGATAAAAGATGCATGAACCTTCTCTAGAACCCTGCCATTATTTCACATGGGAAAATAGGTTCACTAAAAAACTTATAATAAAGATTGAGCTGATTAAAAATTTAAACTCACTTATATCTTCGGCTAGAGGGGACAAAAAGAAGCAAAATCCGTTCCCAAAACTGGTTTCCCGGGAGGCTATCAATTGCCATGTAGGCGAAATAGCCCCATAGAACCGAGGTTGGTATTAGCTTTATAACAGGCATAGCACAAATAGATGCTGCTAACAGAACTGACTGCAGTAAATTGCTGACTCGTTGCCCGTTAACTCTCACGGGTAAATGAGCATCAATGTGTTTTTCAGGATCAAACTTATTGCTTGTGTTTTCTTTTCCGTCTTCTACTTTCATGACTGCTTCTTGCAAGTCTTTTAGCTCTTTAACTACTTTAGTTGTCTGCAATTAAAAAGACCAACAAATATGAATTATGAAAATATGAAATAAGTTTTGGTAATGCTAATAGATTGAAGATTTACAGTTGGTAAGCTGTCGATTTCTATGAACACGGTTTGCATCTTGTTGTACATCTCGGTGCTGCTAGCTTTCAACTTTATACTTTCCTTGGCACTCTCTACTAGTTTCTTTCTAATAAACTGGTAGCATGTTAACATCATTAGTTAGATCTTTGAGCATATAAACCTTAATCAAGTGATTAGAAGATTTGTTTATGTTTTACTACTCGCCTGTTTTTTAAGAACAGCTAGGCTTTTCGTGTGCATTGGTGACTGAGGCAAGACACCGTTTGAAGGAGGTAATCCTAACAATCCGCAGAGCAACGTCTGAATAGATAATATACAAAAATACATTATGATACCTAACATGTGCTAATTAATGGAGTAAAAAGTAACATATTATTACCATGAATCCAAGCAAAAGAATGTCATAGTGATAAGCTGAAGGATTCTTGAGATTAAATTCTTTTTGTTGAGCCAATTGTGAAGCCACGCTATGATCAAAGAAGTAAAGCCCGGATATCATAAGAGCTGGGATGATGGCTGCCATAATGTATGCAGGAGAAACCCGGCCCATATCCTGTAGTTGAAATTACAGGATAAGTAAATAAACGATTTTCTAGTCATTTTTACCATCTTCACTCGAAATAAAAGTTTAAAAATTGTACCTTGATTACAGTCCAGTGGCTTGTAGATTCCGATTCCCATAAAAGTGGACTAAACAGCCTTCTTGGAACACCAGAAGGGATTTTGCTCGGAACACTGAATGAAATCGCTGTCCACGCGACAACCATTAATGGAACACCATAGTCTGCTATGAAACTTCTTAGTCGCCCTATATTGAACAGAATACTAGTTGCATGTTATGATATAATTAATAAAAAAATGATAACATTATTTTGAAATATAACTCATCCACCTGTTCCACACCACCATGATCTTGCCTTCCTGCTTTTTAGTGCAGTGTACAAAAGTCCAAACGAGAAAATAATCGCCAGCAGCCCATTAGTGTAAATCCATTGAAACTGATACTTCACTTTACTCGGGTCCTCACGTTTGGGAACATTGAACTCGCTCACTAGTCCCTGTTCAACAAAGTCTAGTGAATCTTGAAACAAGCCAACAACAGTAATTAACTATCAGTTTTGGAACTTTAAATTACCTTAATGGCCTCTTGTATAAACAGAACAGCAACTAACATCCCAAAAGTTTCCCCTGCAATTCTTGTAAATCTATTGATGATAACACAAGTATTGAAACTTGCTAGAAGAAACAAAAACAAAGCTGTCCAAGTGCACACCCTGCAAAAATTAAGTCAAAATGTCACTGCTTTTAGAAGACTAAAAATAACAAAAGTAGTTAATTATTTCACATCTGGATCAAAGATAATATTATATTACCATCCAGCCCAAGCCAAGAACAACTCTTTTCCCAAATCCTCTATCTTTAGCAAAGTTATACAAGTAAGTGTACATTATAACAGTTGGTTCTGCAACTCCCAATATGAGAAGCGGTTGTCCACCGAGTATCGAGTGTATAAGACCACATATTGCAGTAGAAGCTAATGTTTCAACAGTGCTCAAACTTCCATCTACAAACAGAATGAAGAAATTATCTTACTAAATCATAACTATATCCTTTAATTTAAGTATTTTCTAATCATTCTTCAATTAAAAACCTGTATCTCTGCTAAGCTGCTCCCCAAATGCAATCACAGGTAGTGCAGAAGCAAAGAAGATATATGTAGTTGGAGCCAGTATCCTACAAACATGATCTAAATTACTAAATGATGATAAAGAATGCAAACAAGCAGAGCAGCTCGCGAGCTACCCGAGAACGGATTGATAAAAAGCTTGAAATAAGCTGAGCCCAAACCTCAAACAAAGTTCGTTTAGTTATCGAGCCCAAGCTCGAGCCATGTGTATTTTTAATTTTGACCTCTTTTGGACTTCTATGTATTAACCTCCACACTGCACGACCAGGTTTTGGCTCGTTTAAAGTTTTTCTCAAAATATATTAAAAATAAAAAAATTATAAAAATTTATTAATAAAGAATAAACGAACCAAGCCCAAGCTTGAAAAATCGACTCATGAGCCAAACCCAAGCTTAAGAAAAAGAACTCGAAATGAACCGGTCTCGACCTCGAGCTCTCGTAAGTCAAATCGAGACAAACTCGACTTTAGAAAAGGTGCTCAAAACAAACCGAGCTCAAGCTCTCGTAAGTAAAAAACGAATACAGGTCAAGCTTTAGAAAAAGATCTCGAAACGAACCGATCTCGACCTCGAGCTCTCGTAAGTCAAAACGAGACAAACTCGAACTTTAGAAAAGGTGCTCAAAACAAACCAAGCTCAAGCTCTCGTAAGTCAAAACAAGCACAACTCAAGCTTTAAATTAGTGCTTGAAACGAGCCAAGTTCGAGCTCAGCTCTCGTAAGTCAAAATGAGCCGAACTCGAGCTTTAAGAAAAGACGCTCAAAAGGAGCCGGGCCCAAGCTCGAGCTCTCGTAAGTCAAAACAAGCTGAGCTCAAGCTCTCGTAAGTCAAAACAAGCACAGCTCAACCTTTAAAAAAAGAGCTCGAAACGAGCCAAGTTCGAGCTCGATCTCTCGTTAGTCAAAACGAGCCAGGCTCGAGCTTTAGTAAAGGCGCTCAAAACGAGCCAAGCCCAAGCTCAAGCTCCCGTAAGTCAAAACAAGCAGAGCTCAAGCTTAAAAAAAGTGCTCGAAACGAGCTGAGTTCGAGCACAGCTCAGCTCCCATAAGTCAAAACGAGTCGAGGTCAGTTCAATGATCAATATAGTAATATTCATTCCACATTTTGCACCAACCTACCACCAAAGGTCCAAAACCTGTGTTAGGTTTTCAAATCTGATCCAAAAACACTAATCCGAATATCAAAATGCTAAATCATTAATTAGGTTAACCGTTAAACATGCTTATTCACATAATCGCGTAACAATCGCATAATACATTTGAATCATCATTCACATTTCACGCGTATAAACAACCGGTAGAGATACGATATGTATTTACCCGAATCCGGAAGTAAAACCGGATATCCAGTCACGCTTATAGCGTAGTAACCGTCCTCTAACGTCATTCACAACTCCTGTGAACGGAGACTTCATATTCTCCATTCCTAATATCATAAAATAATATTATTATTACTCAATCAATCGGACACATTATAAAGAAGAAGTGTGAAAGTGGAAGCAAGTAACATGCAGTGGATTGAATTGAAGAAGCTGTTATTGTTAAATGATGAATTGACAATACATAAATGAAATATTAAGTGTTATAATAATATTAATAATAATAATAATGAGGAAGATATTAACGCGTACACAATGAGTTGCAGAGATGATGAATAAGAAGAAGAAGAAGAGTGATAAATGAAGAATGTATTCAGACGCTCAGAAAGTATTCAGAAGCGTTTTTAAGGCAAAGGGTTTATAATTATTAATTACCCGCTTTAACCTCGTGGGTCCTACCTTTGCTTATGCATGGCCAGCTCACATCCATGGGGCGTCTTCAAGTTATATTCAGTTTCGGTATTCGTTCGAATCCATGTCGGTGGTAACACCCGGATGTTCTCAGGATAGAACCAGAGGTTATAAAGATCCTGGTTTTTCACTCTAGAGGTGGGTAAATAACCGAACCGATTATGTACAAACCGGGTTAGAACCGATTGAAACCGTAGTTCAAAATCGATTTGTGATTTTCTCCACCAAAATCGGGCAAAAGCCAGACAAAACCCAAACCGAAACGAATCAAAGCCTGAACCAAAACCGATAGTAACCTAGTCAAAAACATGTTTCAACACAAACCAAAACCGGTCAAAAACCGGTTTTGAGTTATGTTGGCCAAACCGATTTTGAGTTTTAAACTGGTTTGTACACCTGTATTCCATTATTCATTCATTGAGCTACTCGTGCTCTTCAAAGTGTTGTCTGTGAGAATCATACATGGGTCTCTGTTAAAGAACATGTATTTTCTACTACTACACCATGTTAGATAAGACCTTTGCTTATAAATTAAAATACACCATGACACTACAACCGTGTGTGTATTTGACCGGTCAAAGTTATTAGTTTGTTTATTTAACTAATATTTAAATCTAGTCTTTTTAAAATGTTTAACTCAAATTCAATCGAGTCGTCTAGATAGTAATAGTCATCTGATTAAATTTTCAACTAATCGGATCACGCCACATGTTAGTATCTAGTTGAGCCGCCATGATATGTTCGAAGGACCAGTCAATCCGTCTAAATTTTAGAATTAGTTTTTTCTTTTTTATATAAAAAAATAAAACTAGTCGAACGGCCTTAATTTTTCGCACGCGGTGGGTTTGGATACACTACGTGCTGCCTAACTTTGCTTATCTTACACCTAAACCATGGCCCTAGAATCATATGGATGTACTTAACGAGTTAAGGTTGTTATGTTGATGTTTGATTTTGATTTTTTTATCATAAGTATGATTTTATTCAATCGTTCACACCTTATTACTTTCAACTACCTTTTTCTATTCTATATTTTTAAGACAATATATTTATATTTTTTTTATCATAACAATATAAATTTCAATAACTATATATCAAATCTATAATATTAATCTATTTTGTATAAATTGATTATACGCGACAGCTTATCACATTTTATATGGTTTACGGATAGGATTTTTTTATAAGACCACATAAAAACACGACAAGCTAACATAAAATTTGTATATTGGAGTTAAGTATATGTTTACATTGACTCACAAATACTTATATCATGGTCGGATTTATACATGTGAAATGAGATTTGAGTTCGTGTCGTGTACTTCCATTTGTTCAAATACAAAACTCACCACCAACTTTGTTTTAGGTTGCATGTGTTATATATTATATAATAATCAAATAAATTATTGGAATAAACAACTAATGTAAATAATTTTTTATCATCCGGACAAATAATGATTGGATCATTTACATTTTTTAATCTTGGTCTATTGATAAACTTATTTTATTTTAATCACTGTCTGTCTTTTCTAATTAGAAGGAGTGTTATTTCAAGAATTCTAGGCTTCTAGCTGACTATTCAAAAATAATAATAGAAAATAGTTTATTGCATATATAAAAGTAAGAAAAAGAAAATGTACTCACAATTCATAAGAATATATGACTTTTAATAATAAAACAAAAACAAAAAAAAAGGAAAATGTACTCACAATTCATAAGAATATACGACATTTAATAATAATAAAAAAATTACTCCATCTGTTCTGTAAGGCCCCGTTACCGGAAGCCCTACTTTCGCGTCGGATTTACTCATAAACACAGTTCTTCAAATCAGAGTTTATTAAAACTTTTCGCGGAATATAAAACATCAATCATTTGTTACAAATCATTCAATCTTTTCTTTGATACCATAACACAAAACTTTATATTTAAAACATCTTTACTTCTTTCTTCAGATGCCAGCCGTTCAAGCCATGCCGTGTGTCATCCTCATGCTAACTCTATAATCAGCTCACCTGCGTGCATACTAAAAGTCAGCTACGCTGAGTGAGTTCTAGTTAATTAAGCAACTTATCATACAACCACTTCATACAATATATATACGTATCCGAAGACACATAGTCCACTGTCCAACATGCCACTGTTTAACCACTTAATTACCCCTATGGCTTAACCATTGATGCCACTTATGCCACTTTATGCCACTTGTGCCAATTTATGCCACTTATGCCACTTTATGCCACTTATGCCACTTATGCCACTTGTGCCACTTTATGCCACTTATGCCACTTTATGCCACTTATGCCACTTGTGCCACTTTATGCCACTTATGCCACTTGTGCCACTTTATGCCACTTATGCCACTTGTGCCACTTTATGCCACTTATGCCACTTATGCCACTTGTGCCACTTGTGCCACTTTAATAACGAAGACACGCATAGACTCACTCTACCACGTGCTCACGTTATGCCCCTAACTCTATTACTAGACCCCTATCCACTTCTATCACACTATACTTCTACTTGTCTATAACCCACTTCCTATCAGCACATTATTTACATACTAAGCAAGTAACATCAACAATCATACACACATAATAACGATGGCACGTACAGGCTTTCCCTATCACGCGCTCACGTTATGCCACTAACACCCTTACTAGACTCTTGCCACTTCTAACACACTCTACCTCTACTTGCCTATATCACACTTCATATCAGTTCAGTATTTACGTAATAATCAAGTCACATCATAACATTCATACACACTATCAACCACTTGGAATTTACTATCCTTGGCGATACGTGCAATATCCGAAGATCGTTCACGTACCGACAAGCATTATAAAATATATACCTCATATGACATCTATAGCATACACTTACCACTTAAGGTAAGTGTATTCACACTTCACATCGAGTATGCACACAGCCCCGAAAACATAACAAGGAAATGGGGCTAGAAACTCACCTGGATCCTGTTACGCTCGCCGTTGATCGTAATTCCTTTCTTTAACTGGGCTCGGCTAGCTGTATAATATTTACACATATCAATTAACTACTACTACTCGTTTTCGATAACTGCCTTAACACATTTTCCATTAGGTTTTTAATTCATTTTAAAAACGAACTTCGCTTCAGGCGAGGTTAAACCTTAGGCGAACTTGGAAACAGCTTGGTTCTGGCTTGATTCGATCGAATAGGAACACGTTCGATCGAATAGGAACACGTTCGATCGAATACAACACGTTCGATCGAATACAACACGTTCGATCAAACAGGAACACGTTCGATCGAATAGGAACACGTTCGATCGAATACAACACTCATTCGATCGAATACAAAACTCATTCGATCGAATGAGTTGGAGACCATTCGGTTGCTTCCCTATTCGGTCGACTGGACTTGTTCGATCTACGCATTCGATCGAATGGACTGATTCGATCGACTGGTTCGATCGAATGAGTCTGATTCGACTCCTTCAAGCTGGCGACGGAGAAACCCACGGGTTTTCCAGATTTTTCCAGATTTTTGACCCAAAATCGACGTTTTTGACATGGAAATGCTCGGGATTGAAAGGGCTATCGATTCCTTGTACTTTTAAACACAAAAGCTTGCATTTTGACATCAAAACAAGGCGGTTTTTGACCCGAAAACTCAAGTTACGAAAATGGGAGTTTTTGCTCGATTTGATCTCGAAAATGGTTATGAAAACGGATGATTTTCGAGAGGGACTTACCAAAAACGATTAGGAACAAGATTGTGGACTCGGATTTGTGATTTGAGAACTTTCTCTCTCTAGCTTCTCTCTCTAGAATGAGAGTGTTTGGGTGGGTGTAAGTGAAGGAAGATGGTGAAAATGGTGGAAGTGTCAAGAACTTTCGTTTATATACTACGGGTTTGGTTAGGCTCGGGTTGGCTTCCTACGGGTCGAGACAGGCCGAGTTCATAAAATAACTAAGCCCAAGACCCGTTCCTTACTCGACATTAAATATCTAAAACGTGAAATCACTAAACATAACTTTCTTTTATTTATCAATATAAAAATTTCGGGATGTTACAAGTCTTCCCTCCTTAAAGAGGTTTCGTCCCCGAAACCTAACTTATTCCCTATAAACGGAAAACTTCTTATATTTACACGCTTTACCATCACACAACTATTTATTATAACCAACATGCATTCAAGTTAAATTCATAGATCGTTCATACTAAAGCACCAGAAGTCACAAGTACTTCATAACATAAAAGGAAATCATTCAAGCTTGCTAAACAAACATAGGTTCAACTGTAACATAAAACACTCTTTAACTACTAAACGTAAAACAACTGTGACATGCCACTTATTCTCCTGCAACCTCCTCAGCAGCTAATAGACCATCCTTTCACGCGTTTCCTCTTCCTTCCCCCACTGCCACGGCTTCTCTACACTCCCTAGCTATGTGACCCGACTTACCACACTTGTAACACTTCTGGTCCTCGGTGCATTCACGGGAGATGTGCCCCTTCCTCCCACATCGGTAGCACTGGTTTGGACCAGCCTTGCATTCCCCCAAGTGCATCTTCCCGCACACCTTACATGCTTCCCTTCCTGCCATCTTCTGTGTCTTTCTCCCTGCACGCTCCACGACATCCCCAGCTCTTTTAGTTCCCTTCCCTTTTTCCTCATCTCCCACTTCCACATCATCCGCCGCCAGATCATCATAGACTATCTCCGCCAACTCGACCGCAGACTCAAAGGTAACAGGTTTGTTGGCCCTGACCAACATGCGGACCTTCTGGGGAAGTCCTCTAACGTAGCACTTGATCCGTTTCGCCTCAGTGTTCACCATGTCAGGTACCAACCTAGACATGCGGTTGAATTCAGTGGTGTACTCACGATGTGTCATCTTGTCCGCCTTTAGATTCAGAAACTTCATCTCGGCCCTCTCAACCTCAGCATCAGCACAGAACCTTTTCATCACTAACTCCTTAAGGTCATCCCACCTCATGGCCTTAATCTCCTCTCGGGTCTTCCTTTGCTCGACCGTTTCCCACCAGTACATGGCCTCATCTTCAAATGACTGAGTGGCATAACCCACTGCTTGGTCAGGACGACACTCGCTAATGCGGATAACCTTATCCATGGCGGTTATCCACTGAAGAGTAGCGATTGCGTCTCCCAAACCAGTCAACTTAGGCGGGTCACAACCTTTGAAGGACTTATAGTTGCAACCGCCTCGGCCCCTCTTCCTTTCATCATCATTCACAGACTTATCCCCACTCGAGGCCCCTCTTTCACCTTCCCCATCCTTTCTACCATCACCACCCGCCCCTTCAGCAGTTCGTTCACGGCTTCCAGCAGACCCTTCGGGATTCAGGTTCTTCACAGCAGCAACTACAGCTTGAACAATGGCTGCTTGAACTGCAGGGCTAAGTTGAACTTCTTCGTTGTTGTTCTGGTCTCCTCCAGCTGCGCTTCCTTCATCTTCGGTGTGGGAAGCTTCTTCCACCGAGGGTTGCCGGACATGACGAGGCCTGCCACGACGCCCAGTGCGACCCCCAGTTTCAACAAATTCTCCAGCTCCAGCCATCGTAATCTAAAAGGGAAAACACAAACATCATCACTCAAGGAACTATCTAGTACAAGGATAGTAAGGCTAACAGGTAATAACAGTGGCCAGTTGTGATTAGCTGATCACGTTACTTTCCGTGTCCTATACACTTCCCTTTATGAGTCTATTTGTGCTGGTTCTACTTAAGCAGTTTGTCAAATCAAACAATCAATTATTCCTATCCCTAACGTTCACATATCTTTCTTTTCTCATTAACATATATCATTTAATCATACACCTTACCTTTACTGATCTTGCTTGAGCGACACATGGCATTCTTGAACTGGCATCTTCTTTCCTTTCTTACTTAAATCCCATTTTCTGTTCGAGTCTAAGCATATAGGATGCTTAAATCTCTCGAACTTATGCTCTGATACCAACTTGTAAGGCCCCGTTACCGGAAGCCCTACTTTCGCGTCGGATTTACTCATAAACACAGTTCTTCAAATCAGAGTTTATTAAAACTTTTCGCGGAATATAAAACATCAATCATTTGTTACAAATCATTCAATCTTTTCTTTGATACCATAACACAAAACTTTATATTTAAAACATCTTTACTTCTTTCTTCAGATGCCAGCCGTTCAAGCCATGCCGTGTGTCATCCTCATGCTAACTCTATAATCAGCTCACCTGCGTGCATACTAAAAGTCAGCTACGCTGAGTGAGTTCTAGTTAATTAAGCAACTTATCATACAACCACTTCATACAATATATATACGTATCCGAAGACACATAGTCCACTGTCCAACATGCCACTGTTTAACCACTTAATTACCCCTATGGCTTAACCATTGATGCCACTTATGCCACTTTATGCCACTTGTGCCAATTTATGCCACTTATGCCACTTTATGCCACTTATGCCACTTATGCCACTTGTGCCACTTTATGCCACTTATGCCACTTTATGCCACTTATGCCACTTGTGCCACTTTATGCCACTTATGCCACTTGTGCCACTTTATGCCACTTATGCCACTTGTGCCACTTTATGCCACTTATGCCACTTATGCCACTTGTGCCACTTGTGCCACTTTAATAACGAAGACACGCATAGACTCACTCTACCACGTGCTCACGTTATGCCCCTAACTCTATTACTAGACCCCTATCCACTTCTATCACACTATACTTCTACTTGTCTATAACCCACTTCCTATCAGCACATTATTTACATACTAAGCAAGTAACATCAACAATCATACACACATAATAACGATGGCACGTACAGGCTTTCCCTATCACGCGCTCACGTTATGCCACTAACACCCTTACTAGACTCTTGCCACTTCTAACACACTCTACCTCTACTTGCCTATATCACACTTCATATCAGTTCAGTATTTACGTAATAATCAAGTCACATCATAACATTCATACACACTATCAACCACTTGGAATTTACTATCCTTGGCGATACGTGCAATATCCGAAGATCGTTCACGTACCGACAAGCATTATAAAATATATACCTCATATGACATCTATAGCATACACTTACCACTTAAGGTAAGTGTATTCACACTTCACATCGAGTATGCACACAGCCCCGAAAACATAACAAGGAAATGGGGCTAGAAACTCACCTGGATCCTGTTACGCTCGCCGTTGATCGTAATTCCTTTCTTTAACTGGGCTCGGCTAGCTGTATAATATTTACACATATCAATTAACTACTACTACTCGTTTTCGATAACTGCCTTAACACATTTTCCATTAGGTTTTTAATTCATTTTAAAAACGAACTTCGCTTCAGGCGAGGTTAAACCTTAGGCGAACTTGGAAACAGCTTGGTTCTGGCTTGATTCGATCGAATAGGAACACGTTCGATCGAATAGGAACACGTTCGATCGAATACAACACGTTCGATCGAATACAACACGTTCGATCAAACAGGAACACGTTCGATCGAATAGGAACACGTTCGATCGAATACAACACTCATTCGATCGAATACAAAACTCATTCGATCGAATGAGTTGGAGACCATTCGGTTGCTTCCCTATTCGGTCGACTGGACTTGTTCGATCTACGCATTCGATCGAATGGACTGATTCGATCGACTGGTTCGATCGAATGAGTCTGATTCGACTCCTTCAAGCTGGCGACGGAGAAACCCACGGGTTTTCCAGATTTTTCCAGATTTTTGACCCAAAATCGACGTTTTTGACATGGAAATGCTCGGGATTGAAAGGGCTATCGATTCCTTGTACTTTTAAACACAAAAGCTTGCATTTTGACATCAAAACAAGGCGGTTTTTGACCCGAAAACTCAAGTTACGAAAATGGGAGTTTTTGCTCGATTTGATCTCGAAAATGGTTATGAAAACGGATGATTTTCGAGAGGGACTTACCAAAAACGATTAGGAACAAGATTGTGGACTCGGATTTGTGATTTGAGAACTTTCTCTCTCTAGCTTCTCTCTCTAGAATGAGAGTGTTTGGGTGGGTGTAAGTGAAGGAAGATGGTGAAAATGGTGGAAGTGTCAAGAACTTTCGTTTATATACTACGGGTTTGGTTAGGCTCGGGTTGGCTTCCTACGGGTCGAGACAGGCCGAGTTCATAAAATAACTAAGCCCAAGACCCGTTCCTTACTCGACATTAAATATCTAAAACGTGAAATCACTAAACATAACTTTCTTTTATTTATCAATATAAAAATTTCGGGATGTTACATGTTCCATTAAACGTGTCATGATTTAAAAAACATAAAGTTCAAGATAGATTGAATGATTACATTTTTTTTACCAAATGACAATAATGTCTTTAAAAATTGGGTCTATCAGTAATTCACGTTGTTTATTAATGTTAATTGTAGGGGTGCAAACGAGCCGAGCCGAGCCCGAGCTCGACCAGGCTCGAGCTCGGCTCGTTTAACTTACACAGAGCTCGAGCTCGAGCTCGGCTCGTTTCGAGCTCTATTTCCAGAGCTCGAGCTCGGCTCGTTTATCATTTATTAGTTATTTTTTTAAATAGTATAATTATTTTTATTATTTTTTTCTATTATAATTTTCTGCATAAATAATAAATATTATTTAGTTATTTTTATTTATTTTTTATAACATTATATATATATATATATATATATATATATATATATATATATATTAATAATTATAAAATATATATTCTAAAAAATTATATAAATTGCAGGCTCGTTTAGGCTCGCGAGCCGGCTCGAGCTCGATAAGAGAAGCTCGGGCTCGAGCTCGTTTATTAAACGAGCTTACTTTTAGGCTTGAGCTCGGGCTCGGGCTCGATTAAGCTCGGCTCGTTCGAGCTTTTTAACGAGCCGATCTCGAGTAGCTCGCGAGCAGCTCGGCTCGTTTGCACCCCTAGTTAATTGTGTGTGTTTAATCATGATAAACTTGAAAATTGGCTAATTAATTTTGAAAGTGAACATTTGTAATATGACAAATAAATAAATAAATATTGATATTTTTAATGGGACGGTGGGAGTAATATATAAGGGTTATTTTTTAATTCTACTATGAGCGCCTGAAATTCAGGAGCCGGCCTTGATTTTCCTAGGCGTGTCTTATGATACAAATTAAGACACGTAAGACGAAATAAATTCAGGATTAATTTGTTTCTAATTTTGTCGTAGGTTTTTTTAATTACGAACTTGACATACGTTTACTTTGTAGATTTGCTTGACTTAAAAGAATAGCAAGTAGTTCATGAATTATACTTTTCAAACAGAATACGAGAATTCGTGAGAGAAAAGTTAATATCAATCATACTTTTCAAACGACTTTTATTTCTTTCATGACTATAGAGAGATTAGAGGCGTAATAAGTTCTTGAAAATGATTATATTTGTGATATTATAATTTCAAACTAAGTGATTGTTCGGTAACCTCTTATTAATTCTATTAAAAGTGTATATTTGGTAAAGGGTGTTTGGTTCACTAAGGTGGTGTTTGTTTTCTGAAAAAGCTCTGTGGAAGCTCTCCTGTTTGCGTCGCGTATACATGAGCTTCTGCTTAGTGTTTGTTTCCTCACATACGTTTCATTATAAAACATATGTGCGAGGGTTTCTTTTAGTGCAAATTTGGTCTAACCTCTTTTTAGCTCTTCTAACCTCTTTCTAAAATTATAAACCATTGTTCTCCGTTGACTCTCAACCCTAGCCACCACTCATCGCTGCTTCATCGGTTGTCGTCCCTCCACCGGTCGCCTCCCCTCCACCGTCTTCGCCCCTACTCCACCTATCGAAATCTAACAATCGACGCATAAACCTATTGTACCCTACTTCGCTACCTCTCATCACCGTTGCTCTCCGTCATAGCCACCGCTTGTAAGTGAAATTAACAGCATTCGAAATTTTTTATTTGTTAAAAGTTTCAATTTATTTTAGATTTCTGCAGAAATTAAAAAACAAATAGTCTTCTTATAGATTGCAAACCTTTGGTCCACCTCTTCTTTTATAGAGGTCTACATATGTTGTTCGCAGACAACATACATTTTAGTTTTTAAAAAACAAACTGCACCTAAAAAAGTTTTTAAATGGTTTATGAAGCCTCTTAATGGTTAAATTTTAGAGACATACTAAATGATTCACAGACTACCTCTTGATCAATCAGGTCTTTTGGTGATATCATGCTCTTATTTATAAATTTAGCGATCAACTGGCATGAGAGAGGAATTGAAGATTTTTGATACAGAGGCAACAAGATTTCAAGTTCGCATATGATCTCAGTTGGGTATTATCGTAGTGGACTTTCAGACGACGGGTTTCCCCTGAGTAGAAGATTGTGGCTTGGGCTACCCAACGTTGTCTGCAATAATAGATTTATGAGATTTTCTTTTACTATTGGGTTACCTAAGATTACCGTGCTATTCGTTAGTCTTTCAATAAAAATACTTAAAACCTTACGTTACAAAAGATTTGTTGTACGTTTTGAATATTATATAAAAAAAATTCGAACAACAATATGATGTTATAAAATTAACAAATTCACTAATCCATGACATAATCAGTGACGTTCTTACTTGTTTTTCTTAATATATTAATATTGTCTTTATAACTATTTTAAATATACTTTTATTAAGACTAATGGTCCTAACATTTTTAAACTAAGACTTTTTTTGATTTTAATCCTTGAAATGTAATCAATAGTAGATCCAAGAATTCTTTTCAAGGAGGTCAATTTTTAGATGCTTCAGTTTCATATATTGAACATAAAAAATTTCAGGTCGGTTCGGGTTAGGTAAAATTCATCACATGGACGACCGAATGTTTTTAGAGGCATAAAACAATTTTAAAAAACTAGGGCCCTTTTCGCAGAAATAATATTTATAACCTAGAGTGAGATACGTATATAATTAAGCTAATTAGTAGTGGTTTCAAGTATTGAGCTATTTTTAGGTACAACAAAAGGTTAATTATAACAAGGGTCAGCCCAATCTTTTTGAAGCCCTAAAGCGAACTCCAAAATTTAGGCCCTTTTAGGATCACGTAAGCCTAGCAAAATAAGCGAGTCGGGTCAAACAACCGGTTAGGTCAACCCACTGAAACAAAAAAAATAACTAGAAAATCGTGATCAACTTCAAGACAACGAGAACAAATTAATGTCAAAAACTTCTATTAGTCTCCATAATTGCCATGCCAAGAACATTGCAATTTAATCATGTCCGGTCAAATTTCTTGAAGATTCTTAAGACTGCTAAGTGCCAACTGAAGGCAAAATTCATAGCCAAGACATTTGTTCGCAAGTTACGATTAAATATTAAACAGGTTTAAATGTGCGTAGACATTTTTTTTATCTTGATATGATAAAATTGAGTGCCAAGTAATCTAGTTGCGTTTAACAGTGCTAACAAGATTGGTCCAGATAACAAGTTTTTGACAAAAACTAGGACTTGTAACTTGTAAGTTCACTTTATCGAAAAGTGATATACATCTTATGTGACATCAAACTAAAAATCCCGTGACTTGTCCACTACATTAGTGTTTAGTTCACTTTAGTTTTTTTATATAACGCTACACTATAATTTTAAACTTGAGGGTTCACGGAATCCCGTCCAATCAATGTAGATTTGCATTAATCCGCCCTTGAATGTAACACTTTGTACTTTGTGAAAATAGTGAATTTATAAATATTTTTTAAAGAAGTAAATATTTATGGAAAGTCTTTTAGGTAGACAAACAATAAACGAAAATAATAAGTTAGTTGTTACATACCTTTCTTAAATCAAAATACGCATACCAATTGTTTCCTTGTACACATAATAAGGAGAAAACACATTTTACTTCTAGAATCAAGGAAAAGTATTTCTAATCATTTATAAAATCAAATTGAACTTGGAATTCTGTTACCATAAAGAAAGTTGAACTTGGAATTTTTGTTACTAGAAATCTGTTATTCCAATCACACACACACAAATTATAATAATAAATAAATAAACAAACATATTTAGATTAAGTTATACATGTATAACATTAGGTTTGCAAAAGGAGTCACGGCTAAACGAGTTCAGACATGAGCTTGAGCCAAATTTAAACTCATTTAATACATGGTTCAAACCCGAGCTTCACATTAAACTTTACAATATTCATGAGCCTAGCCAAGCATACTATATATACATATAATATAACTTTTAACTTGTATATTAATAAATTATAATTACAAAATGAGTATTAGTATATATAAAATCTTGATACGAAACTATATATACACACACATACACATACATGAGTACGAGGTAAACATATGTAGATTACGAGCTATATATATATTTGTTTTGATAAAAATTAATAACATATAAACAAATGAAAAAAAAAACTATTGTTTAAAAGTGATTTTCATGAATTTTCAAGTATTTTAGTTGTTTTATTTGATCCCAAAACCAAACATGTATAACTATTAAACTATTAAACATGTTTATTTAAACTAATTTAAGTTTTAGAGAGAGCAAGAGCAATGTTTAATTATCAACTTGATGGAACATAACACAAACACATGATAGAAGGAAAAAGATAAAAGTTGTTAGTTGTGTATGACTTTTAATAAGTAAAAGAAAAGTAAATATTGCATGTAAATTTAATGCCTGCTTATCATACATTCATACAGCATATGAGCATATACAGGGCCGACATTATCGGTGGTTGACTGAATATTGAGTAAAATAAAAGATGCCAAGTGTAAATGTGTAATAAAAATCAAAAAACTTTGGAAAATTTGTTAAACATAAGGTAGAGGCGTAGCGCAACTCATGGGGCCCACATGCATGATAAGTTGTTATTTTATTTTAGAACGTTAAGACCATGTGTAGTCGTAAAGCTCCACATCCAGGGGTTATGCGCCACGTGGCGCCCAGTCAGAGTTATGGTTTTGTACAAAAACATGCTGTAGTCATAACTCTCCACATCCAGGGGTTATGCGCTACGTGGCGCCCAGTCACTTTTACACTTTTTGTTTTTTTTTTAATTTTTAATAAGAATAATCAAATAACAATAATATTTTATTAAATAAATATTACAAGAAAAAATAAAAAAAAACTATTCGTCGTTGTCGTTGTCGTCGTCGTCTTCGCCCTCTTCGTCGTCGTCCTCGTCCTCCTCATCGTCGTTTTTATCGTCGTCGTTGTCTTCATCATCGTCGTCGTCCTCGTCCTCCTCATCGTTTTCACCAGGCAGAGGCCGATACATCCAAAGATGTTGGACCAAATCCTCCTTTAGTGCGTTATGTATCTCTCTTGACCGCACGGAATCCGAGTTTTCGAGTCGTTGCTCCATACTTGCCGGAGTCCGTGGTGGATCCGGGTCCGGTATGAAAGTTGGACATATTGCTCTTCCCTCGTCCTCGATGATCATGTTATGCATTATGATACACACATACATAGCACATCTCATTCTTTCCAAAGACCATAGACGACAAGGATTTTTAACATAATGCCATCGTTGTTGAAGAACACCAAAACACATCTCGATATCCTTTCTCGCAGACTCTTGCACTTTCTTAAAATACTGTCTTTTTTCATCCATCGGGTCTCTGAATGTTTTAACAATTATCGCGAACTCTGGATATATTCCATCACCCAGATAGTACCCATGATCGTAGAAGTTATCGTTAGCCCAAAACGAAGCGACGGGAACGGTCCCAGATATGTAACTCTCCATCACAGGAGACTGCTCTAAGACGGTTATGTCATTGTTGGAACCGGGAACACCAAAGAATGCCGACCAAATCCAAAAGTCGTATGAAGCGATCGCTTGAAGGCTGACCGTTGGTCCCTTTTGGTCACCTCGTGTGAATTGACCTCGCCATGCAGTTGGACAACTAGCCCATTCCCAATGCATGCAATCTACACTTCCTATCATGTCGGGGAAACCATGTACCCTTGTATATGCCTCGTAAAGACGTTGTAGATCGTTAACGTTGGGCTCTCTCAGATAATGTGGTCCATATAGTTTAAATATTCCTATATTTTACGAAATTTTTATAAAAATAAATGATCACAGTAAACAAGTGATAAACTATTTAAAAAAAAAACAAAACGTACCGTAACAAAAATACTCCAAGGTGTCCCGAGTTGTTTTTCGGCCATCTTTAAATACTCGTCGTTGATGTCGGTCGTGTTTCCGTAGGCGAGCACACGCACGGCTGACGTAACCTTCTGAATAGCCGTGAATCCTAGCGTTCCTCGAGCGTCATGCTTTTGCTTAAAGTAATCAAACTCACGCTCCAAATCATTGGTGATGCGCATAAATAAATTTTTAGACATCCGAAAACGACGCCTAAAGGTCTTCGGGTTCTTGTATCTCGGCGTGTCGCAGAAGTAATCCGCCATCAACCGGTTGTTGGCTTCGGCACGATCTCGTTCGATATATGTTCTTGTTGAAACGGGGGGTGGAGAGCTAATCGCACCCGTAACGGAACTCGTATACTGTGTCGCGAGCATAATCGCACTCGTAACCGCCCGTTCCTCCTCCACGTCCTCGGCTTGTTGGTCGGGCCCGAAAAACTGTTTATATATAGATGGAAGATCCATATATAGTGAATTTGGTGTAAAGGAATTTTTATAGAGTTGAAAGAGAATTTTTATAAATTTAATGAGGTTTGATTAGGGATGAAATGGTTTAATATATAGGAAATAATTTTTTTTTTATTTTCCAACGGTCATTTTTTTTTAATTTTCCAACGGTCATTTTTGCCATTCTCAGCGTTGTATATACAACGCTTGAAAATTTAGCTTCACCATAACGCGGGGGGGGGGGGGGGGGGGCGGTGTACCCCCCGCGTTTTCGTCCTACACGCCACACATAACGCACCCATTACGGGTGGTCTAAGGAAGTGTTTGACTTTATGCCTAAGTTCAAATCATGAGTTTACGTGGATTTTTCGTCTCACCGTGTGTTACGGATTTACGTCAGATAATTATGCTTTTGTAGCAACACAACGACTGACAAGTAAGTAACATCTAAGCCAAACTCTGAAGCTAGCTTGAGTCTGGTTAAGACAACATAGTCCGGTTATAGTGAGGCAACAACGCTTTTCGAATTTAAAAAGTGCGATAGCCTAAATACAAGAAAGTCATCGTTTAAAAAAACATGTATGATAAGTAACTAATTTTTTTCATCTTAAAATACTGTCTTTTTTCATCCATCGGGTCTCTGAATGTTTTAACAATTATCGCGAACTCTGGATATATTCCATCACCCAGATAGTACCCATGATCGTAGAAGTTATCGTTAGCCCAAAACGAAGCGACGGGAACGGTCCCAGATATGTAACTCTCCATCACAGGAGACTGCTCTAAGACGGTTATGTCATTGTTGGAACCGGGAACACCAAAGAATGCCGACCAAATCCAAAAGTCGTATGAAGCGATCGCTTGAAGGCTGACCGTTGGTCCCTTTTGGTCACCTCGTGTGAATTGACCACGCCATGCAGTTGGACAACTAGCCCATTCCCAATGCATGCAATCTACACTTCCTATCATGTCGGGGAAACCATGTACCCTTGTATATGCCTCGTAAAGACGTTGTAGATCGTTAACGTTGGGCTCTCTCAGATAATGTGGTCCATATAGTTTAAATATTCCTATATTTTACGAAATTTTTATAAAAATAAATGATCACAGTAAACAAGTGATAAACTATTTAAAAAAAAAACAAAACGTACCGTAACAAAAATACTCCAAGGTGTCCCGAGTTGTTTTTCGGCCATCTTTAAATACTCGTCGTTGATGTCGGTCGTGTTTCCGTAGGCGAGCACACGCACGGCTGACGTAACCTTCTGAATAGCCGTGAATCCTAGCGTTCCTCGAGCGTCATGCTTTTGCTTAAAGTAATCAAACTCACGCTCCAAATCATTGGTGATGCGCATAAATAAATTTTTAGACATCCGAAAACGACGCCTAAAGGTCTTCGGGTTCTTGTATCTCGGCGTGTCGCAGAAGTAATCCGCCATCAACCGGTTGTTGGCTTCGGCACGATCTCGTTCGATATATGTTCTTGTTGAAACGGGGGGTGGAGAGCTAATCGCACCCGTAACGGAACTCGTATACTGTGTCGCGAGCATAATCGCACTCGTAACCGCCCGTTCCTCCTCCACGTCCTCGGCTTGTTGGTCGGGCCCGAAAAACTGTTTATATATAGATGGAAGATCCATATATAGTGAATTTGGTGTAAAGGAATTTTTATAGAGTTGAAAGAGAATTTTTATAAATTTAATGAGGTTTGATTAGGGATGAAATGGTTTAATATATAGGAAATAATTTTTTTTTTATTTTCCAACGGTCATTTTTTTTTAATTTTCCAACGGTCATTTTTGCCATTCTCAGCGTTGTATATACAACGCTTGAAAATTTAGCTTCACCATAACGCGGGGGGGGGGGGGGGGGGGGGGGCGGTGTACCCCCCGCGTTTTCGTCCTACACGCCACACATAACGCACCCATTACGGGTGGTCTAAGGAAGTGTTTGACTTTATGCCTAAGTTCAAATCATGAGTTTACGTGGATTTTTCGTCTCACCGTGTGTTACGGATTTACGTCAGATAATTATGCTTTTGTAGCAACACAACGACTGACAAGTAAGTAACATCTAAGCCAAACTCTGAAGCTAGCTTGAGTCTGGTTAAGACAACATAGTCCGGTTATAGTGAGGCAACAACGCTTTTCGAATTTAAAAAGTGCGATAGCCTAAATACAAGAAAGTCATCGTTTAAAAAAACATGTATGATAAGTAACTAATTTTTTTCATCTTAAAATACTGTCTTTTTTCATCCATCGGGTCTCTGAATGTTTTAACAATTATCGCGAACTCTGGATATATTCCATCACCCAGATAGTACCCATGATCGTAGAAGTTATCGTTAGCCCAAAACGAAGCGACGGGAACGGTCCCAGATATGTAACTCTCCATCACAGGAGACTGCTCTAAGACGGTTATGTCATTGTTGGAACCGGGAACACCAAAGAATGCCGACCAAATCCAAAAGTCGTATGAAGCGATCGCTTGAAGGCTGACCGTTGGTCCCTTTTGGTCACCTCGTGTGAATTGACCACGCCATGCAGTTGGACAACTAGCCCATTCCCAATGCATGCAATCTACACTTCCTATCATGTCGGGGAAACCATGTACCCTTGTATATGCCTCGTAAAGACGTTGTAGATCGTTAACGTTGGGCTCTCTCAGATAATGTGGTCCATATAGTTTAAATATTCCTATATTTTACGAAATTTTTATAAAAATAAATGATCACAGTAAACAAGTGATAAACTATTTAAAAAAAAAACAAAACGTACCGTAACAAAAATACTCCAAGGTGTCCCGAGTTGTTTTTCGGCCATCTTTAAATACTCGTCGTTGATGTCGGTCGTGTTTCCGTAGGCGAGCACACGCACGGCTGACGTAACCTTCTGAATAGCCGTGAATCCTAGCGTTCCTCGAGCGTCATGCTTTTGCTTAAAGTAATCAAACTCACGCTCCAAATCATTGGTGATGCGCATAAATAAATTTTTAGACATCCGAAAACGACGCCTAAAGGTCTTCGGGTTCTTGTATCTCGGCGTGTCGCAGAAGTAATCCGCCATCAACCGGTTGTTGGCTTCGGCACGATCTCGTTCGATATATGTTCTTGTTGAAACGGGGGGTGGAGAGCTAATCGCACCCGTAACGGAACTCGTATACTGTGTCGCGAGCATAATCGCACTCGTAACCGCCCGTTCCTCCTCCACGTCCTCGGCTTGTTGGTCGGGCCCGAAAAACTGTTTATATATAGATGGAAGATCCATATATAGTGAATTTGGTGTAAAGGAATTTTTATAGAGTTGAAAGAGAATTTTTATAAATTTAATGAGGTTTGATTAGGGATGAAATGGTTTAATATATAGGAAATAATTTTTTTTTTATTTTCCAACGGTCATTTTTTTTTAATTTTCCAACGGTCATTTTTGCCATTCTCAGCGTTGTATATACAACGCTTGAAAATTTAGCTTCACCATAACGCGGGGGGGGGGGGGGGGGGGCGGTGTACCCCCCGCGTTTTCGTCCTACACGCCACACATAACGCACCCATTACGGGTGGTCTAAGGAAGTGTTTGACTTTATGCCTAAGTTCAAATCATGAGTTTACGTGGATTTTTCGTCTCACCGTGTGTTACGGATTTACGTCAGATAATTATGCTTTTGTAGCAACACAACGACTGACAAGTAAGTAACATCTAAGCCAAACTCTGAAGCTAGCTTGAGTCTGGTTAAGACAACATAGTCCGGTTATAGTGAGGCAACAACGCTTTTCGAATTTAAAAAGTGCGATAGCCTAAATACAAGAAAGTCATCGTTTAAAAAAACATGTATAATAAGTAACTAATTTTTTTCTAAGGCTTTATATATATAAATGGGAGCGATGTATTTAAAAATAATATATTTTGTTTGATCAATTTTTATTACAAAAATATATACGTATATGACCTGTATAAAAAGATTCAAAACTAACCAAAAGTTAACTTGTCGTCATTAACTTGTAGCGCCACATGGAAATATTTTGTAGCAACAAAATATATCGCAACTCGGGGATCACAACTAGGGTGCAAACAAATTTAGCCATTCGCGAGCTACTCAAAATCATAGCGATAATAAGAAACGAGACAAGCCTCATCAAGCTTAAGTTGAGCTTGGGCCTTAGTTAAAGCTCGTTAAGTTCTCAAGTCTTAGCTTGAGCCTTGATTGTATGGCTCATTGGGTCTACTCAAAATCAGAGCGATAATATACTAGAACGACACAAGCCTTATCGAGCCTAAGTTGAGCTTGGGCTTTAGTTAAAGCTCATTAAGTTATCAAGTCTTAGCTCGAGGCTTGATTGTTATCATCGTCAAGTCTTAACAAGCCTTGTGTATTTTTTTTTTTATTTTTAAACTTTTTTGGACTTCTATGTATTAATTTCACACTTCATAGCAGAGCTCTGGCTCGTTTAAGTATTGCAAATGAGCTCGAGCCTAACTTAGGCTCGTTAACGTTTTTCTACAAATATATTTAAAAATATGTTAAGTTCATCAACTATAAACAAATAGACTTGAAATTTTGTGACAATTTCATCAACTGTAAACAAGCCGAATCGAGCCAAAGTTGGAAAAACAATTCACAATCCAAGCCTGGGCTTTAGAAAATGAGCTCAAAACGGAGCTCAATTTCAGCTCGTTTAGTGACTAATAAATGCAATTATGATATTAGTAAAAACATATTAATCATGCATTACAAAAACTAAACAAGCAAAATAAAATCCACAAGCAGTGTCTATTTATTTCAACATTAAAAAAAACAAGTGACAACATTAGACTTACAAAAGTAGAACGAACATATATCATATATATGTATTGTATGCTTCTAGTTAACAACCAACCAACCAACCAACCAACCCATTTTACTTACTCCCTGCCAACTTTCACATCCTCCAACTTTGTGCCAATTTCATCAACTGTAATGGGCTTGCTTGGTCCATTTGGAACAACAGGGCTCTCTTTCTCCTTCGGATTCAAAGGCCCCGTTTGCCATATTCTTATGGTTCCATCTTCTGACCCGGATGCGTATGATTCGCCTCTTGGCGAGAACCTCACGCAATGGACCGGGCCATGGTGACCTTTGTTGCACCCTGCAATAATTTTCACAAATTACACCCCATCAATGGGCTAAATTAAAAAAATAACCAAAAGAACATGCTGAACGAGTCGGGTCGGGTCGGGTCAATCGGTCCAACTTCACCCATGCAACCTCCTAAATTTTTCTATTAAAAGTTTAAGGTAAGGGAGAAAATGCTGTATAAAAAATAAGCATACTTTCTGCATTTTCTTGTAAAAGTCCCTTAATTTTTCATACATTTATATTTTAAATTGGCATGTGACAAGGCAAACACCGTTCAATGTACGGCTTTGCTTTTCTGTTTTTTAATTCAATAAGTTGATGATAACAAATAATCTTTCAAAAACAATAAAACAAAAATGCATGCCCGTATTTGACATAACTTAAAATAAAAATAAAATAAAATAAAAAACTAAAAACATATAAACTGATTTGTATAAATTTAAAATGGTTAAAAAGTTATTGGTAAACGACTTTTCGTTGTCATGATGTAATTTGTCAAATAATGTTTTCGTGACCGCAAAATCATAATTAAGATATTCGTTTTTACAAATTTAACATGTTAGAAAACTTTTATCATAACAAAACAGAAAGTATGTTGCGTACTTGCGTTATTGCGCGTAATATTGTTAATGGACATTTACGAGAAAAAAACAAAAAGCATTTTGGTCTTTTTATGGTATTTGGCTTATTGGTTATTTGCCCTTTAGGTAGCTACTGTTTTTGAAATAATACGTAACTAATGTTTTTAAAACAAGGTGAATATAAGAATATGTAGTAAAAATCATCAAAATGCTTACCAATTTCTTCACCAGTGTTGAAATCAAATAAACGAATCCACATATCTTCCCCTCCAGCAATAAACTTATCACCCAACTTTGGTTCCAACGATGCTGATTCCACGTTACAGGGCATTTCATAACTTTTCACCAAGCCAAACCTATAAAATAGAAATAAAACATTAATCAAAGTATACACACATTAAAACCTATGATATTATGGATTGAAATATATTACTGGTTTGCATCCCAAAATTTGACAGAAGAACCATCTGCAGTGGTTATATAACGCCCATCCTTGCTGACCTCAGCACTAGTCACAGGTGATCTTGTTTCAAGAGTATGAACCATTTTCCCACTTCTCACATCCCACAGCCTGTTTACATAACAATATAATCACATAATATTTATTTGCACATTTGTGAACACATGTTTAAACGTTTAATCACATACCTTACTCCTCCAGAATCAGAGCAAGAACTTAATATTGTTTGGTCACTGTGGAGCCATGTAACAGTCCTGATAGAGCCTGGAGAATTTTCAATTTCTCTTGGAGGCGCATCGGGTCGGTTTAAATCAAATATGCGAAGTATTTTCTCAAAACCACCAGTTAGCAGAAAATGTGTGTCCTGTAAAAGTATATAAAAGGTGTCTCTATACATTAACCATTATATCATTTATATAAGTAAACTCCATTTGTAGGTATACTCTATGACTATCATCATATGTTATTGCAGATCAAAAAACTAATTTAAACATTCATACACATAAGCAATACACAATAAATGATAAGAAAAAGGACAAAAATAAGTTATATATCCGACAGCAAATAGAGAAAGATGAAGCCACCTCAGAAAAGGAACAAGCTCGAACAATGTGTTTGTGGTCAAACGAGTGCAGTACATCACCGGTTAATGCATCCCACAGTTTCCTGAAAAAACAAAACACACAACAAACAAAAACTGTTTTAAAACATCATGTAACTCAGTTTCACCTTTTAGTATGCAAGAAAAATGTTTCTTTTCCATTGTATGTAACATATAACCTTCAATGGCATGTAAAATAGAGACATGGCACACTACCAATGTCATGTCAGATAACTTTTCTAACTGCTACAGAAGTATACAGTATACTACATGCAATGTAAATAAATAAAATCTTTTTCTTGCATACAATGACAAATAGGTGAAAGTAAGATACATTTAAGCGAAAATTAACCAAGTAATAATAATAATAATAATAATAAATGCAGAACTTCATCACATACGCTGTGAAATCAGCTGAAGCTGATGCAGCACGCAGAGCGTTTGTATCTAAACAGCAACTCCAAACAGCACCTTTATGCCCCTCAAAGGTTCCTATCCAGTCACCAGTTTCACCATTCCTAAGCATGGGAGTGGAATCTGAATTACAACTTAATTGTATAAGTAATAATTCATATTAATATAGTATTGAACTATTGATTATAACTAGAGCTGTAAACAAACCGAACCAAACAAGGTCTTGTTCATGTTTGTTTGTTAAGCTTTTATTGGACAAGCGAATGGTTCATCAGTTCATGTACACGTAACCAAACATAATTTCATGTTCATTTTCGATCATTAAGAAAATGAACTTGTTCGTGAACGACTCACAAACACAAATGAACAGAAACAATGTTTTATTTGTATTGACAAACCAAGAATGGTCATTGTCAACGGTTTCGCTCCCGCTACCAAATTCGTCTTCATGATTTTTTAACATCACATTCAAATGTTAATATCACATATAAATTAATCACATAATACTCATATATACTTTTGTTCTATAGTTAATAAGGTTGCTTAAATCTATACAATAAAATTTAAAAATTCATTACAAAAAATCAAAAAACATTTAACGAACAAACAAACATTTAAGAACAATAACGGACGTAAACGAACACATTATCAAACGTTCACGACCACAAGTAAACGAACATAGCCTTTGTCTGTGTCCGTTCATTTACTATACGAACAAACAAAAACAAACTTCCAGCTGAACGCACAGTTAGCCCTAATAATCTTAACACACGATTCTGTCACAACATCACAATCATACAGCTTTAAACAATTCTAATTACAAAATACACATGTACAAACTACAGAACCAAAACCTAATGAAATGAAATTAAATTTTAAAAATATAAATAACATTTTAATAAACAAACATAAACAAACACATTATCAAACGTTCGGTTCGTTTACAGACTTAAATTTACCGCACATTCCTTTTACAATATCACAATCATATAAACTCTCAACAACTCCTATCTCCACAACTAACTAACTAACTAACCATTCAAATCACTCATAACTTTTAACATACACAATCAATCCAATTGCTAATCTAAACACAAACCTTTACTAACACTAATCAGTAGGAACTGATTAAGACTTAAAACACTAACATTGATCATTAAATATTGATAATCAAGACTTAAAATGGAATATCGGTGATATATCGGTCCAACATCGGTCACTATCACCAATATTATCGGTACCGATATTTTACCATAACCGATGATATCGACAGCATAGAGTCAAGCGCATCATCAAACGTTCACAAACACAACTGGACGAACACAGCCTCCATTCGCGTTCATTCAGAACAATTCACAAACAGCTCGTCGACGTTCGGTTCGCTTACAGCCTTAACTAAACATCCAAAGCAATCCAATTGCTAATCTAACCTAACGGATCAAACAGAACACACCCATACAAACCTTTACTAGCACTGATTAAGAAGAATCCGTCAGGAGTAATCGGACTGTAATGCAAATCGACTACTGGCCGTGAATGACCGTGGCACACCAAAGGCACAGCTACCTTCTTCTTATCCATTATCACATAAAAACCCTAATTATTCTATTTCCTTCGATCGGATCACACAAAACCCTAATAATAACAGATGATACTGATTGATGATTGATTGTTGAATTCTGATAACGAGATCGTAATTATTAATTATGTAAAGGTAAAAAATTAAAGGAAAAAATAATAGGAATTGAAAGATAATATTATTATTATTATTATTATTAATATTATTATTATAGACTACTGCGAACAGGGCTAAGCGCAAATCTGTCATTGATGTTGTTTCTTCCTTTTATAGGTCCATCACTCGAGATTCAATTTCTTTCCAGATGGTGGTCCTTTGGGTTTTTTAATGTTTACACTTTCGGTACTTCAGGTTGTAGAATATTCTGATAGAGTACTTTTCGTTTCTCTTTTTAGTTATTACTCGTATATAGCTATAACCAGTGTTGTAAAAATCGCTAGTCGGGCGATGGGGTGGGAACTAGCGAGATTGGACTTTAATGTATCATTTTCAATTTATATATACAGACACACATTTTTATATGTAATTTTCAGTTTTATACATACATAAACATGTTTTAGACGGAAATTTGCTTGAATATCGCCGGAAACCGCTGGTTTTGATCGAAATATGCAGGAAACCATTAATTTTGGACGGAATCTCGTCGAAAACTGTCGGTTTTGGCCGAATTTGACCATTGGCCAATTAAGTGGCCGGCTAGCGATTAATCAAGGATTAATTAGCGCCTAGTCGGGAATTTTGCAACACTGGTTATAACTGAATTGTAATCGAAACACACTTAAAGCCAAAGGTACAATTAACCTTTTTGAAAACCGCTTTATGAGTTGGATTCGGTTGTGGTGTTTGTCATTGCTAAATCGAACCAAGTGTCATGAATTTGAATAAATTTAAAATATTAATCATGCTTTTAATTAAATCTAGCTACCTTCGTCTTCGTAATAATGTCTATGGGTTATTATCACCGCACTTTGAGATGTTGGTGGGTAGTTCATATGTTTGGATGTGCTTGTTAGATATGACTCTTTTTTTCTGTTTTTTTTTCACATAAAATCTTCTAACACTTACAATGATTTGAACCCATCACCTTAATTTTTAATTGGGCAAATACAATCATTTTAGGTTGAACGGAATGCTCTTTGAAAGCTTCACTCGGAAAGCAAATTTGGATTAAGATTGCAAAAGAAGGGGTGATGGTCCTGCATACATGATCATTGTAAGTGTTACAGTGTGAACAAATTTGCTTTTCCACATACATGATCTTCCAATATTAATAGCCTTGATTTTGAAAATGATTGTAAATCGAGATGGTTTGTTGTAAATCACACTGTAACACGTTAACGACATAGTGAACAGAGATTTTGATGTGTTGACAGCTTAGCGCGACACAACAACTTGAAATCGATACCATCAAAATCATTCCTTTGCTTCCCATCAGTTTTTTTATCTTCGTTTAGGATGCGCGCTATAATTCTTCAAACGATCAGTTTAGTTAACTCTGTCTTCAATCACTTAGATCATTTAATAGATTACAACTCATAAATATTATTTGTCATTAAATCCATAGGTTCATAAGTTTTAATTAACTAGACAACGAAAGATACAAACCAACACGGGACAAATATATGTATAAAGAAGAAAGCAATGAATAATTACGCATACATGATTGATCGATGTCACACATTAGTCGGCCATGTTGCTTGAGCAGACATTATGATCCCAACAATTACTCCAAACAGTCCAAGTGCACTTCCAAATATTTCAATTACCAGGATTTTTACAAAAAGCGACGAGTTTTGTGCATCTGATAACGCACAGCTGCTTCCAATGATACCAACACATAACCTGTCGTCCAAACAAAACAATAAATACTATATAATAGTAACTAACTGTTCAAAACGTATTTGAGTAAATAAACATAACAGGTTCATTTTTAACTATGTTTTAAAATGTACCGATTTGACTTGTTAAAGGTGAGTGCTATATAAAGGTAAATAGTTAAGATAACATACCCACAAACAAGGTTTGCAAATCCTACAATTATGCCTGAGGCGAATATTGCATATCCTGCTCTGAGGGATTCTGGATCATATGTCTTTGATGATGGCACACTCTCTAGCTTTGTTTGGAGAATAATTGCCACGATGACTCCGTATATAGCAACGGCCTCACAGAAAATCACACTGAAAACGTATCAAACACATAGGTTACCGAATTAGGAATCTATCATAATAGCCTTTGACTCGTCGTTATGACCAAGTCGAAGCTCAGAGGATTATATTGCTTGTTTTGTTCTGGTCAGAAGATTATAACTTTATAAATTTAACTCCGCATACTCCTAATTTATTTCAAAGTCCAAACATCAAGTAACTGGTAGTCAGGGACTTGAAATATATGCATACTGAAAATAAAATACATCCTGTAATATATACATGTAAGCTCTACTTGTTTTTACTTCAAGACTTTTTGAAACTGTGCAGCTTTTTTCCTTTGAAAATCGCTTATTTTTTTAAAAAGATTAACGGATTACATTATAGATTCTTGATGCATCCAACAATTACAATTACTAAAGTGATGAAAAATTAGCAAAATCAAACACGTAGAACAGAAATTGAAGTTTATGATATTGTGGTTCTTTGAATCTGTAGTAAAATCACAAGCTACATGAGATTGGATCGATAAAAACCTCAAACGAAGTGAGTTATTTCAAGATCGATCAAAGACCGAACCTCAAATAAAGCTGAGCCCAAGCTCCAGCCTTGCATGGGAAGCTCATTTTTAAGGTACTACACAAGCTCGAGCCGAGCTTAGGCTCATTTAATGTTTTTCAGAAATATATAAAAACAAATAAAAACATTTATGAATTAATAAATAAAAAACGAGCCGAGCCGAGCTGAGATAGAGCTTTAGGAAATGAACTCGAAACGAGTTTGAGCTCTTGTAAGTCCAAACAAGTTGAGCTCATTCGAGCCTAGTCGAGCTTGAGCACTAAAAAGCCCCTAAGGTCTTAACAGTTCCATAAAACTTAAAACTAATTTCTTAGCAATTAAATTATGTAATAATAACATTAACACAATCATCAAACCACACACCTTACAGATCGAACTATTAAACCCTAATTATAATAATAATAATAATGATACCTGATCAAATTTTTGGATGTAATCCGTGGAGCTTTGATAGCAGCACCAATTAAACTACTTCCAGTAATATAAATCCCCCTGAAACCACAACAATATTATTATAAGATCAAATTGAACATTGAAACCCTAGGTAATAATAATAATAATAATAATAATAATAAGATACGAACCAGGCGGCACCGAGAACAGAGACGCCGATGGAGATAGCAATACCGATGGAGGCAAACGTGTAGGGTGAGATCTTGACTAAGGCTCGAGCCCATGAGCTTGATGACGCGGCAGCAATTACTGCAGCTTCTGACATCTTTAGATGCGGATGATGATGATAGTTGTGATGAGAGTGGATGTGAATGATTAAGTTATCTGGTTTTAAAGGGGTCGGGTCACTGGGTTGTAATATTTGGGCTTGGTTAAATACAACTTATGGTTTGGGCTTCAAAGTTCAACCCATGTACTTCTCTTTTTTTCTTATTGGAATAAGTTAGAACGACTTTCTTGTGTTATTGTGTGTCTGTGTTAGCCTATCGCACTCTTTAAATTTAGAGAATCCCGCTGTTTTGCTATGACCAGAATATGTTGTCTTAACCGGCCCCACACTGGCTTTAGAGTTTGCCTTGGACGTTCCCCCGGGAGACCATACCGTCTACTGACACTTGACATGCGTGATTCGAAGTAACACATGGCGTGACGAAAACCCGAGTGGGATCGGGATTCGAAGTGACAATCTCACAAGGCCTATTAATATTATTAAACAACCAAAACAAAAAAAATATTATTATTTTTTTATTGAAATTGGATTTTACTAATCTAAACTATACGTATTGGCAATACTGATAATTTGACCCCTTGATAATGACATTTTTAACTTTTACTTTCGTTGCAAAGAGCAATTCCAGTAAATAATCAAGTGCTTGATTCTCACCCAATTTCGTTCTCAATAATGATTTTAAACGAAATAACAAAACTTACAAGCAAAATCGAGTGTACATCTATGATGATTATGCTACTAGGTTGTCTTGGTAACTAAAGTGAAAGTTATGAGTGTTGTTAGTATGGACTAACTAATTGGCCTTGCATTATTAATATCCAATTTGCTATGAAACAAATATTAACATCTCACTCTTGATCATTTATTTCTAGTTGGTGGTGTGTTGGCAACGATTTCATAAGTTTTTATTTTTATTTACTAAACAGTCTTAAGCACCTAATGATAAAATTAATGAATTTACTATCGTGTATCGAGTAGATTATACTTAAAACAAGAAAAATAATATTAGAGTTTAATTAAATGTAATTCAGTGCATGTATAGATTATTTTTCTTAAAAATAAAACATGATTATAAATACCGAGTTATCTAATTGTATGGTGACTTGACAATGTTGACGATCACAAAATTTGTAAACTAAAGATACAACAAAACCAATTTTTGAATTGAACATCATAGCAAAAAAGAAACATACGTGTATAATGAGTTTTTAATGATACACAAAGTGAGCGATTAATAACTATAAATATGTCTCAACTTTTTCTCATCCATTGATTCGTTACTTGAAAACTCACAAGATCTTCTAAAGTTCTAATACCCTGCTTAAACCGTCTCAATCTTCTTGTCATAATGATTGTGTTTTAGCATCCAACTTATTTGATTGAATAATCATCTTAACAAAGTGTGCACGCTTTTTGTTCCTCTTAGACGTGGACGGTGGATTTGTAAAAGGTCAAAAGGAAACTATATGACCAGAGGGCGTGGGTAGCTTTAAGGGAATGGGTTCGGCCAAACTGGTAAAAAATTTTGTGATAAATTTCAAAATTGAACCCGTAAAAAACCTAAATTTAAGTGATAAATAATCGGTCTTTCATCATTGAAATTTTCCAAACCCGTAGAAAAAATTTCTGGATACGCCGCTGTATATAACCTCAATATAACATAGCACATTTATTTTGGCCACCTTTACGGGTTCGTGGAGTGAGGTCTACCGTCAAATATTTAAAGGACCACTAGTCACGTGCATCTTAGTGTACACAAAAAATTAATTGCACCACCTCTCCACTTGAATATATACAATTATTGAACTTCATCAAATCTTTTTACTGCATTTGTACTGAGAGGTCAGAGGTTAAGAACAATTATTTTCATGTCATGTCAACGCTACATACACACGAAAGCTTATTTCGGTTTTATATGCAGTGGTTAAACTTTGAAGCCCATTGTAATTATTAAATATTGTTTAAATTAATTAAACAAAGTAAATACAAAAAACGGAGAGATATGATTGGGTCCGTTCACCAACCCTTTTGCCCAAACGTCGTCGTTTAAAAAACACGCATGCCGTGTACTCGTGTTTGGATGTTTTTGGACACAAAAAGGGGTGGAAAACGCGTCCCCCCACCCACCACCACGAATGCATATTGGTAAATAATTAGTGATCAATACAACTAAGTTTTTATTGTATTGTCATAAGATCTAATACCTGTTAAACGGTAGAATATGTGGAAAAAATTATGATTCCATAACAGTGTCATATGCTATCACATTAATCGACTAAGTTATGTAATTCCTCGTTAATATCTGATTGTATTGTTTTGTTTCATAGATATGTAGCTCATTGTAATTTCGCCTAAATAGAAATTTAATCAACAAACTAATGACTTATAATAGTTGTTCAAATCATAAGTTCTATGATGTTGATATTTGTTCACGTTTTAGTGTTTTACAATAATTCAAATGCAAGTCAACTAGCATAGATTTTTTTTCATTCGGTGACCAATAAATATGAGTCGGCAAACACGTGTTTTTTCTAGTACAATAAAGCTTATAAGACATTTATAAATTAAAATAAAAATATAAAAACAAAAAAAGTTAGACCAAAATATCACGTCCAACAAAAAACCAAATGAACTTTAAACTGAAAATAACAGTTAATAACTCAGGTCAAACAAGCAACAATATGCAAATTCCGTTTCAAACTTTAGACCATGTCATTTTGATTATAAATTCAAACTAAAAGAAAAAACCATCTTATTATTTCCATTTTCACATTTTCATGGAGTGATAATCAGATTTTAGGTTAGCTAATATGGTTCATTTATTAAACGGATATTTGGACATGACACGTTTGATGTTAACGTGCTAACCCAACACAACACATTATTGTTGTCTATTTTAGCTTCTATTTAACACCCTAATTATTTGGTTGTTATCAACTTATAATCACATAGATATGTTCTAATGTTGTTTTAACCAATCAACCATGAGTATGATTATGTTATATATTGTGATTTCAAATCATATTAATCTAAAAATAATAATTAAATAGCAGCAATAAGTCATCTAAAGGTAAACATTACACATTGTGACACATTTACTAATAATGCTACATTAATACACTGTTCGTCCTTGATATAACACCAAATTGCGAGTTTAAAAAGGTGCCTGCTTTTCTTTATGACAGAATCTTGTTTTATTAACCACAAATAAAAAGCTAAAATAGACAACAACAATGATATCTATTGCTTCAAACAAACAATAATTGTTTTGTAATAATTCTATTGACACCCTACCCTATTAGGTTTCATATCACCTTTGTAAAACATGTACATGGTCAACCACTCAACCATTTTGATATAAAAGATTGCCTTAATATATAAACATTTGTTAAGATATTAATCCAAATGTAACAAAAGAATTAAAACTTAGTTTATATACTTAGTTCAACTATCGGACTATACATGATTAAGCTACATTACTCTTAAACGTTTGTAACAATTGACGACACACTTCATCCCGAGTTACTTTTGTTTTATATATGTTTATATAGAGACAGATAGACAAATAGCCAGACAGATAAATAGATAGGTAGATGTCATAAGAAATGTAAACATGAAATGCAACAACCTATAAATTGAATACAAGAACTGTGATATAGATTGCTATATTTCCTTTTTGAAGTTTATAGACCAAAACGGTCTATTGTTAACTTACATGAGGTGACTAAGTAGCGGTATTTACTCGTTCTATAAACACTTGACACCCTAGACATATAAAGAAGAGCGCAAATTGACTCCTCTATATTGAACGGGCCATATATTCGCTCAAGCACACGGATCTTCTTCAAAAAGAGATTGTTCCTTCAAGTCACGAAACCTCTACATTGCAGGAGATAAATTCTTCTCCTCCATTCGATACTTGAACGATTTCAACCAGAAAAATCACTATAGATATCCATCCATTGTAGCCACTTGTTCAACAATGTAAAGTAGGCATAATGCTTTGCAATATTTCTTTGTTCTCCTTCACCTTCATATAAGCCATCCCCACGAATATGATTCCAATTCAAACATATTTCCACAAATGTTCACTATCGTCATGGAACTTTGTATTTATCTACGTTTAACATATTAGAGGATGTACAACAGTCACCACAAAGGTCCGAATCTATATAGCAGATGAACGGACAAGGTGGCAGAGGATCGGACTTCATTGTTGTGGATCGGAAAGTTTGTGATTGCAAACTTGCATTTAGACAAGTTGTGGCATGTGAGGTTTTTAAAAATTGAGGATTTTAAAAAAAGTTTGAAATATGATGTAGAATAATGTGACGGTTTATAAAGGTTTGCTCTTGTGGGCGCTCTAAAGAAAACTTATGACGCACATAGCATATAAGCAATGTTTAGTTTATATAAAGCTTGTAGGTTTGTATTGTTGCATAATTTTAGCCTAGAAAGGTTTGAAGCAATTCAATCGTATGATATCCTTTAAAAAGTAAATTTAAATGAATAATAACCAATAAGGTACTTTAAATTGACTATATATTAATGCTACAGTTTAAAAGAGATGTTAATTCACATGCATAGACTTACAAAATCACGTGTATCAACAAATAAATAGAGAAAAGGATAGTTAATAACTTGATATCAATGTCTCATAACTCACAAACTAGTGGGATTCCACTCGCATTGCGGCAAAAATTTTGTGTCAGCTAATAGCGGTGCTTGCTAAAACAAATAAAAGGAAAAATTCAAAAAATAAAGTCGTGATATGCCTAAAAGAAAATCGATAAGTGTTTTCCATTGATCGAAACCATAAACATGATTGCCAGTAGTTGTTCTCAGACCCGGCTATAAGAGCGGGCTGGGTGGTCGACGGACCCCGGCCCGACACCTCGATAGGCCCGGATTTTATTTAAAAAAAATTATATATATATATTTTAATAAAAAACAATATGTATATATAATGTTTAAACTTAATATCACAACCGCTAGCTTGGTTTAGTGGTAAAGGGGTATGACTTTTAACCAAAACATTGTGGGTTCTAACCTCACTTGAGGCATTTTGACTATATTTTTATATAAAACTTTTTTTTACACAACCAAATCGTAAAGGCCAAAAAATTAAGTCTTTTTAAAAAATTTAAATTGTAAACCCAACAAGATACCCCTTTTATTAAGGCCCAAAATTTTTTTTTGCCTTCGACACCAAAATTTTTAACCATTCTCGGAGTCGGGCCTGGTTGTTCTGATATTAATACCGATGTTGTTCAGTCAAAATCAATATTGTATGTCATGATAAACGTACAATACTGTACCAACATTCGTATAACTTACGATTATAAATTGAATACTCTTTTGAATACAATCATTCTTCAATAAAGTTTATCGTAAAATATCAAGAAATAAGATTAACATTAAGTAGCGCCATGCAAACCATAAAGTATTCATCATTTTTTATACTTTTATCTTTCAATTTTCTTTAACAAATTTTCTTTTTAAGTTTAGAAAAAGTAAGTTGATCAACCATACCTTCGTAATTTTTTTTACAATAAAATTAGAAACTACCCTCACTACTAACAAAGTAAGAATGAATATTAACTGTTAACACTGATTTTGACGATTTAGTTTTGAGTTACTTAAAAATAGTATCAAGTATTAAAAGGGTAATCTACCACTGTATGAAACCCCTTATGAGTTAAGTTACCAACTTTAAGTCTTGAAACCATTAAAATTTTGAGCCATAACACAAATTGCAACACAAGTCCATAACTAGGACAAGTGAAAACGACATGATGAAGGTTACCAACTTCGACCCAAAGTCTAGGATCCAGTCCCCTACGCAAACTTCCATAAATATCTCCAAGGGTAATTATGTCATTTCACTTCAATGGGCCCAAACTCCCATTCTTTTCTTCCTTCCTTCCACTCACATGATTCTTTTGCACTTTTAGATTCTCAAATAAATTTCTTTCCTTTTTTATTTTCTTCAACCAAATAAACCCAAGTAGAAAGTTTCAAATAATAATAATAATAATAATAATAAATAAATTAAGTGGAGACGCGTAGCTGTTTAAAAAGCTCGTGATTTGAAGTTTAGAATCGTGGCTCGTTTGATAAAAGTTCGTATAAAATAGTTAAAAAATTTTGATTTAAAACAATATGAACTGATTTAACTCATTTTTGTAACCGTGCCAAACCCGTCCCAAGCTCGGGTCGACTCGTTGGCTCGATCTTAGGCTCGTTTAACTTTAAAATCAAGCTAGAGCCTAGTTGAACTACCTTGTCTAATTTCGAGCTTGAGCTCAAACCCATCCTGACTCGACTCGTGAACGTAACAGGGATTCGATTCCCACTTAAACCGATACAAAGAACATATGGGTGAAGAGACGAATCACAATGTTAATCTCTAGTTCGAACCTGACAGAGGGCAAGGGTTTACATATTTCATCCAGGTCCCACACACGGTTTCACATGTTTAAAGATTCAACCTTGAATATAACTCCGAAAAGTAGTAGGTTCACATGTGAAAGTCCTATGGGTTACAATAAAAAAAAATACATGAATAAAACCAAATTCATTACAAGATTGGCAATAAATCAAAACCAATGTTCAAAACCCAATTTCATTTCAGGGTTTCTTTTTAATACTTTCCCATAAACCCTCATTATCTTTATCTCCAAGATTCTTGAATCCCACTCATAAATTGCCTCACAGTGCTCCCAATTCTTGAAACTTTTATAAAAAATGGAAGCTTTAATACAAACCAAAGGCCTTCTTTCACTCCCATCAAACCCCAAATCCATTCACCTCACACAAAGATCCAAATTCAACCTTCCAAACTCATTAAAACCCAAATCCCCATCTGGGTTTTCAAGAAACCTTGATGGGTATCATAAATTTGGCACCTTTATCACTCCCATCACCTTAAACCCCACAAAAAACCCTAAATTTCATGTTTTCAAGACCAGCGGCGCCGCCGCCGACGGCGGCGCCGTCGCCGGAGACGCCGCCGGAGCTGAGCCGCCGGCGAAGATAATGGGTGTTGAGATATTAACCTTGAAAAAGATTTTACCTTTAGGGTTAATGTTCTTTTGTATTCTTTTTAATTACACAATATTAAGGGATACTAAAGATGTGTTGGTGGTTACAGCTAAAGGTTCAAGTGCTGAAATTATACCATTTTTGAAAACTTGGGTTAATTTGCCTATGGCTATTGGCTTTATGTTATTGTATACAAAACCGTCAAATGTGTTGTCAAAAAAGGCTCTTTTTTATACTGTGATGTTGCCATTTATTGCTTTCTTTGGGGCCTTTGGGTTTGTGTTTTATCCTTTGAGTGGTTATTTCCACCCAACTGCTCTTGCTGATAGGCTTCTTGAGTTTTTGGGGCCTCGGTTTCTCGGACCGCTTGCGATTTTGAGGATTTGGAGTTTTTGTTTGTTTTATGTCATGGCTGAGCTTTGGGGCAGTGTGGTGGTTTCTGTTCTGTTTTGGGGGTTTGCTAATCAGGTAATGGATGTTATTTGTTTGATTAAATTTAGCGATATTGGATTTTAATAATCCCAACTAAATGCTGAGTTTATCGCCGCCAATGGCGGTCCCAAATTTTAAAAAAGTTGCCGTGGCGATAAATTCAGTTGAGATTATTATTGGCTAGTAGCATTTATTGGGATTATTAAAATCCTGTATCTCTTAGATTCATAGTTTCTTGATTGTTATTGGATCATATATTGATAGGAGATCATGATTTAGTTTATTACAAATGCATTATGTTTTAGGCTTTTAGCAAACAAAAATACATGACTAGCATAAAGAGATAACATTTTTACTCAAGTTTGTATTTTGGTTGATAAAAGATCTTATCTTCTTGAAAGATACAAAATTTCAAAAATTTTTATGTATTAGGTAAATAATGGAAAATATTATGAAATTTCTTACATTATATAATAACTTTTTCTAAAATTTTGTGCCTTTTAGGAGAAAAAAAAACATTATATTACTCAGAAATCAGATACAAGTTTATGGGGCCAACTATTGTTTTGGGCCCAAAAGTGGGCCCAAGCCAACCTTCACTCTGTTAAATTAATTGGTTATATATTAATTTTTGCATGTTTTTTTATGTGCTTCTGCTATTTCACAGTCTCATATATATGAATCAATTAGTTATATATAAATTTTATATATGCAAGATTTAGTTTTCAATGTCAATATTTGATGCACATCACTTTGTTCGCAAGTCAAGATCACACGCAAGAGTTAAAACCACAATTCGGTGTTCAAATCGTATAAAAACTTTTATGACATTTTTACCCTCACGAAACGCAGATAACCACCGTGGAGGAAGCCAAAAAATTCTATCCGTTATTTGGTCTTGGAGCAAACGTTGCTCTGATATTCTCGGGACGTACAGTGAAATACTTTTCAAACATGAGAAAACATTTGGGCCCGGGAGTCGACGGGTGGGCTATTTCTTTGAAATATATGATGAGCATTGTTGTGCTTATGGGCCTCGCAATTTGCGGGCTTTATTGGTGGGTCAACGCTTACGTATCCCTTCCTACCCGTAGCAAAAGAAGGTAATTCACTAATACACTTGATTTTGTCTCTAATGATGTTAATATTTGATAAATAATTTATATAAAATTTTCTATTTGCAGGAAAAGTTCATATGACTACAATGGAGAGTTTGAAGTTTTTGGCGTCGTCACCGTACATTAGGGATTTAGCTACATTGGTGGTAGCGTACGGTATTAGTATTAATCTTGTTGAGGTGACGTGGAAGTCAAAGCTCAAAGCCCAGGTAAAACGTTAAAACAATCCTTTAACAAGTAGTTTGACTTTGTGAGTTGACTTTTTTTGGTTTATGTATGCACCGATTGTTTGTTCCTAAACCAAATGGAAACAAGTGCTACAATGATTTTTTTTTTGTGAATTAAAATTATATTGCTTAGGCTTGTAAATGAACCAAAGGAACACGGACCGGACGTGTTCATGTTTGTTCCTTTAACTTTAATCGACCAAATGATTGAACACGAACCGTTAAACGAACAAGGTTTGCTTGTTCGTGTTCGTTCGTTTAGAAAATAAATGTGTTGGTGTTTGTTTGTATTTATTCGTTGACAGTATAAAAGAACGGTTCATGAACGTAAACGAAGAAATGCAACTAAACGTGGATGAACGAACATAACTCAGCTAAAACCATTTAAACATAAATGTGAACGAACGAGCTTAAACAAACGTAAACTAACAAACACGAACGAGCGTCAAAAACGACCGCAAACAAATGATCGAGACATCTGTTCATGTTCGTTCGTTTAATCTGTATACGAACTTGTTACATTGACTTATGCTAACCATTTTGAACTTTCAGTTTCCAAGCCCGAACGAGTACTCTGCTTTCATGGGCGACTTCTCAACCGCAACCGGTATAGCAACGTTTACAATGATGTTGTTAAGTCAATGGATATTCAACAAATACGGGTGGGGAGTTGCAGCCAAAATCACGCCCACGGTCTGCTTGTAACCGGGATCGGGTTTTTCTCGTTAATTTTGTTTGGTGATCCACTTGCACCGGCTATGATGAAGTTTGGAATCACTCCACTTTTAGCAGCGGTTTATGTTGGTGCAATGCAAAATATATTCAGCAAAAGTGCCAAATATAGTTTGTTTAATCCTTGCAAGGAAATGGCCTATATTCCTTTGGATGAAGATACCAAGGTTTGTTATGTCACTTAATGTATTATTTTTGTTTTGTGATTATTATCAGGGTAAGTTTTAACTTTTAACCAATAGTCATCAAGTTTTCTAAGTATCAGTTTTTTTTTTTGTTTTTTTTTTATTTATAATTATAAATGAACTTTTTCTAAATTTAATGGAACATTAGAATATAATAATAATTATTGTTGTTATTATTACAACGCTTAATAAGTTTGAAAACTCAAATGCGAACACTCGTTAACAAATCTTTATCAGGTAAAAGGCAAGGCCGCGATCGACGTGGTATGCAACCCGTTAGGGAAATCAGGCGGTGCTTTAATCCAACAATTCATGATCTTGACATTCGGTTCACTTGCGAACTCAACACCATATCTCGGTGGGGTGCTATTAGTAATTGTGTTGGCATGGTTAGGGGCAGCAAGGTCATTAGACACGCAGTTCACTGCCTTAAGACGCGAGGAAGAGATCGAGAAAGAGTTGGAGAGGACAGCTGTCAAGATCCCAGTGGTGTCTTCAAATGAAGACGACGATAACAAATCTCTTGGTTCTTCAACCGAATCATCCGAATCGTCGTATCCTAGCAATTCTTGAAGAACAATAAAACATGTTTGCTAGATCAGTTTGGTCTGGTTTTATAGTATTTGAAGTCTTTGGTATTCATAGGTGTCATGTTTACTAGTTTGATTCATCTAAACCTGTGTACAATTTACAAACAGCATTTGAATACTTTAATGGAATTTTATATTAGTTTGCTGTTTATACTTTTTTTGTTATTTACTATGTGCTGCACACACTTGTTATTTATTTATTTTATTTGTTTGATATTTTGATTTAGTTGAAAAGAAAAATATAATAATAATAATAATAATAATAATAATAATAATAAATATTTACTATGATTTAATATTATAATTTTTTCTGATTCGTTTTGACCCGACTTGTTCTTAATGGTCTATCGTCGTCGCTAATAATAAAATTTGAATTTTTCATGTTACAGACTCAAATGTCGACTCTTCCTTTTCTTTTTTAACTTGGTTAAACTGATTAAATCGAAAACGAACTAGACTCTTTCACATCGTCATCGACATCACACTTAATATTGTATTGTATTCCATATGAATATATATATATATATATATATATATATATATATATATATATATATATACTTTTTTTGTCCAACTTTCACATCGTCATCGACATCACACTTAATATCGATTCTTTATGATGCATAGCGGAGGCGATAACGTAATAAAAAAGAAATGCTATTGAATTCTTAATATTGAAACGACTGCAATACAAGTTTAAAGCCCCTTTATACATGGGATTTATAATTTTGACAGGTTTGCCAAATTTTCAAAATTACAAAACAATAATCGAAACATAAAATTAATACATTAAATAAGGGCCTAAATTATGTAGGACGGCTAGAAAACACTTCAGTCTAATTTGGGTAATGTTTGTATAAAAAAGTCGTCTTTTACGGAATTGAGGGCCTAAATTATAGAATTTGGGTCTGACAGTTGGACCAAATCACATCCTATTTAAGTTTGGGTTCCGTAATCCCACTCGTAACCTAAGTTATGCTCTTTTTAATTTGGTCATTCTGTTAAGTTTCTCTTGGGCTGTTTAAAAAGCCCGTGACTAACGGCTCGCTCGAAAATAGCTCGAAAAAAGTCGCCTCAAAAAAGCTCGATTCTAATTGAGCTCGGCTCGGCTCGTGGCTCGGTCCTGGCTCGACTCGTTTAGATTAAACCCTAAATTTTAATATCTATATATAATAATAGCATACCAAGAAATAAATAAATAAAAATTATACATATATTATGTCACTCAATACCTAAAACTTTATAAAAGAATAACTAAAATAAAACATATAAAGTTATAAATTATCTAGTTTATAAATTTTATATAATATGTATGTTAAAATTATAATTTTTGTCTTTTATATACAAAAATTTATAAGATAAAATTAAAAAAATTAAAGGAGCCCGGCTCGACGAGTTCGATCTCGACTCGAGCTTTAAACGAGCCGAGCTTGAGCTCGATTTTCAGCTCGATAAAGAAAATGAGCCGAGCTCGAGCCAACTCGATTAAGTTTGAGCTCGAGCTCGAGCACACTCTGGCTCGACTCGACTCGGCGCGTTTACAACCCTAAGTTTCTCCTATCAAATTGGTCTATGTAACTATTGGATCGACTCCTCATCACTTTATCACATTTCAACAATTGGTTTTACATTACAACATGAGGAAACTAAGAACCAAGCCGATGAACACCCCTAACCAAAAGCGTAACATATTAGCAAACAATCGAGACCATTCACAAAATTTTACGAAACAAGGAAAACAAAAATGAAAGTTTCAAACAAATAAATGAATAATACTACACAAGACAAAAATGGTCCATAAGGTGATAATGTGGTATACGTTAAAAATAATAAGGTGAGTGTACACAAGGATGTTCGTTAGGAGTTAGAAACACTCATTGCTCTGAATACGATAATAGCCTCCTTGTTATGTCTTTTGTTCTCACCTTCTATTTTTGTTTATAAGTGATAATAATGGTTCCTAGGATTCTCCAACCTTGAATCCCAATTGTTCTCCTAGAAACTTCATTTTCAATTTACTAAGTTTTTGTTATAAAAAATAGTTTTATAATATTAAGCACGGAAAATTTGAAGTAATCAAGTTTTTCAAGTGTTATATTAGGTTACTGGTTATGTGGTATAGACACTGTATTGCTGTGATTGGTGATAATGTGGCAGCTACAAAGGTCATGTTGTCACGAAGCTGTGAGGCAAAATGCTATGAGTGTGGAGTAAGGCAGAACGAGAAAGACGAGGAGCAATGGTGATGGCAGTGACATGTGGATGCAGCGATGGTGAGTATGTTGCAGGGATCTTCACGCAACGGTTATGTTATGTTCTCTAGTGTTATAAAAATGTTAAAAAAAATCAAAATAAAGTGACGTAAATCGAAAATACTATTCATTATTGATATGTCCGGTTTGAAATTAACATAAGTAAAATGTTCTCGCCAGTTGATTGTCGACGTTTATCATTAAACTCGGAAATTTAGTCTTTTATCTATTGTTCTCAACTTTGCAAGGAGGAGAAACCTTTCTCTGATAGTTAAGGAATGATTGGGTTGAGAACTTTATGATTTCATAGATATATAATGTTTTGGAGACTTTTACCACATACACCTTTTTTTCATGTATAATAAAAACCTTACTTTTTTATGTTTTAATATTTGGAATATTAATCTTCTCTTAACTATTGTATATGACATGGCAAAATGCAGATATGTATATACATGCTATAGAATGTTTTTGGTGCAATTTTGGAGCTTTGGATTTACATGTTTGTGTCGTGTTTTGATTTAATGATTTGGGGTAATAGAACAAAAGTACATTAAAGGCTATCACTGTCTTCTAATGTAAGGACCAAAAGTTAGCCCATTACAAAACAGCTAGCCCATAAAAGATGGCCTTGGTTGTATTCCTACATCCTTGTCTTGCCATACAACCTCTAGACGTTGTTGATAGGGAATACGAATATTATTTTAACGCGTTTACGAATCATAACTGCTTCTCTATGTAATTTAACTAAAATTCATATTTCTTTAAATTCCGCTCTAAAATTTGTTTACATCATCAAATATTTCATATCACATTCTCTACCTGTATATTATTATGGTAACATACGTATTTACAAGATAAAACGTGTTCCGAATGACTATCACCCATGTGAACTAGTTTACGAGCAAGTACATGATAATACATAATAACTGAGATTTCAATAATTTCATTAATAATTATCAAACCATTAATCATGCCTATAATTAACAAAAAGTTAAGAGGTTCCTTGAGCTCATTGGAACAACATATTGTTAAAATGTTAATCATACCTTTTATCAATTGTAGACAAAAGGATTGTAAAGCCAAGTTGGGCAAAACCAAAAACTAGTCATCTTCTCAGCTTTAAGACGATAAAATTCTTTCTTCTGCCGAGACTCCTCTAAAAGAGCATACCTCATCTTTCTAAGTTGAATGATTTCCTTGACTTGCATATATACCATAACCCTAATGCGTTTTTTTAGCTCTCCTGTCTATTGGTCGGTCTAATTCGATAACGTCAATCTCAATTAAATTCCCCATCTTTAAAACTAAATCATTTGTAGGTTAGGACATTGAGTTGGGGGCTGGGGTTAGGTTGGTCCTCCATTGCTTTGTAGCTTCTTTTACGGCATGCAAAATTTATTTAGGTTGGTCCTTTAATAGGTGTCAACAATGCCCGAATTAGAAGTTGCATTTTTCTAGTGAATTGTTAAGAATGTTTGCCTTCTCAAAGTGTGCTGCTGTAAGTACGTCACACCATTTTGTTATACAGGTTGTATAAGATTATGCAAATAGTTTAACTTCTAACACAATAAAATTCTGTCATTACACTTAATTTCACAAGTTGTATAACTTTTGCACCCCATTTTAAATGACTTGTAACAACCCGTATAAAACCTATCTTTTTATACAAGTACGTATAAACTTTTTTCAAATACCATACGATCCGTATAAACTTACATGACTCATATGGTATGTGAAAAATGTTATACAACTTGTATAACCCGTATAAACTTATATGACTCATATGGAATGTGGAAAATGTTATACAACTCGTATAACAGTTTGCATGTGTATATTATGTGTATATATGTATGTGAAACTATAACAAAAGCAAAAATAGTTTGTATACACACATACCACTAAGTCACTAACATATTATCTACATACCGTTAACAAGTTAATTTTTATAACAAGAGACTTTTTAGACTCTTGACCCTGGTAAAGCCCGGTATATGAAGTATCAAATTATTGATCTCATGTTTATACCCGTATAATTTAAACTTGACTTAGTTTGAGCGTTTAACAAAATAAAATAACTAGTTCAGTATTGGTACGATTTTATTACACTCCCACACTCTTCATTAAAGTTGATATTTTGTCTCTTAGGATCGAGATAATGTACGATAATGCATTAACGTACGATAGGTACGCGAAACGCTCAAATACAAAAAACAAAGGCAAAAATACTAAAACGCTAAAAAACGCCCATCTGAATACTAGGATCGAGATACTGTTGGGATGTGATTTCATTAATCGATTTCGTGGATATATGATATTCGCGTACTTATTATACATTAAGGTATTATTGTATACTATCTTTTTTCTTGTGTCTTAAATGTATATTTTTATTTACATATTTTAACTCTTTCCTTAAGCCATCCAAGTACCCAATATATTCACATAAACTTTTATATTTAGTACGAAACTCAAACATATGGTCCGTGTTTCATTCCAGATTTTATCCGCATGAAGCATGTCCCATGTAACACAACATAACTACATAATAACATGTTCACCAAATTACTTCACCACCACCCCTACACAAAAATGACTGACTCATCCAACTTCCCAGTCGACCGACCTACCTCCCTCGCAGCCAAATGCTGGCTCGACGACGCTTGCATTGTCGATATCGACCATTTCGTTAAAACCCTATCCGGCCTCAAAGCCAAAGGCGTCCGACCCGACCTTATTGGTTCCATTATCACACATTACGCGTGCAAATGGATCCCCGAACTCTCTGGCGAGCCACCGTCACCTGCCACCATTGACCACCAATCACCACCGCAAAGCGCCACCGCGTCTTGGCTCAAAAAGCGGTTTTTCATTGAGACAATCGTGTCGGTTCTCCCACCCGAAAATGATGCAGCTCCATGCAGCTTTCTTCTTCGGTTACTAAAGATATCTCACATGGTGGGAGTGGATTCGAATTATCGGGAGGAGTTGGAGAAGCGGGTGGCTTGCAGGTTGTGCACGGTTTGGTTGGGTCGGTTTTGAGCTAAAACTGAAAAAAAACAAAATTCGGTTTTTGCATTTTTGAAAACCGTTTGGTTTTTACTGTTTTGATTTTGATGATTGAGCTTGAAAATTTTGAACCGAAAACCAAATCTAGCCCAAAATAGTGAATTAAGATCTAAATTATTTTGTTATTTAAAAAACTGTTTAATTATTATACTTTTGACCTAAAATATATTGTTATTTAATAACTGATTAGTTATTATACATATAGATTAAAATATTTGAATTACATGTTTATTAAATTTTAATAAATTCTTTAAACTAAAAATAGAAAATCTATAAATTCGGTTTGATTTTTATTAAATGCAAAGCTAAAACCAAACAATAAATTTGTTTTTTATACAAACATAAAACCAAACCGTCGGTTTTTTCTTCATATCGACTTTTTCAATTACATGTTTATAAGGAAACCTTTATAATCAAATAATATGTCTTAATCATGCAACTATATAAGACTCGGACTCTAATAATATATTCTATAATATTCTCTAATAGGTTAGACCAGGCGACGTTAAAGGAGTTAATGATACCGTGTTTTAGTCACGTGAAACGCACGTTACTCGACGTCGAACTAATGCTCCGGTTAGTGAAGAGGTTTGTGGAAATGGACCTTGAAGGTTTAAGAAGTGGGGCTGGAATGTTTAAGGTTGCAAAGGTTGTTGATGCTTACCTTGCGGAAGCCGCGGTGGATTTGGAGCTCGGGTTGCCGGAGTTTATGGAGCTAGCCGGAGCTGTGCCGGCAGTAGCCCGTGCCACGGATGATGGGTTGTATCGTGCCATTGATACTTATTTAAAAGTAAGTGGTTATTTAACAATATGTTATATGGTAAAAAATGTTGTAGTTAGGGTATAAATATATAAAATGTATTAGAATGATTATAATAAACTATTTTCGTTAATGTTTAAACATAAACATATAACGGTCATTGACAGAGGAGGCTCGGAGGGTGTGTGAGCCGCACTATCGGTCGGGACACATAAGTTTCGGGGGCACAAACTTTTTTATTCATATTACATATATATGTTTTTGTTGTTAAAAATAAGGCTATTTGCAATTGTCTATGAGATAATTACATGCTCAAAATGGTTTCTGATTATAATAAATCGGTCGATAAAAGTTTTATCAATGCACGTTAGCGAATAAAAAATTTTCGTTAAGGCCTACAAGCCTTTTTATTTGAGCTCGGCCGAGATATTTAAATTCTCAGAGACGTCATTGGTCATTGAATTGTTAAAAAATAGAGGAGCGAGTTTGAGACGAGTTGACGTTAATTCAATACATGAATATACTATGGTTGTAGAGACTAGAGGTTCTTATATTTTAGTGGGATGTCTTGAGTTTTAACACAAAAATAAATATTAATGAATGTATATTTATAGGAGTTTTGAATATGTATTAAGAGTATTGTAATTTGGTCGTTTAAAAAAATTAGTCCATACTTAGTATAATTCTATTAACATTAAACATTTAACAATTAAAATTTCTAATAAATTTAGAATATTATGTATTATATTTTTTAGCGTATTAAAATATGTTTTTAGTGTATTTGATTTGATAGTAACTAGTAAGACAAGTTTTGAAAAATTGTCAACTCAAATTCGTTTTTTTCTTATAAATAATTATCTCTAGTTAAATTTGCTTTTGACTCATTGCTATTTTTTTAATGTATTTCTGTCACAAGATATTTCAAATATTTGAATATTAATTTAGTGTTTTAGTTGTTATATATATTGAACCAAAAATATGTGTGTGTTGTCATTTATCAGCAATAGGAATAAAGAAGGTAAATGTGTTGGCACATTGGAATTGCAACTTGGCCTTTTGTGTAGCCTCCCGTGATGAGTGTGACATATAAGAGTTAAACTTTATTTTTAGATAAAGATTTGTTACATTTAATATTTTACTTTAATTAGTTAGCTTTGTTATAATTCTATAAAGAGCTTTATTATACTAGTAATTAACAATTTACAGAGTTTTCATTATTCTTTAACGACAACATATTATTATTTTTATAGACGCACATGAAAATGACGAAACAAGAAAGAAAGATATTGTGCAAGTTAATCGATAGTCAAAAGTTATCGATGGAAGCATCCCTCCATGCCGCCCAAAACGAACGTTTGCCAGTCAGATCAGTTATTCAAGTTCTCTTCTCGGAACAAGCTAAGCTTCATTCTCATACAGATTGGAGTCGATCATTTAACAATTCCAAGAGCCCGATTCTAGGGTTGGACCCACAAGAATGGTGCCCCTCATCCAGAGATATTTTGACTCTTCAGCAAATGGAAATTAAGAAGCTAAAAGAAAATGTGACGAAGCTCGAGAGGCAGTGTCACCTGATGCAAATGCAAATTGGAAAATTGTCGGAGAAGAAGAAAAGGTTTTTCAGTTGGCGGAAATTGGCTATGTCAACAAATCTCCGTGGTATGAGCACGGATGTGGGCGACGAACAAGGGTATGATTCGTGTAGCATCGGCAAACAAACTCCGCTAAAGGGGAAACAAGGAAGAAGCAAGACCCCAAAAACATGGAGACAATCATCATCCTAAGTTCTATTGTTGGATTAATTTTAGTTATGAAAACAACTAATCTTTATTATTTATAATTGAAAACATGTAATAAGTAAGTTTTATTTTAAAATAACGAATATTTGCTTCAATGTAGTTGTGTACTTAAATAAAAATGTCACAGTTATCGAAAGGGATATTAGTTTATAATATTCCTAACTTTTACTCGTTGAATGATAACACTCTCAGCTTTGATTTGTTACTCACCACTCCCAACTTTCAACATATTTGTTTCTGGCACTTCCGAATTTTTCTTGCTGATGTGGATTTTTTTGTTAATAAAAAGTAGGTTGTGGGTCCCACACCATCTTTTTTCTTCAACATAAAATCTCAACAACCTTCATTTCCGGTGACCTCGTATTTTCGACAACTTCGTTTTTCTGGCGACCTTTTTTTTTTTGTCAATGGAGATGGTGCAGACGTGTAGAAAGACGATGGAGATCGTGCACCAGTGGAGAGACGATGAAGATGTAATATGTTGAAAAAGAAGGTGGGGCCCACAACCTACTTTTATTTATAAAAAAATTTCACATCAGCAAGAAAACTAACGAAGTTAATGTTTGTGAAGTCTGAAAGTGCTAGAAACAAATATGGTGAAAGTTGAGAGTGTTTAATAACAAATCAAAAGTTGAAAGTATTAAAGACTAATATTCTTATAAAAAAAAGATAAGCAAACAAATATAAAGTTCATATTATTTTGCTATTTAGCTACAAATTAGTTTGTTGATAGTTGTACCATGATTAGAATGACAAATAGGTGTTGTCTATTCTAGGTGAAAGCGGTGTCACGTTATTCAATGTCTTTCCTATGCTTCCAAATCAAAATTAAATTTGGGCCCATGTAATGTCACCTACTTTAATCAAACACCAAAAACAACGTTATGGCTAATCTACATCATTGTTGGTGGCGTTAGGGTTTCATTATCCACGAGATTTCGGCTTTGGTGCTCATTTGATTAATAATCGAGCTAGAATTGATTCTCAGGAGTTGCATTGAAGTATTTTTAATTTCATGTAATTTGCTTTGTTTGTTGTATCCGAGCGTCTTGCTAGTTCAGTTTTAGTTTAATGAAATGCCGCCTTTCACTAAAAAAAAGTAAAAAACACTAGAGGGTTAGTTAAGAAATCATAAAAAATAAAGAAGTGAACAAATTAACTCAGTTTTAACACGAATAAATTTAGTAAGTTTTAGTTTACTCTTTATGTTTTAACGCACAACATAGTAAGACTACATGAAAATTAAGTCTAATAAGTTAAATATTTTTGTTCATGTCTAATAAATTGCACTAATGTACTTTTATTAAATTTTTTCACCAAGATTTAGTTTCAAGATAAACCGACAATATACCCTGACCTAACTTTTTTTTTTGAAACTGTAAATTTTATTCACAAACCACTCAAACACATACTAGACTTGATCATCAAAGGCAGAAAGTCAAAACCCGACCATAATTACATGAAGTTAAAATTACACAAATTCGACCACTCTAGAGAAATAAACTTAAATATATTCTTGTACCAAAAAAAACCAAGCGATCGACCTGGTATCTCCAACGATCTCTTTTATATTTACTTCTTTTCCTTCAAACAATTTCTTGTTTTTCGCTATCCAAATCCTCCAACATGCTATAATCACCATCCCATGAAAGGCTTCTTTCTAGTGTTGAGTTCATGTTTCACATGAAATATATATGGTGTTTGTTGAAACTCCAATGACAATCAATTTCATACCAAGATTAGTGCACAATAATTACAAGTGAATGTGTTGTGGATACTCTTGGATTAGCAACTATTTGAATTATTAGACTTGAATTTGATTTCCTTTTTGTGATCAGTAATTGGTAATAGGTTTATGGATATATATTTTTTAATTATTTTATACATATGAAAATAATTAACGGTCTAATGCTAAATGTTCATAACTTCATATTAATAATATAAACCCATAAACATATATTATTACTTATTGAGTTATTGATATATCATATAGGATTACAGGGAAGGGATATGATAAACTATTACTGGTCATGATTTTTGGTTCGGCCTTATGGTTTGGGTCCTAAGTTAAGATATGACAAAAGCCCATTATTTAAAACCTATATATATATGCAGTATGCATGCAGTAGTATGCACAACATTCAAATATACTGTATAGTTTATGTCCCTGCTTCATTGCCATATCTATATCACTATGTAAGTGTGTGATGATTCCCTTGTATTGCTAACACATGCCAATTAACTTTACTTCAAGGGTTAGGGAGGGAGTATCTATAGGACACATTATTAAACTGGTTTGTCACGCCGTTATAAAAAGTAAAGTCGTATAGTTATATTCTCTATGGCTAATATTTATTATAAAAATCGCTTTCTTAAGAAAAATTTAAACAACAATAATACAAATAAAGATAATAAAAATACTAAGTGTTACGGTGTATAAATTTTAAAATTATAATAAAACTTATAAAAGTTATTTATGTTTAAGAAATATATAAAAAATCATAACCAACTTTGGATGCCGTTAAAAAAAACTAGTGTGCTGCTAAATGTATCCAACTCCTTCATTTTTACTAAACGTACCATCTTCATCAAGTTATGTATTAACACAATTTATTAAACCTTTAACTTCGGATTTCAACGAGTCATCTTATCTTACAAACTATAAAAAATGGTCAAAATTCTAGAACCTAGCTATTATTCTCATTTGAAACTTCTACTATTAAGTTAATAACTAATGTGTGCGTGTCAATGTCAATTTTGTGCCTCGTGTATTTCTTTTCATCAAAAAAGAACTCGTGCACATATTTTATTAGTAAACTATAGTGTGTGTGAAAGGCTAGTCATTATAATTTTTTTTTTCAACTTCTCTAGTTATAAAAACATATCTAAGGATATGGTTGAGGATAGGAGTTCCTGAAGACGTAAAATTAAGGTTAACGACAACTTTAGGAGGATGGGCTATTTATTGTTATGGCCTTTATTATAATTGTTGTAATTTTTACCTTAGTTTTGTGTTAGTCTATCTATAATGAAATGTTGCATGAAACATACTAATATCATATTGTTTTAGTTTATTATTTACTGCTATTCTTTTATTTTATTTTGTATAATTTTATATTATTTATTTATCTATTTGCTTTCGAGTTGGCCGGAGGTCTTGCCGGAAGCAATCTCTATATCTCACAATCTCCAAACCCTACTGATAGCTTAGACTATTTGTGGGAAATACTGGGTATATATGATTGTTGTTATTGTAAAGGGTGGGAATAGCTAGTCAATATAATAGCACAATAGAGAAAATGAAAAGTACCCCCACATACTTTCTTATCCAATTATATATTCTAGATGCTTATTGTCTTTTTACAATTTACATTTCCTATATACATGCATATGTTCATGACGTGCTTTATTAGATTTTGTAGCATTATTTTTAATACAAGATTTGGTACTTGTGTCTAAAGATCATGTCTCTCTTTCATCAACAAGGGATCACATTGCTCTTATATTCTCAGGAAAAGGAAAAACATTTCGTGTTATAATCATTCGTTTAATAAACCGAAACCATTTCAGTTCTTGATCAATATTTGGTGAGTTTTGATAATCTTGCAACAATGGATGGAAGTGACATATACAAAGCTGCTAGTAGTATAAGACTAGGAAGTTTAAGAGCATCAAGTTTAAGATCCGGAAGTACTTCGCTATGGAGGAATTCTGGTACAAATGTTTTCTCAAAATCGTCACGTGAAGAAGACGATGAAGAAGCATTAAAATGGGCTGCAATCGAAAAGCTACCAACTTTTGATAGATTGAAAAAAGGTTACTCTTTGGATCAACCGGACCGTCTAATGAAGTTGATATAGATAAACTTGGAGTAGAAGATAAAAAGCATTTGCTTGATAGACTTGTTAAAGTTGCGGATGAAGATAATGAGAAGTTCTTGTTGAAGCTCCGACACAGGCTTGATAGGTACCGATTTTTTGTTTGCTATTTTACGTTTGGATCATTGGCTAAGAAAGGGTTTGATTTGAAATGTTTATAGAGTTGGGATTGAATTGCCAACAATTGAAGTCAAGTTTGAGCATGTAACTGTAGAGGCTGATGTTAACACTGGAAGTAGAGCCTTACCAAGTTTTATAAACTTTCATGTTGAAATTTTTGAGGTAAATTGAATTGCCAACAATTGAAGTCAAGTTTGAGCATGTAACTGTAGAGGCTGATGTTAACACTGGAAGTAGAGCCTTACCAAGTTTTATAAACTTTCATGTTGAAATTTTTGAGGTAAATAGCATGTTATGAGATTCAAAGTTTCCTAATTAAAGGTCAGGTTATTTTATAAAGGGAGACAAAATGAAAAGGATGAGAAACATTTAAAAAAAATTAATAAAAAATATCACAACTCAAAGTAAAAAATGAAAAGAGTAAAAACACAAAAATGTTCACCGTCTTCCTCGTCCTAAAAAAGTGATGAAAATAGATCAGTGTGTCTTTTTATTTTTAATTGTGTTCTGTGTTTATTTTCATCATTTGTGTTTTTTTTCCTTTACATTGTTTTTTCTTTTCTTGGTATTATGTTATATTACTCAACATTGTGTTATATTTTGCGATCCATTTGTCTTTTTTTTTAAAAATTTATTATTGTGTTTTTGTTTATTTTCGTCATTGTACATTTTTTCTCGGTATCGTGTCTTTTCGTCGTTTTTTGGAACGGGAATAGGGGGGGGGGGGGACATTTTCATTTTTTTTGTGTTTTATTTATATTTTGAGTTATTATTTTTTTGTTTTTTTTATCCCAAATTCTTCTCACACTTCTCATTTTTATCTCCCTTAAGTATTTTAACTTTTCCCTCCTAATCAATGTTCATGTTTATGCACAGGGGCTATTGAGTTTATTCCACTTACTTCCGAATTCGAAAAAGCATATAACTATCCTCGATGATGTTAGCGGCATCATTAAGCCTCGCAGGTGCCATTAAAGAACATAAAGCCTCATGAATATGACTAATTGCATACAAAAGTAACCAAATTTTTAAAAATTTATAAATAAAGTTGAAAACTGGTTATTTTAGGTGACTATATAAAAACTTGCACAAAATCAACCTTTTTTATACTTTGATGGTTTTTTTTATAAAGAATGAATTTAACCATGCTTATGCAAGTAGGCCAGTGAATGTCTTTTTAGTAAGTTTCTCCGGTTAACTGTACTAATTTTAGCGTATGAAACGTTTGTAGAATGACATTACTTTTGGGTCCTCCAAGTTCAGGGAAGACAACCCTTTTGTTGGCTTTGGCTGGGAAACTAGCAAAGGAGCTTACGGTACATAAGAAATATAGAAATCTTTATAAATCATTATGTTCAAACAGTTATAAGCGAAACAAAGCATGAATTCACAATTTTAAACAGTTTTTTTTTGTAACTATAGAGTTCGGGTAAGGTAACATATAATGGCCATGACTTACATGAGTTTGTACCAGAAAAAACTGCGGCTTTTATCGGTCAAAATGATGTCCATATTGGAGAAATGACTGTTAGAGAAACATTGGCTTTTTCCGCAAGATGTCAAGGCGTTGGATCGCGTTATGGTTAGTTTGTGATTATTTAGATTTCCCAGTTTCGTTATTTATTAAAGTTTTGTGTGACAATATAGTTATCCATAAATTTGTAGATATGTTAGCAGAGTTGACTAGAAGAGAACGAGGCGCAAACATAAAGCCCGATCCTGATATTGATATCTTCATGAAGGTAAATAATCGTTTAGACATTTACATACTACCCACACTTTGAGTCCTTCATGAACGAAATCCCAAATCATAATCGTTATTTTGTTGTTATCCAGGCTGCTGCTATTGAAGGTCAAAAGGCTAGTGTGGTCACCGATTATACTCTCAAGGTGTTATAGATGTAAATTATCCGTGTCAAAATGGGCAAGTCGGGTAAAAACGGTTCAGGACAAATTAGGTGATTTTTGTCCGAAACGTTTTTAACTTTTTCATACGTCATATCTCTGTTAGTATGTTTACAAAATTCTTGGCCGTTACTTTTCATTAAAGGTTAAAAAGGATCTAATTACAAGAAAGAGGCAGGTAAGCAGACAACAACTTAACTATTTCAGTAATGACTTTTGACTATTCAACTTTGAGTTGAATTATTTAGCTAGCTATATTATTATAATTTGAGAAATAAATAAAAGATCCAATTTAATTTTTTTTTTCAGCTATTAGGATTGGACATATGTGCAGATACTATGGTAGGAGATCAAATGATAAGGGGGATATCGGGTGGACAAAAGAAGCGTGTGACGACCGGTGAAATGATAGTTGGACCGTCAAAGGTTCTTCTTATGGATGAGATATCAACAGGGTTGGATAGTTCCACAACTTATCAAATTATGAATTTTCTTAAACAGTTTCTTCACATTCTTGAGGGTACTGCTGTCATTTCGCTTCTTCAGCCAGCACCAGAAACGTATGATTTGTTTGATGACATTATACTCTTGACTGATGGCAAGATTGTATATCAAGGCCCACGTGAAAATGTTCTCGAGTTTTTTGAGTCAATGGGATTCAAATGCCCCGAAAGTAAGTATTATATCATAGCTTTTTGACAGAATTACAATTTGGCCTTGTCCTTTAAATATACGCGATTTATGGATCATGTCATTTAAAAAGTTTATTTACGTGTGGTGTCCTTTATATGACAAAATACATTCGATTTTGTCCTTTACACTAGCTGTCATCCAAAAACTCACTTAAATCCAAACATGTCAAGACTTAACAGGGTTTTTGTTTAATGTATTTTATTTAGTTTCTTTTTCTAATAATATATTTCATTTGTTTTTTAATTATAAATACTTAAATGGTATGCATAAAAAGACTTAAATACCCTAAACAAACATGCCTTGTAAAGGACACCGCACACAAATAAACTTTTTAAAGGACCTGATCCATACATCTCAGAAATTTAAAGGACAAAATTTGTAATTCTGTCTAGCTTTTTCGTTAAGTTGAATGCTAGTAAATGACCATTTTAACCCTTGTGATGTTGAAATGGTGTTACAGGTTACATCAAAGAAAGATCAAGAACAATATCGGATGAGCCTTACAGATTCGTGACAGCAAAGGAGTTTGCGGAAGCATTCCAATCATTTCACATTGGAAAAAATATAGCGGATGATATTGCCACCCCATTTGACAAAAGTAAAAGCCACCCTGCCGCTCTCACAACCGAAAAATATGGCTTGGATACTAAAGAACTCTTAAAAGCTTGTACAGAAAGAGAAATATTGCTCATGAAAAGAAACTCGTTCGTTTATATATTCAAATTGTTCCAAGTAAGTGTTATGTAGTATTACTTTAAATTTTTTGATCTTTTATAATCTTTTTATAATCTTCCAAATAATTGTATTGTAAACTCTAAAGTTTTAATCTTTCGAAATCTTTTTAACACATTATTACTTGGCTATTTTCAGCTATCGTTCGTGGCGTTCATTGTTATGACGTTGTTCATCAGAACTAAGATGCATAGAAGGGATCTTGACGACGCAACATTGTATATGGGTGCTTTATTTTTCGGTGTTATTATGCATATGTTTAACGGGATGTCTGAGATTTCAATGACAATTGCAAAGCTTCCGGTTTTCTACAAGCAACGGGATTTCCTTTTTTACCCCTCGTGGGCATACGCTCTTCCATCGTGGATCATAAAGATTCCAGTTTCGTTTCTTGAAGCAGCTGTTTGGACTTTTTCTACTTATTATGTCATTGGATTTGATCCTAATGTCTCAAGGTACTACTTACTCTTCAATACTAATTGCTAAATGATTAGAAACTCTTATCTATTTATATGTACTAATTTATTTTTCAAGCTCTTGCAGATTCTTCAAACAATACCTTATATTTTTGCTTGTTAACCAAATGTCTTCCGGATTGTTTCGGTTCATTGGAGCAATGGGTAGGAACATGATCGTTGCATACATGTTCGGTGCATTTGCACTTCTCTTAGTGTTTGCTTTGAGTGGTTTTGTTCTTTAACGAGGTACTTTATTATTGTTGAAATATAGTTCATTTTGATAATCCTCATTTTAGGCCTACAAAATCTATTTATTTTATGATTAGTTCTAATGGATCAAGTCAATATAATTGATGCGCTAAACTAACAATACAAAGATCGGTTTATGTGTTTCTTTGTTTCTGTTCATAAAACCGATATTGTGTTTGGGTTTGTTGTTCGATTATCATGATTTCTTCACTATCCAAAATTGATATAGTTCCATAATATACAAAACTGATTTTTCTTTAATATTTTTTTTTGCCTGTTTTTGAAATCTAACAACCATCTTTTTCCTCTTTGCAGATAATGTTAAGTCTTGGTGGTTATGGGGATACTGGTCATCTCCTATGATGTATGCAACGAATGGATTAGCCGTGAACGAATTTCTTGGTCATAGTTGGATAGCAGTAAGTCACATGAAAACAACTAATCTAAATCTTTGAATAAAACGATATCGATGGATCATTGTTATAGTTAGTAAACATGTAAACATGTCAAAACTAACTAACACCTTAAATATGATGTGTTTTCTTTCTGTCATAAACAGCCCTTGAACGATTCAACGCTTGGGACACGCGCTATCATCACAAGGGGGCTCTTTGCCGAAGCTTATTGGTATTGGATGGCATTTGCGGCCTTACTTGGATTTATTTTGGTTTACAACTTCTGTTATGCTTTGCGTCTTGCCTTCCTCGATCGTGAGTTTCCTATCGTTGTTCTTAATATTCGGATCTTGTAATAAATAGTTAGAAATTCGGTAACACTTGTTTTAATTTCTGCCTCTATAGCTTTTGGAAAAGATCAAGGCAGTGTATCGATAGAGGATGATAGTGATCATGTAGCCGTTGAATTATCATCTATCAATAATGGATCCGGAAATGAGAGAAGTCGGGATAAGAAGGGAATGATCCTTCCATTTGAACCACATTCAATCACCTTTAATGATGTTAAATACTCAGTCGATATGCCACTGGTAACGTTACTCGTATATATAACTTTCACATATTTTCTTTACCATACGCCCTGCTTGCGGTGCGCGCATATAATGTATATATGTGTGAACCCTTAGGTGGGCAAAAGTGAAATTGCACTAATTTTGACGTTATTTTACTAATCTCATGAAAATAATGTTAAAAGTGGCGGAAGGTTAATCAGGCATCATGTGGTGGCGTTGATAGCCGAAAGACAAGGGTACATGCACCAATCGGGGTGTCCCGATGGTTGAGTGTTATGTGCCTTATGTCCAAGGCTTGATGCAAAACTACTATCGAGCCGTGGGTCTCACTGGAAGCAGTCTCTATATTCCTATGGGGTAGAGGTAAGGCTGCCTACATCTTACCCTCCTCAGACCCTACCATAGCTTTGCTATTGGTGGGATTTACTGAGTACGATGATGATGATGATATTTTCTTTACCGATTGGCTTATGAATATACGTATAGGAAATGAAAGATCAAGAGGCGAGTGAAGACCGATTGATGCTACTTAAAGGTGTGAGTGGGGCTTTTAGGCCTGGGGTACTAACAGCTCTGATGGGTGTAAGTGGTGCTGGAAAAACTACTCTTATGGACGTTTTAGCAGGTCGAGAAACTGGCGGCTATATTGAGGGTGATATCAGGATTTCTGGGTATCCAAAAAAGCAAGAAACATTTGCCCGGATTTCTGGTTATTGTGAGCAAAACGGCATCCATTCGCCTCATGTAACCGTCTATGAGTCTTTGATTTACTCAGCATGGCTAAGGTTAGCATTAGAAGTTGATGAACACAACAGAAAGGTTAGTTATACTTGCAGGGGAAAGTTAACGTACAAACTAAAAAACCATGCTAATTGTGTGAATAAAGTAGTGCAATTATATATACAATCGGTGTAATTATGTAATTACATCGTAGTGTAGTTACAATAATTTTTTATTTTTATTTTTATTTTTATTATTATTATTATTACACTACATTATAATTATGTTGTATATATATTTACACTACCTGATTTGCACAGTTAGCACGTTAATTTAATTTGTATTTGATCCAAACCATATACTTGCATTCTCGTGTTAAACAAGAATGTCAAGAAAAGGCTCTTTTGCGGTTTTTAAAATCGTATGCTTTTGATTTACAGATTTTTGTTGATGAGGTTATGGACCTTGTGGAACTAAACACAATAAAGGATGCATTAGTCGGGTTACCAGGCGTCAACGGTCTATCAACAGAACAAAGAAAAAGGTTAACCATAGCGGTTGAGCTCGTGGCTAACCCGTCCATAATATTTATGGACGAGCCGACCTCTGGGCTGGACGCTAGGGCTGCTGCCATTGTTATGAGAACGGTTCGGAACACAGTGGACACGGGACGAACAGTTGTTTGCACCATTCATCAACCGAGCATCGACATTTTTGAAGCTTTCGATGAGGTATAGTGTACTTTATTAGCTCTTTTTAATTATTCACACCCAAAAATGTTTGTATCTAATAATGTTTGTGCTACAGTTGTTCTTGATGAAAAGAGGTGGACAGGAGCTATATGTTGGACCCGTAGGTCGCCATTCTTGCGAATTAATCGAGTATTTTGAGGTTTAAAACATAAACCAATTTTGTTGTGTTATCTAAATGCTCTAACCATGTATAAGTTTTAACACATCCTAGTAAGTTTATGATCATAATATGTTTTGAAACAGTCTATAGATGGCGTAAGTAAGATAAAAGACGGATACAACCTTGCAACATGGATGTTGGAAATCAGTGCTTCAGCACAAGAACTCGCGCTTGGAGTTGATTTCACTGAAATATACAAGAATTCCGAACTTTACAAGTGAGTGCAATTCCTAACACGCCCCGAAACACGATACAAAAAATCATGTACTTGGTCGTCTAACACGACTCATTTTAATAGGACTACCTGAACATCACACGTTTAATAAATGAGTTCTCACGAACACGACCTTTTAAATAAATGTGTTATTCTGTTAACCGTTTAAATGATTTAAAAGGGAAAATTACCAAAATAGACATGGTGACCATATTTTTCTTTTTCAAAAATAGACATGGAATCAAAAGCGGCCACATCAACTTTGCCGGTTAAGGCTACTAGGACTTAGCCTACACTTTTGGTCATTATCTAAGGCTTAGCGTGTGGTTTTTGCGGCTTAGCCCGTGCTTTTGATGAAAGCTCCGGCTAAGCGCGCAATTTTGGGGGCTTAGCACCCTCTCTGGGGCCCAACTAGCTAGGCTTAGCCCATACTACTTTGGTGAAGGCTAAAATTTTATGTCTATTTTAAAAAATAATTAGACAAGCATGAACTGAACCGTCCGATCCGACTATTTATTATTACGTTGCCTAGAACACAAATCCGTCGTAAAATTTGAATACGTTTCAATATCTGATAAGCTATAATAATCCATCGCATCAGTTCTTGTTCCCGTCGAATCCAAGGAAATAATAGGGTCAAAAATGATCAACTTGTTTGATGAAAAAAACTTGTTATCACTGCTAACATGACAATCTTTTTCTTGAAAATGTAGGAGAAACAAAGCCTTAATCACCGAATTAAGCGTATCACGTCCCGGCACCAAAGATCTATTCTTCCCCACTCAATACTCGCAATCTTTCCTTGTCCAATGCATAGCATGTCTCTGGAAACAACGGTTGTCATACTGGCGAAACCCTCCATACACCGCCGTACGTTTCATATTCACCACCTTCATCGCAATATCTTTTGGTACCATGTTTTGGGACTTAGGCAGCAAAACGTAAGTATCATAGTTTATAAATCGATAAGGCGATAATTAACACGTTTAGATGATTATTAACCATTAACCAAGTTATACATTTCAGGAATACCAAACAAGATTTGACGAATGCGATGGGTTCAATGTATGCAGCTGTTCTCTTCTTAGGAGTCCAGTACGCATCAACGGTTCAACCAGTTGTAGACGTCGAACGAACTGTTTTCTATAGAGAACGAGCCGCGGGAATGTATTCTGCTTTACCGTATGCTTTTGCTCAGGTATTGGTGGAAGTCCCGTATGTGCTGGTGCTGACAGTGGTGTATAGTCTTATTGTGTACTCCATGATCGGGTTCGAGTGGACTGCGGCTAAATTCTTTTGGTATATGTTATTCCAAATGTGTTGTTTCCTCTACATGACTTATTTCGGTATGATGACCGTCTCCATTACTCCCAACGCCGACATTGCTGCCATCATCGCCGCCTTATTCTATGGAAATTTCAATCTGTTTTCGGGATTCATCATTCCACGACCTGTAAGATTTCTAAAAAAAATTAAATCATAACCTGTTTCGGTAAGTAAAGCTTTCAAGAAGTTACTAACGGTTTGGTTCTGGTTTGGTTTCACGGTTTGGGTTCGTTAGGCTTTTATGCAAGATGTCCAAAATAAGATATGGTACATAACTACATATAATTAGTAAAGCTTTCAAAAGTTTGTAGTTCTTAACAAGTTAAACACAAGGTGTCCAAACAAGCTGTTAAAAAGGTAAAAATGTCATGCATAAAACAATCAAAGTGCATGCTGCTCAAATTTGTAGAAAAAACAAGCTTGAGTGCTAGGATTGAAAATTGTTTTTAGTTGTCTAATAATATTCTAATAATATGTGTGTGTATAATATAATTATATGGTTGGTTTTTGGTATAAACCGTAAACCAAACCGTTCGATGCAGCTTGAAAATTTTGAAACCGACAGGCGGAAAGTTAAAAAACAAACAAACCGTGAAACCAAAACCGATGACCTGCTTGAGAACGATTTCACGATTTCAAACCGAACCATGAACACCTGGTTTCTAGTTCTAAAATGTTATTATGTTGTAAAAACAGAGAATTCCTGTGTGGTGGAGATGGTGCTACTGGGCAAACCCGATTGCATGGACTCTTTACGGGTTGCTTGTTTCGCAATTTGGGGACAACGAGGATACATTTGACGACGATGAAGTGGTGAAAGATTACTTGGATCGGTATCTTGGTTTTAAACATGATTTTCTTGGCGTGGTTGCTGGAGTACACGTCGGGTTGGTTGTGTTCTTCGCGGTCATCTTTGCTTATTGCATTCGATCTTTTAATTTCCAGAAAAGATGATTTTGTCTTCCATATGAAAAGAACATCAATGTATGTTACTTGTACATAGGCTGCAGGTGTTTTTCATTAGTTCATTACTTCATTAGGAGTTTCATGTTTTAAAGTAATGCACCTTTTATAAGTGTAATAAAAAGGTATGTTAATCTTTTACTTATTAACCTTAAACGAAATATCGTATTCGAGTTCATAACCCATAATCCAAGCCTTATTGCGCGTTGCGATACTGACCGAATTCGCATAGGGCTTGCCACTATAACGCGCAAATGATACCAACTAGCCACATATAATAGCCAAACAATACCAGCTCAGCAGTTTTATATTCAAAAAAATATTGCCACCTATTTTAAGTTTTTAACCTATTTTAACCCCTCAAGTACACACATTGGTAGTGGCGGTGTGCCAAAATAAAAAGGCCAAAATATCTCGGCTGAGCCAAAATAAAAAGGCCCGTAGGCCTTAATGAAATTTTTTTATTGTCTAGCATACATGGATAAAACTTTTATCGACCGATTTATTATAAGTAAAAATCATTCTGAACATATAATCATCTCATAAACCGTTGCAAATATCCTTATTTTTAACAACAAAAAACATATATATGTAATATGCATAAAAAAATTTGTGCCCCGGCCGAGTGCGGCTCATACACCCTCCAAGCCTCCCCTAGCGGTGTGCTAGCCCCAACTTACTCGCTTGTCTTTCTTGGTCTCCTCTCCACCCATTAATCGAGTTACTTTTCGAGTTCCACTTCCCGCTACTCACGTGTAGCAAGTTGGGTGCCCCGTCTGCCCTAATCTTATAGAGGTTACCAATTTTTGTTTTTCATTGGTTGGGCATCTATAAAAATATATTTTTTTTTCTTTTAAGGACGAACAATGATCTGCTCATAATTAAAAGTACTCTTATAAATGATCATGAACATGTGTAGTTTACAGGATTTGAACCTTCAAACTTTAGGCTAGAGAGGATGCATCTTACCACCGCATAATGTCACTTGACTAGTTATAAAAATATCCACGTCACATTTCAAAGATATCGTTTAAGATAATGTTGGACTGTATTTGATATGCATTGATTGGGATCTAATCTTTGTCACGTTCAATAATATTGTTGAAGATAACGTTAATTAGACTATGCATGCATGGGACATGATTACTAGAATGTGAAAGGTACGTAGGGTAAGGTTTATGGAAATACAAAGGCAAAAAAACATAATTATTTATCAACTTTACCTTTAAACTAAATTATTATTTGGGAGACGACACAAAGCTTGACATCTTGATGTTGATTTTGATGGCTTTTTTTTTCCTTTCTTTTTTTGTCTTTTTTTGATTTTTTCTCCAGATTTCTATTTATGATTAAATTTCTCAATAATTTTTCTTCCACGTTTTTCTTTTTGTCAAGATCATCACTTTTAAATAATTGGTCTTCTAGTTTAAGTTGAATTTTATAGGAACTTTGCATATTTAGGTTCATCACCTAACTCAACGACACAACGGTGGGTTTCCTCTTTGATTCCTGGGTGAGTAAGGTCTACAACGTCAAAATCAGTGTGGACGATTAATATCCCATCCTAGAAAGGTTCACTCGAATATTGAGGGTAATTCTAAATGATGTTAAAAAAAAGATTGTCGTCTACTCGCCTTTAACAGCTTCTCAAACTGTTTTTCTCCATATAAATCGATAAGCAACGACTTAATCTAACTTGTGTCCCTTTTCTTCTCCTTTTTATAGGTCAAATTAATTAATACGTTTGATTCATTTTATAATATTATTGAATTTTTATAAAAAATTTAATTATACTAAAAAATTTATAAACTAAGAATGTTATTTTGTATTACTTACACGTGCCACATTACACTTTGCATATTAAAAAAGTTGTTGGAGTTGTGATCTTAGGGGAGCAATCTTTCTATCTTCTTAATGTTAATAATAAATTTTCATTCTCTCGTTCATTATATTAGCTCATACTAAACAAAACCTTTAAAGTGTAAAGATTCTGACTTTAAGTGAAAAGATATTTAGAGATTGTTTAAAAATTTTATTAAATTTAAATAAACAAATTATGTAATTTAATAATCAATTTGGCCCTATCAATAATATGGCTGTTAGTTAATTTATGATGGCTAAAGTGTTAAACTCTAAAGAGCCTGAGAATCCCATTGTATCTAAAATAAAATTAAAAGAAAATAAAATAGAATTGAAGATTTACGCCTTTCTAGATTAACTAACTAAAAACATTGATTTTTCTGGTCGTCATAATAATACGTGTATAAGTTAATTTGTGGTGCCTAAATAAAGTGAGAAAACTTTAGTCGTTAAAAGTAAAAAAATAATAATAAAAAAAATTCACGTGTATAAAAACAAAGTTTGAAAATGCGACTTTCTAGATTAACTAATACATGATTAAATTCATTAAATTTATGGTCGATATAACGTGTGAGCCTAACATTCCATAATTTTGTACTCGTAAAATAAAGATGATTAGGTAGACTAATGACTCGTCAGCTATCCAAATTGTTGTTTAAGGAAACAGTAGTAATATTGTAATATAAGGAGCACATAATACATGAAATAATTACAAAAAGTAATAAGTAATAATTTATATTCCTTAGCATAAAACAAAGTTTATAATATGGTAACATAAATCAAGAAGTATACTTTTTTACGTGCATTTTTTTTATTTACATTATTTATTTAATGTTTGTGATATATAGACTGTGCAAACATTTAAAAGTGTAATTAAGGATGTAAATGTGGCTCAATGGTATAGCACTCACTTTATTAGTGAGAGGTAGAGGGTTCAAACCTCATTATCAACAATTTATATGGGAGATACGCTGGATGACCCTGGCTTGCCATGGTTCGAATCCTGATCTCACACGGTGTTACCGGCCCCTCGTTGTCGTGCCTTTGGTGGACGTGGGGGTCGGGTTTTATCCAGGGAATCCCTCAATAAGTGGACTGCTAAGGGCTCCGTCCGTCCGGACTAGTGGTTGGCTCAGGCTACCTTTAGCCAATAGGGACCGCGTACGGAGTACCGGCGTTATTTAGTTGGTCGTTTAAAAAAGAAAGTGTAATTGAGGACCACCTAAATTCCATTAAAAAAGGACCACCTAAATATTTAAAACAGTTTTATGGGTCCACTAGCTATTATATATGCATTTATGCCTAAACTTAAATACTTAGTAGCTGTTAAGCCAGTTTTGTCACAAACTTAAATAGTGAAATCATAAAGCCCCAAAGTTATTATTATATTTTTTTCTAATGAAAGAAAAGCTAACAAATCCTTCAAGTTCAATTTATATAATATCTTGAATATAAAGATGTTTATGTTGAAAACTTTATTGTTACAAGCACATCATTTTTTAAATAGATTTAAGGTTTTCTTTTCCGTTTTATTTTTTTATTTTACATCGTTGGCGGTTGGACCGTGGAGAAAAAAAAAACCCTTATACGTTTAAGGTTATTTTGTTAGAAGAATTTGTGATATGGGTTAGGCTAAATGTACCCTTCCTGGTTGCTTGTCATACCTCCCCCCCCCCCCCCCCCAAATTGGAAAAACCAACTTTCATATTAACCCTTGAAATCATATAATTACCAAATTAGCACAAAAGTAAGGATTTAATATTTTTTTTTTTACAAGTTGCGTTTTCTTTTATGATTTCGAGTTTAGGGTTTCGGTTTGAGGGTTTAGGGTTCGGGTTTAGGGTTTAGGGTTCGGTTTCGGGTTTAGGGTTTCGGTTTTAGGGTTTAGGGTTCGGTTTAGGGTTTAGGGTTCGGTTTCGGGTTTCGGTTTTAGGGTTTAGGGTTCGGTTTCGGGTTTAGGGTTCGGTTTTGGGTTTCGGGTTTAGGGTTCGGTTTCGGGTTTAGGGTTTCGGGTTTAGGGTTTAGGGTTTTGGGTTTAGGGTTTCGGGTTTTGGGTTTATTTTGTAAAAGATAAAGTGGTAAAATAAGGATATTATAAATATATATACTATTAAATTTAAAAAATGATATTATAAATATTTATAATATTAATATTAAAAAAATAAATTAATAGTAATACTTGATAGTTTTAAGTTTGATATATGTAGTGGAGGTTATCAAATGAAAGTAATTTTGTAGGGACTAATATGTATATAAATAATATCAAGAGCTAATTGTAATTTATGTAATAAGTTCAGGGAGGTGTATCTTTAGTAAAAATGGAGTAAGGGGAGTACGTTTAGCAGCACCCATATGATTTCTTTTACTTAATTTAGTTTATATGTTAACCAAAATTAGTTAATTCTTGCCGTTTGTGGTTTTACTTCTCCAAGAATAGTAGGTTTAGTTAATTACAGTATTATTACACCATTAATAAAGAAGAAAATAATTTTAATGTTTGCTTAATTAAGCTTTCACTTAATATGAGACTAGCCAATTGATAGATCGACACATGCCTCTTAGAAATGAGGGACTCACTTTAAAAATAAATAAATAAAATAGTGTATATTACAGACGTAAAACCCGACTGTCTTCCTTTAAATTTTGGTCAAGCCTCTCGATTGTCCCTTATAGATAATCAATTTTATTTTTATCATTTTGTTAGTTTTTAACTTCTGGTGGGCCGTCAATACATTGTAATTAAATAAAGTTACTGCAAGACGATTACAATAAAGTGACAGACAAACGGTCAACAAGCTACACCGCAACCCCTTTTTGAATAGAGTGGTAGGCCGTTTAATCATCATAAAAGATATTTAACTAACACTGAGGTTCTCTTTAAAGTTGTTATAATATTTCAGTGAAACTTATAAATACTTAGTTGACAAAATAGCAAAACAGGTCCTTTATGTTTTCGTGGTTTTTTGATAGTCGTCATTTGGCAAACATAATAACAAAATACATCCTTTGTGTTCAAAAACCTTGCACGGTTCGTCCTTTTCACTAACGAGAGTTAGTTTTTCTCGTTAAATCTAGTCATGTGCATCTCATGTGAGGGCAATTTAGGTGCTGTTTGTTTTTGCAGACATAAACTGTCTGCAAGCTGATTTCATCTGTTTTCATGTCTGCAACTGAAGATGTGGTCTGAAGATCTGCAAGCTGAAAATATAAGACTGTTTGTTTTTATAAGCTGATACTGTCTGCATAACTGTCAAACTTATCTCACAAGATAGAAGTCATTTATTCAGATCTGTTTAAAAAAAACCAGTAATCGGCGACACCTAAATTTAAACGACAATAAACAACTCGACCAATCATATCAACTAACAATACAGTTAACAGAATCGAAAATAGACACTAAAAGCAAATTTCATCAGCAAATACACACCTCAAATAGCTGAATAAACACTAGAAGCCTAATTTACCAGAAACAAAATTAATAATCAGTGACATCTAACTTTCATCGGCGATAATCAAATCAACTAATAATCAGATCGACTAAAATACAGTTAACAGGATCCAAAACTAGACACTATAAGCTAATTTAATCATCAAACACACTTCAAATAGCTGCATAAACACTAGAAACTGAATCACAAACCTAATTAATCATTAACAAAATAAACTAATTAGATCAATATAAGAAACAGTTAATAATAATAATAATAATAATAATATGAGATGAGTTGAGTTGAATTACCAAGGCGCGTAGAACTCAACGAGAACGCCGCGATCTTGACCGACTTCCTTCTCGAAGTTATCTTCGGTTAAAACGACGACGAGGTCGGCAACGGCCGGTGAGAATAAGAAGACGAGAGCTAGGGTTGCTGCTAGTGTCAAACAGATCGATGATCTCAAAGACATGATGATTGATAATGATATTATTATTTTGTTGAAATGACATGAAATGAATCGTGACGGGTTTAGATCAGATTTAAAGTTGGGCGTGGGTTGGTTGGGTGACTGATGTTGTGTGCGTACCTGGTCGGAGGAGAAGAGGGAGTAGGGTTTTGTGAAGATGTTATAAGAAAGAGATCTGTGTCTTATTTTTGAAGAGGAAATAAGATGTGTTCAGATCTGTTTAAAAAAAAAAAAACAAACAGTCTTCAAGGGTGACGTCTGCGCGCCTGCAGACATAAGCTCCCTTGAAGATGTTTGAAGAAAAAACAAACACCCCCTTAGTCTTTTTACCTCCTCAGGGGTTATTTATGTAATTGACTTAAATTTTGACCAATAAATAAATAAAAGTTTTTAACCATTATCTTCTTCCCCAATTCATAACCCACCATCAAACACCATAACCAAACACCTGTGCAACCACCCACCACCATCATCATCATCTCAGAAACCCTAGATCTACCAATTGTTACAAAGATCTAATCAATGTTCCCAAAACATAAAGGAATCGTGTCGTTGATTGCATCCTTCCGTCGTTCTCTCTTTCTGCCGCGTACCCCAACCACCACACCATTTAGATCTGAAAACAAAACCCCCAATTGAGATTCAAATGGATCGAAACTCCAATTCATTATTCATTCTGTAAACTTTAGTATAATTGATCTGAAAACCGAAGGTTAATTACACCGGTTGAGATTCAAATGGATCGAAACTCGGAAGTAGTTGATGCTGGTTCGGAGTGGCGGTCGCCGGAAAACGAGAGGTTCTGGTGGCAGCGACATGAGATGGTGGTGGTTGGGTGTGTGTTGATGGCTGGAAAATGGTTGGTGAGGTGGTCGTGTGATGAAGAGGTTGTTACAGGTGGGTTGTTGGTGTGGTGGTTCAGGGTGGCGACGACCGCCGTGAAATTGACGACTGCCGTGAAATTGAATCTGGTGGTGGTGGTGATTACGAAGGGTGAAGGCGAAGCAGATGTGTGTGTGTGAGAGAGAGAGAGAGAATTTTGTCACTTTGTGAATAATGTTTATTTACATAGACCAAAATTTTAAGTCAATTACACAAATAACCTTTCAGAGGGTAAAAGACTAAATTGCCCTCACATGAGGTGCACATGACTGGTTTTAACGAGAAAAACTAACCCTCGTTAATGAAAAGGACGAACCGTGCAAGGTTTTTTGAACACAAAGGATGTTTTTTGTTATTAAGTTTGCCAAAGGACGACTTTCGAAAAACCATGAAAACATAAAGGACCTGTTTTGCCATTTTGTCTACTTAGTTTAACGTGAGGAGGAAGCAGGCGAGACTAGTAGTCAAATAATTGTCTTATTTATGAAAGTTAATAAGTTATAATATAATAAAAAGTTACAAGTATTTTTGCAGTTAATATACTTTTTTTTTCTAGTTGTTAATTGTATATGAACTAGAATGAAAGACCCGCGCGTTGCGCCGGGTTATTGTATATTAGAACAAAAGTTAAGGTATCTAAGCGCGGAAGATGATTGTTAAAATTCATTAACCACGTTTGTTAGTCTATGATACTGTAGTTTACCAATTATAGATCATCTCGGCAGGCAGCACATCAAGTGAGAAAGAACGGCAAAAGTGCACATAACTCACATGTCATAAATCTGTCATTACAAACAATTGGACATGCTTAACAAATCGACCAAAACCAACCCATTTCAATACGTTACCTAACCTGACTCAACTCGTTACCCAATCTGACCCGAGCCATTTAGACAGTTAAACAACCGGACCCGATCCGTTTGAGTTTTGACATGTTACCCAATCTGAAGCGACCCGTTTTGATCGGTAACTTATCAAAGGTTTCGAAGTTGATCATCTTGAAATAGAATTCATCAGCATTCCTAACTTTTGTCTTTTCCTTGAGTTCTTTTTATTAAAGTCAAGTATATTTGTTAGCCTTTTATTCTTGGACGAACTCTGTATACAAATGACGCATCTTACACCTTTGGAACTGGCACATGATATTCTTACAACAAATTGATTATTAGTTTTCCCAGACATATAACCTAATGTATCACGAGTACATAAATATTAAGCTTCATGTTCATATAAAGATCCGTTTCTATTTTATAAATTTGTATTCCTTTTAACACTACAATTATTTAATGAATACATGAAGTTTGAACAAACAGTCTTTCAGGTCAATCCCGCCCGTCCATTTTGTCACTTCTATCAAACGTTCTTTTTATTTAAAAAACGACTTAGTTAAAACACAACGGGCCAAATGGGTTGAAAATTGTCGACAACCAATTCTTCATGCTTAAAGTTTTTGCTATACAAACTTTGGATTCCTGTTTAACACCAACTTTTTACAAATAACCTATGCGAATTGGAAATTTTGCCACTTCTATATAAAATGAACTCTAATTAGCATGTGTCACCCGTAGAAGACTCTTTAAGTGGTATGCAATAGGACATTGAATCCTCTTTAACTTCAAAACCAACTTTGGAGTAGTCTTTGTAACAGTGCAACCACAATACAACTTGAGGACATTGTAAAGACTTACATACATGCTTTATCGACTTCTGGACTGTTTCACTTTAGCTAATTATCATTGTAAGAACTTAAACATGTGTGCAAATTAGCAAAATTTGAATGAATATTTTGACACCGTTGACCACAGCTGTGTACAGAAAGCATACCGCCACCGGATTTACACCCTACGCTATCCACGCAATCTGCAAGAACAACACAATCAAAGATGTTGAAACACAAAGTGGAAATCACACTCAAATGGAAAATAACTATTGTATAGAAAACTGGCACACACTATCACTTTGCTCGAAAGCTTTTGTGTATATTGAAACTAGTAATTGAAAAGTGATGCATTACAGTACATATGAAAAGGAAATAAATAGGAAATAGATGACCCACTACTTTAGCATAAAAACTGGAAACTAACTACCCACTAGAAAACAAAGTAACATGTGATAAAAACAAACTACTTGGAGAACACTTCACAACCAGCTGGATGTTGACTCTTTCAACAAAAGATACTCTGCAAATTTAAAAAAATAGCCTTTTGATTGTAATTACCCTCAATTTGTTGGCTTTTCTTACTTCAATGTCCTTATTTGATGTTTTGTAATTTATATATTATCAAGTATATGCCTTCAGCTTTGGCAGATGCATTATCCACTTTTGCGGCGACAGCACCATCGTCAACACACGGTCGTACCAAAATGAAAGCCGGAAACATTAGAAATCGAGGTGGGGATTTCATTTTAAAAGAGGCGGGCCGTGCGACGTCGGCGGTAGAGAAGGAGAAGATGAAGGGAGAAGCATCGAAGGTCAAGGTTTGGTTTGGTTTGGTTTGAGAGAATGAGAGGTTGGTAGAATGCAGAAAGAGAAACACGTACTGCTTCGGAAAGTACGTGTACAACTCATGATGCATAAGAAAGTTCATAATTGTATATATATATATATATATATATATATATATATAATTGAAAGTGCCTCTATGCATATTCTCTCATGGTTTTAAATATCTATGTACGTCCTGTTTGTGATGCGCGCATATAATGTATATATATGTGAGAACCCCAAGTAGGAAAAAGTAAAATTGCACTAATTTGACCTTATTTTACTAATCTCGTGAAAATAACGTTAAAAGTGGCGGAAGGTTAATCAGGCATCATGTGGTGGCGTTGATAGCCGAAAGACAAGGGTACATGCACCAATCAGCCGGTGTCCCGATGGTTGAGTGATATGTGCCTCATGTCCAAGGCTTGATGCAAAACTACTATCGAGCCGGGGGTCTCACCGGAAGCAGCATCTCTATTCCTACGGGTAGAGGTAATGCTGTCTACATCTTACCTTTGTCAGACCCTACCATAATTTTGTTATTGATGAGATATACTAAGTATGATGATGATAATGTTGTTATTTTAAATCTCTATGCATATTATCTCACATGGTTTTAAATTATCTGTTAACGTACACCAGTTTAATTTGCTACAAAATCTTGATTCCTTCAAAGATCTCTAGATGCAAGTGACTTTGACATTTAAATATAACTAAAATACAAAGCAGGCTGTTGGTGTTGATAGGTGAAATGGATATAACTATTTATGTGTTTATTTGTCGGTCCCAAGTTATTTGGTCACATGTCCATAACCAACGTCAAGCCTTTTTCTAGTTATTACAAAGTTCATCCTTCAACTATGCCCGGTACGCTAAATTTAGCCTGACACAATAGAGGTTAAACCGATTCAGCTCTACATAAACTGAGATTAGTATCAACAACCCGATTCAACTCCTCGATTATTTGTTTGGAGTTTGTGGAATGTCTAGAATGCGATTATTTATAATAGCTCAGTGATTTTGTTATCGAATTTGGTGGAGGAAGAAGTAAAGTCCGTCGATTTTCTTTGGGTGAGAAACAGATCGAAGATTGGAAGGATTAGAAAAGGCTTAACTTTTAAGGTGGTTACTAGTTAGGTTGTTAAAATTTTTATTTGGTGCTATATGTTCTTGTTTGTGGTTATGGTTGATGTATTTGGTGACTAGCTAGTTGCTAGCTATTGTATATTAAAGTCCTTGTAAATGTTAAATTTACGTAAAATTGTGAATTTGTTTGAAACAACTTGAAACGATTTATCCAAAGTGTTTAAAGATATTAGGATAAAAAAGAAGTAGAGTAAGAAAATAAATAAACACGTAAGCAAAACACCATATGTAACTATTTTGAGTTGTTTAGAAAAAAAAAAGTTTCACAAACTTTATTCGAATTTAACATGTAGATGAACGTTAAATTCACAATTAAGATGTAAATCATAATATTGATCAAACAAGACAGGAGGCATGGAACACACTTGCTTGAGGTTATTATGATCTTAAAGGCGAAACCCTAGCAATAGGGATTCCAAGGGGGCAATGCTCTTTTGATGGGGGTCTGGGGGCAACACCTTTGGTAGTACGGTCCAAGAGATGGCAACCCTAATTTTGAAGTTCAAAATTAAAAAAAAAGGGCACATTTTTTGGAGCAGTCAACAATTCAAGATGAAAACCAGTTTTCCAGCTTAATTGGTAAAATACGACATATTATCATTTTGGCTGATCTTTTTGTTCTCAATATTCTTACAATCATCATATTAAGTTTTTATCAATTTTTAAGACAAGTTTTACTTCAATCGACAAGTATTCTTATTTCGATCAAAAGCTCTAATACATCAATTTAAAAAACTTAATGAAGTTTAGTTTTTATTAATGATGATCCATTGAAAACAAATAGCACGAAAAGTTGGATCGATAAGATTAATAAAAGGGATTAATAAAATTGATATCAATAATAGAGGGACTATTTATGTCATTGACTGTTATCTTGACCGTGTTGTTCTAGAACACAAAGAAGACTGGCCGCCAGTAGGTGTGCTTCTTCATTCACATTTTTTAATACTTTGACCATGTTATAATATTAGCTCAAACTATAACAAGATTATTGGTAGTGTGAGAACTTGAAGATAACAAAACAAGAGAATAAGATATTAAATGATTCAGTAACTTTTTTATGGTGTATCTTCTTCGGTTACATATGTAGATATATATACACAAAAGTCTTACTATTGAGGGGACATGTTCCTATAATTGGTTTGAAAAATTTGCCATCCATCACATGGATGTCTTGCCGACACTTTCATAATACTCCCCCTTGGATGACACATTTTTCAAACTTCGGGGTCTTGAAGTACTGCCTCATTAAAAACCTTGCTAAAGAAAAACCCAATGGGGAAAAGCTTTAGCTAAGGGAAAAAGAGTGCAGTATATAGCTCCCCCTCAAATTGCAGGTCGTTACATTGTTCGTACATGGCGCATGCCAATATCATGAACATGTTTCCTGAATGTTGCTGTGGGAAGTGCTTTTGTGAAAAGATCAGCTGAGTTGTTGCTGGACTGGACATATCTCATTTCAACCTGATTGTCTTTAATAAGGTCTTGAGTATACTCAAAGTATCTTGGTGGTATATGCTTTGTTCTGTCACTTTTGATATATCCTTCCTTCATTTGCGAGACACAAGCTGCATTATCTTCATAGATAGGAGTTGGAATTCGATCTTTCTCTAGTCCACAAGAAATCAATATGTGTCGTGATATAGATCTTAACCATACACATTCTCTTGAAGCTTCATGCAATGCAATGACTTCAGCATGATTTGAAGATGTTGCAATGAGTGTTTGTTTCTAAGAACGCCATGAAATCGCAGTTCCTCCATTCTTAAATACATATCCAGTTTGAGATTTTGCTTTATGGGGATCAGATAAATAACCTGCATCTGCATAACCAACTAACCCTTCTTTTGAATCGTTAGGATAAAATAAACCTAAATCAACAGTTCCTTTTAAATACCGAAAAATATGTTTAATGCCATTCCAATGTCTTTTAGTAGGGGATGAACTGAATCTTGCCAATAAATTAACTGCAAAAGAAATGTCAGGTCTTGTACAGTTAGTAAGATACATAAGTGCTTCAATTGCACTGAGGTATGGTACTTCGGGACCAAGAATCTCTTCATTATCTTCGCAAGGACGAAATGGATCATTGTCAACATTGAGTGATTTAACAACCATCGGTGTGCTTAAAGGATTTGCTTTGTCCATATTGAAACGTTTTAAGAGTTTCTCAGTATAAGTTGACTGATGCACAAGTATCCCATTATGCATATGCTCAATTTGTAAACCAAGACAATATTTGGTTTTTCCAAGATCTTTCATTTCGAATTCTTTCTTTAAAAGAGCAATTGCCTCATTAATTTCTTTTTGTGTCCCAATTAAATTTAGATCGTCAACATACACAGCTATGATCACATATCCTGATGTTGTCTTCTTGATGAAGACACATGGACAAATAAGATTATTTGTGTATCCTTTGCTTATCAAATAATCACTCAAACGATTGTACCACATCCTTCCAGATTGTTTCAGTCCATACAAGGATCTTTGAAATTTGATGGAATACATTTCCTTAGGCTTTGAGCTTATTGCATCAGGGAGTTTAAATCCTTCGGGAATTTTCATATAGATGTCACTATCTAGTGATCCATACAAGTAAGCTGTGACAACATCCATAAGGCGCATCTCTAAATTTTTAGAGACTGCTAAGCTGATTAAATATCTAAACGTAATAGCATCCATGACAGGAGAATACGTTTCTTCATAGTCAATTCCTGGCCTCTGAGAAAAACCTTGAGCTACAAGTATTGCTTTATATCTTGTAACTTCATTTTTCTCATTTCGTTTTCTCACAAAAACCCATTTATATCCTACAGGTTTCATTGACTTTGGTGTAATGACAATAGGTCCAAAGACCTTTCGATTGTTTAGTGAGTTTAATTCAGCTTGCATAGCGTCTTTCCATTTGTTCCAATCTTGTCGATTTTTACAATCATCTACAGATTTTGGTTCAGGGTCATCATTTTCTTCCATGATATCGCTTGCCACAGAATAAGAAAATATATCATCAATATTTTCCATTTCATCTCGATCCCACATTATATGTGATTTACCATAGTTTATTGACAATTCTTTATTGGAATCATTTATTTCTTCCTGAGGAAATGTTATATCATTTATTCTTTCCTGAGGGAAGGTTTTGTCAATCATTCATTCCTTAGGGTCAGTATCCTTCTCAGAACCCTTTCTTTTTCGAGGATTTTTATCCTTTAAACCGATTGGCCTTCCACGTTTTAAACGTTTTTGAGATTCATGAGGTGCATTATTATGGTTTTGCTTGCTTGGAATCTCAACTCGAGCTGGAGCATTAGCAGCTGGTATATGAGATTTAGTGACCCTGTTTATATCAGTAAATGCATCAGGTAACTGATTTGCAATTTCTTGTAGATGTATTTTTTTTGAACCTCTGTCTCACTTTGTTTTGATCTTGGGTCTAGGTGTAACAATGATGGCACACACCATGATATATCTCTTTCTTGCTTTTTCATTTATCCCCTAATGTCGGGAACATTGTCTCGTTAAAATGACAATCAGCAAAACGTGTTGTAAATACATCACCTGTTAAAGGTTCAAGGTATCTTATGATGAAAGATGTTTCATATCCAACATATATTCCCAACCTTCTTTGGGGACCCATTTTTGTGCGTTGTGGTGGTGCAATAGGAACATACACAGCACAACCAAAAATTCTAAGATGAGAGATATTTGGCTCATTTCCAGAAACAAGTTGTATGGGAGAGTATTTATGATTTGCACTTGGTCTCACGCGGATTAATGATCCAGCATGCATAATTGCATGACCCCAAATAGAAACAGGGAGTTTTGTCCTCATTATTAATGGTCTAGCTATTAGCTGTAGGCGTTTGATCAACGACTCGGCTAAGCCATTTTGTGTGTGTACATGAGCAACAGGGTGTTCTACAACAATCCCCACAGACATGCAATAATCATCAAAAGCATGTGATGTAAATTCTCCCGCATTATCAAGCCTTACTCTTTTAATGGTATAATCCGGAAAATGTGCACGTAATTTGATAATTTGAGCAAGAAATTTTGCAAAAGCAACATTACGAGTCGATAATAAAGAGATATTAGAACATCTGCTGGATGCGTCTATTAAGACCATGAAGTATCTAAATGGTCCACATGGTGGATGAATTGGTCCACATATGTCACCTTGAATTCTTTCAAGAAACATTGGTGTTTCTTTATCGACTTTTAATGGCGAAGGCCTTGTAATTAATTTTCCAAGAGAACAAGATGTACATTGAGGCATTTTATCTATTTTATGGATCTTTTGACCTTTCAGTGGATGCCCATGTGTATTTTCAATGATCCTTTTCATCATTGTGGATCCTGGATGGCCTAATCTGTCATACCATAAGTTTATGATACCAGAATCGCAAGAATTTTCTTTGATTGCCATATGTGCTTGAGGCACATTTATATATGTATAATGCAAACCAGAATGGAGCATTGGCAATTTTTCCAATATTTGATCTTTGCTTATGATATGCAAATATTTTTCATTACTAACAGTCCTTGACTGAGTATCATATCCATTATGATATATGTTTCCGAAACTCAACAAATTTCTTGTTGATTTTGGGGAAAATAAAGCATTTTCTATTTTGAGCTTTGTACCATTTGGTAATGCTAAATTAGTTTTTCCCACTCCTTCTATCAAGTTTGTAGGACCTGATATTGTATTGATGATCCCTTTTGTTGGTTTCAGTTTATAAAAATATTTTTTAGATCTAAGTATAGTATGCGTGGCTCCACCATCCGCTATACATATATCTTCTTCATTTGTTTGATCTTGTGCTCCGGTGATTTTCATTTTAAATCTTGAAAAATATTAAGAAAAAAAATAAGTGTATAACGAAGACATATGATATTTTAATAAGAACTTTATTTAATTGAAACACAAGTAGTACATGAAAGAGGAACTACATAATTAAAGATAATGAGAACACACTTAATAACTGCATCTAATTATAGTGGTCAAGCAACTTTGTTTCAAAGTTCTACCCCAAAGTCTTCAACGCTCAGCTCAGCATTGATATTATTAAAGTTATCAACATGGTTCACTTCTTTCTCTTTTCCTTTTAGAGAGGCTTGGTACAGTTCACACAGATGTGGTGCTGTGCGACAAGCCTTTGCCCAGTGGTTTGTACTTCCACATCTAAAACATGAAGTGTCATTGTTTTCGGACCTACCAGCTTCATTCCATTTATTTTGGTGGTTGGAATTGGTATTGTGTGGGACATGATAATTATTGGCTCTCTGGTTACGACCACGACCACGGCCACGACCACGACCGTAAGAGTTATTGTTCCATTTGAATGGATGCTTACGATCATTAAAATGCCTTTTGTCAAAATGACCACGTCCACGTCCACGGCCTCGTCCTCGACTTTGTTCCCATTTATGATCAGAATTTTTATGAGAACTTTTGTGAGCAACATGTGCTTCTGGTATTGCTAATGAACCCGTGGGACGAGATTGATGATTTTTCATCAATAATTCATTACTTTTCTCTGCTACAAGGAGTAATGCATTTAGATCAGAGTATCTCTTAAAATTCTGCAAACGATAATGTGTTTGCAAGTTTATATTTGATGCATGAAACGTGGAGAAAGTTTTCTCTAACTTTTCTTCCTCTGTTACGGGATACCCACAAAATTCTAGCTTTGAACAAATTCGGTATAAAGCAGAGGTGTAATCATTTACCCTCTTAAAATCTTGGAACCTAAGACTGTTCCATTCATCTCTAGAAGTAGGAAGTAAAACTTCCTTTAGATGACCGAATCTGCTTTTCAAATCTTCCCATATCATATATGGGTTATCATAATTAAAATACTCATGCTGTAGTAATTCATCAATATGTTTATGGATGAAAACATCAGCTCTTGCTTTATCCTGGTCAGAGCAATCATTGTATTCTTGGATTGCGTCTAACACATCCATAGATTTTAAATGTCTTTTGACATTTGTTGTCCAAGACATATAATTTTCTCCAGAAATGTTGAGTGCAGGGAATTCGAGTTTTGCTATATTTGACATTTTGTTGCTAAACATAATAGAGCAAATAATAAGATAAATATTAGAATCCATATATATAAATCAACAATGAGATACAATACATTGGTAGAGCTATAAACATATAAAAGAAAAAGAAAATGCCGAAATCTTCAGATGGGAGATTAAAAATTAGAATGAGAAGTAGTATAAGCATTATAGTGAACAACATCAAAACCGGGTGAATCATTTTGAGAATTTTATCTTGGATAAATTTAATAAGAAGAATGTTTGTTGTAAATGAAATGGGGTTAATGATTGGTTATTTATAGTGAAAATTTATAACCCTTTTATAACGGTTATATTACCGTTTATAACGGTAACATTACCGTTTGTGTGTGTGTATATATATAATATTAATTATTTTAAAGTAAGATAATAAATAAGATATTAAATACAGTTTATTTTATAAAATATATATAATTAGTATGCACAATAATAAGAATAGAATTGTTAGTGTAAATAAATCTAACTTCTAAATGAGATATAAGTGTGCATATATAAATAAAAGTTAGAATAGTTATCAAATTTTAATAACAATGTTTATACACATTATTGCTATTACTCAGTATATTAGTTAGTATATGTATATGCATAGATATATATCTAATGTACATAATTAAAGAAGTGTTTATGATGCTTATGTAGATACCTTTGTGTCTATTACCTTTCTTGGTTAGGATATAAGCGGCCCGTGCTGATAACGTGTTATAATATTAGCTCAAACTATAACAAGATTATTGGTAGTGTGAGAACTTGAAGATAACAAAACAAGAGAATAAGATATTAAATGATTCAGTAACTTTTTTATGGTGTATCTTCTTCGGTTACATATGTAGATATATATACACAAAAGTCTTACTATTGAGGGGACATGTTCCTATAATTGGTTTGAAAAATTTGCCATCCATCACTTGGATGTCCTGCCGACACTTTCATAATAGACCAATCTTTTTTAAAAATCAAATTTGTCATCTTCAAACTTCAAACAAATACTTCTGTCACCTCTTCCTATAAAAAGATCAAATCTTTTGCATAAAAAAAATAAAATATCTACCAAAAACATTCCACTTCTGTCTGCAGCAAGAGAGCAAGCATATTGTTCTTAAACTGTCAAGAAAAAAAAAAACCCCATTTCATTCCACAACAAATTTTGATCCCTTTTGCTCATTTCAAGGTTCTTAGCTAATAATCAACAATACCCATCATCAATTTTGAATCTTTTTGGTGAATCTAAGCTTTTCTTTGCCTAAAGAACAAAACCCACCAAGAAATTTTGATTCTTGATCAATTTGGATACTTTTTGGGAAATTTAAGGTTTTCTTGGCATAAAGAGCAAAACCCACAAAAAAAATTTGAATTTTGATCAATTTTGGTGGAATTTAAGGTTTGTTTGGCCTAAAGAACAAAACCCACAAAGAAATTTTGAATCTTGATCAATTTTGATACTTTTGGTGGAATTTAAGGTTTTTTTGGCCTAAAAAACAAAACCCACAAAGAAAGTTTGAATCTTGATTAGTGTTTTGCAATAATGGATGGGAGTGACATATATAAAGCTGCTAGTAGTATAAGATTAGGAAGTTTTAGAGCAGTGAGTTCAAGAACACCAAGTTTAAGAACCGGAAGTACTTCTGTATGGAGGAATTCTGGCATGGATGTTTTCTCGAAATCGTCACGTGAAGAAGACGATGAGGAGGCATTAAAATGGGCTTCTCTTGAAAAGTTACCAACTTTTGATAGATTGAAAAAGGGTTTGCTTTTTGGATCAACCGGACCGTCTAATGAAGTTGATATAGATAATCTCGGAGTGGAAGATAGAAAGCGTTTGCTTGATTGACTTGTTAAAGTTGTTGATGAAGATAATGAGAGGTTCTTGTTGAAGCTTAGAGAAAGGATTGATAGGTACCAAAGATTTCACAAATTAATTTTTTAATAATAATGATTTTATAGTTTGATAAAAAAAAAAGGTTTGATTTGAAATGTTTATAGAGTTGGGATTGAATTGCCAACAATTGAAGTTAAGTTTGAGCATGTGACTGTGGAGGCTGATGTTAATACCGGAAGCCGAGCCTTGCCAAGTTTTATAAACTTTCATATTGATTTTTTTGAGGTAAGAAACATAAACCAAGTTTCATTATTCTTGAAGTTTTAGAGATTCCAAATTTTTCTGATTGGTGTTTATGTTTATGTCTTATAGGGACTGTTGAGTTCATTCCACTTGCTTCCGAATTCGAAAAAACATATAACTATCCTTGATGATGTCAGCGGCGTCATTAAGCCTCGCAGGTGATGAGAAAGAACATAAAATTTGCAATAAATCAATATTTTGAAACTTTGATAGTTATTTTTTGGTTTAAAAAGAACCAAGATTGATATTATTTTTATGAAACTAGAACAATGAATACACCTTTCTATGAGAGTTTTTCAAATTAGTTGTTCTGATATATTGTCTATAAAACGTTTGTAGAATGACATTACTTTTGGGTCCTCCAAGTTCTGGGAAGACAACCCTTTTGTTGGCTTTGGCTGGGACACTCGCAAAGGAGCTTACGGTACTAATACGACTTCATAGTTTTTGTTACACTGCAAAAAGTTGCAATTTATACACATGTTTTTATGTCAAGTCGTTCACACTTGTAGATGTATGAGTATCTCTGAAATCTGTATATATTGGAAAAAAAATGTCTTTTTAATCTGTTAACCTTTAAAAGGATGTACAAATCAATTTGTGGCAAACATTTTTTAAGAATTGTTTGTTTAGCTGCATACATTTAGCTAATTTGTCGTCTCCGTATTTCTAGAATTTTAAAATAGTTTACTTTTGTAAATGTAGAGTAACGGTAAGATAACGTATAATGGCCATGAGTTGCATGAGTTTGTACCGGAACGAACTTCCGCTTATATCAGTCAAAATGATGTCCATATTGGAGAAATGACTGTTAGAGAAACACTGGCTTTTCTGCAAGATGTCAAGGCGTTGGATCGCGTTATGGTTAATTTGTGATTTATTATATTTCCGAGTTTCATTATTTATTAAAGTTATAGAGATTTGTGTAACACTATAGTTATCCATATATTTGTAGATATGTTAGCAGAGTTGTCTAGAAGAGAGAGAGACGCGAACATAAAACCCGATCCTGATATTGACGTCTTCATGAAGGTAAGAAATTGTTTAGATACAATATGCAGTATGAGTCCATGAACGAATTCCAAATCATAATCGTTGTTTTGCTGTTATTTAGGCTGCTGCTACCAAAGGTCAAGAAGCTAGTGTGGTCACAGATTATACTCTCAAGGTATGACAGATAAATGTGTCAAAATGGACGGGTCAGGCTGTTTGGGTAGCGGGTCAAACTGGGCGACTTTTGCTCAAAATCTTTAGCTTCTTTTATAAATTATTTGTGTGTATATATGTTTACAAAATTCATTTTATTTCAGTAATAATCTTTTATTTTGAAGAGAATGATTTAGCATGCTATATTATTTACATATATATTTTCAAATAGTATGACTTCTGACCCGTTTGACTTGGCTGGCCCGTTTGACCGGTCTGACTTTGAGTTGATTGATTTGTCAGGTTATATTATCGCATTTCTAAAAACGGTTTATCTGCAGCTCTTGGGGTTGGATATCTGTGCAGACACCATGGTAGGAAATCAAATGATAAGGGGGACATCGGGCGGACAAAAGAAGCGTGTGACGACCGGTGAAATGATAGTGGGACCGTCAAAGGTTCTTCTTATGGACGAGATATCAACAGGGTTGGATAGTTCCACAACTTATCAGATTGTGAATTCACTTAAACAGTTTCTTCACATTCTCGAGGGTACTGCTGTCATTTCACTCCTTCAGCCCGCTCCAGAAACGTACGATTTGTTCGATGACATCATACTGTTGACCGATGGTAAGATTGTATATCAAGGCCCGCGTGAAAATGTTCTCGAGTTTTTTGAGTCAATGGGATTCAAATGCCCCGAAAGAAAAGGCATTGCTGATTTCTTGCAAGAAGTAAGCATTATATCATAGATTTTCCGTTAAGTTGAATGATGTTAAATGACCATTTTAACCCTTGTGATGTTTAAATGGTGTTTTAGGTTACATCAAAGAAAGATCAAGAACAATACTGGATGAGAAGAGACGAGCCTTATAGATTTGTGACATCAAAGGAATTTGCAGAAGCATTTCAATCTTTTCATGTTGGAAGGAAAATAGCAAACGATGTCGCAACTCCGTTTGACAAAAGTAAAAGCCACCCTGCTGCTCTCACAACCGAAAAATATGGCTTGGATAGTAAAGAGCTTTTGAAAGCTTGCACCGATCGGGAAATATTGCTCATGAAAAGAAACTCGTTCGTCTATATATTCAAATTGTTCCAAGTAAGTGTTGTAGTGTAATCTTTCTCTAATAGTTTTGAACTTTTATAATCTTTTTAACAAATTGTTCCAAATTTTTGTAGTGTTAACTCTAAAAGTTTAGATCTTTCATAATCTTTTTAACAAATAATTGCAGTGTTAACTCCTAAAGTTTTGATCTTTTATAATTATTTTAACAATCTCTTCCAAATAGTTGTCGTGTTAACTCTAGAAGTTTAGATCTTTCAAATCTTTTTAACAAATAATTGTAGTGTTAACTATAAAAGTTTTGATCTTTCATAAATTTTTTAATAATCTCTTCCAAATAATTGTCGTGTTAACTTTAATAGTTTTGATCTTTTATAATCTTTATAACAAGTTATTTCAAAAAGAATTGTTGTTAATAGCATTTCCCTTGGTTATTTTCAGCTAACTGTCATGGCGTTCATTGCTATGACGGTGTTCTTCAGAACCGAGATGCATAAAAGAGATCTAGACGATGGAGCATTGTATACGGGTGCTTTATTTTTCGGTATTACTATGATTATGTTTAACGGGATGGCTGAGATTTCAATGACGATTGCAAAACTTCCGGTTTTCTACAAGCAACGGAATTTCCTTTTTTACCCCTCGTGGGCATATGCTATTCCGACATGGATCATAAAGATTCCCATTTCATTTCTTGAAGCTGCAGTTTGGACATTTCTCACTTACTATGTCATGGGATTTGATCCTAATATCACAAGGTACCTACTTTTCAATACTAATGAATCAAAACTTCTGTCTTATATATATATATATATACTAACTATATATTTTTTTATTTCCAAAAATCTTGCAGATTCTTCAAACATTACCTTATATTGTTGCTTCTTAACCAAATGGCTTCTGGTTTGTTTCGGTTCATTGGAGCACTTGGTAGGAACATGATCGTTGCAAACACGTTCGGTTCATTTACAATTCTTTTAGTGTTTGCTTTGAGCGGTTTTGTCCTTACACGAGGTACTATATATACTATGTTATATAGCTCAAAAACATACAAAATTGAATTCTTTAGCTTTTTTTCTCAACTAAAAAACGCTTTTACTCGTTGCAGATGATATCAAGGGTTGGTGGATATGGGGATACTGGTCATCCCCCATGATGTATGCAGTTAACGGTATAGCCGTGAACGAATTTCTTGGCCACAGTTGGAGAACAGTAAGTTAGATAACAATTTCTTTTTTTTAATAATTTATAACCAATTCTTAAGTAGATGTGTCGAAATTAATCCTTTTTTATGTCATATATAGCCTTTGAACGGTTCAACGCTTGGGAGGTTCGCTATCACAGGAAGAGGCTTCTTTGCAGAAGCTTATTGGTATTGGATTGCGGTCGGGGCCTTAGTCGGATTCATTTTGGTTTTCAACTTCATTTTTGCTTTGGCTCTCGCCTTCCTTAACCGTGAGTTTCCTATCTTTGTTCTTAATATTAAAATCTTGTTATAAACATATTACCATTTTGTAACGTTTATTTTCTGCTTCTACAGCTTTCGAAAAAACTCAAGCCAACGTGTCAACAGATTAAGAAAGTGATGCAGCCGTTGAATTATCAACCGCAAACTCGGGAAGTCAAAATAAGAAAGGAATGATCCTTCCATTTGAACCGCATTCAATTACATTCGATGATGTCAAATACTCTGTCGATATGCCACAGGTAACATTACTCATTAAAATGAATGACATAGGTACCGACACTTATTAATAACATAAGTTCATAACAAAGAAGAACAGAACAAGAGATTAACCCGAGACACAAACTCTATTAATCAAAAAACATTGTTACATGACACGACTATCTGTTTACACCGATGCCCTATTTATACACATCATATGAGTGGTTAATTAACTACCTATGGCGGTTATATAACTAACTTATAACCGCCTGATATTTACATCAAGACCTCCTAATCTACAAATGTTGCATAAAACACCCCAAACAATACTTTATACTAATTCCAAATTTGAACCGCAACAATGTATTAAACTTGATCACACAATTAAGGCCAACAAACTAACTGAAAAATGACACATATATAGGAAATGAAAGATCAAGGTGTAGGTGAAGACCGATTGCTGCTACTTAAGGGCGTAAGTGGGGCTTTTAGGCCCGGTGTTCTCACAGCTCTAATGGGTGTAAGTGGTGCTGGAAAAACCACTCTTATGGACGTGTTAGCAGGTCGCAAAACAGGCGGTTACATCGAGGGTGATGTCAAGATTTCCGGTTATCCAAAAAAGCAAGAAACTTTTGCCCGGATTTCCGGTTATTGTGAGCAAAACGACATCCATTCGCCACATGTAACCGTCTACGAGTCTTTGCTTTACTCAGCATGGCTCAGGTTATCATCAGATGTTGATGAACACAAGAGAAAGGTTAGTTATATTTATATATAAAATTTTAAATAATTTATAAGCCCTTTTTGCGGTTTTTTAAATCGTATACTTTTGTTTTACAGATGTTTGTTAATGAGGTTATGGACCTTGTGGAACTAAATCCAAGAAAGGATGCATTAGTCGGGTTACCCGGTGTCAATGGTCTATCAACAGAACAAAGAAAAAGGCTAACCATAGCGGTTGAGCTTGTGGCCAACCCGTCAATAATATTTATGGACGAGCCGACCTCTGGGCTAGACGCCAGGGCTGCTGCCATTGTTATGAGAACGGTTAGGAACACAGTGGACACGGGACGAACAGTTGTTTGCACCATTCATCAACCGAGCATTGACATTTTTGAAGCTTTTGATGAGCTATATATAGCATCGATTCAATCATTTTCACACGTAACAAGCGTTTATATCTAATAATAATAATGACTCGTTACTTTGCAGTTGTTCTTGATGAAAAGAGGTGGACAAGAGTTATACGTGGGGCCCGTAGGACGCCATTCTTGCGAAGTGATCGCGTACTTTGAGGCCATCGATGGTGTAAGTAAGATAAAAGACGGATATAACCCTGCAACATGGATGTTGGAAGTCAGTACTTCCGCACAATAACTCGCACTTGGAGTTGATTTCACTCAAATCTACAAGAATTCCGAACTTTACAAGTAAGTGCACGAAACAAATAAATATGGGTCGGGTCGGGTCGGGTCGGGGTTGAAAAGTTATCTTTTTGTTGATATATTTTTTTTATAAATTTTGCAGGAGAAACAAAGCTCTGATTGCTGAATTAAGCTTACCACGTCCCGGAACCAAAGATCTGTTCTAACCAACTCAATACTCACAGTCGTTTCTCGTTCAATGTATAGCGTGCTTATGGAAACAACGGTGGTCATACTGGCGGAACCCACCATACACTGCTGTACGTTTCGTCTTCACCACATTCATCGCAATCATCTTCGGTACCATGTTTTGGGACCTCGGTGGCAAAAAGTAAGCATCGTTTAACATCCTCCAATAATATTCATCGTCTCAATGATTAACCGAGTTTTACATTTCAGGAACACACAACAAGATTTAATGAACGCGATGGGTTCAATGTATGCAGCGGTTCTCTTCTTAGGAATCCTAAACGCGTCCGTGGTTCAACCTGTTGTAGATATCGAACGAACTGTTTTCTACAGAGAACGAGCTGCGGGAATGTATTCTGCTTTACCGTATGCTTTTTCTCAGGTTTTGGTTGAAATCCCGTATGTGCTAGTGCAGACTGTGGTGTATAGTCTTATCGTGTACTCCATGATCGGGTTCGACTTGACTACAGCTAAATTCTTTTGGTATATGTTCTTCCAATTGTGTTGTTTCCTCTACATGACTTATTACGGTATGATGACCGTCGCTATTACTCCTAACGCCAACATTGCCGCCATCATTGCCGCCTCGTTTTATGGTATCTTCAACTTGTTCTCGGGTTTCATCATTCCACGCCCCGTAAGTTTCACTGAACTGTTTTTTTTAAGGAATATTGGTTTTAAATAATCTCAACTATGCGCTATTGGCAAACCGAACTTCATTCTTAGCTGGTGGCGGTCCCAACTAAAGGTGTATTTGATTGACGGAATTAACCATCCGTTAGTCTATGCTTACGTGGCACGCCTAGTTGTCAATAAACATCTATGTGGTAGCATCATGTGGCAATAATTACCTGTTTCTTTTTAAGAAAATTGGTTTTAAATAAAGGTGTAGTTTTTTTCCAACGGTCCGCTAGGCGTGCCATGTAAGCAACAGACGAATGGAGTTAACCATCCGTTAGTCTATGCTTACGTGGCACGCCTAGTTGTAAATAAACATCTATGTGGAAATAATCACCTGTTTTTTTTTAAGAAAATTGGTTTTAAATAAAGGTATAGTTTTTTTCCAACGGTCCGCTAGGCGTGCCACGTAAGCAACAGACTAACGGAGTTAACCATCCGTTAGTCAAAAAAATACACCTTTAGTTGGGACCGCCACCAGCCAAGTGTGAAGTTGGGACTATTATATGCCAATAGGGCATAGTAGAGATTATATAAAACCGATTTTCTTTTTTCTTTTTTTTAATAATAACTATATTTACACAAATTGTTTCTAATTCAAAAATATTATTATGGTGTAAACAACAGAGTATTCCTGTGTGGTGGAGATGGTGCTACTGGGCTAATCCGATTGCGTGGACTATTTACGGATTGGTTGCTTCACAGTTTGCGGACTTTGAGGATGTGCTTTCGAATGGTGAAACCGTGAAAGCTTATTTGGATCGGTATTTTGGGTTCAAGCATGATTTTCTTGGGGCCGTTACTGGGGTGCACGTCGGGTTGGTTTTGGCCTTCGCCATCATCTTCGCTTACTGCATTCGATCCTTTAATTTCCAGAAGAGATAAGATATGATAGATTTTGTGTTTCAGTTTCATACATAAGTCTGTAATTATTTGTAATAATTTGATTTTTATTCAATATTTATATGCATATATAAGGATTATTAAAGAATAACGGATTTGTTGTTTAAATGATAGGCCTGCTATTATCTTAACAATAAATTTATATGCCAAGTAGTTTCTCTAGCCGGCGCGTTGCGCCGGGGCAGCTAGGAAAACCCCAGCGTTGAAACCCGGACGTTGGTTAAGCCCGAGCGTTGCCACGATGAGTTAACACAAATTCGGCCGGGTACCAGCTGCTTTCGTTACGAGAAAGACACTATTCGTAAAATTTGAGCGTTAAAACCCAAAAAAATTATTTCGCCAAATTAACATATAAAAACATTAACATATAAGAAAACAAAATATTGAAAATGATGTTAATTTGGTTGGCAAATATTGTCGGTGGTAAAACCCAAGTGGTGTCTGTCTCGATCATTGAGGAGGTAACTGGCCGCGAATTCGGTCGGTTTTGATCACGTGCGTTATGATACCGGAACTAAAAAATGAAAAAAAATATAAAAATTGAGATGGACCAACAACCAAATTATTATTATTATCATTATTTTTTTTGGGGTGGGGGGGGGGGGGTCGGTCGGTAAACTTGCGCATTGGTAAAACCCGAGCGTTGTCAGTCATGGGCTTTAAATAAGGTCGCGAGTCTGCGCGAACTCAGTCGTTTTTTCAGGTTTGCTATGATACCGAAACTAAAACATAAAAAAATTGACGTTTGGTCGGTTTCCATTACATTTATTATGGTTATTGAACTAAAAAAAAAATTCACCGATCAATATTGTGCCGCAAATTGGCCTAATAGCCACTTGCGGCACCAAAGTTTCTATTTGTATATATTATTAGTATTAGTAATATGCAAATATTATTAATTTGTATTATGGTCATAAATCAATCAAAAAAAAAGGACAGACATTTGAATAGCTGATAAGCTTATTAATACACACCAAAAGCTTATTCTCTTTAACTAATGAACAACAAGATCATTCCAAATTAGACAGTAATTAATACTATCTTTAGCTGTTAAATAATCAAGCCATACCGAGCGGTTTAATTTCTTTTTTTTTCTTTTTTTTTTGAAATGGACCGGTGTTGATATTGATCTATTTAGTTAATATTAATTTTAGGATAAAATTTAGTTAAAGATGAGATTATTCAAAGTTTTTAGAACGAGCCAGATTTTCGGATTAATGGGCTGTGAAGGAGCGAGATTTCTTGACATGGCAAAGCCAGCTCTTTTGTAGACTGAGCGAAGCGGGCCCACTCTTCTACACCCGCTCAGTGACACATGTACCGTGGAGATTGGATATTGTGTGGTCCCCACCTCACTTTTTGGGTATTTCGGTGTCTTCTCGTTTGTTTTCGCCTCTGTCATACATGCTTATTTGTCTTCCTCTTACCTATTTGAGTAAATTTAAAATTTACGGCCTATTTTAACAAACTTGGCGGAAACTTCCTTATGTTACATAACATATAGGACGTACGTTACAGGATTTGCCTAAGCTGTCACAAGGACGGATTATATATCCACCTCCAATGACGCTCAATCAAATCAATAATCATAGTAAAACTTATCTATATACTATATATAATGCATGAGATGATGGCAAATTAAGACGCTCTGTGATTAATGGGATAATTAATAATCTAAAAAACAATTTCTTTAAAATGAAGAAAGTCAATTACCTGCCAAATATTATTATAATTTCATAAACCTAATTATGTCATTGTAAATGAAGGGACCATCTTGATTAATAAGAGGATGACATAAATGTAGGACATAATCTCTTTGATTATCATAATTAAATGCTTATTCAGTATAACTAAAGAACATAGATATCAATCAAAATCATGCAATAAAAAAGTACAATCAGCCATTTGATGGTCACACTCGGTACTCGAAACTAATATCTTTTCCGAAATGCGACATAGTTGATGTTGATCTTCTATACTTATTGTATTTGCATAATTGATCAAATCATCATACAATCTAAAGTTAATATTATCAATCAAGACCAATTGGTATTAAGAAAATATGTGTGTTAAGATAGGACATGCATTATATAACATGGTCACATATATGCTCATAGAGAACATAAAAACAAACCTTGTGAAATAATGGGTTCCATACATCAACCCAACCTTCCTGTTATTGAATTCTCCGCAAAACAATCTAATGCTACTTCGAGTTCTTGGGCCACAAAGTGCGTTGAAGTTACACGCGCACTTGAAGAATACGGATGTTTCATACTCACATATGATGGAGTGTCCCAAGAACAACATGATGCAATTTTCCTTGCATCACAAGAGTTATTTGATCTTCCTAGTGAAGTGAAAGTTTTAGTCACTTCTGATACACCATCTTTCGGTTATGACGCCAAGTATCCGGTTATTCCTCTTTATGAAGCCTTATGCATTGAAAATGCAACCACTAAGCACGGAGTTGAAAGAATACGGAAGCTCTTGTGGCCCTCCGGAAAAGATAGTTTCAGGTATGGGTTTTAGTGTGGATGTGGCTGTGTCATGCGACGAGTTATTTTGGTGGTCTGGTGTGTTTAGCCAAAATAAATTGTTTATGGCGGTCCAAACAGTGATTTTTAGGGATTCTGATAAATGAGATAGCGGAACATGTCTTTTCTCACCAGCCGTTTGCATTCCACATGCTTGGTTGGTGGACACGTGGCAAGCTTGGGTGGGATCCACTATCTCATATAGCGGAATCCCAAAAGCCCTTCATGCCTGGACCACTAGAAACATATTTATTTTGGCTAAATCCGTCATGTGGTCAGGTTGTGTTTTATATCTAAACGTTCAAACATGTAGGATAAAGGAATTAGCTTAAACGTGGATATAGCGTTCAAAATCGCTCCAAGTATATTTTATAAATTTAATACATAAAACCCTTTAATATATACACACAAGTTGTACAATATTCAGTTTTACAATTAGTTCTTTGAATATATACATACAATCTAATCAATAATTTCACTTTTGGTTTTCCTTGTATGCACCTTTTTGTATCATATACATTCAAAACTTCATACTCATAACTGTTTTTGAATTACATGTTTTAGTGAAAATGTGTTAATGTACACAAATGCTATAGGAGAACTATATCGAACAGTGACGAGAATGATAGGGAAAAGCTACGGAGTAGAGGAACACTATGAACCACTCCTTGAGTCATCAAGTTATGTTCTTAAACTCATAAAATACAAAAGTCCTCAAGGGAATGACCGAAAAATGGGAATCGTTCCACACACGGATAAGAGTTTCGTGTCCATTCTTCACCAAAATGAAGTAAAGGGTTTGGAGATCAAGACAAAGGATGGGGAGTGGATTGAAGTTGATCCTTCACCCTCGTCTTTTTTAGTCATTGCAGGGGATGCTTGCATGGTATTTTGCTATTTTATTTATTTACTATGATATAGCCAGTGTAATACACAAGTGGTTAAAAAATGCAACAAAAAAAATTAAATTTAATAATATACAATATTATAAATATTTATGGATTCATAAGATTAAATAAAATTTTATAATTCATAAATATCTAAAAACCTCATTTAATACATCATTTAAAGTTATATTTATAACTTTGTTAGTAATTCTATGAATAGTAATCTAAGTAGTTGACAACACGTCATCGCTATAGGGTAACTAGAAACTGAATATCTATCGCACCTTATAGCTAAGACACGTCGTCGCTAGGTGACTTATGCCGATGACACGTCGTATCAGATTAATTTTCTTGTAGTGTGATGCCATGTGAGACATCACCTCATATGCAACATATGCAAAAGAAAAATGTTTATGTGAACAAAAATTGAAACGAACGGTTTTTCAATATGCGATGCGATTGCGCATATGTGAGATTTATCATTTATGGTATTCTTCTTTTCTTTTTCTTTTACTAGGCATGGACAAATGGAAGGATCGAATCACCGTATCACAGGGTGATGATGCAAGGGAACACAGATCGATATTCGATAGGGCTATTTGCATTTATCCGTGATCTCAAAATTGAGACACCTCAAGAACTTGTTGATGAGAACCACCCACGTCAATATAAGGTATTTGATAACTACAAATATATTCATTATGTTGTTACAAAAGAAGGAATAGAATCAAAGTTTCCCCTCAAATCCTACTGTGGAATTTGAAACATCAAATCCTAATGAATTAAAGATGATATGTATGTATAAGTTACTTGTTAGGTGCAAGTGTGTTTAGTTTAAATGTGGGCACCCCTCTCGTTGTCATTGTATATGTCATCTTTGTTTCTTTTATGTTCAATAAACTTTAAAAGAGTCGCAAGGTTGTGCAACATTGTTGGGGTTGGGTCTACTTGGTTTAAAGGGTTTGGGGAATTATAACCGGGTTCAATCAGTTTAACAAGTTGTTTGTGGCCGGGCTCAAGAAACTCAATTAGCAAAATTGTAATACATGGGCAACATGTATGATGTAAGCAGTAACGGACCTTGAACACATAATACGGGTGATCAGTCAGAGGATGTTGAACAATAATTTGGATGGACCACGCTCAATGCATACAATTTTTTTTCCAAAAACTCACACTACTGAGCGAACTCTCTCGCCCACACAAATGATTCTTTTTTTTTAACCCCTCGTCAAAAGTATAATATACTATCTCCCAACTCCTTCAGAGAGACAATCGGGAAAGGGTACGTATTAGATCAAATAGAAAAAAGTTTGTAATAGATATCAGATCTATTTTGACTTTGAAGGGCAAGAAAAAAAGGAATGTGCCCTCTTATTTTATTACTAGATGTTCCATTAGTAACATTCCAAAAAGAAAAACTTCAATCATTTCAATTTGTTTGAAATGAGAAAAAAGAGGTAATATCTATACCTATATATTAATCCGAATTACCACGAATCTCAATGACCAAGAATTGTTAATTGACACGATAAGTAACTAGAAATACACAGAAGTTCGCGGAAAGATTTCCTTTTATGAATTGTGCAATTCATTTCAAATAAGTCGTATCTTGCTCAGACCAATAAATAGAGCTGAGGTTATAGTTAAAACCGTTAGTAGAAAACGAAAATAACTAGTTATTATAGGCATCAAGGAGCTAAATGAAATATGTTTTTTTATACATATGTTTATAAAAAAGCACTTACCTGAGTTTCATTTTTTACAAAATAGGAGAGAAACAAAAATACTGTACTTGCTCTGCTATTCTGCCCCATCCTGGCTGAGGAAGAGTTACGGGCGCGTAAAACAAAAAAAATACGCTGATGGGGGATGGGCATACGCATACTATGTGTAATGCTTAACTCATTTACGATAAATAATCAATAAAAAGTCCATTCCATTTCGACAAAAGACCCACACCCAAGTTCCATAGCCCGCTATCCCGATCATGAGTTTCCTACCCCCAGAGGGAAAGGCCCTTCCCTTTTGGGCTGGTTGTGCGAGGAGGGATTCGAACCCCCGACACCGTGGTTCGTAGCCACGTGCTCTAATCCTCTGAGCTACAGGCCCCATTGCGTCTCCGCTGGATCTGTTCCCAGAAGTACCCTCAAAAAAAGGAACCTTTGCTCTCCCCAGCCATTTCGGGTTAAGAAGATGTCAAAGCGCTTTTATCTCTACTTTATCTCTATTTATCTCTACTTTATCTCTATAAGAACGGTGCGTTCCGATATCCATCCCTGATGTAAGACCCTAAGTTTATAAACGATTGTATGTTACATTTAGTGCAGAAATCCGGTCCTAGAGTTTTTCTTTTGTTTTGAACAACATAAACTTAATTAAGTTGCTTCACAATTTAAGGACTTTGATGATGAACTTTTGAATGGTGAAACTGTAAAAGCTAACTTGGATGGTAATTTTTGGTTTCAAGCATGATTTTTTTGTTTCTTTTTTTACACTTCATAAATATTGTAATTCTTGGTAATAATGTGACATTATAATTAATATGGTAAAATGCTGAGTTGATCCATTACATTAAATAGTGATAACAATAAATAAAAAGATACGTAAAAAGAAAAAAAAAACAATAAAAAGCAATCAGTCACAGTCTCGGTTCTTGACTAGTAGATCCAAAAGTATGCCAAAAAAAAAAACACAAGGTGTTTAAGTTTACCAAAGAATAATCAATCATGGTTTTTTTTTTCAAAAGTTAACATAAAAAAAAAATGAAAAAAAAATCGTGTTTAAAAGTGGTTTTCTTGAAGTTTTTAAGTATTATAAAATTTGAGCTTTATAACTTCTGAAATAGTATTGGTTTATAATTTATAGGCAAAAGATCCAATACAATAATATCTTAACGTACAATAGGTACGTGAATCCATTTTTTCACGAATCGATCCATGAAATCACATCTAAACATCTCGGAATCATCAATATATACCCAATTAATCATCGATTCACCGAAAAAAACAGATTTGGATTGTTAATCGATACTTTTTTTACTTTTTTTTTTCACGAAACCCGTTTCTGAGCGTTTTAGTTTTGGCTGAGCGTTTTAGGTTTCCGGCTGAACGTTTTTTGAGCGTTTTAGTATTTTTTTTCCTTGTTTTTTTTTTGAGCGTCTCGCGTACCTGTCGTACGTTAAGTCATTATTGTACAGTATCTCGACCCATAATTTATATATAAAATTTGGGCTTTAGCTTAAATGAGCCAAACAAGCGAGCTAATGCGCAAGCTTACCTTGGCAGTTGGCTTATGCTTGTTTCCCTTAAAACAAGCCGCTTACGAATGTGCTATTTTCAAACGAGTTTCGTGCCGCTAGCTTTTTTAAGAACCCCTACGTACAATCAGTTAGTTATGGGTCCTCTATCACTTGTCATTATTCTGTATCTTAAAAGTAAATCTATATTATCAAGTTTGGAATTATCCTTTTGGCATTCAACCATGATTTGTAATAAATCATAAATGATAAGTGTGTGTCCTTTTTCTGTAGACATTTCAACCATAATATGTTATAACTAAGCCAATTTGTAGAATGCACATTTTATCATTCACAGCCTAAATCAACCAAAGATCACAAAAACCAAACATGCATAAACTTCCTACGATCGACTTCACAAACAAGAGAAACTTGAAACCCGGTTCAACCTCATGGCTAGCAACTTCCATTGAAGCAACCCGTGCGCTTGAAGAGTATGGTTGTTTTATAGCCGAGTTTGATAGAGTAACCCCTGAACTCAATGATGCGGTTTTTAAGGGGTTACAAGATATGTTTGATCTCCCAATTGAAGTTAAAGTACAAAACAAGTCATCAAAGCCCTTGTATGGATATGTTGGTCAATTACCATTCATTCCACTTTATGAAAGCATGGGGTTTGATTATTCCAACACCATTGATGGAGTTAAGAGTTTCGTCGATGTCATGTGGCCCGACGGAAATGAAGCTTTCAGGTACCTAACATCCTTAATTACCTTTGGGGGAGCTTTTAAAATTGTATTTTTGCTTATCTGCTTTTTGAATAGCAAAAGCAACTTTTGCAAAACTTCATTTCGAAGCTTTTGAAGTTGTTTTACCAAACAGCTTTTACTTTTCAACAAACAAATAGCAAATAAGCAAGTTTTAGAAGCTCACCCAAACACTCCCTAAGTCGTTTCAACATGAAGTTGTTTCGACCTATTACTTGACCCGTCTAGCCCGCCCATTTTTCCACCTATAATGTACAACGGAAGCAAGAAAATAAAAATATATAAATTCTTAAAGCAAATTGATTGAGAAGAAATTGATTGAGAAGTGAATAAATGAAACATTACATGAGAGTTCCTATTAAGGGTTTTTTTAAATTTGGCGGGTAATACCAAATCCGAAATCACAAAAGGACAATTTATAAATACTAAAAAGTGAACAATCGAAAATTGGTGCAATTTCGGGTCTGACAGTTGGATCAAGCTGCCTCTGGCTTTTTGTCACATGATCTTTCGAGACCTTTCTGTCCACTGCTTATGGACCCTGTAACTCCACTCATAACACAAGTTATGATCTTTTTAAGTTTGAGTGTTATCTGGCTTATTTCTAGCCGGTTAGATAAGAGTCTGCTAAATTTTGGATCAACTCCTTATCACATAACTACGTAAGTACTTCTGCTTCTATATGATTAACCTTTATTTCATGTTAGTGCAACGGTGCTAGCTTACAACAAGCTAGTGGCGGAGTTGGAAGAGATGGTGACAAGAATGGTGTTTGAAACATATGGTGTGGAAAAATATTTAGATGCTCATAGGAAAATGGTGACATATCTTTGTAGGGGCATGAAGTATAGAGCACCAACGAAAAACGAAACTAATATGGGCTTTATTTCTCATACCGATAAAGATTTCATCACTGTTTTGCATCAAAACGGAGTCAACGGTTTAGAAGTTAAAGCAAGGGATGGTCAGTGGTTCACTGTGGACCTTAAGCCTTCATCATACATAGTCATGTCAGGCGACGGAGCCATGGTTCGTTACTTGGTTATGCATTTATCATATACAACATGTATATGATCATATTTTTGTAACTAAAGATTTTCATTTTTTTATCAGGCTTGGAGTAACGAAAGATTGTATTCGCCTTATCATCGAGTTACAATAAATGGAAATGAAAATAGATACTCGATAGCGCAGTTTTCATTTCTGGAAGGGATAATAGAAACACCAAAAGAGTTTGTTAATGAAGAACACCCGTTGCGGTTTAAGCCATTTGATCATCTTAAATTTCTTGAATTTTATAGCAGGGTGGAGAATCGAACACTTGAAAGTGCCTTAAAAGCCTATTGTGGAGTGTGAGTTCGATTTTTATGTGATGCGAGTTGATCTTGATGTTTGGAGTGTATCTATAATAAGTGTTGTATTATACCTTCTTAATGTATGTATGGTTTTGTAATATTTTGGTGTTTTGTATTATCCTTCTATGTGATTGTAAACCTTTGTACAAAAACTGAAATAAAGAAGACAGCTTTTTTTTCTTAATTTTCGGGAGACAATACATATAAAAGTTGTAGCTATTCTCACCGTACTCTTATATATAGTTGTTTAATAATACACATGGTTTTAAGTCTCGTATAAAAGATGATGTAATTGCATCGATAATAATTCCTAAGTATAGGCACATAAAAGTTTAACGCGACAATATACGAGCTTTTATCTAATCAAAACTCTACAAATGCAATAATGATTTCTAATATATAGTTGTTAGGGTATTAGGAGCACCATTCAAGTACCCCCCCCCCCCCCCCCCCTTCATGCATCTTGTTCATGCTCCAAAACACCCTAGACAACAATTCGGCTTCATCAATCGAGTAGAATACATTCATAAATATTCATACGCACTAATATATCTTCATGCATGCACTTCGTAAGTTTGAGGTGACGCTCCCTCGTTGGTCTATTTCTCTCCATAAATCTTCATTATTCTCCATACACCCATAATACCCTTTATTTCTAAACTATATACTAAAAGTGAGGTTAAATATGTATAGGGAAACTTAGGATTTAGTCAAATTTAACACACTTGTTATACATATAATAGAAGTATAAAAATGAGATGAAAAGTGTTGGTGAAACCAACCTCGAAGGCTCGAACGGCTCTACACGCATCCGACCCGTCTATTTTGGCACCTTCATGTGCTATTCGAAAGCCACGGAATTTAGAACTACAATGACATGAAAAGGTGTTGCAAATCAACATTACGAAAATGGATAAAACAAAACGAATCAAATCGAAAGTACGAAATGGGGAAAAAAAGTTTGACTCGTGAATTACTCAAATATTCACAATTTTTATGTAAAAGGAAACAAATCAAAAATTATGAAAATGGGGAAAAGCGTTCGATTCAAAATCAGGGATCCGAATAATGGAATCGGTCCGCCAGCTAGGCCAAACTGCATATGGCCATTTTCACATGATCTGACTCGACAAAACTTTTCTGTCCATTGCTTATGGTCTCCGTAACTTCAAGCATCTCCCAAATTATGACATTTTCAAGTTGTGCCATTTTCTGGCTTGTTTGACTCTCCTATTGAATCAACTCATATCAAGACATGTTCTTTACCAAATATTATTGTAATTAGATAATTGAATTAGCCAATTAGGGACCATTCTTTTTATTTTATTTTTAACGGCGGTGGTCATCCAAGATGTAATCTGGGACCATCTTAATTAGAATAATATGAAGGCCACATAATAAGTTAAAAATCATGTAATCATACACTCACAAAGTGGCAAACACAGAAATCATGTTAACATCCAAGAAAAAGACCCGACAACCATATATATAAAATTCTGAAGTCTGAATCATGATCAGCTTAGCAATATATTTATAAGCCATATACATTTAGATATCATACACTTGTTATGCATTGACCAAAGGTCACGCATCAATCACATGAAAAAAGGACACTCATTTGAATAACCAATAATCTTATTATTAATCTTTATTAATCTGCATCAAAGCTTATTCTCTTTAACTAACTAATGCACAACAAGATCATTCCAAATTAGACAGTAGTTAATACAATCTTTAGCTGTTAAATGACTCACGCCGTACCAAGGTTTAATTTCTTTTTATCGAATGGACCACTATTGATATTGATCTATGTACTTCTTTTGTTAATAACTTTTAAATACAATTTAAAGATGAGATTTTTTAAATCTTCAAGGCACTAATCATGGGGCTAAACCAGTTACATATTAGCTAATTAACAAATGATTATTCACTATAACTAAAGAACAAAGATATCAATCAAAATGAGGCAATAAAAAAGTACAACCAGTTATTTGATAATGGTTCACTTGGTACCCGCGGACAGTGTTGCAAAAATCCCGACTAGACGTCGATTAATCTCCGATTAATCGCTAGCCCTCACTTCACTGATTAATTTTGGGCTAGTCGGCCAATTAATCGGTCAATGGTCAAATCCGGCCAATATCATGATTAATCAGACATAATCGGCTTTTTGTGATGACGTTCTGGCCAAAATCGGCGGTTTCCAACGAAATTCAGACCAAAAGCAGCGGTTTCCGACGAGATTCCAACAAAAATCAACGGTTTCCAGCAAGATTCCAATCAATTTTCGGCAAAAATGTGTTTGTATGTATAAAACTGAAAATTACGTATAAAAATGTGTGTGTGTGTGTTTATATAAAACTGAAAATTATACATTAAAGTCCGATCCGATTAATCGTTAGTCTCCCCCACCGTCCGACTAGCGAATAGCGATTTTTACAACACTGACTGCGGTTAATGTCTTTTTCCAATATCTACTACCATTTATGTATTCTCATAGTTGATCAAATCATGATATAATTTAAAGAGAGTACTTTCAAGTCATAAAAGAAGGCTATATATATCTTGGTCACATATATGCTTCATACATAACAAAAAACAAATCTTTTGAACTAAGTATGGGTTCCTTACAGAAACCCAACCTTCCTATTATTGAACTCAATACAAAACAATCAAACCTTACTTCATGTTCTTGGGCCATAAAGTGCGACGAAGTTACACGCGCACTTGAAGAATACGGATGTTTCATAGCCACATATGATGGCGTGTCCCGAGAGCTACATGATGCCATTTTCCTTGCATCACAAGAGTTATTTGATCTTCTGTAGGTTCCCTGGATGGATCTGCACGGGATATCTCGATCTACACAGGTGCGGAATCCCTGCGTAGGTTGTTACGAGCGTAGAACACGAATCAAACAAACACCCGATACGAATGAACACACGTTATATTATAACCGAAACACGTGATATACAGACTCAATACTCTCTGGTTCTCACGTCTCTCGACTCACACACGTCTGTATATGATTACATTCAACTACCTAAACAATCAGTGACCTATCTTATAAATACACGACAACTTCGCCTGATATGTTCAAGCGAAGTTGTTGCTAACTTCGCTTGACTAACAAGTTCGCCTGATAAGCGAACTTGTCAGTAACTTCGCTTAAACATAAACAAAACATAATTAACATTACAGACTGGATTACAGACACTAGACTATGAACTACTGACATTATGCACCAACAGACTCCCCCTTGGCAGTAGCTTCATATCTTTATCTTTAAGCACTTGTCTTGTAATCTTCATGCATGCACTCCCTCTCTTACACAGACCGTGACTACTCGCTGATATTTCCTCGCTTCGTCTTTCCAAGCAGGAATATAGAATATCTTCTTCTCGTTTAACACCTGCAGATCAGCTTTAGATAAATTAACAAGATGCATCGGATCATACACTCTTAGCACTTCTTGTTCGTCTTCGTCTTCCATCACGGCTTCAGCAGTCTGGCAATCCACATACCACCATTTCAGATCTTTCAGCACATCTTGAGGCATAGTCTTCATTGGAACCTCTTTCAAACACTGAATCGGCTTGTATTTCATCACCATCCAAGGTTTGCCATCTGCTCTCATTCCTCTTTCAGTATCTTCAACTAATTTCCCTTTCTGTGGTTTTAACAACTCAAACTTTTTCTCTTTAATACTTTCTTTCCATACTATCTTCCCAATAACTCTGGCCATATTATCATCACTTCTATTAATCAACCCCAGTCTAGCCAAATCCTTTACCTCACACTCAGGTAAGGTATTTAGAGATCTCAACGTCCTCTTAAAGTATTGGATCCCATCATATCTTTTCAACACGGACACTTTTAGCTGTTCATCATATAACCAACAGATAATGCCTTTCTTTGACTCAGCGTACCCTTTAATATTATAACTTTTCTTGAACATTGTAGGTACCACTGGCTTCTTCTTTTTGATAAACCAATGAGCATAGCCTTCCTTCCATCTAGGCTGCTCCTCCCATTCTGTATCATCAACTACTGTATCTTCACATACATTCGACTTCTCAACGGTTGGAAGCTCGTGTTCAACATTCTCCTCTACAATTTCACCTTCTTCAACATCATCTTCTATCACTATCTGTGCACCAATCTTCTCAATTTCTTCTAATGGCAGCACATCATCATCACACACATCATCAACATCTAACATATCATCATCCAACTCCTTCAAGGCATCGATCACATCATCTCCCATCTCCTCGTCATCTACCATCACCACCTCATCACCACCAGAACCGCCAGCTGCACCTGCAGACTCCCCCTGAGCTGTGGTTGTCCCAAGAGCTTGAGTAGTTCTTGGCAACTCACCACCTGCACCTTTCGATGCATTGGGATCATCGTCTCTGTCATTCTTCTTCTTTGTCCTGAGCTCGTCGCCTTTACAGCTTGTCTCCCCCCTGAAATGCCAAGAACTCCTTCATAGCATCTATAATTTTTCCATGTTCAACCAGGAGGGACGACTGTAGTTGATTTTCTGCTACTAGGCGTTGAATAGCCTGGGTCTGGATAAGATTCACCCTTGATTGTTCTGCCACGACCCGTTCAAGTGCAGCTATTCTTTCCGAGTCTGATAGGGTTGCATCGAAATCGAACCTCATGTGAGATATGTCTTGAGTATACTGAGGAGGGATTTCGAATGAAACCGGGACATCAGAAGTAGCTGTGGACGTAACCGCAGGTGGTATCGTGACCGACAACCCTGCAGTGTGAACCACTGTCGACTCAATAACCTGTGCAACAACCTCTGACGGAGTAAGCGTTGGAGGCGGCAACGATATAATATCTGGAGTCGTCAGCTGGAGTGTGATGGATGGGAGGCCAACAGATGATGATGTAGCCACCACGGGAACGTCCATGGCGCTTGGCCTTGTGACCTGTAATGGTGTAGGGACAATTGACATACCTGACAGTGCGGGCGGAGCGAAACGTACCACCCTAGAGCTCTCACCGGCTCCCCTACCTGCACCTGTCTTGTCCCTTCTTGAACGTCTGATCAACTTATGAATGTCTTCTTCTTCTTCTGACTCACTGTCGTCATCTGTCCTCTTTCTCTTCCCATACGTCCTCTCTTGAGTCACCATCATACGTCTTGCCTCATCCATTACATCATCAAAATCCGAGTCAGCCACCGTTGTAGCTGCCCTAGTAACATGCACAGTCGAGGCACGTTCAACAGGGACCTGAACGTTCTCCTCTGGATCCACCCGATCCATATCAAAGAAGCCTTGACCACCAAATTCTGCATCAAGGTCCACTTCCTCCTCCGGTGACACAACAGGAGCAGCAGGTATAGCTTGAGGTGCTCCTGCCTGTTGTGGTGCCGCTCCTGCCTGTTGTGGTGCCGGGTCCCTAAACTCATCCCCACGAGCAGGCACATACTCCGGGTTGATTAAATACCCAAAGAGTGGAGTATGCCTAGGACGCAGTTCAGGCTTGCTTCTAGCACTCGAAGTTCTACATTGAGCAAAGATACGCTTGTTCACACTCTCCACGTATCTGATAGGGCGACGTTGAGGCAACGTGGGAGCAACATGATTCAAGATCATTTGGAGAAATCTTGGATACATGATGAATCTCTCACGCCCCATCGCCCTTCGCTGTCGATCAATCTCATAGAAGACCATCTGACTCAAGCTGTAACGCTTGTTATAAGTCAGAGCAGTCATCGCCGACTGCAAGGTCGCGCCCATCCCGTCAGTGCCCGCCTTCCTCCCTGACATGCAGACAATCATTACGTGCATGAGGAAGCGCCACTGATCGAGCAAGAAACCTTTCCTTCTTTGTGTATCCCCCAAGGGACCAGAATATCCCATTCGTAGAAATGCTCCATCACGGAACGGAGCAACAAACTCTGTCGGGTCGTCCCTCGTCTCCTCTCCGAATTGCAAAGCCACCCGGATTTGTTCAGACGAGAACTGAACATCCTGACCATTTACCGTTGCACGCATCACCGGGGGGTCGACGCGGCAGTCATATTCCACCGTCTGCCAGAAATCCTCAATGTTGGGCAAGGAAATCGGCAGAGTTGTCGTAATGGCGTGGAATATCCTCGAGCGTAAAAGGAAGGTGATGATTTCGCGGAAATCATCAACTCCGCTCGCTTCCGGGTCTAAGGTGATATACATGTTGTGACCCGGGAAGAACTGTCTTTGATTATCTCCGTCATCACCGCCTGCACCACCTGCTCCAGCAATAGCAGCCATATCTGCAACAAACGAACCAAGTTAGATAAACGTTAAAGCATAACACAAGTTCGCTTGTTACCATGAGCGAAGTTGTGATAAAATCTGTATAGGCGAAGTTAAAGGTGGGGCGAAGTTGGGAACAACTTCGCTTCATCTTTAAGTTCGTCTAATAACTAATAAGTAAAAAGGTCCAGGCGAAGTTAATGATAACTTCGCCTCACCACAACATCGCCTCAGGCGAAGTTAAACCTCAGGCGAAGTTACGGATAACTTCGCCCAAACTGTAAGTTCGCCTGAATCTGAATCGGCGACAGTAAGGCGATTCGAACGACGTGCAGTTGGTGATTTCGGAGATCAAGGACTCCGAAATACATGATTTTATGAAGTTTTATACGTTCAAGTGGTTTACTATCATGTAAAAACAAGTTTGAAAATCGGGTTTTTAGGTTTCAAATAATCGAGGTCACGAAACGGGTCGAATCGACCTGTGATTAACATAAACGACCATGATTATACGAATATAGAACCCTACACACCTTTAATCTGAGTTGAATCGAGGTAAAAAAATAACAACAGAAGATCGATAAGAACAGATCGATAACTTCGCTGAAATATCAGAGGATAAGTTCGCTGGTTTTGAAAATTATGAAACTGTTTGACCTTAAAAATTCCTTTATATAGGAGCGGAGTTGTACAGGCGAAGTTGTGGATAACTTCGCCTAGGGCGAAGTTATTCACAAGTTCGCCGATATATCAAATTTTACAAAATCAACCCCTATAATTTGAACAATTTGCAATTAAGTTTTAAAAACTTCCCTTTAAGAATTAAATGACACGATCAAGTCCAAGTAACCAGTTATAAAATCATAAACTACCTAAGTACGAAAAACTTTTAAAAATTAAAGTACAAGGGATCAAATTTCAGTCTAGACAGGGACTACTACGTTTTAGAAAAGATCCGAACAGAAATCATACTAATTACGTGACTGTCACATAGATCCGTGTTTAGCGGTATTATGACATAAAGAAACAGGTTGTAGGCAGGTAAATAACTTAAGATGGTTTTCATCGTTTCTGTGATACGAGTTAAGTTCAATTAAGCTCAAAAATTAAGTGGGCAACAACTCAGAGATTATGATGCCTCCTATCTATTCTCAAAGCGTATTTGGCTTTCCCCAAGTCACCCCGAATTGACTTCGACCCATAGTGTCTGATTAAGTTTGTAAGTACTCTTCATCTGCTTCCCGTTCTCTTTCTTACTCCATGATTGAGAAGTCTTGACATTGTTAGCTCTAGAATGTTTCAATAACTCATAAGGTTTTTTTTTTTTTTTTTTTTTTTTTTTTTTACGATAAACATTTACATAGACTTCAGAGTAGTAAACAACTGCAAGTCCCGAATCTGAATCACTGCAGTTTCTTCACACACTATCTTTACGGGAATCAGAACACTAACAGGCTCGTGTATGACTGGGTAATCGCTTTTCTGCCTATCATTCGGAAAGATATATATGAAGACATGCAAAACTCTTAAGGAGTTTCCACGTAAAATCGAGTAGATTTAGTTTGTATCACATCTACTTTTACGCACCATAAAAAGCTACCATGACATACAATGACTGTTCTAAAGCCTTTTAAGCCTAATAACTTCACTAGTTAAGCACACAGAATCAGTAAATCTATCATTTTCCAAGGTTGGATCAATTTTCTGTTAAAACATAGTAACAGAACTTCTTACGAAGTAGTAGACTTGAAAAAGAATTTCATTTCCCTAAAAAAATTTTTTGACTTCAATCGCCCCGATCAGTTCAAAGTCTTCAGGTAAACGGTTATCCTGCGAATCCAATGGATTAGCTGGACCGACCACATACAAGTATGTGTCCTTCTAACTAAGTATGATCGACTAATTTTCAGCGAAAGAATAAAAAGATATCATAATCGTCCCGGTCACTTTCAGTCATCTGGTTAATGGCAACCCTCATACTCTACAAGTAGAAAATGAGGACCAAACATATCCGAGGATATGTCCTTCAAACTGAGGTAACCGACATAATTTTAAGCGATAGTGATTTTTTTTATATGCACAAAAAGCATGGTTACTCGGGATTGATCATCCCATTCAACTCAATAAGGTTTTGAAATCTTGATTTGTCAAACGCTTTAGTATATAAATCAGCGAAATTATCAAGCGTATCCACCTTTTCAAGCACAATCAGTTTCTTCTCAGCACAATCCCGTATAAAATGATGACGTATGTCAATATGTTTAGTTTTACTGTGCTTTACGGGATTATTAGTTACTGAGATCGCAGCTGTGTTATCAATGCAAATAGGAGTAAGTGAGAAATTCAGACCATAGTCGCGTAACTGTTGTTGAATCCACAGAACCTGGGAGCAGCAGTTGGATGCTGCCATGTATTCTGCCTCACATGTTGAAATGGCGACTGATATCTGCTTCTTGCATTGCCAGGACACTAATCTGCCTCATAGAAACTGACATCCTCCAGTAGTTGACTTCCGACTCTGATTGCACCCTCCATAATCAGAATCTGTGTAAGCTACCAACTCCAAGTCTCCTCCCTTCGCGTACCACAACCCCAGCTTAGGTTTGCCTTTGAGATATCGCAAGATCCTCTTCACACCCTTCATGTGAGATTCCTTTGGGTTTGCCTGAAAACGAGCACAAAGACAAACTGCAAATATAATATCAGGCCTAGAAGCAGTTAAGTACATTAAAGAACTTATAATAGCACGATACTGAGTTGGGTCCACATCTGCGTCATTGTCTGTCTCAGCACCCAATTTATGGTTGACGCAGATTGGGGTATCGAATGGAGTGCTGTCCTCCATCTTGAAGCGTTTGAGCACATCATGGACATACTTGGTCTGATGAATGAACATCCCATCCTTCTTCTGATCAACCTGCAATCCTAAAAAGAAAGTTTGTTCACCCATAGCACTCATTTCAAACCTTTTCTTCATGACGGCCTCAAACTCCTGACACATGGAGACTTTTGATGCAACAAAGATAATGTCATCCACGTAGACTTGCACCAGCAGGAAGTCGCTTCCTTCTCTCTTGAAGAACAACGTGCTATCTATCTTCCCTCTTTCAAACCCGTTTTCAAGCAAGTAATCTGATAAGGTTGAGTACCAGGCACGAGGTGCCTGATGTAGTCCATACAACGCCTTGCTTAACTTGTACACGTGGTCTGGAAAGTCTGGGTCAGGAAAACCCGGAGGTTGCTCAACGTACACAACCTCATCAACTTTCCCATTTAGGAACGCACTTTTCACGTCTAACTGAAATACCTTCATCTTCTTATAAGCAGCAAATGCCAAAAACAATCTAATGGCTTCCAATCTTGCCACAGGAGCGAACACTTCATTATAATCAATCCCCTCTTGTTGATTAAAACCTTTAACGACTAGCCTCGCCTTGTTTCTTATAATAATCCCTTTCTCATCTCTCTTGCACTTAAAAACCCATTTTGTGCCTATTGCATGCACATTCTTTGGTTTTTCAACCAAAGTCCAAACTTCCATTTTCTTGAATTGAGCTAGCTCTTCTTGCATGGCTTCGACCCACGAGTTGTCCTTTAGAGCCATTTGATAATTCTTTGGTTCAATCTGGCTGATAAAGCAGGTGTACAAGCATTCGTTGATTATGCCTGTCTCCTTAATGCTTGTGTAAACACAGGTGTGCTCATTCAAGCTACGTCTTGTTTGTACACCGGAGGACACATCACCAATCACATTCTCCAAAGGGTGATCTTTATGAATTCTCGTGGTCGGAACCGAACCGACATGCAAATTGTCTTCCAAGTTAGAAGAGAGCTCGTCAATGGTTGTTCCTTGCTGAGAGTGAAACGGATTGAAAAATTCTTCTTCAGGAGAGGCAGCAGGGGTATCGATAGCATTTGATGAGGAAGGTTGACATTTATCAAACAGCTGTCTTTGCACTAGATTTTCTTCCTCATCAAGGATCATCTTCGTAGCAACTCTTTCTTCTAGTTCTGCACTATCCAAATAAGGTATGTTAAAAGACTTAAAAAGTCTATCATAGTCGAAAAACTCAGCAGGTCCGTTGCTTGGTTTTGGCGGTTTGTAACTTGTGATATCGGTGTTACACACCACCTCAACCTTGCCGGTCGATGTATTAAAGACACGTCTGTTGGGAGTCCCAACAACATAACCGACTAAGATTCCTTCATCGCCTACTTCACCAAATTTAGAATTTGTCTTTAAAATCGAACAAAGGGACCCGAATGGTTCAAGACCACTCAAGTTGGGCTTCCTCCCATGCATAAGCTCATAACACGTTTTATTAAGTCTTTTAACAGTCAAGACTCTATTCAGGATATAACAGGCTGTAGCAACAGCTTCAGCCCAGAACACCACAGGAAGCTTCAAATCAGCCAGCATAGTTCTGGCTCCTTCAATTAACGTTCTATTCTTCCTCTCAGCCACTCCATTCTGTTGCGGAGTATACGGAGCGCTGTACTGGTGCTCAATCCCTTTCTGAAGGCAGAAGATCTCCATTTCAAAATTCTTGAACTCCGTTCCATTGTCACTCCTGATGAACTTAACCCTTTTATCCATAACGTTCTCAACTTTGGTAATCAAATTCTTCACCATCTGAGCCGTTTCATCTTTTGATTTCAGGAAATATACCCACGAATATCGTGAGTAATCATCATTGATCACCAAGCAATAAGAAGTACCTCCTAGACTTTTTGCATTCACGGGACCGAAGAGATCCATGTGAAGCAATTCTAGAGTACTGACAATAGAATTGACCTTCTTGGTGTGATGGGATTTCTTGTGCTGCTTTCCTTTCTTGCACGCTAGACATTTGTCTTCAAAGTTGAAACTTTTCAAGGGAACGCCGAGCACAAGTCCATTCTTGACAATGTGGTTCATCTTCCGAAGATGAATGTGCCCCATTCTCCTATGCCACAATTCGGATTCCGATTCGCTCGCTTTTGTCATAAGGCATGATTCTTCCGTGGCCATTTCAGTTGACCTCATATCCATAATATACGTATTTCTCTCACGTGGAGCCGTCATCACAATCCACTCCTCTGGTATCTGAAAACCAGGATGCAACACAATCGCCTCATTCTTTGTAAAATGTACGGTGTACTCCTTATCACAGATCTGCGACACACTCAGCAGATTGTGCTTCAATTCTTCGACAAAGTTTACTTTCTCTAGAGTCATCTTTCCATTAGACACCGTTCCCATTCCTGTAATCTTGCCTCCACTTTCTCCAGCAAAGCTCACTCTCCCTCCTTGAACAGGTTTCAAATCGTGTAACAAGATTTTGTTACCCGTCATGTGCCGGGAACAGCCGCTATCCACAACCCAAAGATTATTGGCAGCCCTGTTCAACTGTTCCTGCACGATTAAAGCAAAAGATTAGTATCTAGTGACCCAAGACCAATTGGTCTTGGATCTATACATCCCGAACTTTGGCTTTCCAAAGTTAGTCTCTGTATAATTCCTGTAAGTCCTATTAGTATACCTCCTTGTAGATTAATTGTGAGGTCTTCCAAACCTTTGTGAATTGAAAGAATTATAACTTACTGTTTGGTTATCAGCAGTGTGAAACTGAGATTGGTTTCTTTGAAAACCTGAATTAGTCTGATTTCTGAATTTTGAATGGTTTTCACTTTTACCAGTATTATAATTACCATTAGGCTTAGTCTCAGTTTTGGTATGCCTCACACCTCTGAATCACTGCTTCAGAGGGCAATCTGCAACTAGGTGCCCTAATTGATTACACCTAAAACAACACCTATGCTCAACTTTCTTTTCAACAGTTGTTTTGGATGTCGAGGCTGTACTACCGCCCGTTTGTCTCACATATGGTGGGACATAAGGGTTTAGCGGAGAACTCTTTTTAGTTGTTTTATCTTTCTCTCCACTATTTGGTAATACAACCTCCTCCTTTGTCTTACCCGACTCGAATGACTTATCCGAATCTGATGAGACCGGACTCGGAACAGAAATTTTAACACTTGACACAGGCGGACTTGTTTCTCCTATACTAACATCTGGTTCTTTACTAGTTACCTTAATTGGAACTGTCTGAACAACCTCAAAGTCAACAGATTTCTGATTACTAGGATTAAAAGTGTAATTGTGATTATAAGGTGGTGGAACCTCATGATAACCAATTCCTCCCCTCTTAACTGAGGAACCTTGATCACTAACATGGTGATCAAGAATAGCAGAGGAATTTCTGAACTGCTCAAGTTTTCTATTTAGTTCCACCACTTTCACCTGGTGATCAGCAATCCGTTTTTCTCTTTCAGCTATTAGTTTGGTTTTTTCTTCCAAAACTTCATAGCTTAGATCAATCACTTGAATTTTTTCAGCAAGTTTTGCTTTTAGACTTTTAATATCTTTTTCACAAGCTTTTATTTTAACTTTATAGCTATTTTCTCTTACTTTTGTAAAATGATGATCTTCTTTTAGAGTTTTAAACTCAGCATCCAAACTAACATACTGATCAGTTATAGTTGCTAATTGCTCAGACAAGTTTTCACATTTAGAACAAGTAGGTTTAGAACATACCTCGGAGAGCTGGTCTTTAGCATCAGCCATGAAAGCTTTTTCTTCTCCAGTAGCTTTCTCACTTTCTTCATTTTCCACATTCGCCAAATTTGCCTGTTCAAAGATTTCTTCAGTATGCAGGTTCCAGTTATATTCACCATCTTCTCTGGAAATCATGGCACTATAATCTTTACTACCCCCATTATGCTGTGTAGACTTGCCTTGACCACGTTCTACACGCTCATTTCTACACTCCTTAGCAAAGTGGCCGTTTTGCTGACAGTTGTAGCATCTTACCTTCGTCTTGTCAAACCCTGGCCTTCCACCGACAAACTTTCTTCCGGTCTTTTTCATAAACCGTTTCACTCTTCTCACGATCATAGCCATCTGCCATTGCAGATCCATTTCTTCCATATCATCAGCATCAATCTGGTCATAGTCTTCATCCAACATAGCTGGATCAACAATCTTCCCCTGAATGTAGTTCTCATAGGAAGCAATAAAAGAAGCATAGAGAGCAAACTGCTCTTCAGCAGATTTGACACTCATAGGCATCTTAGAGTAGTTGTTGCTAGGAATAATTGGAGAGCAACTACTCTTGCTCGCTTGCGGTTTAGATGCACTAGATCCACCTGCTACAAAGCAAACATCACCATTCGTGTTGACTGACACATGCCCCTCATGTGATGAGTTGGCGCCCGACTCTCCCTTCGAGTAGTAGGCAGCTGATTCAGTCTTCGAACCTGAACTAGAGTTGACTTTAGCACCATACATACCTGGATCTTGAACCTGATCCGTAGGTGTCTCCTTTCTAACCATGTTAAGCTCAAAGGTTCGGAGCTTGTTAACTACTGTCTCAAGGTCATAGTCAGCAAAGTCTTTATCTTCTCTCATCAACACAGTATACATCTCTCATTTTGGTGGGAGAGCATCAAGAAGCTTCTCAACAATCTCATCTTCTTTGTATGCAATTGAATAGTTGCTGAGTTCAGTCATCAGATGATAATATCTGGTGATGATATCATCAAGTGATTCGTTTTTCAGATACTTGAAGACCGAGAATTGAGTTTTGAGCAATTTGATCTTCGAAGCACGGATTCCCACATTTCCTTCAAACCGGTTCTCAAGAGCTTCCCAAAGCTCTCTTGTTGTCTTGTACTTTCTAAAAGTATGAAGGATCTCTTGTGGAAGAGCCATAGTGATAGCAGCATGAGCCTTGCTCTCGGCCTCATACATCTTTTTCTCTTCTTCTTCCATTTTGCTGTACTTTTTGATCTGATCACGACCTTCGTACTCCATAGTTGGTGGCATATATCCATCCTGGATGCATACCCACATTTTCGCATCCTGGTACTTGACATATTGTTCGAACCGATCCTTCCAAGCAACGAAGTCGGAACCTTTAAGCAACTTTGGGGCCTTAGTAGCTGACCCTGCTTCTACTTCCATCTTAACTAACTCTGAGATGTTAATTGACGACATCTTTCTCAAAAACTAAGAAACCCGAAAAACAAAATTTTTTTTCTGAAAAGTACTGTAGGCGAAGTTACGGATAACTTCGCTTAAGTCTTAACTTCGCTGAAGAACTTCGCTGATTCTTAACTTCGCTTGAGGTAAGCGAACTTATGAGGTAGGCGGAGTTGTAGAGAACTTCGCTTGAGTTAGGCGAACTTGAGAAGGTAGGCGAAGTTGTGGATAACTTCGCTTAACCTTATATCTTCGCCGAAACCCTACGAACAGTGACGGCAACTTCGCCTGATGAACACGAAGTTTCTGCAGATCTGATTTCTGGGTTTTTCGAGGTTTTTGACGGTGTACAGGGTTGAATACGATGGTAGGAGGTAAGAATGACACAAAAACACAGAAAACACGTCCCGCGAATAGTCGAAACGGGACGATTTCTACACTCGCGTGAATATCCCGAACCACACAATCGAGCGAAAGCTCTGATACCAATTGTAGGTTCCCTGGATGGATCTGCACGGGATATCTCGATCTACACAGGTGCGGAATCCCTGCGTAGGTTGTTACGAGCGTAGAACACGAATCAAACAAACACACGATACGAATGAACACACGTTATATTAAACCGAAACACGTGATATACAGACTCAATACTCTCTGGTTCTCACGTCTCTCGACTCACACACGTCTGTATATGATTACATTCAACTACCTAAACAATCCGTGACCTATCTTATAAATACACGACAACTTCGCCTGATATGTTCAAGCGAAGTTGTTGCTAACTTCGCTTGACTAACAAGTTCGCCTGATAAGCGAACTTGTCAGTAACTTCGCTTAAACATAAACAAAACACAATTAACATTACAGACTGGATTACAGACACTAGACTATGAACTACTGACATTATGCACCAACATCTTCCTACTAAAGTGAATGTTTTGAACACTTCAGATACGCCATCTCATGGCTATGTCGGCCAAATACCCGTCGTTCCTCTATATGAAGGCTTAGGCATTGAAGATTCAACCACTATACATGGAGTTGAAAGATTCACAAAACTCATGTGGCCCTCTGGAAATGATAGTTTCAGGTATGGTGTTTTCGACGTTTTTAATATAGACGCCCCACGCCCGTGGCCATTCGGGTTGCATACGAAATATGTCAAACATGTTGAAGTTGTTCAAAGTGTAATTTTGTGCATAAAAAACTTTCTATATCATTTTATTCCAAGTAGCCTGCAAGCTGATGTGGACTTGTCGCCTACTAGCCTAGAGTCCACACTCGCATGCTAATCTAACTAGCAGCTTTACAAGTGTCGCGTTTAGCCATTAGCCACGTGCGGAATTTCATGAATTTCAGAGTTGGAGGTACCGGCTACACTAGCCTATTTAGCCGGCATCTTTAAAATACTCGTTTTTAATCAGCTAAGAGGGTGATGTCTATGTGACTTGCTGGTAGGGGTGTGCAAGAAACCGAAAAAACCAATCCGGAACCCAAAAAAAATAAAAATTCAAACCGAAAAAACCGAACCGAAACAAAAAGCGACGGTTCAGTTTTATGTTTTGTAAAAACTGAACTAACTGTTCGATTTTGGTTTTGCATATAAAAAAACTGAAAAACCCGAACCGAACCGAATTCCTACATTTTTTATATTTTATATTTTATATTAAGTAATTTAAAAGAATTTAATAAACATGTAACTTAAATATTTTGGTAAAATGTTTAATAGTCTATTATTTTACAATTAACAAAATTATTTATACCTAAATTAATTATATTTTGAAAACTTTCTTTTGACCTAAAATTTTCAAGATCAAATGGTAAAAACCGAAACCAAAATGAAAACCAAAAAACCGAAAGCGAAACCGAACGGTTTCAAATACTCCAAAAACCAAAGTTTGATTTTCGGTTCGGTTTTAACCAAAACCCACACCAAACCGCACCATGCACACTTCCACTTGCTGGCTAAGAAAAACATGTTTATTTTAGAAGAAAAGTCAAACACATCCAAAGTGTATTTTCTTAGCATGAAATCTTCTAAAATATTTTTTATTAAATAAAAATCTGTAATCTTATTTTACAAAATAACTAATTATTAAAAACATAAACGAAAAGTATAGTTTTAAGTTTTAACTCAACCCAACCCAACCCAACCCGACCCGACCTGACCCGAGTTGTCACGAGTTTGTTTTGTCTTTTCAACAACTATGTAATTGGTTTATATTACATGTTAATTTCAGTGAAAGTGTGTTAATGTACACAAAGGCTGTAGCAGAACTAGATCAAATAGTGATGAGAATCGTAGCAAAAAACTATGGAATAGAGAAACACTATGAACCACTTCTTGGATCAACAACTTATCTACTTAAACTTATAAAATACATAAGTCCTCAAGGGAATGACCCAAAAATGGGAATTGTTCCGCACAGGGATAAGAGTTTCATGTCCATTCTTCACCAAGATGAAGTAAACGGTTTGGAGATTATGACGAAGGATGGCGAGTGGATTGAAGTTGTTCCTTCACCCTCGTCTTTTATAGTCATGGCAGGGGATGCATGCATGGTATGTTACTAATGCGAGGCGTGTTGAAACTAATAATGAATTGTCTAAAAGTTTAAAACGAGCGGTTTTTTCTTGAAGTTTTTTTAAAACAAAGATGAAAAATCACGCCGTATGAGAAACATGTATGTACATATATATACACCTAAAGTCACATGTATGTCAAACCAAAAAAGTGTAAGTTAGTATGTATAATTTGTCTAACTAAAGTTGCTTGATTAACTGAAGAGGAAACTGCGGTTTTCGTCCATGTGGTTTGTCCAAATCTGCGGTTTTAGTCCAATAGTTTCAAATTTGTGATTTTCGTCCCTGTAGTTTCATTTCACCTGCAATTAAACCCGAATTCATTAGCCCAGTTAAGTCTGGTCGTTAAACCCATAAGCGTACACTTCACGTGATGGGGGGGCTTGGGAATTACGGCTGGGGTTTATTTGGGGAGAAAAATGACAAAAATGCCTTTCACGTGAGAGGCACGCTGATAGATTTAACGAGCAGACTTAACGAGGTTAATGAATTCAGGTTTAATTGCAATTGAAATGAAACCACATGGATGAAAATCACAAATTTGAAACTATTCGACTAAAACTGCATATTTGAACAAACCACGGGGATGAAAACCGCGGTTCACTTTTAACTGAATCAACATCAAGTTTGTTTATGTTTTGTATAGTCCTCCTTTTTTATAACAAATAATCATATTTACCAAGCAAACCCAAGCACCCCCTATAAGTTAGTGCATGAATGATATTTATAGTGTTCTTTTCTTTTGTTAGGCATGGACAAATGGAAAGATCGAACCTTCGTGTCATAGGGTGATGATGCAAGGGAACACGGATCGATATTCGCTAGGGCTATTTACATTTATCCGTGATCTCAAAGTAGAGACGCCTCAAGAACTCGTTGATGAAAACCACCCTCAACAATATAAGGCATTTGATCACTACAAATATCTTCATTACCATGCCACAGATGGACTGAAATTAAAGTTCCCCCTCAAATCTTATTGTGGAATTTGAAACACTAATCTATATTGTTTGGTTATATCTATGTATGCTTTGAATATTTTTTGCTATTCCCTTTGTTAATGTGTTCATTACTTATATAGTGCATAAAAGTTGTGTGGGAGTCCTAAGAACACTTTGCCAGATCAATTACATTTGTAATTTGCATCATATCTTGTTGCATACTAAGTTATAAAGACTAAAGGCGCAAAGAGATCGAGCATGGTTCCTAGGTGCAACGTGTGCGTCTCATGTGTAGAATCCCAGGAGATCATGATTCAATCATCACAAACAAAAGAAAAAACCAAGAACAAAAGGATTGGATAAACCGTAAATACAAACTCGAATTAATCGATCAACTAGCTCACATCCATTTACATATTGGTCATATATACCGATGTATTTGATCGATGCGTTTTTATGGACTAAAACCATTGTAAGGTATGATACTTGTCCCACATCGGTTGAATGAGCAATTGGTGTGAGGCATATACCAGTAGAGAAATACATTACCATCCTGAAATACCAGTAGCGAAGCGACCATTTCGATACCAAAATCAAATATTTCAAATTTTTTAGATCGATACCGGTACCATCTCGAGCTTGTCTCTAAGTCTAGGTAGGTGGGCAAAAGGGCCAAAAGATAAGTCCATTTGGTTCTAATATGTAGCCTTTTTATTAAATAAAAACAGACTGGGCCCTAACTGATTGACACAAGTTAAGACTCCTGGGCTCAAATTAGGCTTTATTATCTGGGCCTTACTAGACCAGGCTTTGAGGGCCCAGATACTATAAAAGAAACTTCCATAAATGCTTACACAGTTACACTATCTCATATTCTCATAATCAAAATTCAAAAGTACGTCAAACATCTGTATTCTATACTAATATCATTAAATTTAAATGAAATTGGTTGTGAGCTTGACCAATTCAAAGTCATCGTCATTCAAAAGGGGTGGCGGCGCAGCTTGTTGTCTGTTTATCCACCTCTCTATTGTAATTAGATCTTTTTAGTTAATGTTTAAGAGACAGTCAAGACTAGAATAAAATTAAAAAAAAAGTAAATAGAAAAATTACTTGGAAACTACAGTAACGTTCTTCGTTAACATTGATTAATGTATATTTCTTGTTACAAACCTGTGTAGTCGTTTCAATGTAAAAGTTTCCATCAAACCGACAGATTTCGTAGAACTATCCTGGTTGACCTAAAAAGTCAAAGAAAGTATAAATCCAACATCAATATAGAAACTATTCATATGATCAATTAATATGCAGGCTGATCAATACAAAGTTGACCTTTAGTATCAGGCTATCATCAAAAAGTAACTATTATTGTAAAAATTCACTCTTTTTTCCAAGTTTTGTCGGTATCGAACCACAACATTTCAAACAACATTAAACCATTCCATCTCTAACCAACTCTTCCAACCCTTTCTTCAACCTCTCGGCTGCAAGCCGACAATCATCTTCCACCAGACCACCAAACGAGATCCTAACATGACCAGGACATCCACACGCGCTGCCCGGGATTAAAACAACACCATGCTTGTTAGCGAGCCAACGAACCACTTCGAAGTCTTGATCATACTTCTCGGGTAACTTGGCCCACAAGTAAATGGCGCCTTCTCCACCTTTGACCGCACCCTCACCTAATGGTGATAACGCGTCAACAAGAAGTTGTCTGTTCTTGACCAAATCTTTGACCTGATCCGTGACCCATTGTGGACCCAATTCCATCGAGTGAAGCGCTAGTCGTTGTGAGATTATTGAAGCACATATCGGTATGTTGTCTTGGATTTTAAGTAGTTGTGCAGCAAAACCATCAACTTCGGAAGGAAACGCTATCTGGTCAAACCGGTCAACTCAAAGTCAATGCTTTTGTCATCACAATTTAAAAAACTAAAAAAAATATATATATCATGTAAAAATAAGGCGATACTTACATATCCAACACGCCAACCCATCATGCCATAAGCTTTAGAGAAGGAAAATATGTTGACAATGTGATCTCCCTCGATACAAGAATGCTTCAAACCGTCATACATAAAGTACCTGTTTATTAAAATTATTAAATTCCAAGAAAATTATTAAATTCCAAGAAAATATATGGGAAAGAAAATTATTAAATTTCAAAATATTTATGTTAAATGGTGAATTTTTAAAATGAATATTAGTGAATCGTTTCAAACGATTATTGTGAGTGTGATTGTTCATATAAAATATATAATTGGACCGATCAACTAACTTACTCATATGTGTTATCTACAACAAGCCAGCATCCAGCTTTTTTGCAGATATCTGATATTTTCTAGCAAAATATAAATAACGGTTCAAAATATCATTAGAATCGTCGTTGCACACACAATGTATGTATATAAATATATACAAATATGTATGTATATGTATCTGTTTATGTATGTCTGTAGAGAGAGAGATCACCTTCAGAAGGGGTTCTGGGATGTAAGTTCCAGACGGGTTTCCGGGATTAACAACCGTAACAAGTTTTGGCGTCGGCTTGGTTTCCCCCAAAGTTTTTTCCAGCCAATCTAGCGTTTGATAAAAATTTGAAATTAATAAAATATTGTGAGAAAAGATAGTAACTTGAAAGGAACAAAATGATAAACAAACTTTATTGAATCTTAATATGCAAGGTTACAAAAAACGTGGAACCGAAGCAACATTAACAAAAAAAATAAAGATAACTTGGATTTATAATCATGTTTATGTTGCATTTTATATAAGTTTGCTTTAGAGACAATATAAAATGAGTAAAATCATGAAAGTTAAACAAGCAAAGGAAAACAGATTAACAAGGCTTTAACCTGCATCCGGATGAAGCGTGTTTGGATCACCGGGGCCCACAAGAATGTTAGTGACACCTGTCATCTGGAACGACATGTAAGCGTTGAAGTAGTACGGTGCAAACATAACAACCGAATCTCCAGCATCACAGAGTGTGAGAACAATGTTCACAAATGCCTGCAATAAACAATATAGTAAACAACCTTAATAAAATGTCTTTACAGAAATTAACTTAATTTATCATGTATTCATGTTCATCAAATCAACCTAAACTACCTGATTTGCGCCAGCAGTGACCATCACCGATGATTTGGATAACTTATTTTCTTCACGCAACTGCAATTATTAAACAGATATGAATATAAAGGACAAAAGTGCATAAAAGTATAAAACTTTGTTACATATAACATGATGTTTGACCTTTTTAGTCAACGCTTCCCGTAGCTCGGGAAGACCTTCATCTGCGCCATAACGACTAATCGAAGGCTCCCATACAAGTTGCTGCACCTTCTCTAAAGCCGGTCGGGGTGGTTGCCAGTACACAACACCCTGTATTTACAAGAAAACCAATTGCAAAAGTCAAATATATGGAAAAGTCAACTGTGAGTTCTAATTTGAACCAAATTAACTTCAATTTCAGTTCAAGTTTTTAAATTTAAGCTTCAAGAATCAAGACACAGATTTATTGAAAATTTTATTTTACTTTTCAAGAATTCTTGAAAGACATGTCCATGATTGATTCACCAAAGTTATGTCATTGAATTTTGTGAAATTTGGAAATTGAGCTAAAAAGCTTCTTGAAATCAAACATCATTAATCTTCATGAAAACAATTTTAAAAAATGAGAAATAAATCTGTATTTTTAAGTAAACAAATTGCAAAAGAAAAAAAAAGCTTCAATATTTTTACTTTTATTATACAATATAACAATTTTTTAAAAAATTTAGTCACTTATTCAAGAATTCTTGGGAGATGTGTTCATTGTTTCAAACAACTAAGACCCCATTTTACCAAACAAAACACATTCAATAAACCTAAAACCTCAAAACTATCTTGATCATTTTAATGTTTATAAAATTAGGTAGAAACAAAGAGAATAATATCATAGCATCAACCTGAGCTAGGGATACAGCACCCTTAACACCTCTAAGCAATTCTTGAATCTGCAAAAAAAAACACAAAAACATCACACATATCCCAAAACCATTAAAAAAAACACATTTTTTCACACAAAAAACAAAAATAAACCAACCCCAGATCATAAAACATCATGAATCACAATACCCATATCCCCAAATTCAAAACCCCCAATTTTTAATTTTGACCAAAATTAGGGCTAATGCTAAAATCTTGAAATTGAAAAGTTGACCTGAACCATGACCGGTGTTTCGGTCAACACAACTCTCTTTGCTAGCATTCCATAGGAACCCATTTGTTAATTTGTGTATCTATGTATGTATGTATCACTTTATATATATAATATCAAGAAATTGGTAGCATAAAAATCAGATCTTTATGTGAAAGGGGTTAATGTTTATTGTCCTTTTGGAAAGATGGGTATTTGATAAAAGGTGAAAAAGAACAAAAAGATGACTAGATGATGCCAATAAGATGATTATTGATAATATTATTGGTGAATTTTATGAAATTTAGAATAAAAAATGGGTTTTTTTTTATCTTTTAACAAAAAGTGAAACAAATTTGTAGTCAAGAAACAACATGGAATCTCCAACAATTCCGGTTCAATTTGATTTTGGACATTTAAAAAAGATGTGTACGTCACATTGTCACCTACCATCTTGCCTTATTATTAATGTTTAGATTATGCTCACCTACCTTTTGGTGAATTATAGTCATCCTTTTCTATTTTGTTTTATGGTTTTCAGGGTAAGTTTTCTTGGGAACGTCTAAATCAAACTCTGAAGTCAGCGTGAGTCCGGTTAAGACAACATAGTCTGGGTAAATTGAGACAACGAGGTTCTTTAAATTGGAGTGTATGGTTGCCTAACACACGAGAAAGTCATCATTCAAAAAAACATTTAAATGTATTTTACCGTTATCTTTTAGTAAATGTGTCTTTCTTTGTCTATATACCACATTCTATTAGTCTGTATGATATTCTCTAGATGCTATATACATGTATCATCATGTTTTGTGCGTTTGTGTACATTTGGCATGATTCTGTGTATAGCTGAATACATATGTCATTGTTCTCTAAACACGTGTATATTGGCCTTGATGCCGAGGTGGATCGATGGTCAAGTCACGTGATGACAATACACTTGATATCTGTGACAATTGCAAATTTCGGGTTAACACCGTTAACCAAACTCAGTTAAGTCCGTTAGTTCATCATAGTCCACACGCATGTCACGTGTCAAACATGAGTCTGTCCGAGTACGTTGGTGGTCTTATAAACACAACAATAATAAATGATTATCATTATTTCATGCTAAGAGTCACATGTTAAATACTATATGCTAAGTTACATGTTATGAACGATAAGCTACATGATGCTACATGATGCTACATGCTAAGTTATATGTTATGTATGCTAAGTTATATTACATGAAAGGTGGAATTATATGTGTAAGTATGTTGCAAGTTATGAAGTGTTACATAAAACATTACATGCTAGTATATGCTAGACAAGTATGCTAGGATATTATATGTTACATGACACATTAGAACATATAAATAAAAGTTGTAACATGTCACATTATTTATAACATAAGTTGGAAAAATATATTTAATTATTTGACTTTTAATAAAACTAATTTTGGATGATAAAACAATATTTATAATATAAAAGACTTACCAAAATTAGGACCAAACCCCCTCCCCAAGCCAAGCCAATATGCCCCCCCCCCCCCCTATACACATTCACAAAAAAAAATATTTTCTAACCTAATTCTCTCATTCTCTCATCTCTTTCACACCCTCCTCCAATCTCTTCCTTGCAAAAGCTTGAATATTGATCTTGATCAATACAAGTGCAAGTGATCCAAGAGAGTAAGTGGTGTGTATTGATTTGTATTATTCTTTGTTTTGGTTCTTGAGAACCTAGTATCCAACAAGGGTGATGATCAATGGGGAATCCTTGTTCAAACAACAATTGAAAATATTATGTTTTTGTAAAACTAGTGTCTTTTGTTGACTTGGGTGAAAACCCTAAAGTTGTATCTTTAAAAAAAATACTCAATGACATCTTGATGGAGAGTATAAATCTTTGTTTTGATGTTTTCTAGAGTTTGGTTCATGGATTTGAATCCTAGGAATGTTAATTGGTGATTTGTTTGAGTGATTGTTATAAATCTGATTCTGATCAGATTCGTATTAGACTATTGTTTAGCTGATAAATCGATGATAACTTAATGTTTTTGGACGATTTATGATTCTATGATATACTACTTGGTGTCTAGTTTCTGTGGATATATGATTTTTAATTTTTGGAGATCGTTTGCTACGATTTTATGATTTTATGAAATTGATTATCAAAACTGTTACGGGTTTCCTGAAATTACTTCTTACTATAAGTGTTATATCTTGACTATGGTAATTGATAATTGAGTGATTCCAAATCTGGAAGAATATTTAGGATGTTAGGAACATGCTACAATTGGTCTCACATTGTTTAGAGTTATATTGAATTTTTGGTGAATTTATACTTTTGATTGGTCACTGACAGACCTGATTGTGCATGGCTGTAGTATATGAATTTTCATGATTTTTGTATGCATGAGAAAATTATAACAAAAATAGTTTTGAAATCCTAAGACATAGAGGTATTCTGTGTAAAATAATGAGAATTTATTGAGTTAGGGTGATATGCTAGAATCGTGCATCTTTGCTAGGTTATAACTTACTATATGACTACTAGTTTGAAATTGCTTGATAAGTGTTGTCCAGGGCTATGAATCTTTGTTAAATGATTTGATGAGTTGCTAGGACACAAGTTTGACTTAGGAACCTTTTCGGTTTAACCAAAGGTGTTAGTCATGCTTGACCATTGAAATTGATACATGCTTGATGTTAGCCAATGTGTTAGATCATAAGCCACCAATGTGTCGTCGGGTCAACTCGGTCAAAGTTTTGGTCCTTTGGTCCACAGGAGTCAAACCTTGGTAAAAAGTCAACATAGAAGTCAACTTTAGTCAAAGTCAACAAAAGTCAAACTTTGGTCAAAAGTCTTTTTAAAAAAACAATGGGAGATTGTTGGATACTAGTGGTTCTAGGAACCATCCCACAAGTTACTTACGTACTTGCATTTTTAGGGTCTTAGCACGTGACGCATTTACTTCGGTCGGATTTGTGTAATACCCGAAGCACCAACAAGGTGAGTTTACAACCCCACTTTTATACTCTTCCTTTGGTGGAGGAAACATGCAAAACTGTTTTACTTTACTTGCTCTAAATCTTTACACAACCGTTTGGTTGCTTATAACGTAGTGTTTCTTTGCCATGGAAAGTCCTCACAAACATCGGACCGTTAACTAAGGTTAACTGGCGTGGTAAATTTAAATAGTACTATTGGGTTTGACAAACCCCACCCTGTATTATTCTCGACTGGAGGTCGAACGGGGTGTAACTTTGACCAAACATTGTTAAGTTTTGGCAATACTTGACTTGAGGCAATAACTAGTCAGCTTCGGTCGTGATGGAAACATAACACTATGCGGCAACGAGTTAATTAAGTGTAGTTAACCATGGGCCACTTTTATTTATAAATGTTTATGAACTGATAAAGCATAACTTACTTTGAAAACCTGTGAACTCACCAACAATATGTGTTGACTCTTTTTAGCATGTTTTCCTCAGATCCCTAGCAAGCACTTGGATTAGGATAACATTGCATGCATGGACTCGCATTGGTTTAAGTTTGAAAACATTTATTTGATATTGGTTTTTCGCTTGTAGCGCCATGAATTATTTAAACTTGTTTTGGGAGATGGCTCCCGCACTTTGTTTAGCTTCCGTACTAGCACTTAAGTACTCTGAACATTTTATTTTGATTTGTTAAAAACTTTTAAGACCATATAGATGTCGTTTGGTGTGATTAATGTGTTCGGATCCTGGTTTGTCACCCGCCTTACGGTAAAACTCCGTTAGTGGAAATTTGGGGGTGTGACAGATTGGTATAAGAGCCCATTGGTTATAGCGAACCAGGTTGCATACCATTTCATATAGGTTGCAGTCCGGTCTATAGCTTTTCATGATGCATTAGTTACACTGCACATATATACATGAGATACCACTCACTCATCCCAACCCCAACCCTTGTGTCACAGTATGTCTTCGTCGTCATCTGATCACGCCCGTGAGAAAGCACCTATCACCGCTGAGGAGAGCACACCACCTGCGTCCCCGAGACTGAAGAGGCAGCGGACCATCCCTGATGCTGGCACATCTACTGTTGAGGAGTCTTCACCCGAGCACACGTTCTTGCCTAAGCCCCAGTGCGACTGGGAATGGTACCCAGAGGTGGTGACCATGATGATTGAGAAGGAGGAGGTTCCACCCCTAGCTGTTGTAGGTCCTTCTTGCCCTACTCTACCCTCCCTGCCATGCCCTCCTGAGAGGGTGATAATTGCACTTGTTTCTGGCCTGGATAAGGCGCAGTGTGGGAAACAGGGTATGAAGTCGGACATTGCTAAGCTAGCGCAGAAACAGAGTGGAGCCAAGCATAAGATGGATTTCTTGAGGGAGTTCTGCGATCGGAGGTCAGAGATGCACTACAAGTTAACCTTTGAAGTTGAGAGGATAGGTGAGAAGATGCAGATGCTTGCAGACAGGGTGATAGATCTGACTAACGAGCTGAACATTGCTCGTAAACGTATTCGGGATCTTGAGGACCGGGTGGCACCTCCAGAGAACCCAGTGGAGGACCCTGAAGAAGACCCAGAGGAGGACCCCGAGGAGGATCCGGAGGAAGACCCCGAGGAGGAGCCCGATGTGAGCGGGTCATCGGGAGTATCTGACGAGTGATATCGTCAGTTGATATTCGTTTGGATTTCTTTCTTTTATGAACCTAGGTGGGAGGGTTGTTCCCATCCAACAGAAAATATTTTTGAACTATGATGTTTGGATTGAATGATTGTAATCGGATTACAAGTTATCTTTTCAAGTATTGTTTTCTTAAATTGTGTTGTGATGTTCATAAATTAGTTGTTTGATTGTTATTGATGTACTAGAATTAAGGCATTAATCCAGTCAATGTTCATGACTGGGTAGGATTATGTTGGGACGTGGACGTGGCCATGGCAGGAGCAGCATCAACCTCACTCCAGCAGAACTGGCGGCACTCATCAACGAGCATGTGACCGCAGCGATTGCAGCCGCCCAGATTCCGGGGCAGGCGGCAGGGGGTAAGTATACACTTTGCTGTCATTATGACCTATCGAAACTCAGGCACTAACACTCACTTTGTGAACCAAAAATCTAGGAGCCGCAGGGTGCACCTTTAAGAACTACATCGATTGTAAACCCCATGCGTTTAAAGGCACCGAGGGGGCTGTCGGTTTGCTGCGCTGGATAGAGAAGGCAGAATCAGTGTTTGCTAGGTGTAATTGCCCGGCTGCGAGCCAGGTGAAGTTTGCTACAGGGACTCTCGAGGAGTCAGCACTTACTTGGTGGAATACCCAAGTTCAGTTGTTGGGTCTAAATGCGGCCAATGCTATGTCATGGGAGGAATTCAAAAATCTGATCAAGACCGAGTATAGCCCGCGTGGTGAAGTGCAGAAGTTAGAGCATGAGTTTTGGAATTTGCGGATGGAGGGTTCCGACATTGAGGCTTATACGACACGATCCCATGAGTTAACGATACTGTGCCCTCAAATGGTCGATCCTGCTTATAAGAGGGTCGAAATGTATATTGACGGTTTACCTCCGCAGATCCAGAGTATGGTGACGTCGGCAAATCCCGCCAACATTCACGATGCCGTCCGGTTAGCTCATAAGTTAACTGATCAAGCCGTCAAACAAGGCACTCTCCCGTCCAAGAAGTCTGCTACTGGCACATCCGATAATAAACGCAAGTGGGAGAGTAGTGGCAACAACAACTCCAACAACAAGAGCACCTCTTCAGGCCACAATCAACAGAGACGGTTTGAGTCTCCTCGCAGGAACAACTACCCGAGCCAGAACCAACAACAGGGAGGATATCAGGGGAAACTCCCAAAATGTAACAAGTGTAACTTCCATCATGCGGGGAAATGTGATAAGTACCGTTGCAACAAGTGTGGCAGACATGGCCACGAAACCAAGTTTTACCGAGCAGACAACCCCCAGAAACAAGCCCCACCTCAAGAGGCCCCGAAAGGGTGTTTTGAGTGTGGACAGGAGGGTCACTTTAAGAGAAACTGCCCCAAACTGAAGAATGCTGGTAACGGAGGGGCAAATGGCAACGGGAAGAATGGTAACAATGGGAATGGTAACAACGGAGGTGAAGGCAGGGGAAGAGCCTTTGTTATTGGTGGTGGTTCAGGTGAGATTTCTAACGACTCCGTAACTATTACCGGTAAATATAAAATGAATGGTTGTTATGCGCTAACTTTATTTGATACCGGGGCCGATAGAAGTTTCGTGTCAACTAAATTTTGTGAAATGGTTAATAGCACTCCATCTGCCCTAGAGTCTAAGTACACTATCGAGTTAGCAGATGGTAAAACCATCCAAGTGTCCCATATTTTGAAGGGTTGTACCGTAGAATTGTCTAGTCATTTGTTTCCCATAGATCTTATGCCGATTGAACTTGGTAGCTTCGACTTAGTTATTGGGATGGATTGGTTGTCCGAACACCGAGCCGATGTTGTCTGTCACGAGAAGTTCGTCCGCGTACCTCTCCCTGGGGGAGAAACTCTTATTATTCATGGTGAGAAAGAGAGCGCGACGGTTGGGATCATTTCCCTTATGAAGGCACAGAAGTTACTGCGTAAAGGCCATACTGCGATCTTAGCCCTAATCACCGACAAAGGTACCGACGAGGCTGTGGAGGAGGAGGTCTCAATCGACCAGATCCCTATTGTTAGAAACTTTCCTGAGGTTTCCCCCGAAGACCTACCTGGCCTTCCGCCTCACAGACAAGTGGAGTTCCAAAGGAGCTGTTCCTGTAGCTCGTGCACCGTATCGCCTTGCTCCGAAGGAGTTAGAGGAACTGTCTAAGCAGTTGCAAGAACTACTAGATAAGGGTTTCATACGCCCCAGTTCATCCCCGTGGGGAGCCCCAGTCCTATTCGTGAAGAAGAATGATGGAACTCTACGTATGTGTATCGACTATCGGGAACTTAATAAGGTGACGACCAAGAACCGGTATCCCTTGCCACGTATTGATGATCTGTTCGATCAGCTGCAAGGATCCAGTTACTACTCGAAGGTCGACCTTAGGTCGAGTTATCACCAACTCCGAGTTCGGGAAGAAGACATTGCGAAAACAGCGTTTCGTACTCGTTATGGACACTATGAGTTCGCCGTTATGCCATTTGGGTTAACAAACGCCCCAGCCGTATTCATGGACCTCATGAATCGTGTTTGTAAGCCTTATTTGGATAAATTCGTCATTGTGTTCATAGACGACATCTTGATATATTCGAAGACAAGGGAGGAACATGAAGAGCACTTGCGATTAATGATGGAGCTACTCATGAAGGAACAACTGTATGCCAAATAATCGAAGTGCGAGTTCTGGATGCGTGAAGTAAAATTTTTGGGCCACGTGGTAAGTGGGGAGGGAATCCAAGTAGACCAGTCCAAGATTGAAGCAATCAAGGATTGGCCAAACCCGAACACTCCCACCGTGTAAGGCCCCGAACCCGGTAGCCTTACATTAGCGTCGGATTTACTCATAAACACAGTTCTTACAAATCAGAGTTCATTAAAACTTTCGCGGAAACGTTTACTTGAAGCATTCGTTACAAAACATTCAATCTCTTCTTTGATATTATAAAACAAATCATTATATTTAAAACATCTTTTCTTCCATCTTAAGATGCCAGCCGTTCAATCCATGCCATGTGCCATCCTCATGCTAGTTCTTTGGTCTGATCACCTGCGTGCATACTAAAAGTCAGCTACGCTGAGTGAGTTCTAGTTAATCGGACGCCGTACAATACATACACATACATACATATCCGAAGATACATATCCATACTTAACTAATTACCCTTCTGTTCTTCATACATACTTACTACCATACATACATACATATCTACAATCACTAACCTCAGTCTACCGAGAGTACGTTCATAGTCCGCCGTCTATACCTGTACTCAAGGTCGTGAACACGTAAAAGGTCCGCAGTCCTTACCTATGTTCACCATTCATGGTACGTGCAAGGTCCGCGGTCCTTCCCTATACCATCCCACTTCCACAACACGTACAAGGTCCACAATCCTTCCCTATGTTGCAACCTAATTCATAGCACGTACGAGGTCCGCAGTCCTCCCCTATGCTACCACAGCACGTATAAGGTCCACAGTCCTTCCCTATGCTGATGCCTATCTATAATACGTATAAGGTCCGCAGTCCTTAACTACGTTGTCGTCTATTATCTGTAACACGTATAAGGCCCACCGTCCCTATCTACGTTTACATCTATCATCTACATTACGTATAAGGCCCGCAGTCCTTAACTACGCCATCACCAGCCGAGTCTATGTCCGACAGAAGCTAGAGGGATTTGCCATCCTAACTTACTATGTCGAACGTAGAACTCACATACCATTCGTGTACCTGTATACACATACTTCACATATACAATAATTACGTTATAGCATAAGAACACTCTAGGCGTTCTTTACATCCTTCATTTAACAACCATACCCCTTGTCGTTACGTACAATATCCGAAGATCGTTCACGCCCCGACAAGTATTCATTTGTAATATTCATACATCTTCGATATATAATATTCGTACCTTTATTTTTAACCTGACAGTATGCGCAATATCCGAAGATCGTTCGCGTACCGACAATCAATCATTCATATCCATCACATATATCACATATGGCATACACTTATCACTTAGGATAAATGTATTAACAACACATCGAGTATGCACACAGCCCCGAAAACATAACAAGGAATGGGGCTAGAAACTCACCTGAACTCTGCTTCTTCCTCCGATAGTTGTAAATACATTCTTTAACTGAGCTCGGCTGACTGTATAAGTTACACGTATCAATACTCGCCTGATCTAATCTGGTGGCCTAGTATTAGCTTACTTTTACTTATCGTTTTAATCTATTCTCTAATCGAACTTGACTTTAGGCGAAGTTAAACCTTAGGCGAACTTAGCTTTAGGCGAAGTTAAACCTTAGGCGAACTTAGCTTTAGGCGAAGTTGTCATCAGGCGAACTTGGCTTTAGGCGAAGTTGTCATCAGGCGAACTTGGCTTTAGGCGAAGTTGTCATCGAGCGAACTTAGCTTGCGGGCGAAGTTCATCAGGCGAACTTGGCTTGCAGGCGAAGTTGTCATCAGGCGAACTTGGCTTTAGGCGAAGTTGTCATCAGGCGAACTTAGCTTGCAGGCGAAGTTCATCAGGCGAACTTGGCTTTAGGCGAAGTTGTCATCAGGCGAACTTAGCTTGCGGGCGAAGTTCATCAGGCGAACTTGGCTTGCAGGCGAAGTTGTCATCAGGCGAACTTGGCTTTAGGCGAAGTTGTCATCAGGCGAACTTGGCTTTAGGCGAAGTTGTCATCAGGCGAACTTAGCTTGCAGGCGAAGTTCATCAGGCGAACTTAGCTTGCAGGCGAAGTTGTCGTCTGCAGCTACTGTTCGTTCTTAAATCCCTTAATCACCTTCGTTTCTTAACCAAATAACTCGATTTAGGTACCCACGAGATCGTCTGAACAGCGCCTACAAACCCCAACCATCAAATCGACCTAACATCGATGTTTAAAGGGTGCGATTTAGGCATATAGGTTACGGGTTCTTTTTATCAATCGATTAACCCATCAGGTTATAACCATTTCCAGTAAGATTAGCTTTGTTGGATTCGTTTTTACCATACAAACTCAGATCTATCATTTCTCAAATCAACCCGAACCTACACGAACGATTTCTAACTATAAACGTACCTTGAACGAGTCGAACTACGAACACGGTTAAGCCTTGATGTTGTTTTGGTCCGTCACAACGTTCCAGCACCAACAAGCTCGGGTTTTCGCCTTCGGATCTTGGTTCGGGTCGTGTGTGTTTTGGGTGTGTGTGGAATATGTGAGAATGAGGATTAAATGGTGATTAATGGTATTTATATTTAGGGATCATGGGCTTAAGCCCATGGACTTTCCTTCCTTCTTTCATAACCCAAGTCCATAACCCATATCCATTACCCAAGACTAGCCCGACCCATACCAACTCGTACTCTATTTATTTAGTTCCCGATAACCCGAGTAAACTTTCCCTCTATTATTAAGTAATACAATTAATATTATTTTGGAAATTTCGGGATGTTACACCAACCTACGTTGGCGCGTGGCCGTTTGGGATATTATTAGGCTCCCGACCTTTATGTTTGGCGCGTGGCCATGTGGGATATTATTAGGCTCCCGACCTTTATGTTTGGCGCGTGGCCATGTGGGATATTATTAGGATTCCCAACCTTTAAGTTTGGCGCGTGGCCTTAGGAGCCGGAAACGATACCCGTAGTTTTGTTTGAAATTTACCCGTCCGCAACTTTTCTTGCTACCATCAGAGGCAGGCGGCGCTTTGGTCGCAGCCCGCGGCGCGTGCATGTGGTCAGTGGTGACGGGAGTGAATGTCACTTCGTAGGGTCCATAATTGATACGACGGATGTTTCACGTGGCCACAGATGCTGGAGCTTTCATGAGGTTGCAGAGGCGACCCGCGTCGTTTTGACCCACTGACTTGCATTAGTGACCTGCGAATGTTCATAGGTGACCCGCGGCGTTCATAATGATCCGCGGTGATCGGTGTTCGTCTAATGGAGTGTTGATCTGCGGTGCGCGCATGCATGGAGGTGGAGTGGTGATCCAAGGTCGCGTATGCATGGCGGCTGAAAGTTGAGCGCGCATGCATAGCGAGAGTTGAGCGCGCATGCATGGCGGAGAGTTGAGCGTGCATGCGCATGACAATCAATCATTCATATCCATCACATATATCACATATGGCATACACTTATCACTTAGGATAAATGTATTAACAACACATCGAGTATGCACACAGCCCCGAAAACATAACAAGGAATGGGGCTAGAAACTCACCTGAACTCTGCTTCTTCCTCCGATAGTTGTAAATCCATTCTTTAACTGAGCTCGGCTGACTGTATAAGTTACATGTATCAATACTCGCCTGATCTAATCTGGTGGCCTAGTATTAGCTTACTTTTACTTATCGTTTTAATCTATTCTCTAATCGAACTTGACTTTAGGCGAAGTTAAACCTTAGGCGAACTTGGCTTTAGGCGAAGTTGTCATCAGGCGAACTTAGCTTTAGGCGAAGTTGTCATCAGGCGAACTTAGCTTTAGGCGAAGTTGTCATCAGGCGAACTTAGCTTTTAGGCAAAGTTGTCATCAGGCGAACTTAGCTTTTAGGCGAAGTTGTCATCAGGCGAACTTAGCTTTTAGGCGAAGTTGTCATCAGGCGAACTTAGCTTTTAGGCGAAGTTGTCATCAGGCGAACTTAGCTTTAGGCGAAGTTGTCATCAGGCGAACTTAGCTTTAGGCGAAGTTGTCATCAGGCGAACTTAGCTTTTAGGCGAAGTTGTCATCAGGCGAACTTAGCTTTTAGGCGAAGTTGTCATCAGGCGAACTTAGCTTTAGGCGAAGTTGTCATCAGGCGAACTTAGCTTTAGGCGAAGTTGTCATCAGGCGAACTTAGCTTTGCAGGCGAAGTTCATCAGGCGAACTTAGCTTGCAGGCGAAGTTGTCGGCTGCAGCTACTGTTCGTTCTTAAATCCTTCGTTTCTTAACCAAATAACTCGATTTAGGTATCCACGGAATCGTCTGACCAGCGCCTACAAACCCCAACCATCAAATCGACCTAACATCGATGTTTAAAGGGTGCAATTTAGGCATATAGGTTACGGGTTCTTTTTATCAATCGATTAACCCATCAAATCATAACCATTTTCAGTAAGATTAGCTTTGTTGGATTCGTTTTTACCATACAAACTCAGATCTATCATTTCTCAAATCAACCCGAACCTACACGAACGATTTCTAACTATAAACGTACCTTGAACGAGTCGAACTACGAACACGGAAGCCTTGATGTTGTTTTGGTCCGTCACAACGTTCCAGCACCAACAAGCTCGGGTTTTCGCCTTCGGATCTTGGTTCGTGTCGTGTGTGTTTTGGGTGTGTGTGTATGGAATATGTGAGAATGAGGATTAAATGGTGGTTAATGGTATTTATATTTAGGGATCATGGGCTTAAGCCCATGGACTCTCCTTCCTTCTTTCATAACCCAAGTCCATAACCCATATCCATTACCCAACACTAGCCCGACCCATACCAACTCCTACTCTATTTATTTATTTCCCGATAACCCGAGTAAACTTTCCCTCTATTATTAAGTAATATAATTAATATCATTTTGGAAATTTCGGGATGTTACACACCGAGATCCGTCAATTTCTGGGATTAGCTGGTTATTATCGCAGATTTATTGGAGGATTATCCAAGATTGCTCAACCACTC